>NC_052048.2:18142683-18885342 GCF_903992535.2 Arvicola amphibius
AATCTAATGGATTTAAGGGACTTTATTATCTTCTAAAGCTGCAGCCAAGGAATCAAGGGATCCCTCAGAGAGATGCCTGTTACTAATTGTTGCAATATCTTTCTGTAGGGCCTCCATATCATGTGTAATATCAGCATCATGCCATACCCCTTGTAAATAGTTTTTAACTTTATCCCAATCTTGGCTAGTATTATAAGGTAATGGAGTAACACAAACATAATTGTATGCAGCATGGTATCTAACCCCTAACCTAGTCTGTAAATTACTTAAATCCTGGCCAAGAGCTAAAACCATATCCTCTAGAACATTAATCTTTGACTCCAGATTTTTGTCAATAAGTGACTAAGTAGATAAGGTGACAGAAACATTCTTATTCGTTTTATTAACTACATTAACAGTATGAATTTTTTTTTATTAAGGCTGTTGTAGCGATTGTAAATGAGGTAAATATAGCAATGAGTTCAGAAATTCCAAGTAAAATGGCTGCCACAAAATACTTAGGCCTCATAAGATTATGAAGTTTCTTCAAAGTCTGCAGAGCAGAGTTTTCATATCAAGTTTCATCTTTTAAATCAACAGGAAAAATAACAAAGGAAGGGTCTTTAAAAATGATCATCTTTTGACTTAGCATTTTAACCAGGGATTTGGACGATGTATTCTTTTAACTGCTTCCAGCTGACTTTGGGGTGTTATTGTCAAGGGTTAACAAAGGTTAAATGCTAGTCAAAAAGGGGAAATTTTAAGAACATTTGGCTTGTGGACTTTTTTTTGAAGAGCAGGGAGCATTCATATCTGCTAGACTGGTCCACATCAGTTTTTAGCAAGTCCACTGTCCACAGTCATTTGGAGCAGTTTGTGGCCAGCAATTAATGCTTGGTTTTTTTTTTTCTACAAACTAAAGGGAAATCTGTTTAGAAAAATTATTTTTTTTATTTAAAAAGTTTCCATCTCCTCCCCTCTTCCACCCTCTTCCCTCCCCTCCTCTCCCCCCATATCCCCTTCCCTCCCTTTTCAGGACAAGGAGCCATCGGAGTTCCCTACTCTATGTTAAGACCAAGGTCCTCCCACTTCCCCCAGGTCCAGGAAGGTGATCAACCAAGCTGAGAAGGCTCCCATAGAGCCTGTCCATGCAGAAGAGTCAAAGATCAGCGCCTTTGTCCATGGCTTCTCTGTCAGCCTCCACCATCGGCCACATCAGAGAGTCTGGTTTGGTCTCATGTTCCATCAGTCCCTATCCAACTGCAGTTGGTGATCTCCCGTTAGTTCTGTCCCACGGTCTCCATGGGTGAATGCACCCCTCACGGTCCTGACTTTCTTTTCATGTTCTCTCTCCTTGTGCTCCTCATCAGAACCTTGGGATCTCAGTCCGGGTGCTCCAATGTGGGGCTCAGTCATTTTATTCATCTATCGCTAGGTGGAGGTTCTAGGGTGATATGCAAGAATTCATCAGTATGGCTATAGGAACTGGCCTTTTCAGGCTCCCTCTCCTCAGCTGCCCAAGGAACTAACTGAGGGCATCTCTCTGGAAACCTGGGAACCCCTCTAGGGTCAAGTCTCTTGACAACACTCAGATGGCTCCCTTAATTAAGATATATGCTTCCCTGCTCCCATATCCACCATTCCTGTATCCCAAGAATCCCATTCCTCCAACCTCCCCCATTCTCCCCTTCACGCTTTTCTCTCCCCATCTTCCCTTGGCCACGTCTCGCCCCACCCACAAGTTCCCAATTTTGCCTGGCGATCGTGTCTACTTCCAATATCCAGGAGGATTACAATATCTTTTTTTGGGAGTTCACCTTCTTATTTATCTTCTCAGGGGGAAATCCCCACAACTTATATAGGCTCGATGTCCTTTAATCCATGGCTAGAAACCGAATCATGGAGTGAGTACATCCCATGTTCATCTTTTTGGGTCTGGGTTACCTCACTCAGAATAGTGTTTTCTATTTCCATCCCATTTGCCTGCAAATTCAAGATGTCATTGTTTTTTACCAGCTGAGTAGTATTCTAGCATGTATATATTCCACAGTTTCTTCATCATTCTTTCCACTGAAGGGCATCTAGGTTATTTCCAGGATCTGGCTATTACAAATAATGCTGCTATGAATAGATGAGCAATAGCTTTTGTAGTATGATTGGGCATCTCTTGGGTAGATTCCCATAGTGGAATTGCTGGGTCCTGGGGTAGGTTGATCCCGAATTTTCTGAGGAACCGCCACACTACTTACCAAAGTGGTTGTACAAGTGTGCATTCCCACCAGCAATGGATGAGTGTACCCCTTACCCCACAACCTCTCCAGCAAAGCTTATTATTGGTGTTTGGATTTTAGCCAATCTGACAGGTGTAAGATGATATCTCAAAGTTGTTTTGATTTGCATTTCCCTGATAGCTAGGGAGGTTGAGCATGACCTTAAGTGTCTTTTGGCCATTTGAACTTCTTCTGTTGAGAATTCTCTGTTCAGTTCAGCGCCTCATTTTTAATTGGGTTAATTAGCATTTTAAAGTCTAGTCTCTTGAGTTCCTTATATATTTTAGAGATCAGACCTTTGTCAGTTGCAGGGTTGGTGAAAACCTTTTCCCAGTCAGTAGGCTGCCTTTGTGTCTTAGTGACAATGTCCTTTGCTTTACAGAAGCTGCTTAGCTTCAGGAGGTCCCATTTATTCAATGTTGCCCTTAATGTCTGTGCAGCTGGGGTTATGCATAGGAAATGGTCTCCTGTGCCCATTTGTTGTAGAGTACTTCCCATTTCTCCTCTATCAAGCTCAGTGTGTTCAGATTAATATTGAGGTCTTTAATCCATTTGGACTTGAGTTTTGTGCATGGTGATAGATATGGATCTTCTTTCATTCTTCTACAGGAATTCATGATCCTAGAGAAGATAATAAGAAGGTGAACCCAAAGAAAAACATATAGTTATCCTCCTGGATATTGGAAGTAGACAAGGTTGCCGGGCAAAAATTGGGAACTTGGGGGCGGGGTGGAATGGGAGCAAGGGGAGATGAGGAGAGAAAAGTGTAAAGGGGGATGGGGAGAGCTTGGGGGAATAGGATGGTTGGGATATAGGAAGGGTGGACATGGGAGCAGGAAAGCATATATCTTAATTAAGGGTGCCATTTTAGGGTTGTCAAGAGACTTGACTCTAGAGGGCTTCCCAGGTAACCAGGGAGATGCCCCCAGCTACTTCCTTGGGCATCTGAGGAAAGGGAGCTGGAAAAGGCCAGATCCTGTATCCATACTAATGAATATCTTGCATATAACCATAGAACCTTCACCTGGTGATGGATGGAGATAGAGACAGAGACCCACATTGGAGCACTGGACCGAGCTCCCAAGGTCCTGATGAGGAGCAGAAGGAGAGAGAACATGAGCTAAAAAGTCAGGACCTTGAGGGGTGCGTTTACCCACTGAGATGGTGGGACAGAACTAACGGGAGAGCACCAAGACCAGTTGGAATGGGACTGATGGAACATGAGATCAAACCAGATTCTCTGAATGTGGCTGAGAAGCCAAGGACAATGAGGATTGGCTTTGATTCTATGGCATGGATGGGCTCTGTGTGAGCCTTGTCAGTTTGGATGCTCACCTTCCTGGACCTGGGGGAGTTGGGAGTACCTTGGTCTTAACATATTGTAGGGAACCCTGACTGATCTTTGGCATGGAGAGGGAGGGAGTGGGGGTAGGTGTAGAGGGGAGGGGAGGGAAGGGGGAGCATGGGAGGAGATGGAAATTTTTAATAAAAAATGAGAAAAAAAGAAATCTTGTCCTTGGGAATGTAAAACCTCAGTCAAGTGGTTTCATCTTAAGAATAGAAAGTTTCTGTCTCATTATCACTATCATGGCCTTTCCTCTTTCTAACCCTTTCTTTACCAAATATGCCTAATCAGTTCTCTGTACCTGTTGAGATATGCTTTTTAGTTTCTTCTTATGCAGGAGACATTATGGGGGTTGGGATCTAGCAAGTCTATTCATAAAGTTCAAAGTATAATATAACAGTCTTTGTCCACCAACATTAACACATCTATTCCCTTGCTCATCACACTCCCTGTGTATGACAAAGGTTCTGCTGTAGTCTTATACATTCCCATTCTGTAATTCCCTATCTCAAAGCTGTTCCAGAATAGAATAATCCTTCTCTTGTATATAAAAAGACTATCATTATTATGAAAGAAATTGTGCAAACTCATATTCCGCATAGCTAGCTAATCGAAAAACCTGTCTATGCCCCAGGGCAGCCAATACCTGGCTGTCTGCCATTGATTTCCAGGAAGCCTAGTCACATGGAACATGTAGCTACTGTCTGGCATAATGGCATATGTCATGTCACACAGACGACACTGGAGTTGGTGTGGCACCCAGCCTTACAGAAAATACTAGAAGGAAAATCATAAGCCAAGGAAGCCAACAATACCCATAATAACACAATCATCTAACAAACCTCCACCAGCACAACTCAAAGAAGGGAAACACACAAACACTACCACCAGAAAAAATAACCAGATTTAACAATCACTGGTCATTAATATCACTTAATATCAATGGACTCAATTTACATATAAAAAGGCACAGGTTAAGAGAGTGGATATGAAAACAGGATTCAACATTCTGCTGTTTACAAGAAACACACCTCAACTTCAAAGACAGACACTACCTCAGAGTAAAGGGTTGTGAAAAGGTTTTCCAATCAAATGGACCAAACAAAAAGTGGGTATGGCTATAATAATATCTAACAAAATTGATTTCAAACTAAAATCAATCAGAAGAGATAGAGAAGGACACTTTATTCTCATAATAGGAACAATTCATCAGGAGGAAGTCTCAGTCCTGAATAGCTATGCCCCTAAAATAAAAGCACCAATATTTGTAAAGAAACATTACTAGAACTCAAAGCACACATCAAACCCCACACACTAATAGTAGGAGATTTGCTGTCACTGTTCTTTGTCCCTTACTATGAATCTCTGCTTGGTGTCCTAACTCACTGCAAATTTAAACAAAAACAGTCAGCTCTGTATTGTATTATATACATGATAACACATGTGTGCAAAACCATGAATAGAGGTTGCATTGAAAAGTAGACAATACTAACATTAGCCTCAATGACAGGAAGAACTGGGACAAAAATATACATGAGATGCAAATCCTTCTTAATTACAACTAACATGGTGAGAGTCATGGTAATATCAAACTAGAGCTTAAACAGAATTTTATTGCTAATACCTGGACGATACCTGAATCACATCAACATTGTTGGCCAAATTCTATATTTTACCAGAGAACTGAGACATTGACAACCTCCTCCCCCATGCATCTTTCTAAGCTAATGTCCCAAACAAAAGTCATGGGTACAATGTATCCTGCTGTGTCAGGTTATGTCACCAGTAAGGACCTGAAAAGTGCCTTTGTTCTACCTTCCTTATAAAGACTCTGGCCTTGCTTCTTCCAGCACAGACTTGGGAGCAACTCCAAAGCCTCCTCCAAGATGCTGGTGGTTCTACTCACAGCAGCCTTGTTGGCCCTGAGCTCAGTTCAGAGAGCAAATGCAGGTATAAAATAGGGTAGAAATGGGTTCTGTGAAATGGGAGTTGGGCAACACACTGAAATATAGGGATGGGAGAAATGTAAAAAGATAAATAAGAAACTGAAGCAAATGATTAGGAAAATATAGTAGAATGTTTATATTTTCATTTTGCACTGGATCTTAGACTTTGCTTATAGTAAAATTTAAGAAACTATTTTACAACAAAAAATAACATGAATACATTTGTGAAAAGACCTTTTTGGTGGGGGATGATATACTTGTATCATGTAGCATGTAGCATGATCCAAGTGATGGAGGGAAGCTCAATTCTCAAGGAGTTATGAGAAGCCAATAGTAAATAATGCTAACTTTGCTGTACAGAGGAGAGCAAAAACTGAAATAAGTAAATATATCTCATAGTTGTTTTTAAGACAAGGAAAAAAGTAATGAATTTAAAACTGCATACAATCAGCTAGAAATATTAGTGAATAATTTCTTAAATTATTTTTGAGCATGAGTGCATACAGAAATGTCTGTGTATGTATATACATGTATGTGTATGTGCGAGATAAGGAGGGAGACAACACACAGACACAACACATGAAGAGAGAGAGAGACAGAGACAGAGAGAGAGAGAGACAGAGAGAGTCAGAGAATATATTTTTTACATTCCAGTCAGAGGACAGCATATTGTCAGCAAGATTTGTATTTCTACCATATGATTCCAGGAACTGAACTCAAGTCATCAGACAAGCACCTTTACCTACTGAGATATCTTCCTGGGCCTCATCCTCTATTTTAATGACCCACATGCACATTTTGTTCTTCACAAAATATTTACAGCAATGCTTATCTTTACTTCATATATGAAATACCTGTGGATATGTATCATATAGCAAATGAAGGTCATTTAGAACAACATAGAGAATATAAACCTGTCAGAATGAAATTCCCATATTAAAATGAAGATTAACAGTAAGAGTTGCCAGTGATACTTAGAAACAAAATAGTGGTTGTTCATGATCATAGAAACCATTCTGGCAGCAGTATCAGCAGCATTGTTCAAGAATAAAATAAATACTTCTTAGTGGATGTGAAGATGTTATTAAAAGTCACTTATATTTCCAGCTAAAAAATCTTGTAAATAACTTTTCTCTACACTTGTGCTTATTTTCTAGAGATCATCTATGAAGATTCTTCTTCTCAGCTCTTAGGTAGGTCAAGTTTCATCCTATATTAACTGATTAAGCATTATTTACTTCTGTAATTATTCACTTTTATAACATCTCATAAGTTTATTATTTTGTAAAGTTAAACATGTGACAGCTTACCATGAGATAGATAGGAAAGCTCCCCGGCATTATCTCTAGGTCCTAGAAGAGGGCAATATGCTGGAAGAGTAGGAAGCCAGGGTTTATACCAGGAACATTTTGTCTCTTCCACAGATGAATGCAATGGCTTGCAAATGATGAGCATATTGAGTGTCTTCTTCTAAAATCTTCCATGACTCTATGGGTTGGTCAGAGAATTTTTTCCATTGATTCATTTTAGAATTATATAATTCCACACTAGATAGATATGTAACTTCACAGATCTCAGGCTCTCACATCTTTTTAAATTTTTTTTTCTCACTCAGATCTGTACCCCCAGCTGAGTAATATATACAAAAGCACTGCAGGAAAACTGAATGGAACATCTTTTAGTCTCTTTCCTATACTTCCTTTTGTTCTCCACATGGTAATGAGACCCAAAACAACATGCTACATTTAAGAATACAGCATTGCTGTCACATTTTGCTACATTGCCTAATTGTAAATAATATCATTAAAAATGTTTCCTCTTCCATCACTTTTGTCAGTGAATTGTAATGAAAATAAAATCACCTTTAATCAAATTTCAGAAGAAATGTTTGTCCAAAAAGTTGAGCCATAAGAAAGTTATTATGATAAATATTTAAAAATTACATTTCCAAAAGAATCAGACTCAGAAATTTAGGAAGGGTGTTCTGGGAGAAAGAGAAAATTAAGCTTTTTCTACGTGGATCTATGTCCCTGCAGAGGAAGAGTACCAAAGCCAGGGTAATGCTCAACAGCATCAGCGACCCCCACCTGGAGATGTACCAAGCCCTTCTGGTTCTGACAATGATGATGAAGATGATGATGCTGGTGATGATGAGGGTGACAATGACGAAGGTGGAAGTGATCCAGAGAAACCACCACATCATCCTCGCCCTCCTAAACCTGGAAAACCACATGGCCCACCCCAGGAGGGAGGCCAGCATCCTCCTCCTCCTAAACCTGGAAAACCACATGGTCCACCCCAGGAGGGAGGCCAGCAGCATCCTGCCCCTCCTAAACCTGAAAAACCAGAAGGCCCACCTGAGGAGGGCGAGGGCAGTGATGGGGAGAGTGAAGGCGGTGATGAAGAGGCAAGTAACCTCTAGAAACTTTTTGCATTAATAAAAGGTTCATCAGAACGACAAAAGTAATCAGACACTTTATCATTCTAAGAAAGATGTGGGATTCCCTTTGCTTGCTCTTAATACCATTGGTTAATAGGAAGTTTCTTTGGGCCTATAAATAGGGGAGAATAGAGCTAGGTAGGAAAACTTAACTGAATGCTGGAGGAAAGAAGGCAGAGTCAGTGAGAAGCCATGGAGTTGCCAGAGGAGAAAGTCAGGAGCCCTCAGCTGGAGCCTTGCTGGTAGGTCACGACTTTGTGGTGATGAACAATTTAATGTAGATGGGTAATTAGGATATAAGAGGTATCTAGCAATGTGATTAAATGATTGCCCAAACAGTAATTTAACTAATATAGTTTCTGTGTGCTTATTTTGGGGCTGAACACTTGTTAGGGGCCATTTTGAGCCTCTCCTTTCTCACAGGGACTTGAAGTAAAAACTAAAGTTAATTAAAACATTGTGTGCTAATCTTAGAGACTCAAGTTCTGGAAAGCACCAGAAAGTGCCCCCATTGTTCACGCTTATTGCTAGCAGCAGGTGTTCTAATGGCTTACCTTGCAACTACCTGAATAGCTGCCCAGTACTTCCTTCCCTTTCCCCTTCCCTTTGCCCAAGTTCCTCACTGGAGGACTATTTAAGACAAAAAGCTTGTTTCAATAAATGAGACCTTGACAACAGAGCTTTCCTTGATTTCCTTCCTGCCCATGATTCTTTCAGGAAGTGCCTCTTCAGACCCTGAATAACTGGACCAGTTGGATGGGTACAGTGGTGTCCAAACAGGGACCTGAAGAACTGCCAACTAGCGGTCGAAGGAGTCGCAATCCCGGGATAAGGAAGAAAAGGTTCCTCCAGCTGTAGGACTCGGACAGATCTGCAGGACAAGGTAAGGCGCAGGTTCTTTGTTGTCCAATAGACATGGGACAGTCACTTTCAAAGGAAGAGAAATTCATACAAGAATTTAAATAGGGCTAGGCGGTGGTGGCGCACTCCTTTAATCCCAGCACTCGGGAGGCAGAGGCTGGCAGATATCTATGAGTTCGAGACCAGCCTGGTCTACAAGAGCTAGGTCCAGGACAGACTCTAAAGCTGCAGAGAATGCAGAGATCCCTGTCTTGAAAAACAAAACAAAACAAAACAAAACAAAACAAAAAAAAAGAATTTAAACAGTCACTCAGGGAGAGAAGAGTAAGGTCAAAAAGAGAGATTTAGCTGAATTCTTCTGTTTTATAGATTAAAAAATGCCACTGGTTAGTTTTAACCGTCCCAGGAATACACCCTAAAACTTGGGACAAAGTGGGCAATGATCTTAGTAAGATGATTAAAGCAGGTGATTCTGTGCCAGAAATTGTTCTTAACTACTGGTCCCTGATCAGGGACGTCATAAACAGTCCAGGAAATGGAGGGGACAGTTCCCATCTCTTAAAAATAGTCACTAATTTTTTGGAGTCATCCTGCTCACCATCTCGTAAAGATAACGAGAATGGGCTTCCTTCCCCCTGTCCTTCGGTTATTATTAGTATCCCCGAGGACCCCTCCCCAGGACCTATTAAATCTACAACAGCTCCCAAAAAGGAAATCATGCCCACTGGAGATAAAAACCAAAAACTGCCTAAAGGCATTTATCAATCACTGACCACTTTTAGAAATGAAACCAAACCCGGCCACCAAGAGTCGGAACCTTTGGATTCAGAGCTCGAAAATGAGTTAAAAAATAGCGGCTAGATATGAGGAAGAGAGGTATGATAGAGGGGGTAAAGCTCCTTACAGTCTTTTCATTTATGATTCACACAGAGTCCCAATGACGGGAATATTGTGGAGCCCTCCCCTAAACAGCACATCATATACAGAGGCCATGCGGGCTGCCTCAACATGGCATGATGTCAGGGGATGAGGATTGCCTTCCACATAGCCTAAGACAGGGATCCTGCAGTCAAAAACCTACTTACTTGGTCTTGCTGAGGAGTTAAAAAGAGGGGGGGGGATGTTAGGGCCATTTCGAGCCTCTCCTTTCTCACAGGGCCTTGATGTAAAAACCTAAGGAGACAGAAACTTAAAGTTAACTAAAACATAGTGTGCTAATCTTAGAGACTCAAGCTCTGGATAGCACCACAAAGTGTGCCCATTGTTTGCTGTTTATTGCTAACAGCAGGAGTTCTAACCACTTACCTTGGAACTGCCCCACATTGCTGCAGAGCTGCCAAGTAGTTCCTTCCCTTCCTACTTCCCCCTGCCCGAGTTCCTCACTGGAGGACTATTTAAGACAAAAAGCTTGTTTCAATAAATGAGACCTTGACAACAGGGCCTTGCTTGGTCTCCTTTCTTTCTCCCACCCATGATTCTTTCAGGTAGTGCCTCTTTAGACCTTAAATAACTGGACCTGCTGGATGGGTACAAACACTAGGGAACAAAGGAAGAGCCTTCTACCAATAGCACAGTGCCAACTCTAGAGATCACCACCATCTTCCAAAAGGCATAAATATCTTATACATCTAAAACTTAAAAGTCCTCTATATCTTGATTTGTGACAAATGTTATTTAAAGTCACTCTCCATCAAATGTCTTAGCGCTAACAGAGTTAGTTATCCCCAAAACTAACCGAAATCTCAGAAAATGTTTGAATTACAGGATAGCTCTGACTTCATTTATCTGTTTATTAATTGCAGGTGGAGTAGAAAACAGTTACCTTTAATGCCATTTCAACGGAGCAATGATGTTTTAAGAGAACCTTCAACACTCCAATAAAATATTTAGCATGAAATTATTCTTTGTTGCTTTTGTAGTCTGAGCATGTACGAGTGAAATCTGGGGACTATGGCCAAACCTAAGGCAAATATAGACCTCTTCATTCAGTTTCATTAGAAAAGGTCCTACTTTCTCCATTTATGAATCAGTCTACTATCATTTGAGAGACCCCCTTTTTTTCTTCTTACCAGGAATTCTGCCCACAACTTTGCCGTATTTCCCAACAAATAAAATTTCTGATTTTAGCAGGAGACTTCACATAAGACATGATTTTCAATATTAAAATATCTAAACAGATAAAACTACAAAAACTAGCTATTAGTATGTCATGTGTGTTGTCTGACCAGAGCCCTATAGACTAGCTCCCTAGGAGAACCTGGAAAAGAGTTCCTTGTTTCTTTTCTCACAGGTAACACACTCTGTTCACTATTTACATGTTAGGAATTTGCTGTTTTTGCAGCTGGTGTTCTTTTGGGCATTCAAGTGTCAACCAGCTCACATTCTTCCTCGACTTGGACAGTCTTACATATGCAATGGTGTCTTAGGAGCCAGATGTTCATTGTTTTCATCTCCCTAGGATTTTTATAAATATCATATACCTGGTCTTAAATGGCAAATGAAAATTTTAAATATTTTATGTATGCCTTAGAGCAATCTTTCAATTTCAATTTTAATTTTTGAGGTTTTGTAAATGTTTATTCATTGATTTTAAATTTTGATGAATTTAAACTAGAAAGGTAAATATAAAATATTTAGATGTTCAAAAAGTTCAAAAATTCTTAAACCTTCTAAATAGTTGAGCCTTAATACTTATACTCTTAACTTGCTGTTTTTGAATGCTATATTCAAATTTTATTATTTACATAGATAATATCCTTCTTTTCCACCTTTCACACAATTCTTTATGAAAACTAGAGTTCATGGAATTAGCACAGTGGGAGATTTATAGAAATGACAATTTGGTGTCATTCTGAAATTTTGACACTTAAACATTTGTAGACCTAATTCTATGGATGGCCATGAATCCAACATGACAATGAGCAGTATAGATGATATGACAAGATAGGGTAAGATTTATATGTATATTCATAGACACAGGCTAACCACATTCATCTACAGTATAGACAAAGCTGCATGTCATGAAGAAACCGTGAATTTTCATGACTGTCGGTACTCTAAATGATTCATCAAACATCCTTCTGTTCCAGAAAAGTCCTTTGCTTACTCATTAACAGGCTTTGTATGTCTAAGCCAACATTATCACCAACCCTAATAGCTATAATATCTCCTCTTCTAAGAGAAGAGGATAATCTCTTTGCAATGTTCCAAGAAACTCTGTATTCTATGAAACTAAGCTAAAAGCCATAGTTTGGAGTTGGATGCATGAGAGAGGTTAAAAAAATCATAAAAACTCCAATAAAATATGAGAATTTGTCAATAGAACTATCACAATTTACTCAAGTGGCAAAATCGTTTTATTAGGCAGTTTCCAGGCAAATACCTACAAAGCCAAAAACAGCTTAAATGCCTCAATACAGGGAAGAAAATTTATTTCTTATATCCATTGTTTTAAATATCTTATCATTGTTTATTTCAATTTATTTATCTTTTATTTAATTATACTTTGACAATTTCACACACACACACACACACACACACACACACCCACACACACATATATACATTTATTGTATTCATTCCTGAGTCTCTTCACAATTTTTCCCCAAACTCCCCACACAGCCAAAATTCTTTCTTCATGTCTACCTTCATACTATATCAATATGCCTATCTATATCTTTTCAACTATGTAGCATGCGGGAATATTACTAGAAGACTGTTGTTCTGGAATTAAACCAATACCTCATCTTTGGCAACATGTAGCCTAAAAATATAGCTTCAAAGCTGTCTTACATCTCTGTAGTATAGTATTTTTGACATGCTGGAATCCTGGACTCACACTCTAGCACATATATAAATACTTCATTTTACCTGACACATATTACTTAAACTTCAAAAAAACTATGTATGTTTACAGATTATAGTCCAACCTGACTTTGTGATTTTTAACTTATCAAATCAGTATCCATTTTTCTCTGAAGTCCATTTAAGAGTAAAAATCTGACAGCATGTCCTTGTCAATATTGTGTTATGTGACCAAGTTCTTGTGAAAGCAAATTTAGGGACGCATGTTGTGTCATGCGGCCCTTTTATAATACATAATATGATCCAATAAGGTCAGCACTCATTACGTCTAACAATTAACAAGATTTACTTATTTCATTTTGTGTAAATGGGTTTTGCCTGTATGTGTGACTGTGTATTATATGCATGTAGTGCCTATGGAGGAGAGACTAGAATATCTGAAATAAGAGATATAAGTTGTTGTTAGTTACTATACAGTTGATGAGATCTAAACCCAGATCCTCTGAAAGAGAAACAAGAAGTCTTAACTGCTGATCCATCTCTGCAGCCCCAATGAAATATTAACTTTACATATCAGCACTTCTAAATAGATTTTATGCTCACAAAAATACACATAGATATTGTGTAATAATTAGATCATCTTGCTCAATTTCTAGGACCCCATGATACATTATTGTCTTCAAATAGAATTAAGATGTTGATGAAAGACATGCTTTGCCTATCTATCGATTAAAGTATATTTTTTTAAATTTTTGAAAAATATATTATGCACCTAGGATATTAAGGTGATGTTCCTGAAGGAAATATCATCTTTCATCCCCAAACTTCAGATAGATGAACTTAAGTATTCCTTGGCATGTAAGAATAGTAGCTGAATCTTATAATGATATCCAAAAGCTGTGTTTGTATAATACACTTTGCATTTTCATAAACACACATTTGAATGTCAAATCTGTCATAAGAGTTATTAGGAAAATGTGTAGATCAGTTTCTTAAAGATGAAGTTCATTCAAAATAACCAATTATTTTATTCCTTTTTCTTAAAGTATTAATTTCCATGAATAAATAATTTCTTTTTGATTAAGAGAATGATAAATGATTTGTTTACCATTTATTATCAAAAAACCCATGTAGAAATGTTAAGGAACAAAGGAGGACCCTGAACTAAGTTATTTAGTCACCACTTATACCCTCCACCATTTTTGACTGGCTTGGAAAGCTGCCTCTGCTTTCTTCATGTCCATTCTCAATGAAAACCCTGCCTCTTGAACCAAAAGACTCCTCTCTATTGGATAGAGGACCATGGACAGTCTTCCTGTAACACCCCCTTTCATTTTAATTAAGAAGAAATGTTCTAACTCTAAACAGTAAAATTATATATAAGGACAATTATTATCATGAATTGTACCAAAACACAGCAAAGTTACCAACATTCACAAACCTGAAACTACATACAATAACAATTATCAAGTAAGATCCCCTTACATTTAGATTGGTGCTGTCAAGAGCAAATAATTCTCATGACAACAAAAGCCTGTGTTATTAAAACATTTGAAATGCCATGTTCTACAGTTATTTGAAGAGTTTTAATTGCCTAACTTTCTGAAGTATATGTCTGTATACCTGTAAAACCTAACTAATATGATTTCTTTATTATCCTACATAACATTTAAGAACTGCAACTTCACATTACAGAAATGAGCAAGCTGTAAAAGTTGTATAGGTAATATCTTATAAAAGATAGAAGCATATGAACAGTATAAAGACAATAACCTCAAATTTGTAACAATATAGAAAAATATTAAAGTGAAGTATAAACATATATAAAGTATAAAAAATAACATTGAATTTGTATCAATACATAAAAATACCTTAAACATAAATAAAAACATATACAGTATTAAAAAGTATCCTTAAATTTCTATCAATATACAAAATGTATACTACTGTAAGTAGCTTAGAAAATGGTAATTTTTACTGCACAAATTGAGTAAAAAATTAAAGACTTATTTGGAAAACATTTGTGAGTTGATTCTGAAAGGAAAATTAAGACTTTGTAAATCAGGATTTTGGTACCTTTTACTAATGATCAAATTTCCTCATTATGGACAGAAAATTAACATTGAGAAAGAGCTTGCAGTAATTTTTTGTGAAAGATTAACATCAAGCATCCTCAAAGCAAGAATCTTCAATTTGAAAAAAAGAACTGACTGGATCCTTCCTCACATTATACAGGAGAATGAACGCATCCAAGTAAGGAATCTGAAGACAACTTAGCAAACGAGGTGTCTGAAGATAAAGAATGAAGAATCAAAAAGAAGTGCCAAGAAAAAGAATAAACTGGCTTATTGGTATATCACATTTTCACTAGTATAAAATTTTGTGAATATTTTACCCCCCCCCCAAAAAAACCAAAAGCAAATAAATGAAAAAAGAATCAAAAGAAGGTATTTATCACATGAATTCTTTTATTTATTTATTTTTATTAAAAATTTCTGCCTCCTCCCCACCTCTCATTTACCTCCCTCCCCTCGCCACTCCCCCTCCTTCTCCTGTCCAAAGAGCAGTAAGGGTTCCCTGCCCTGTGGGAAGTCCAAGCTCCTCTCCCCTCCATCCAGATCTAGGAAGTTGAGCAGCCAAACAGGTTACTCCCACCCCCCAAAAGCCAGTATGTGTAGCAGGATCCAAATCCAGTGCCATTGTCCTTGGCTTCTAAGCAGCCCTCATTGTCTGCCATGTTCAGGGAGTCCAGTTTTATCCCGTGCTTTTTCAGTCCCAGTCCAGCTGGCCTTTGTGAGCTCCAATTAGATCAGCCCCACCATCTCGGTGGGAGGGAGCATCCCTAGCGGTCCTGACTTCGTTGCTCATGTTCTCCTTCCTTCTGCTCCTCATTTGTACCTTGGGAGCTCAGTCTAGTGCACCAATATCTGACTCTGTCTCTATCTCCATCCATCGCCAGATGAAGGTTCTATGGTGATATGTAAGATATTGATCAGTATGACTATAGGATCTGGCCTTTTATCACATGAATTCTTAAATGACCTAAGAAACAGATGGGCAGAACAAATACTATATGGCAACATAACTTTCAGATTTTCTTCTGAAACCAGAGAAATAGAAATCTGTAGAAAATATATGTGGTAACACATTAATCTATGTTAAGATACAATTCTTATTATTTATTCTCTGCATCTGTGTGTGATTGTTATGGAAGTTTAGAAAGTGTATACATTGTAGTGGGAAGTAGAAGGTAGAAGGTGTGCTTTTATGGAGACTATTAAGTCCAAGATATGCATTCAAGACATGGATTACTTAAGGGCTCTAACAACCTCCAGGACACTAAGAGCCTGGGGCATCCTGCCCATCATTTAACCTCACTTTTGCTAACTGTCTTCTAGGTGAGGTGTTCCATAAATTGTTTGGATTATGCCTCATGAGTTCATAGATGCCATTTTGGGGGAAGTTAACAGAATGATCTGATTCACAGATTGCCAACACTGACGAAGTTCAAGGAAAGGGCAAATGTTTGTGTCATTTCCTAGAGTATGCTGTCCTTTTCTAAGATCCACCAAACCAAGAAGAAGACGGTCTTCTCCCAGGAAGCACTCGTTCCACAGTACAGACATATGAAGAAGTCTACCTTGGTATCCCTATGCTCCTTGTCTCAGACTTCATTTTCCTTACTGAAAGTAAAAAACTGTCCTTTGTGTCAGGATCACCTCCCATGAATACATGAGCCTATCAAAGGCATATTTTAGGCAGACTTTTCTTCCTGTCCATCAGTTTCCAAATAATGGACACATAGACTCATTATTATTTATAAATGCTTGGCAATAATTAAGGCTTGTTACTAGCTAATTCTTACATTTTCAATAAATCCATATTTTTACCTGAGTTTGGCCGTGGGGTTTGGTACCTTTTCTCAGTATAGCATGTTCATCTTGTATCTCTCTGTGCTTGTTAATGACTTCTCTGATTCAGTCCTTCTTCCTCCCAGTGTTCTCAGTTTAGCTGTACTGTCTATACTTCCTGTCTGGCTCCTGGCCTGTCAGTTCCTTATTGATCAGTGAGAGATGTACATATTTATAGTGTACAAAAGGATTATTCTATAGCATTCTCCTTTTTAATATTAATTAAAAAAGAAGTTTTTTAAACTTAATATATGTATAAGGCATTATATATATAGGTTATTTCATATGAGTTACAGTTACAATACTAAGTTCATTTATATTTGGCAAATTTACAGATAATATTGTTTTATTTAACTTATCTTTGTGACAATAAACTTTTTATTTATCTATCAATATTATTTCTAAGAACAAACTTCTTGTTTACATGCCAATACATCTTTCGTCTGCCCCCAATCGTCCTGATCTGCAAATCTTCCACCTACCCTAGTCTATATCCATTCCTCAGAGATGGTGAATCCTCTTGGGGGTTGTCAACAAGTCTGACGTGTCAGTTGAGACAGGGCTAAATACTTCCTCCTTGTACGTACTAACTCTAATCTTTCATACCAAATTTCCTCCTTGTACATAGTAACTCTAATCTTTCATACCTAATTTTCCTTTCTAAATAACAATTGCAATTTCAATTAGGGGCCAGAATTCCCACATAAGACCTGACTAGCTTAAAGAAGAATTCTAAACACTCAAAAATGGAGTCAAACTTGGCTTCTTAGTAACTGTCTTTTCTTGGTAGGCTCTATTTGCTAGTATAAAGGAGAGGCATGGCCCTTTTGAGAAATAGATTTCTGACAGAATACTAATAGCAAAATACACATGGCCATTTTAAAAGGACATGCTATATCAAACACTTATATGGGGTTTATGAGCAATAGCTGGCACACTACTTGATGGCATCATGGACCCCAAAACTGCCCAGACTTGGGTTAATGAAAATGGCTTTCATGTCAATACATCCATCATAAAGCATAGCTCTTAGTGAAACAAGCAGGGCAGAGCCAGATGCCAAAGCAGAGGGTTTGTTCCAGGAAAAGTCATTTCGCAGTTGAAAGGCTCATGCAGTCAAAAAAAGATACCTGATATCCAATAAAGAGAAATTAAGGTGGATAAAAGCTCTAAATGGTTTCCAAAGTCTTTAAGATTTGGGAAAAAATAGAAGATATAGACAATCTTAAGATATATATATATATATATACACACATATATATATATATATATATATATATATATATATATATATATATATATATATATTTGTATATGTACATTTAAAGTATTAAAGTAAAGTCCCTAAGAAGGACTCCTGGCAGCATCAATCCACGACAGAGAAGAAAAGGGGCATTGAAGAAACTCTATAGGAATGTTGTTTTCTTTGTGGCGAAAACTAGCCAGTTTGGCAAAAAAGCCACCCATGCTTCAGTTGCTGACAATAAATATTTTGTCCAGTCTGGACCAGCAGGATGCAAAAGAAAGTAACTGCCAAAGTTTACCAGTACAAGGTCAAATACAATCCTTCCAAATTCCCTGTTTCTCAGGAAAGTCTGTGAGATAATCTAGGTTTGTAAGACAAAGATGAGAGCCCCAATATTGTAAAAGTACTTAGGGTGACTCTACAAAAATCAGATGTCAATATTATTAGGTAAGATTTGTAAAATACAAATAGACTGGATATTCTAACTACAATTCTTATTAAATAACTGTTTTATTATATACAATTTACAATATGAAATTTGAAACCTTGCTATTTAATAAGATAAAAGGGATAAATGCTGTATAACATTCTTCTCTACATTGTAATTATGTGTTATTCTTCCTGGTTAATAAAGAACTGACTGACCAGTGACCAGACAGGAAGTATATGTGGGACAACCAAACTGAGAATACTGAGAGGAAGAAGAACAGTATCAGAGAAGATACCAGAGATGCAGAGGAATCAGGATGTGTAGAAAATGAAATACCAAGTCATGATCCATGTGCCAGAAGGTAGATAAGAAATATGCATTAATTTAAGATTTCCGCATTAGCTATTACCAAGCCTGAACTATTAGCCAAGCATTTATAAATAATATCAAGCTTCTGAGTAATTCTATCAGAGCAGCCATGGCACAGGTAACATCTGCTTACCCATATAACTGCTCCTTTGACTTTCAAAATGCGCATAGGACAAAATTGCTCTGATTTTTAAATAATATCAGCTAATTTGCCATGTGATAATATATTTTGCTTTCATATTTAATTCATCTATTATGAATATAAAAAGAGCCACCAGTCATTGTATCTCTGCAGTTTTCACATTATCTACCAAAAGCACACTATTAATTTGGGTCTGATATAATATTGCTACAAGCCACATTATTTAATAAATTCTTAGTCATTTCTTCACTAGTGACTTATCAAAGTCAAGGGCCTTTGTGAAGGTTTTTGAACCAAAGGGCAAGGCTTTTTGGCATTACTGCTTTGTGAATGAGTGGCTGTCTTTTGCTGTAGACTTTCACTGCTGTTAACTCCCCTTCTGTTACACATTTGTGAATTAATACCCACAGTTAAGAACTGTCTTCCCTAGGATCAGGAATTATATGTTCACTGACCTTTATTTATGTCTAGAATCCACTTATGAGTGAGTACATACCAAATTCATCTTTTTGGGTCTGGGTTACCTCACTGATGTAGGAGGGTCTTCTGTCTGAGTTGATTTCATTGGTTAATAAAGAAACTGCCTGGCCCATTTGATTGGCCAACCCTTAGGTGGGTGGAGTAGACAGAACAGAATGCTGGGAACAGAAGTTAATAAATCGCCATGCCTCTGCTCTCTGGGTCAGACATGATGAAGCTCTGGCCCAAGATGGACGTAAGCTAGAATCTTCCCAGTAAGGCACCACTTTTTTGGTGCTACACAGATTATTAGATATGGGTTAATCAAGATGTGAATAAGAGGCTGGAACTAATGGGCCAGGTAGTGTTTAAATGAATAGAGTTTGTGTGTTGTTATTTCGGGCATAAGCTAGCCAGGTGGCCGGGAGCTGGGCAGGACAAAAAGCAGGCCTGCCTGCAGCTGATCACTACACCTCACTCAGAATAGTGTTTTCTATTTCCATCCATTTGCATGCAAAGTTCAAGATGTCATTGTTTTTTACCACTGAGTAGTACTCTAATGTGTATATATTCCACACTTTCTTTATCCATTCTTCCATTGAAGGTCCTGATTCTTGAGAAGCTAAATAAGAAGGTGAACCCAAAGAAAAACATATAGTTATCCTCCTGGGTATTGGAAGTAGACTAGATTGCCAGTCAAAAATTGGGATCTTGGGGGTGGGGCTGGGGTGTCAGTAAGGGGTGATGGGGAGATGTGGAGAGAAAAGTGAGGAGGGAGGATGGGGAGACCCTGGGGGAATGGGATAGTTGGGATGGACGAAGGGTGGATAGGGGTGCAGGGAAGAAAATATCTTAATTAAGGGAGCCATTTTAGGGTTAGCAAGAGACTTCACTCTAGAGGGGTTCCCAGGTATCCATGGAGATGTCCCCAGTTAGTTCCTTGGGCAGCTGAGGAGAGGGAGCCTGAAATGGCCCTTTCCTATAGCCATACTGATGAATATCTTGCATATCACTATAAAAGCTTCATCTAGCAATGGATGGAGATAGAGACAGAGAGCCACATTGGAGTGCAGGGCTGAGCTCCCAATGCCCAAATGAAGAGCTGAAGGAGGGAGAACATGAGCAAGGAAGTTAGGATCACAAGGAGTGCACCCATCCACTGAGATGGTGGGGCTGGTCTAATGAGAACTCACCAAGGCCAGCTTGACCGGGACTGAAAAAGCATGGGATCAAACCGGACTTTCTCAACGTGGCAGAAAATGAGGACTGACTGAGAAGCCAAGAACTATGACACTGAGTTTTGATCTTACCGCATGTACTGTCTTTGGGGGAGCCTAGTCTGTTTAGATGCATACCTTCCTGGACCTGGATGGAGGGGGGAGGACCTTAGACTTCCTGCAGGGCACGGAACCCTGACTGCTCCTTGGACTGGAGAGGGAGTGGGAGGGAAATGGAGGGAGGGGGAGTGAAATGGGAAGTGGGCAGGAGGCAGAAATTTTGAAGAAGAAGAAGAAGAAGAAGAAGAAGAAGAAGAAGAAGAAGAAGAAGAAGAAGAAGAAGAAGAAGAAGAAGAAGAACTGTCTTCTCCTAGCTATGTGTAAAAACAATTTTTCACTGTCAGGTCCTTTTCCTCTTTTCTAGGTAAACAGAAAAGCCTTCCTTGATACAACTATGTTTATCATCAGTTATTTGGTCAATGCTTATGTTCTTATGTTCTCGGGAAGAGCATTCCATTTAAGACATTGACAGATATCAAATTGCATAGAATTAGTACTATCCCAAGCTCATACTCAGGTTTTACTTGAAAGCCTGAACAGCTGATATCAGATAACGCTGAATTAATAATTTAGAGCCATGGGTTCATTCGTTGTTTCTACCACCTAAAGAAAAACCTCAGACTTATGCCTATAGAAGCTACAGCATATGGTGTTTGTGATACCTGATCGAGAACCATACCTTTTACCTGTCTGTTTGTGTAGTGTGCTTGGTTACCTGATACTATGCATTCTGGGAGAGGGAAAAAGTGGTGCACTGAAAATGAACATTTTAGTTCTTTTTAACCCCTAAAAATATAACATAGCACACTAAATTTCCCCATCTAAAATTCATTTCTTGATGATTTCTTTACTTTCTTAACTAACTTCTTTATTATGTAGTTCACCTGATGTGCACTAGCCACCTTAGAGCTAACAGTTATGGATCTAACTCTCTCTGTCTCACTCTGTCTCTCTCTGTGTCTGTCTCTGTCTCTCTGTCTCTGTCTCTATCTGTCTGTCTGTCTCTCTCTCTCTCTGTGTGTGCGCGTGTGCGCAAGTGCACACCTGTGCATGAAAACCCTTATCAGATTTATTATGGGACAGAAAAAATCCAGCCCTGGAACCTGCTGGGGCTGAGAAATTGCTGGTTTTAAGGATATATATGGGAACACTTGCAATGAGAAAAACTGATAGAAATAAGAATAAAGAGGAGGAGGAGGGGGGGGGAAGAAGAAGAAGAAGAAGAAGAAGAAGAAGAAGAAGAAGAAGAAGAAGAAGAAGAAGAAGAAGAAGAAGGAGAAGGAGAAGGAGAAGGAGAAGGAGAAGGAGGAGAAGGAGAAGGAGAAGGAGAAGGAGAAGGAGAAGGAGAAGGAGAAGGAGAAGGAGAAGGAGGAGAAGGAGAAGAGAAAGAGAAGAAAGAAAAGAGAGGAAAGGATAAGAAAGAAAAGAAAAGAAAAGAAAAGAAAAGAAAAGAAAAGAAAAGAAAAGAAAAGAAAAAATAATATGGGTATTTTCTGAGTATTCTTATATCTGAGATATTTTTTGACCCACCACCTTCAGCTTATTGTAACACACTCAATTAAACCCTGAGAGGAAGGTTTAAAACTGGAACATTAATGCTCCCATTATAATACCCTCAACATGTTCATAGAGGACTAGAATGCAAACTCATACTTTTATAGCATGAGAGCAATGTTGCACACTGGATAGAGGCACTGTCTTAAGAAGCACAATCACCAGCACCCTATAAGTTATTAATCCAAAAACTCTTTAAATTTTCTCCATACATAGACACACAAACAAACACACACACACACACACACACACACACACACACACTTCACTCTAAATGTAACAATTACACAGGTATTGTGCAAATTAAATTATGGAAAGTCAATATTCATGATTGTTCATGAGAATATTCAGGTATGTCCTAAAGATATACAAAATGAAGGTTAGGACAATATCCAGTGAGACCTACAGCAACCAAATGATGGCTTGTAGAATAAACAGTACATACTTGTCAAATATTGGATTAAAATAATAAAAACCAACCTTAGAAACGTGAAGTTAGAGCTACCTATTATGGCTCATCCCTCTAATATTAACACTTGAAACAGGGGGAAGAGTAGAAAAATTGAGGCCAAACTAGGCCCAGTCATAAAAATAAACCCAAAACATAAACATCAATTCAAAAGATGAATAAAGGGGATTCCTGGGAAGTACAAAATGTAGAAAAATTGAGGCCAAACTAGGCCCAGTCATAAAAATAAACCCAAAACATAAACATCAATTCAAAAGATGAATAAAGGGGATTCCTGGGAAGTACAAAATGATGCAAGATGATAAGTACTGCGTTGGTTGAGAGAGGACAGAAAATATTCATGAGTACGATTAAGAAGAAAATGGCAAAGGATTTTCTACTTGAAAATAGGATAAAACTGTACCCAAACCCCTCTGCTACTGATAAACATGAGGGTGTAGATGTGAAGACACAAGAGAGTCAACCACTGACTTTCTCATGCTCCTCCTCATGGAACCTAGGAAGGCTTACTCAACATAGTGGCCAGCAGCTAACAACCTTCTTCCTTATTGCCAGGAAGAGACATCTCAGGAAGAATGCAGTATCTACCAAGTTACAAGTGGAAATTTTCCCACAGGGAAGAAATTTTCCAATGGGGGAAAATCACAAGGGATGGTCTCCTTGTTATCCCTGAAATTATATAATTATAAAAATTAGATACCATAATATATAATGCTTGAAACTGAAAGAACCACCATCTTGTATTCCTTCAATAATCCAGAATTCTATAACAGATGGAATTTAAATTCACTTTGCAGTAAATCCTTAATCTTAATATTGTACATCCAAACAGCTACGAGAGTATCTCGGAATATGTTGAATTTACATGTGACATTTCTATAGCTTCTCATGTTACTTTGCTTCAAAAAAATGAAGAAAAAGATAATGCCCTTTAGAAATTTATGCTAGTAAAATAACACCATCAAAAACACACTTACAGTGTGTCAATATAATACTTGCAATTTTCTATCTCTCTGAGAGAGCAAGACTCTAGAATAAGAGAAGACAGGAGTTGAAAAACTGTGGTGAGTCATCATTGTGTTCTCAAAACCATTCCAATGTTCTCTGTGAATCAGAACATGCTCTTAACCACTGAGCCATAGTATCTGTGATACTATGTCATCAAAAGGTCTTCCTTGGTATGACCTTCTCTAATTAGTATTTATTTTCAAGAGATACACTTCCATAGAGCCTCATATTGGGATTGAAATTTAGCCAAAATAATTTTGGAAATCAAAAACTTTTAGGCTATTCAATGACTAAGGCAAATGCAGTAGTATCACTCTGAAGCACTCAAAGTCTAGCTGGATAAAGACAAAGAGGAAAAGTCGTAGGCTTTTAAGTGAAACAATTTTTTTACAGAAAATGAAAATCCACAGCATCAGAACCACATCAAAGCTAAAAGAGAGATGCACTGTATTTTGAAAAATTTGAAAAGCAAATGTCTCCAATAAATTCAATTTTATTATTATTATTTTTTTTTTTTTTTTTTTTGGTTTTTCGAGATAGGGTTTCCTTGTAGTTTCTAGAACCTGTCCTGGAACTAGCTCTTGTAGACCAGGCTGGCCTCGAACTCACAGAGATCCGCCTGCCTCTGCCTCCCGAGTGCTGGGATTAAAGGCGTTTGCCACCACCGTCCGGCTCAATTTTATTATTTTACATGTACAAAAAAAGACAAAAGGAAGGGAATATTATGGAGTTTGTAACTTTCCCACAAATCTGTAAGAAAGACAAAATGCCAGTCTCCTCTGCAGAGTGACATCCTTTCTTGAAACAATATTAATTAGATTTTGGAAATAAGCACATGTCTTCTCACATACTTATTTTATTTCTAGATTATTCAATGTTAATAGGTTTTATATTATATTCTTTAGAAAATGAGCATATATATATTCAAATAATATCTAAATTAAGAATATTTTTGGTTTGTGCATGGTTGAATAAAAGTTAAGGAAACAAAATGATATTTGGTGTGTGTGTTTGTGAGTGTTTGTGTGTTTGTTTTACAGAATACTTAGATGGGAACAGAAAAATATGGTAGCATAACACCTGCTCAAAATTATACTATAAGGACTTATTAGGAAAAACAGCATGGAATAGGCTCAATAAAGATGTATAAATCAATGGAATTAATTACATGACAGAAAAGAACCCACACAATTTCAGTACCATTTAATATTAACATAGCTGTCAAAAATATGCAGTCTATAAACTATAGTACGAATTATAATTGGTCTTAATAATAAAAACCTGGAGTCATATATAGGCATTAATGCTGAAAGATCAGAAAACCAGAGAAGGCAGGCACTAACTCTTACTTCTACTAAATCCTCAATTCAAATAAGTGATCCTATCCCTAAAAATCCTCCTACTGAAATCTGTGTCTGTGAAACCTCCTACTGAATGCACTGAGCTCCTGTCTCCTCCCACCTTATATTCATCACTCTGAACATCCTTATCAGTCCTTTCTCCAACTCCCTTATGCAAGTATTAAAGAAGAGTGACTCCCACATACTGGTGTTAAAGGTGTGAGCCTACATGTCCTAGTTGTTTCTCTTTGAGACAGATCAATATAGTGTAGCCCGGAGAGGTCTTGAAATCACAGAGATCCATTTGCCTCTGCCTCCTGAGTACTGAAATTATAGGTATATGCAGCCATTGACTAGCATCTGTGGCTCTATGGATAACTAGTTCTTTAGCTCTGCACTCTAATCTTCAAGAAATTGTTATTTGTTGATCATGAACACAATATTACGAGAAGAAATCCAAATTGTCAAAAAAATACCTCTTGAAACATTGAAACTCCACATGTAAATAAAGGGAAATACATGGATACCTATCTATCCTAAAGAGGAATCATTCAAATTTTAAAACACTTTTAATTTTAACTTACTTTAATGAATGCACAAAAATGAAATTGTTTAGAAAGATACAGGGAACCTTGAGGCAAATACCTAGGATATTCTAAAATGGATTTAAGTAGAAAAAAGAAGGCACCAATTGTTTATGACTAGAATTCACTAATGAGTGAGTATGTACCATATTCATATTTTTGTGTCTGTTTTGGGGCAGCTGGCCCAATCCCTGCGTTCAGGGGCGTGGCTGCCCCAGGAGAGAAAGGTAACTTTAAAAAGAGCTGGGTCCGGGTGGGAGGCCCCTGTTTTTTCCCGCGTCATCCTCTGCTTCGCTGGACCCTTGGCTATGTAAGTTCCCTTATTCTCCTTTTATTAAAACTGATTTATTCTAAAAGGGCTATTTTCAGTTATTTCCAATTTCCAAATTCCTCCTACCGCCATTACAGGTCTGGGTTATCTCACTCAGGATAATGTATTCTGTTTCTATCCATTTGCATGCAAAATTCAAGATGTCACTGTTTTTTACCTCTGAGTGGTACTCTAATATGTAGATGTGCCACACTTTCTTTATCCATTTTTCCATTGAGGGGCATCTAGGTTGTTTCCAGGTTCTGGATATTACAAATAATGCTTTTGTGAACACAGTGGAACAAATGCAAAGGACATTGAGCCTATAGTTTGTGATCCTAGAGAAGCTAAGAAATAAGTTGAACCCAAAGAAAAATATATAGATCCTCCTGGAAATTGGAAGCCGATGAGAACACCTGGCAAAAGTTGGGAGCATGGAGGTAGGGATTGGGTGGAGGTTAAGGGGATAGAGGAAGAGAGAAGGGAAAAGGCGTGGGTTGGGGAGAGTTTGTGGGAATGGGATGGTTGAGATGGAGGATGGCAGATATGGGGCAGGTAATATCTTAATTAAGGGAGCCATTTTAGGGTTGGAAAGAGGCTTGGCTCTAGAGCGGTTCCCAGTTGTCCACGGGATGTCCTAGGTAGGTCCCTGGGCAGTGGAGGAGAGAGTGCCTTAACTGGTCTTGTCCCTTAGTCAGACTGATGATTATTTTGAATATCACCATAGAACCTTTGCACTGCAACTGATGGAGATAGACACAGAGACCCACATTGGACTGAGCTCCCATGGTCCAGTTGAAGGGAAAAGGAGGGAGAAGAACACCAAGGAAGTCAGGACCACAAAGGGTTGGTCCACCCAATGAGACAGTGTGCCTGATCTAATGGGAGCTCACCAAAGCCTGCTGGACTGGGACTGAACTAGCATATGATCAAACTGGAATCTCTGAATGTACATGACAATTGGATCCCACTGAGAAGCCAATGATAGTGGCATTGGGATTTGTTTCTATGGCATGTACTTGTTTTTTGAGATCCTAGTCTATTACAAGGCTTCTCTTCCTAGGCCTGGATGGACGGGGAAGGGTCTTGGACTTGGAAGGGGAGGGAGGACAATGAGTTGGGGAGCAGGAGGGAAATGGGAGGAGGGGAAGAAGTGGAGATTTTGAATGGTATTATTTATAATGCAATAAAAAAGGGAAAAAAGAGCACACCAAAGGACAAATGTGATTAAATGAAATTAAATGGTCTCACAGTGAAAAATAATTAGTAGAGTAAAATAAAAACTGTTACCACCTGTATATCACACAGGAGACTAATATTCAGAATGTACAAACCAATCAATTCATAGAAGTTAAAAAAATTGAAAGGATTTTTGTTTTATATTCTTGGTTATGAGCCAAGACATTTCTCTAGCCCTGAATGGGTATTCCACAATGGGAAAATTTAAAGAGAACTCATTAATATTTTGTAAATGTTCAACATTCTTAGTTTTCATAGATATGCAAGTTAAAGCAGTGAATCTATTCCACTGCCATCAATCACAACAGTAACCATGATTTGAGAAAAAAAATAGAAATTTCTGCTGAGAATGTGATCAAAGAGGAAGTTGTTGAGAGTGAAAATCAGATGACAATCTGGACTCATTCCATGAACATTAATACTGAATCTACACACATTAAAAATGGAACTTCCCTATGTACTGGTTCTATATTGTGGGTAATTTCTGTAGTTCGGTAATAAACAGGACATGGAAGTAACTGCGACTTGATGAATTTACATTTTTCATGATTGTAATCAGAACAGGTACAGCTGTATAATATAGAAAAGTCAATCCTCAACTGCTTTAACCATTGCAAGTTCCTATGAACCTGTGTCATATTGTGTATTTCTTGGCCCACCTTAGACATTAATGACTGACAGTGTTCCTCCTCAGCTGCTCCACAAATTGTTTGTATTATTTCTGCTGAGTTTCTAAGTGATATTTTTCTAGCCTGAAACAGTAATCCCTTTCACAAGTTGCTAACACTGAAAAAGGTCAAGAAATGGGCTCAAAAGTTGTGTGATATTTGGTTTCTCAGTGAGCCTCCACTGTCAGCCACATTCAGAGAGTCCGGCTTGGTCGCATGTTCCATCAGTCCCATTCCAACTGGTCTTGGTGATCTCCTGTTAGTTCTGTCCCACCGTCTCAGTGGGTGAATGCACCCCTCACGGTCCTGACTTCCTTTCTCATGTTCTCCCTCCTTCTGTTCCTCATCAGGACCTGGGGAGCTCAGTCCGGTGCTCCAATGTGGGTCTCTGTCTCTATCTCCATCCATCGCCAGGTGAAGGTTCTATGGTGATATGCAAGATTTTCATCAGTATGGCTATAGGATCTGGCCTTTTCCAGCTCCCTCTCCTCAGCTGCCCAAGGAAGTAGCTGGGGGCATCTCCCTGGTTACCTGGGAACCCCTCTGGAGTCAAGTCTCTTGACAACCCTAAAATGGCTCCCTTAATTAAGATATATGCTTCCCTATCCGCCCTTCCTATATCCCAAGCATCCCATTCCCCAAGCTCTCCCCATCCTCCCCTTCACGCTTTTCTCTCCCCATCTCCCCTTGCCCCCATCCCACTCCACCCCCAAGTTCCCAATTTTTGCCCGGCAATCTTGTCTACTTCCAATATCCAGGAGGATAACTATATGATTTTCTTTGGGTTCACCTTCTTATTATCTTCTCAAGGATCATGAATTATAGGCTCTATGTCCTTTAATTATGGCTAGAAACCAAATATGAGTGAGTACATCCCATGCTCATCTTTTTGGGTCTGGGTTACCTCACTTAGAATAGTGTTTTCTATTTCCATCCATTTGCATGCAAAATTCAAGATGTCATTGTTTTTTATTGCTGAGTAGTATTCTAATATGTATATATTCCAGTTTCTTCATCCATTCTTCCAACGAAGGCCATCTCGGTTGTTTCCAGGTGCTGGCTATTACAAATAATGCTGCTATGAACATAGTTGAACTCTACGGCATGGATGGGCTCTGTGTGAGCCTTGTAAGTTTGGTTGCTCACCTTCCTGGACCTGGGGGGAGTTGGGAGGATCTTGGACTTAACATAGTGAAGGGAATCCTGATGGCTCTTTGGCTTGGAGAGGGAGGGAGTGGGGCTATGGGTAGAAGGGAGGGGAGGGGAGGGGGAGGAGGAAGGGAGGAGATGGAAATTTTTAATAAAAAAATGAGGAATAAAAAATAAAAAAACGTTGTGTAATATTTGACAAAATCAGCTTCTCTATTCCAGGACCCACCTAGATAAGGACAAGGCAGAGTTCTGCAAGAACAGCCAATCCCTCAGCTGCCCACACATGAACATGTATACCTAGCTTTCTCCTTTCTTCCTCCTCTGACTTTCCCAGAAAAAAGTTCACCAAGGCCAGCCCTGATCAGGATCCCTCATCTCCAAATCGTGCCCATCTTGTATCTGCAGACACTAGAAAACTATCCTGTCAATAAACATTAAGCATTATTAACAATAAATAACTTAACTGTTCACTGTCTTTAACTTTCAACTCCATGGTTCTAATGAGAAAGTGTCTGATTTTCATAGAAACTGAGAAAACTAACAAATGCAAATACACTACTCATTCAGAATACATCTATTATCCCTTTAGGGGGTGAAAAACCACAACTGCTTACATTACAGATT
Organism: Arvicola amphibius; assembly: GCF_903992535.2. Taxonomy (NCBI): domain Eukaryota; kingdom Metazoa; phylum Chordata; class Mammalia; order Rodentia; family Cricetidae; genus Arvicola; species Arvicola amphibius. Next base: position 18,172,111 of record NC_052048.2, read on the forward strand.
TCATCTCATCTATACCAAAGGACTTTTATTTAGTGATTTTTGTTTTGTGAGATTATCTCCATATGTTTCAAATTGAGCATCAAGCAAATTCATATGCACATCCCAGCAAAGTGGATCATGTGAATAAAGTATCATCTAAATTAATATCCATGAGGCCCTTTGTGCTTTCCCTCATCCACATTCTCTTCAAATTTCTACCAAACCCATACAAAAACTATGAAATTATGAAGGACTGATATTGCTTGGGACATTAATGGCAGCTCATTATATTTGCAGTTTCGGACCTCTCACAATAGAAAAAATAGGCTCCTAGAGTAAAACAAAAGTACTATCATTTGAAGACATTTAAATACAACATCTGCTAAGCATATTGTTCTTTCTTTGCTTTTTTGAGAAGTTTCCTCATGAACCAGCCTTCAAATTCCTAGAACTCATTATCAAATGTGGCTGCTCAAGAACTCACAGAAATTCAATTGCCTCTGAACCCAAGTTCTGGGATTAAAGTATGTTAAACCACTCCTGGTTATCTGCTAATCAATTTTTGAAAAATAAGTGAAACTATGCTCATGAGAAGTAGTGAAGCTGTCTTTGTGATTACCTGGTCATACAGTTACTTGGAACCTTAACTGCCACTTTTCTTTCTATAACACAGAAGAACATGAAGAAGAACAGTCTATGAAGTCTTCTAGGTCTATGATAAAATAGTTTCTCTAAACATTATCTGGAGAATTCTGGACAGCCTTCTGTGCCCCAAAAGGCTGTCACTCTTGTTTGTCTCTTACTATGCAACACTCCTTGGTCTCCTAATGCCCTGTAGAGCTTATAAAAAAATCCTTCTCCGGACTCTATCCATGATAACACATGTGGAAAAAATGAAAAGAGGTTGCATTGAAAAGCAGACAATACCTTTCTTTAGCCTCAATGACAGTAAGAACTGGGACAAAAATATACATGAAGGCAGAGAAGCAAATTCCCCCTTATTACAACTAACATTGTACAAGTCACAGTTGTATCAAACTAGGGTTTAAACAATAACAAAAATTTGTTTCTTATATCTGGATGATGCCTGAAATATATCAACATTGTTATCAAAATTTCATGTTTTAGCATTGAGAAGTGAGACATTCACAACCTACTCCCCACTACATCCTGCTAGGCTAATGTCCCAAACAAAAGGTCAGGTCACCAGTAAGGACCTGAAAAGTGCCTTTGTTCTACCTTCCTTATAAAGACTCTGCCTTACTTCTCCCAGCACAGACTTGGGAGCAACTCCAGAGCCTCCTCCAAGATGCTGGTGGTCCTGCTCACAGCAGCCTTGTTGGCTGTGAGCTCAGTTCAGAGAGCAAATGCAGGTATGAAATAGGGTAGACATTGGTTCTGTGAAATAGGGATTGGGCAACACATGGAAGTACAGGGCTGGGAGAAATGTAAAACAATAAATAAGAAACTGAAGTAAAGGATTAGAAAAATATATTAGAATATTTATATCTTCATTTGGCTCTGGATCTTAGACTTTGCTTATAGTAAAATTTAGGAAACTATTTTACCACAGAATAGCATGAGTGCATTTGTGAAATAACCTTTTTGGTGGGGGATGAAGAATGGTATGGTGATACAGGTGACAGAGGGAAGCTCAGTTCTCAAGGAGTTATGAGAAGCCAATAGTAAATAATGCCAACATTTCTCTACAGATGAGAGCAAAAACTGAAAGAAGTAAAGGTACCTCATAGATGTTTTTGAAATGAGGAAAAATATAATAAATTTGAAACTGTATCATTCAGCTAGGAATATCATGAATAATTTTTTAAATTATTTTTGAGCATGTGTGTGCATTCAGAACTCTCTGTGTATGTGTGTGTTTACATGTATGAGTGTGTGAGAGATAAGGATGGAGACAACAAACAGACACAAAGTCATGCACAGAGAGAGACAGAGACAGAGAGAGAGAGAGAGAGAGAGAGAGAGAGAGAGAGCATGTGGTTGAATATTTTTTCACATTTCAGTCAGAAGACAGCATATTGTCAGAAAGATTTGTATTTTACCATATGATCCCAGGAACTGAATACAAATCGTCAGACACACACTTTGACCCACTGAGATATCTTCCTTGGCCTCTCTATCTCTATTATAATGACCCACATGCAATATTCATTGTTATTCACAAAGTATTTACAGCAATGATTATAATTATTTCATATATGAAATACCTATGGATATATATCATATAACAAATGAAGGTCATGAAGAAAAACATAAAGAATATGAACTAGTCAGACTAAAATTATCATACTACAATGAAGGCTAATAGTAAGGGTTGCCAGAGATACTTAGAAACAAAATAGTCATTGTTCCTGATCATAGAAACCATTCTGGAAGTAGTATCTGTAGCACTGTCAAAAAATAAAATACTTCTTAGTGGATGTGAAGATGTTATTGAAAGTCATTTGTATTTCCAGCTGAAAAATCTTATAACTAACTTTTCTCTACTCTTGTGCTTATTTTCTAGAGATCATCTATGAAGACTCTTCTTCTCAGCTCTTAGGTAGGGCCTGATTCATCCTATATTAACTGATTAAGCATCATTTACTTCTGTAATTATACAGTTCTATAAAATCTAATAAGTTTATTATTTTGTGAAGTTAACATGTGACAGCTTACTCTGAGATAGATAGGAAAGTTCCCCTGCATTGTCTCTAGGACCTAGAAGAGGGCAATATGCTGGAAGAGTAGGAAGCCAGGGTTTATACCAGGAACATTTTGTGTCTTCCACAGATGGAAGGAATGACTTGCATATGATGAGCATATTGAGTGTCCTCATCTAAAATCTTCCATGACTCTATGGGTTGGTCAGAGAATTTTTTTTCCCATTGATTCATTTTAGAATTATATAATTCCACACTAGATAGATATGTAACTTCACAGATTTTAGTCTCTCACATCTTTTTAAAATTTATTCTTCTCACTCAGCTCTGCACCCACAGCTGAGTAATACATACAAAAACACTGCTGGAAAACTGAATGGAACATCTTTTAGTCTCTTTCCTATTCTTCTTTTTGTTCTCCACAGGATTATAGGACTCAAAACAACATGCTATATTAAAGAATAGAGCACTGCTGTCGCATTATGGTCCATTGCCTAATTATAACTAATATCGTTAAAAAATCCTTTCAATTTTGTCACTTTTGTCTGAGAAATGTAACAAAAATAAAATCACCTTTAATGATCAAATTTAAGAAGAAATATTTTCCTGAAGAGTTGAGCCATAAAAAGTTATTATGATAAATATTTAAAAATTACATTTTTAAAAGAGTCAGGCTCATATATTTAGGAAGGAAGGGCATTCTGACAGAAAGAGAAAAGTAAGCTTCTTTCACATGGATCTATGTCCCTGCAGAGGAAGAGCAAAAAAGCCAGGTTAATGGTCAACTGCCTCAGAATGATGAGGAAAGTGATGAACCTGAAGATGGTGAGGATGACAGTGGAGAAGAAAACCCACCAGAGAAACCACCACATCATCCTCGCCCTCCTAAACCTGGAAAACCACATGGCCCACCCCAGGAGGGAGATGGGGAGAAACCTCGCCCACCTAAACCTGAAAAACCAGAAGGCCCACCCCAAGAGGGAGGTGAGGAGAAACCTCGCCCTCCTAAACCAGAAAAACCAGAAAAACCAGAAGCCCCACCTGAGGAGCCTGAGGAGGGTGGTGATGAATAGGCAAGTAACCTCTAGAAATTTTCTGCATAAATAAAAGGTTCATCAGCACAACAAAAGTAATCAGACACTTTATTATTCCAACAAAGATATGGGATTCCCTTTGCTTGCTGTTAATACCATTCGTTAATAGGAAGCTTCTTTGGGCCTATAGATAGGGCAGAATGGAGCTAGGCAGGAAAACTAAACTGAATGCTGGGAAAAAGAAGGCAGAATCAGTGAGAAGCCATGGAGTTGCCTGAGGGAGAAAGGCACCAGCCCCCAGCTGGTACCTTGCTGGTAGGTCATGACCTTGTGGTGATGAACAACTTAATGTAGATGGGTTAATTTAGGATATAAGAGGTATTTAGCAATGTGCTTAAATGATTGCCTAAGCAGTGATTTAACTAGTATGGTTTTTGTGTGCTTATTTTGGGACTAAACACTAGGGTACAAATGAAGGGCTCCTGCCAACAGCATAGTATGAAACTCTAGAGATCACCACCATCTTCCAAAAGGCATAAATATCTTATACATCTAAAACTTAAAAGTTCTCTATACCTTGATTTCTGTGACAAATGTTATTTAAAGTCACTCTCCAACAAATGTCTTAACACTAACACAGTTAGATATCCAAAATACTAACAGATATCTCAAAATATATTTGTATTGCAGGCTAGGTCATTCTTCCCCCTGACTTCATTTATCTGTTTATTAATTGCAGGCGGAGTAGAAAACAGTTACCTTTAATGTCATTTCAATGGAGCAATGATGTAAGAGAACCTTCAACACTCCAATAAAATATTTAGCATGAAATTATTCTTTGTTGTTTTCTTAGTCTGAGCATGAATGAGTGAAATCTGGGGACTGTGGCCAAACCTAAGGCAATTTTAAAACTCTTCAATCATTTTCATTAGAAAACGTCTTACTTTCTCAATTTATGAATCAGTCCACTATCATTTGAGAGACCCCTTTTTTTTTCTTCTTACCTGGAGTACAACTGTGCTATATTTCCCAGATATTTCTGATTTTAGCAGGAGACTTCACATAAGACATGATTTTCAATATTAAAATATATAAAGAGATGAAACTACATAAAGATACTCTTAGTATGTCATGTGTGTTGTCTGGCCAGGACACTATAGAAGAGCTGCCTAGGAGAACTGGCAAAAGAGTTCCTTGTATCTTTTCTCACAGATAACACTCTCTGTTTACATGTTAGGAAGTTGCTGTTTTTGCAGCTGGTGTTCTTTTGGGCACTCAAGTCTCAACCAACTCACATTCTTCCTTGAAGTGGACAGTCCTATAAATACAGTGATACAGTGGTTTTAGGGGCCAGATGTTCATTATTTTCACTTTCCTTTAATTTTTATAAATATGTACTTGTCTAATCCACATATGAAATTTTTAAATATTTTATGTATACCTTAGAGCAATCTTCCTATCTTAATTTTTTAGGGTCTGTAAATGTTCATTCAGTGATTCTTAAATTATAAATATTTTATGTATACCTTAGAGCAATCTTCCTATCTTAATTTTTTAGGGTTTGTAAATGTTCATTCATTGATTCTTAAATTATGTTGAATTTTAAATAAAAATGTAAATACAAAAGGTTTAGATGTTACACAATTTGAGGAATTATTAAACTTTCCAAATAGTTGAGCCTTAATTTTTAGACTCTTAATTTGCTATTTTTGAATGCTCTATGCAATTTTTTATTTTACCTAGATCATATTCTTCTTTACCTCCTTTCACAAAATTCTTTATGAAAACTGGAGTGATGTTCATGGAAGTAGCACAGTGGGAGATTCATAGAAATGACAATTTGGTGTCATATGAAATTTTGACACTTAAACTACTGTTGGCAAAATTCTTTGGATGGCCATGAATTCAATATGGCAAAGAGAAGTACAGATGATAGGCCAAGATATGGTAAGATTTATGTGTATATTTATAGACACAGGCTAACCACATTCATCTACTAACCACATTCATCTACAATATAGACAAAGCTACATGTCATAATGAAACTGTGACTGTCAGAAGCCTAAATGATTTATCAAACAACCTTCTGTCCCAGAATAGTCCAATGCTTATTCATTAACAGTCTTTGTATGTGTAAATCAAAATTATCACCAATACTTATACCTATAATATCTCTGTTTATAAGAAGAGAGGATAAACTCTTTACCCATGTTCCATGAAACTCTGGAATCTGTGACACTAAGCTGAAAGCCTTAGTTTGGAGTTGGATGCATGAGAGAGGTTAAAAAAATCATCAAAGACTCCAATATATGACAATTTGTCATTAAAAATATCATAATTTACTCAAGAGGTAAAATATTTTTATTAGGAAAATAGTTTTCAGGCACATACCTACAATTACATAACACTGAGGCAAAAAAGCTAAAAAGCCTCAATACATAGAAAATATATTTCTTATATTCTTTGTCTTTAATATCTTTATTTATTTATCATCATTATTTATTTCAGACCTTTTATCTTATATTTAATGAAACTGACAATTTCATACATTGATTTATTCATTTCTGGGTCTCCTTACAATTTCCCCCCAAACTCCCCACACAGCCAAAATCCTTTCTTCATGTCTTCCTTCATATCTATATCCATATACCTATTTATATGTGTCCAACTATGAAGTCTGCTGAAATATTGGTAGAAGACAGTTGCTCCATAATTTAACTAATACCTTATCCTTGGCAACATGTGGCCTAGAAATATAACTTCAAAGCTGTCATACAACTCTTTAGTAGAGTACTTGTTGACATAATTTAGCCCTCGACACATACTTCAGCACATAAATAAATACTTCATTTTACCTGCCATAAGTTACTTAAACTTCAAAGAAACTATGCATGTTTTCAGAATACAGTTCAATATGACTTTGTGATTTTTAACACCTCAAGTCAGCATTCACTGTCCTCTGAAGTCCATTTAACAGTAAAAATCAGTCAACATGTTCTTGTCAGTTTCTTGATATGTGACCAAGTTCATGCCAGAAAGCAACTTTAGGTGTACATGTTGTATTATGTGGCCCTTTCATAATGCACAATATGATCCAATAAAGTCAGCATTCATTGGGTCTAACATTTAACAAGAATTGTTTATTTTGTTTTGTATAAATGGGTTTCTCCTGCATGAATGACTGTGTACCACATGCATTTAGTGTCCATGGAGGAGAGGAGAATATCTGGAACTAAAAATTTAAATAGTTGTTGGTTACTATATCAATGCTCAGACCCCAAACCAGGGCCTCTGAAAGACAAACAAGTAGTCTTAACTGCTGATCAATCTCTACAGCCCCAATGAAATATTAACTTTACTTATCAGCTCTTCTAAATAGAAGATTTTATGCCCACACAAATACACATAGAAATTGTGTCATAATTAGGACATATTGCTCAGTTTCTAAGACCACGTGATGCATTGTCTTCAAATAGCTTCAAGGTATTGATGAAAAACATTCTTTTCCTATCTATTGATTAAACTATATTTTTAAATTTTAGGAAAATATATTTGCACCTAGGTTTTTAAGGTGATGTTCATGAAGAAAATATTATCTGTCTCCCAACACTTCATATAGAAATACTGAAGTATTCCCTGGCATGTAAGAATAGTAACTGAACCTAGTAATAATATCCTAAAGCTGTGTTTGTGTAATACAATCTATATTTCATAAACACATATTTGCATGCCAAATCTGTCAAAAGAGTTACTAGGAAAAGATGTAAATCAACTTCTTAAACACAAAGCTCATTCAAAAATAACCAATTATTTTATTACTTTTTCTTAAAGGATTAGTTTCCATTAATACAAAATTTCTTTTTGATTAAGAGAATGATAAATGATTTGTTTACCATTTATTATCAAACAAAATCCATGAAGAAATTTTAAAAGACAAAGGAGGACGCTGAACTGAATCACTAAGTCACCACTCATACCATCCTTTATTTGTTCTTGGCTTGGAATGCTGCCTCTCCCTTGTTCATGTCCATTCTCAATGAAAACCCCGACTCTTGGAACCGAACAACTCCTCTCTATTGGCTAGTGGACCATGGACAGGCTTCCTGTAACACTGCCTTTCATTTTAAATAAGAAGTAAGGTTCTAACTCTAACACAACAAAACTGTACAATGAACATTATTATCAATAATTGTCCAAAAAAAAGCAAGATTGTTTTGGCTGGGTTTTTTTTGTTTTTCCATATAAAGTTGATTATTGTCCTCTCAAGATCTGTGAAGAATTTTGATGGGACCTTGATGGGGATTGCATTGAATCTATAGATTGCCTTTGGTAGAATTGCCATTTTTACTATGTTGATCCTCCCAATCCAAGAGCAAGGGAGATCCTTCCATTTTCTGGTATCTTCTTCAACTTCTTTCTTCAAAGACTTGTCAAATAGATCTTTCACTTCCTTGGTTAGAGTTACCTCAACATAATTTATGCTATTTGTGGATATCATTAAAGGTGATACTTCTTTGATTTACCTCCCTACTTCCTTATCCTTTGTGTATAGGAGGGCAACTGATTTTTTGGAGTTGATCTTGTATCATGCCACATTACTAAAGGAGTTTATCAGCTGTAGGAGATCTTTGGGGGAGTTTTGTGGTCGCTAATGTACACTATCATATCATCTGCAAATAACAAAAGTTTAACTTCTTCCTTTCCAAATCGAATCCCCTTGATCCACTTATGTTGTCTTATCGCTATTGCTAGAACTTCAAGCTCTATATTGAAGAGATAAGGAGAGATTGGACAGCCTTGACATGTTCCTGAATTTAGTGGGATGATCTCGAGTTTCTCTCTGTTTAATTTGATGTTAGCTGTTGGCTTGCTGTAAATAGCTTTTATTATATTTAGGTATGAACCTTGTATCCCTACCCTCTCCAAGACCTTTATCATAAAAGGGTGTTGAATTTTGTCAAATGCTTTTTCAGCATCTAATGAAATAATCATATGGTTTTTTCTTTCAGTTTATTTATATGATGGATTACTTTGATAGATTTTCATATGTTGAACCAGCACTGCATCTCTGGGATGAAGCCTACTTGATCGTAGTGAATAATTTTTCTTATGTGTTCTTGGACTCGGTTTGCCAGTATTTTATTGAGAATTTTTTGGTCGATGTTCATGAGTGAGATTGGCCTGTAATTCTCTTTCTTGGTTGAGTCTTGGCATGGTTTCCTATCAGGGTAAATGTGGCTTCATAAAAGGAATTTGGCAAGGACTCTTCTGTTTCTATATTGTGAAATACATTAAGGAGTATAGGTATTATCTCTTCTTGGAAGTTCTGGTAGAATTCTGCATTGAAACCATCTGGTCCTGGGCTTTTTCTGGAAGGGATGTTTTTGATAACAGCTTCTAATTCTTCATGACTGACAGGTTTATTTAGATTGTTCACCTGATCTTGGTTCAATTTTGGTATATGGTACTTATCTAAAAAATGTACATTTCTTTTACATTTTCCAATTTTGTGGCATACAGGCTTTTGTAGTAAGATCTAATGATTCTCTGAATTTCCTCTGTGTCTGTGGTTATGTCCCCCTTTTCATTTCTGATCTTATTAATTTGTATGTTCTCTCTCTGCCTTTTGATTAGTTTGGATAGGGGTTTGTCAATCTTGTTGATTTTCTCAAAGAACCAGCTTTTTGTTTCATTGATTCTTTGGATTGTTTTCTGTGTTTCTATTTTGCTGATTTCAGCCCTCAGTTTGATTATTTCCAGTCTTCTACTTTTCCTAGGTGAGTCTGCTTCTTTTTTTTTCTAGAGCTTTCAGGTATGCTGTTAAGTCTGCAATGTGTGCTTTCTTCATATTCTTTAAGTGGACACTTAGTGCTATGAACTTTCCTCTTAGTACTGCTTTCATAGTGTCCCAAAGGATTAAGTATGTTGTGCCTGTATTTTAATTAAATTCAAGGAAGACTTTAATTTCTTTCTTTATTTCTTCCTTGACCCAGGTGTGGTTCAGTAGTTGACTGTTCAGTTTCCACAAGTTTGTAGGCTTTCTGGGGGTAGCATTGTTGTGGAATTCTAGTTTTAATCCATGGTGCTCTGATAAGACACAGGTGGTTACTAATATTTTTTGTAACTGTGGAAGTTTGCTTTGTTACCGAGTATGTGGTCAATTTTCGAGAGAGTTCCATGAGCTGCAGAGAAAAAGGTATATTCTTTCCTATTTGGGTGGAATGTTCTATAGATATCTGTTAAATCCATTTGATTCATTACCTCCATTAAGTCTCTTATTTGTCTTTTAGTTTTCTGTCTGATTGACCTGTCCATTGGTGAGAGAGGAGTGTTGAAGTCTCCTACTATTAGTGTGTGTGGTTTGATGTCTCTCTTGAGTTCTAGTAATGTTTCTTTTACATAAGTGGGTTCTTTTATATTAGGGGCATAGATATTCAGGACTGAGACTTCATCCTGATGATTTTTTTCCTGTTATGAGTATAAAATGTCCCTTTCAATCTCTTCTGATTGATTTTAGTTTGAAGTCAACTATGCTAGAAATTAGTATGGCCACACCGCTTGTTTCTTAGGCCCACTTGCTTGATAAACCTTTTCCCAGCCCTTTCCTCTGAGTAGATGTCTGTCATTTTGGTTGAGGTGTGTTTCTTGTAAGAGAGATATACATTCATTTAATCTACATGGTAAGTAAAAAAAGGCAAGATATTCTGAGTAAATTGGGAGCTTGGGGACTCTGGGAGAGGGTTGAAGGGGAGTGAAGAGGTAGGTAGGGGAGCAGAGAAAACTGTAGAACTCAATTTAAAAAAAACAGAACAAAAAATCCATTCTAGAATATTATCTTCTCTCAGCATAATAATTGGTGAAGAAGAATGGGAAAAGTCAGAATAACAAGTATCCAAATATTCTCTGGATACATTAATGCTTATGAGTGTCCTGAATTTTTTTCTTATCCAGAGCCAATTCTCTTTCAGCTTCATCTGATAAATTTTGTGAACTCTTCAGTATTGACAGAGGTTTTCCCACCCAGTCTCTCAGCTGTTCTATCCCAGAGAAAGACACAGACGTCTACATTACTTATATACTGGTTAGCCTATTAGCTCAGGCTTCTTATGAACTCTTATAACTTATATCTAACCCATAATTCTTGTATGTACTTGCTACATGGCTAGGTAACTTTAATCAGCAAGGCATGCTTATCTTGTGCCCTCTGTGTCTGGGTGGTGACTGCAGATTGAGCTTTTCTTCTTCTAAGAGTTCTCCTATTCTGGTAGTTCTGCCTATACCCCATGCCTGACTACTGGCCAATCAGCATTTATTAAACCAATATAAGTGATAAATCTTTACAGGTTACAAGACCATTTTCCAACAACAATTCCCCCTTTTTTCTCAAAACAAGAACTCTGAATCGAATTTCCTTTAACTTTTCCTGAACATTATCCATAACTTGTAACTAACAGTATAAACAAAGACAAACATCTATAATCCATTTTTGGGGACTGTGGGCATAGTTGTCTGGGCAACTTCCTGCTGATTGGGAGCACTATTAATCTTATGGGAACCTATAGGAAAATTAGGATTATTTTTGAGTCCTGACTGGAATATTCTATGATGCTTGATCATCTCCGTCAGCAGTCTTGAGGCTATTCTGGATGTAGAACTCAAAAGAAACTCCAACAGAGGTCCTCTGAATTGTAGGATCATCTTTGGCATTCATTCCCATGAGAGATTTTTCAGGAGGTTTTCCTTCATTAAACCTGATTTTTCTTAGCCCAGAACGAATCCACAGCCTCTCACTTCCTGGGGAAACAAAAGCAAAACCTGTTCCACAAAGTAACATAACTTCTGACTTAAATTTTCAAGCCAAGGCATATTCAATATATATGTTGGATTAATCCAGCAGCATTTGTAATCAAATGCCTTTTAGCCTTCTTCAGCTATCAAACCATTCAAAGACCGTCCAATGACACAGTATCCAAATTCTCTGTTTTCCATCTTTACAATGGCTTTATTTTAAAATAAATTTATTTTATTTTTAATTTTTTTCTTTTTTGAGAACTGGATTTCTCTGTGTATGATTGGCTGCCCTAGAAATCACTCTGCAAAACTCATAGATATCATCTTGCCTCTGTCTCCCAAGTTCTGTGATTAAAGGTGTGTGTTACCATACCCAACTATTCTGTTTCTTTATTTAAAAAGAATTTTATCCTTTTTCTTTTTCTCTCAAGCCTTCATATATTTTTAAACACACTGTAAATCCATTGGAGATTTTGTTTCTCTTAATCTATCTTTCCTGTATATCTCTCTTTTTCTGACCACATGAGTCTTTAATTAGCTAAGCTATGTGGCTAAAATTACAGCCGTGGCTTTGACAGCAATGTATACCCCAGTCCTTAGATTTATGAGAGTCTAGCTTCATGCAGGTTGACCCCAATATCTCTATCTGGGATTTTACTAATCTTGCTATGATTTTCTTTGTCAGACAATTTTAGGACAGGAGTGTGTTTTAAATAAACATGCAGGCTAATTTGTTTTGGAAAGGAGCTCTTATAGAACTGTACTTCAGGAGAATTTTTATAACCAGAGTATCTCTTGACAATGTGGTAAGGACATGTTGGGCATTGAAGAGAAAAACGATTTAGGTGAGCTAGATCGTCACAGAGAAAATACAATGTGGTCTTGAAGGGACAGAGTATTTTTTTCTTAATTACTTGAATTAAAACCTTGAGAGGTACTACATTAGGAGAGGTAATATAACATGGGAGAGTGGGAGAGACTATTGTCATTTACAGAATTATGGGGTTCCTGTAGAAAAAGACTGATGCAACCATTTCCAAAGATAGAAATGAACTTTTTGTGGGATGATTGAAAGTTCTACTCCAAATTATATATTCTGGCTGGATTTACATGTCAGCATTCACTAAAAAAGGAAGTATTTGGAAGACCATAACTTTATGGAAGAGTGTCAGGAACTATTTATCCCTTTACCACTGGGGTTTGCATTTCTACAGCAGAGGCCATCATTTCTTCCTATAGGACATAAAGCAATGTGTGTAACATGATATCTGGGAGAGCGAAGCAGTGTAGCATGATTAATAAAAACCCAGAGACAGGTATTGGAATTCAACAAAAAGGTCAGAAAAGCAAAACAGCCAGTCTCTGGCTCTTACCTCTACTTCAATCTGGAATGGTGATCATGCCTCCAGGAAACTCAGAATGAGACTGACTGAGAGCTTCTTCCTCCCATCTTATATTCCCTTTAGTGCTAGGATTAAATCATGCACAATTACAAACTAGTTTCTGTGGCAATTTATGAGTGTCCTGGGATTAATGGTGTGTGTCACCACTGCCTGGTCCATTATCCTGACCAGGGTGGCAGTTTTACTCTCTGATTTTCAGGCAAGCTTTAGTTATTAAAATACAAATGAAATATCATGACATTTCCCCTTTTTATCTAAACTAAAATGAAGGCTATAACTAATATAAGAAAAACTATATACAATAAGTACAATGACAATGTATAATATATTCAGACAAATAAATCATTATTGAATCTACTCTTTATCCTCTCATATCTATATTCAATGATAGGGTCAGTGACCTAACAGAGATCATTCAGGTGCTGCTGAGAAAGTTTTCAATAGATAATGCAAAAGTTAATCTGAGAGAATACAAACTTAGGTAAAAATATTCAAAATTTTACCTATTTTATCTGTAAGCCATTTGCTGAGGATAAATGATTTACTATCAGTTTGGAGTAACAAAGAGAAGTCATACATAAATGCATTTGTTGTACAACTGTGGTTAATTGAGTTCTATTCCAAAAACCCATGTAAAACTTGAAAAAGAGTCCTTTTCTAAGATCCACCAAGTCAAGAACAAGGCTGCTTTCCCCCAAGGAACACCTGTTCCACAGTAAACACTTGTAAACATGTCTACATATCCCACTTCAGAAGTATGTCCTGATTTCATTAAATACCCATGGTGTGTATCTTTATGTGTGTGTGCATATGCTTTTAGACCATTTCCACCTCTCTCTATTTCCATTACAACTCCTCCTGTGTCACCCTGCACCTTCCCAAATTCATAACATCTTATGTATGCATATATAACTATTACCCCATGAGTCTGTGTGTGTTTGTTTGTATCTGTCTGTCTGTCTGTCTGTCTGTCTGTCTGTCTGTCTGTCTGTCTGTGTCTGTTTGCATGTAAGTGCAGATATTTGAGAAGACCAGAAGATGTAATTAGTTCCCCTGGAGTTGAAGTTAAAGGTGGTTATGAGTCACCAAATATGGAAGCTTGGAAGGGAACCTGGTCCTTTTTACAAGAATAGGACTTACTATTAACCTCAGGCAATCACTCCATATCCCCAAGTGCACATTCATGACAAATAAAAGTGATTCTAATGTTAAACCTGCGGTAATAAGCCTGTCATTTCACAGAAATTATTGTAAGTTGCTAAGAGTTAGGATTTACTCAGCACTCTCTCCCTCAATAGACCTAGCTTTTCTGTTAAATTTCTAATCTTTATTACTTCAGAGTATCAATTTTTGGACATTGACAATTGTTACTTTAAGAATCAAAACATCAGGGTTCCCCACTCTATGCTAAGACCAAGGTCCTCCCAACTCCCCCCAGGTCCAGGAAGGTGATCGACCAAGCTGAGAAGGCTCCCACAGAGCCCGTCCATGAAGAACAATCAGAGCCCAGAGCCATTGTCCTTTGCTTCTCAGTCAGCCCCCGCTGTTGGCCACACTCAGAGAGACGGGTTTGGTCGCATGATCCATCAGTCCCATTCCAACTGGAGTTGGTGATCTCCCATTAGTTCTGTCCCACTGTCTCCATGAGTGAACGCACCCCTCTCGTTCCTGACTTTCTCCCTCATGTTCTCGCTCCTTCTGCTCTGGCCTTGAGAGGGAGGGAGGGGAGGTATGGGTGGAGGGGAGGGGAGGGAAGGGGGGAGAAGGAGGGGAGAGAAAGGGGAGAAGGAGGGGAGGGAGGGGGGAGGAGGAGGGAAGGAGATGGAAATTTTTAAATATAAAAAAAAATAAACCATGAGAAAAAAAAATGAAAAAAAAAAAAAAAAAAGAATCAAAACAATGATTTTTTTTTAAAATCACTGAGTTCATATTTCATCTCTCCTGATTTGTACTTTCTGTAGTTGATTTTATTTTTGTAAATCTATTTAGTATTCTATGTAATTAAAATCACCTCCTCTTTGTAGTTTTTCAGGAGCAAGTAGTATTCCCTAGCAAAGCAAAATTCTCTTCTTTAAATGATTTCTCTAAGGCATCTGCATCTGAATCAGTTAACAAGACATCATTCATGATATGGTGAATTGTAGATTGAGGAAACTGATTATGAATTATTTCCACTGGCTTTCATATAAAGTACTGATACAAGGTAGGGCTGTTTAACATTTCTTGTGGAAGAATTATCATTGATATCTTTTTTATTTTATTACTTTAAAAAATACCAATATTAATTTGCTATGGCCCACAACTGAATAGATACTTCAAGAACTAAGTAATTGATTTTAAAACCTAAAAGGTAATAAGGACTTAATAGTCTAAGAAAACGATCAACTGAGGCTGAGGGAATATTGAGTTTTGTAGAAAAGAAATTATGGGATGCACATGTGGGTCAGTATGTTCCACAACTTGATTATATTCTGGTCATTTTACCTGCTACCTTTTTCCTACTGAAATTCTAAAACAGAGAGAAGACAATATCATTGAATGAAACTGTTGCACAAAGAATCTAAAAAAATAAAGACTTTTGTGCAAAACTTTTGTGAGTTTATTCAGATAGGAAAATTAAGATTTTGGTACCTTTTACTAATGATGAAATTTCCTCATTATGGGCAGAAAATGAACATTGAGAAAGAGCTTGCTGTAATTTTTTGGGAAAGATTAACATCAAACATCCTCAAAGCAAGAGACTTCAATTTGAAAAGAGAACTGGATGGATCCTTCCTCACATTGTACAGGAGAATGAAGGCATCCAATTAAGGAATGTGAAGACATCTTAGCAAATGATGTGTCTGATGGTAATAAATGAATCATCAAAAAAATGTGCCAAGATGAAGAGTAATTGGCTTATTGGTATATCACATTTTCACTAATTTAAAATTTCATGAATCTACCCCCCAAAAAAACACACAAAAAATAAACATAAAGGAATCAAAAGAAGAGATTTATCACATGAATTTTTTTTTTTTTTTTTTTTTTTTTTTTTTTGGTTTTTCGAGACAGGGTTTCTCTGTGGCTTTAGAGCCTGTCCTGGAACTAGCTCTTGTAGACCAGGCTGGTCTCGAACTCACAGAGATCCGCCTGCCTCTGCCTCCCAAGTGCTGGGATTAAAGGCGTGCGCCACCATCGCCCGGCTCACATGAATTTTTAAATGACCTAAGAAACAGATGGGCAGAACAGATTCTGTATGGCAACATAACTTCCAGATTTTCTGCTGGAACCTAAATAGATAGATAGGTAGATAGATAGATAGATAGATAGATAGATAGATAGATAGATAGATAGATAGAAGAAATCAGAAGAAATATATGTGGTAGCACATTAATCTATGTTAAAATACAACACATTGTTTATTCTCTCAATCTGTGTATGACTGTTGTGGAAGTTTAGAAAATGTATACATTGTAGTGGGAAGTAGAAGGTAGAAGGTGTGCTTTTATGGAGACTATTAAGTCCAAGATATACATTCCAGACATGGATTACTTAAGGGCTCTAACAACCTCCAGGTCACTAAGAGTCTGGGGCATCCTGCCCATCATTTAACATCACCTTTTCTAAATGTCTTCTTGGTGAGCTGTTCCATAAATTGTTTGGATTATGCCTCATGAGTTCATAGATGACATTTTGGTGGAAGTTAACAGAATGGTCTGATTCACAGATTGCCAACACTGAAGAGGTTCAAGGAAAGGGCAAATGTTTTTATCATTTACACAGTACACACATGTGAAGAAGTCTACCTAGGTATCCCTATGCTCCTTGTCTCCGACATCATTTTCCTTACTGAAAGTATAAAAGTGGCCTTTGGGTCAGGATTTTAATGAATATAGGAGCCTAACAAAGGCATATTTTAGGCAGACTTTTCTTCCTGTCCATCAGTTTCCAAATAATCGACACATAGACTCATAATTATTTATAAATGCTTGGAATAATTAACATTTGTTACTAGCTAATTCTTATATTTTCAATAAATCCATATTTTTACCTGATTTTGGCCATGGGGTTTGGTATCTTTTCTCAGTATAGCATGTTCATCTTGTATCTCTCTGTGTTTGTTAATGATTTCTCTGATTCTGACCTTCTTCCTTCAAGTACTCTCAGTTTAGCTGTACTGTCTATACTTCCTGTCTGGCTCCTGGCCTGTCATTTCCTTATTAATCAATGAGAGTAATACATATTTATAGTGTATGGAATGGTTATTCCATAGCATTTTCCCCTTTGTGCCTAATTAAAAAGTAAGGTTTTAAACATATGTATATATATATATATATATATATATATATATATATATATATATCAGTTATTTAGTAGGAATTGCAGGTTCAATACTCAGTTCATTTATATTTTGCAAATTTACAGAAAATATTCTGTTATTTAACTTATCTTTGTGACAATAAATTTTTATTATCTGTTAATTTTATTTCTAAGAACAAACTTTTTTATTTACATATAAATCCCAGTGTCCTCTGCCTCCACTTTTCCTGCTCCGCAAATCCTTCACCTACCCTACTCTATATCCATTCCACAGAGATGGTGAGGACTCTTGTGGGTTGTCAACAAAGTCTGGCATATCAGTTGATATAGGACTAAGTACTTCCTTGTTGTATATAGTAACTCTAATCTTCCATACTTAATTTACCTTTTTTTTAAAAAAAAAATAACAATTGGAATTTCAATTAGGGACCAGAATTTCCACATAAGAACTGACAAACTTGAAGAATTCTAATCACTCAAAAATGGAGTCAAACTTGGCTTCTTAGTAACTGTCTTTTCTTGGTAGTCTCTCTTTGCTAGCACCAAGAAAGGGCATGGCTCCTTTGAAAGAGAGATTCCTGACACAATACTAATGGTAAAATACACATGGCTATTTTAAGAGGACATTCTATATCAAACACTTTTATGGGGATTACGAGCAATAGCTGACACACTACTTGATGGCAGCATGAAGCCAAAAACTCACCAGACTTTGGGTAGTAAAAATGGCTTTCATGCCAATCAATTCACCATAAAGCTTAGCTTTGTGTGAAGCAAGTGGGGCAGAGTCAGATGCCAAAGCACATGGTTTGACCCTAATCAAGTTATTTACCCATTTAAAGGCTCATGAGGTCAGAAAAATGATTATTGATATTCAATGAAGAGACATTTAGGTGGAAAACAATCTCTAAATGATTTCCAATATCTTTAAGATGGGTATAAAAGAGAAGACATAGACAATCTTAAGAAAGAAATATATACTTTTAAAGTATTAAAGTCCCTAAGAAATGAATAAATAATATAAAAGAAATTGTCACATAATTGGAATTAAACAGTGTGTCTGGATCTTATATGTGACTATGTTAATAACTTTTTGGCTGCTAATAGACTTTGTATTAAAGTTGCTGAACTAAATCAACCAATATGTTTTAAAATGTTTCAGTTTCAAAATAGGAGTAAAAGGATATGTTACCCTGAGGAAGAGTTTATGCTTTTATACATAAATAAGAAGCTATGGATTTATTTAAGATAGTATGATCAGATTAGACTAATCCTGAAAATTCTGACTATAGATATAAAGAAATAACGCTAAAATACCACAAAACATGTAACATATATTTTACTCACTCAAATATAAATAAAAAATCTTTAGCTAACTTATACACACCAGATATTCCATATATGTAATTCATGTTATCTTTTTTATATTTTTTTATAAATTTTATATATTTTCAGAACAAGGGGACAAAACACTAAGGAAAATGAATAATCCAGGTGATCCAGCATCCAAAACAGCTCCAAGGTTGTTATCTAGAAGATCATCCAGTCTCACAAACTACTCCACCAAGATTTAAACATTATCCTGAATTTTGGCAGAGAATGAAGAATACAAGTAAATGAAAATGATAAGGAATAATTTAAAGAACGATTTCCACTTTCCCAAAATATGTGTTATAGATATTTATTATCATTAAAGGAGGATTGGTTGCAAATTATTATTGGTAATGGCTAAGAAAAGCTAAACTAAGGGGATTAAATTCAAGGTTCTCATTTTGCAAAGAAAAAAGAGGACTATAGAAATGATAGAATAAAAAGATAGATTGTTGAATCTACATTTAAAACAAGAAAGCAACTACTAGTCTTAATTATTTTACAAGGAAATGGATTTTTATATACTGAAACAAATGAAAGGTTATTTTTGTAATATATGTGAATATGTTTCTACTCTTGTTTAAGGTATTTTTGGACTTTGATATAAATTTAAGGGTGTTTTTGTTAGGACACACTTTACATACATTCGTAGCAATATTTATGCTATTATATATATATGCATCTAATTTAACAATATAATGCAAATTTATAGTCCTTGAAAGTTATTATTAGCAACTATTTAAGATAATAAAGAAATACAGGTTAGTAGGGAGTTCCCTAATACAGTCAAACTTGTAGACATGTTAGATATGTTTTTAAGGTTAAACAAAGATATATTTAGAATGATGGTCTTTAAACACTTCAGAGAGCTACATAATATGGCATTTATGATGATTTAATATCATGACGGTGATATCATGACAATTAGACATTTGTTCCTGGCAGCATCAATCCATTACAGAGAATAAAATGGGCATTAAAGAAACTCTATAGGGATTTGGTTTTCTTTGTGATGAAAACTTAACCAGTTTAGGCAAAAAAAAAAATCCACCCTTGCCTAAGTTATTGACAATAAATATTCTGTCCAATCTGGACCAGCAGGATGCAAATGAAAGTAACTGACAAAGTTTGCCAGTACATGATCAAATACAGTCCTTCAAAGTTCCCTGCTTATCATAAAAGTCTGTCAGATAGTCTAGGCTCATAGGACAAAGATGGGAGCACCAATATTATAGAAGTACATGGCGTGACTCCACAATATTCAGATGTCCCTGTTATTAGTTAAGATTTCACCATTAGGGGTCTTTGATGGAGTCGAAAAATAGTCTTAATTAAAATTTTCTTAGTTATGATGAAAGGTAAATTAGGTAAGGAACTTTAGATTCACAAAGAAAAGATAAATAATAGAATATATTCTCTACATTTGTGAAATACAAATGGACTGGGTATTCTAACTACAATTCTTATTTAATAACTGTTTTGTTATACACAGTTTTACTATATGAAGTTTGAAACCTTCCTATTTAATAAGTTAAAAGGGGGAAATGCTGTGTAACATTCCTCTCTACATTCTAATTATGTGTTACTCTTCCTTTTAAATAAAGAACTGAGTGGACAGTGGCAAGACAGGAAGTATAGGTGGGATAACCAAACTGAGAATACTGACAGGAAGAAGGACAGTGTCAGAGGAGACACCAGAGATGCAGAGGAATTAGGATGTATAGAAAATGAGGTTTCAAGACTTGAGCTATGTGGCAGAGGGTAGATAAGAAATATGGATTAATTTAAGGTTTCAGAGTTAGCTAGTACCAAGCCTGAACTATTAGCTGAGCATTTAAAAATAATATCAGGCTTCTAAATAATTATATCAGTGCAGCCATGGCACAGGTAACGTCTGCTTACCCATATAAGTAACTGCTCCTTTGACTTTCCAAATGCTCATGGGACAAGATTGCTCTGATATTTAAATAACAACCATCAATTTGCCATGTGTTAATATATTTTGCTTTCATATTTAAATCATCTATTATGAATATAGAAAGAGCTACCAGCCATTATATGTCTGCAGTTTTCACATTATCTATCAAAATTACACTATTAATTTGGGCCTCATATAATATTGCTACAAGACACAACATTATACAGTAAATGCTCAGTCATTTCTTCACTAGCGACTTATCAAAGCCCAGGAATTTAGTGAAGGTTTTTGAACCAAAGGGCAAGGCTTTTTGGCATTACTGCTTTGTGAATGAGTGGCTGTCTTTTGCTGTAGACTTTCACTCTAGGTAACTCCCCTTCTGTTACACATTTGGGAACTAATACCCACAGTTAAGAAGTGACTTCCCCTAGCTCTGTGTAAAAACAGTTTTCCACTGCCAGTTCCCTGTTCCTCTCTTCTAGGTAAACAGAAAGGCCTTCCTTGCTACAACTAGGTTTATTATCAGATATTTGGTCAATGCTTATGTTCTAGGGAAGAGCATTCCATTTAAGACATTGACAAATATCCAAGTACATAGAATTACTACTAAGCCAAGCTCATGCTCAGGTTTTGCTTGAAAACCAGAACAGCTGATAACAGATACCTCAGAATTAATAATTTAGAGCCATGGTTTCCTTCGTTGTTTCTACCACCTAAAGAAAAACCCCAGACCTAGTCCTGTAGAAGCTGCAACATATGGTGTTTGTGGTATCTGATCAAGAACCATACCTTTTCCCTGACTGTTTGTGTAGGGTTCTTGGTTACCAGATGCTATGCATGCTTGGAGAGAAAAAAAAAATGGTGTACTGAAAATAAACTTTTTAGCTCTTTTTACCCCTAAAAGTATAGCATAGCACATTAACTTTTGCCCACTAAAATTCATTCCTTGATGATTTCTTTACTTTCTTAACTAACTTTCTCTGTTATGTAGTTCACCTGATGTGCACTAGCCACCTTTGGGCTAACAGTTATGGATGTGTGTGTGTGTGTGTGTGTGTGTGTGTGTGTGTGTGTGTGTATGAAAATCCTAATCTGATTTATTATGGAACAGAAGAAATCCAGCTGGAACCTGTTGGAGCTGAGGAATTTCTGGTTTTAAGGATATACATGGGAACACTTGCAATAAGGAAAAACTGATAGAAATAAGAATAAAGAGGAAGAAGAAGAAGAAGAAGAAGAAGAAGAAGAAGAAGAAGAAGAAGAAGAAGAAGAAGAAGAAGAAGAAGAAGAAGAGGAGGTATGAGGATGATTCGTAGGAGTATTCTTGCTCGCGGCCTTTCTCTCGTCTTCCTCCTCTCCTCCTCCTCCTCATCATTCCCTTCCTAGCCTTCCTCCTGCCCTCCCTCCCTCCCTCCCTCCCTCCCTCCACTCCCTCCCTCCCGCCCCTCCCTCTCGCCAGAAAGAACATATTAATTAATGGAACCTTTTCTGAGTAGACTTCTTAAACCTGAGATTTTTTGACCCACCCCCTTTAGGTTATTGTAACACATTCAATTAAGTCCTGGGAGGAAGTCTTAAAACTGGAACTTAAATGCTCCCATTATAATTTCATCAACATGTTTATAGATGACTAGCATGCAAACTCACACTTTTATAGCATGGGATCAATGGTACACACTGGATAGGGGCACTGTCTTAAGAAGCACAATCACCTGTCACCCTATGAATTAAATTCATCCAAATACTCTTTAAATTTCCTCCATACATAGACACACACACACACACACACACTCCTCACTATAAACAGAACAAATACAAGCATTGTGCAAATTCAATTATGGAAAGTCAATAGTTCATGACTGTAATGAAATATTCAGGTATGTCCTAAACATAAAAAAATAGAGATCAGGACAATATCCAGTGAGACCCACAGCAACCAAATGATGGCTTGTAGAATAGACAATACATACTTGTCAAATATTGGATTAAAATAATAAAAACCAACCTTAGGAAGATGAGGTTAGAGATACCTATTATGTCTCATCACTATAATATTAACACTTGAAACAGGAGGAAGAGTAGAAAAATTGAGGCCAAACTAGGGCCAGTCATAAAAGTAAACCCAAAACAAAAACATAAACATCAATTCAAAACATGAATAAAGGGGATTCCTGGAAAGTGCAAAATTATGTAAGATGATAAGTACTGGGTTGGGTGATAGAAGACACAAAATATTCATTAGTACGATTGAGAAGAAAAAGGCAGAGGATTTTCTACTTGAAAATATAATAAAAACTGTACCCAAAAACCCTCTGCTATTGATGAACATGAGGGTGTAGATGTGAGAGAGTCAACCACCAACTTTCTCATGCTCCTCCTCATGGAACGTAGGAAGGTGTACTAAACATAGTGGCCAGCAGCTAACAACCTTCTTCCTTATTGCTAGGAAGAGACATCTCAGCAAGAAACAGTATGTACCATGATTCATGTGGAAATTTTTCCATGGGTAAGCAATATGGAATGCTCATTTGAATTGGGGGAGAAACCAGAAGGGATTCTTTCCTTGTTATCCCTGAAGTTATATCATTATATGAATTGGGTACCATAATATCTAATGCTTGAAACTGAAAGAACCACCATCTTGTATTTCTTCAATAACCCAGAGTTCTCTAAAAGATGAAATTTAAATTCACTTTGCAGTAAATGCCTTAACCATAATATTGTATATTCAAACAGCTAAGATAGTATCTGAGAATATTTTGAATTTACATGTGATATTTCTATAGCTTTTCATGTTGCTTTGCTTCAAAAAAGAAGAAGAAAAAGATAATGCCCTTTGGAAATTTATGCCAGTAAAATAACACCATCAAAAACACTTACAATGTGTCAATATAATAGTTGCAATACAATTTCCATTTTCTGTCTTTCTTTCTGAGAGAGCAATACTCTAGAATAAGAGGAGACAGGAGTTTAAAAACTGTACCGAGTCACCATTGTGTTCTAGAAGCAATTCCCTCGTTCTCTGCAATATCTGAACGTGCTCTTAACCCCTGAGCCATCTGTGATACTATGTCATCAAAAGGTCATCACTGGTATGACCTCCTCCAACTAGAATTTATTTTCAAGAGATATACTTCCATAGAGCCTCATATTGGGATTGAAATTTAGACAAATAGATTTTGGGAAATCAAAAACTTTTAGACTATGCAATGACTAAGGCAAATGCAGTAGTATCACTCTGAAGCACTCAAAGTATAATGGGATAAAGACAAAGAGGAGAAGTCGAAGGCTTGTTAAGAATTTTTTTACAAAAGAAGAAAATCCACAGCATCAGAACCACATCAAAGTTATAAGAGAGACACACTGTATTTTGAAAAATTTGCAAAGCAAACAATGGTGTCCAATAAATTCAATTTTATTATTTTACGTGTACAAAAAGAGGCAAAAGGAAGGGAACATTTTGGAGTTTGTAAGATGCCCACATATCTGTAAGAATGACAAAATGCCAGTTGGCTATGCAGAGTAAAATCCAGTGAAATCCTTTCTTGAAACAATATTAATTATATATTGGAAATAAGCACATGTCTTCCCACATACTTATTTTATTTCTAGATTATTCAATGTTAATAGGTTTTATATTATATTCTTTAGAAAATAATCATAAAATGTCTATATATATATTCGAATAATATCTAAATTAAGAATATTTTTGGTTTATTCATAGTTGATAAAAGTGAAGGAAACAAAATGATATTGTGAGTGTGTGTGTGTGTGTTTGTGTGTTTGTTTTGAAGAATACTTAGATGGGAGAAGAAAATCATGGTAGCACAACACCTGTTCAAAATTATACTACAAGGACTTATTAAGAAAAAGAGCATGGAACAGGATCAATAACAGATGTATAAACCAATGGAATTAATTACATGATATAAAAGAACCCACACAATCTCAGTACCATTTAATATTAACATAGTTGTCAAAAATATCCATTATAAAAAATACAGTATGAAATATAACTTGTCTTAATAATAAAAACCTGGAGTCAGATATAGGAGTTAATGCTGAAAGATCAGAAAACCAGAACAGCCAGCCTCTAGCTCTTATCTCTACTAAATCCTCAGTTCAAATAGGTGATCCTATCCCTAGAAATCCTCCCACTGAAAGCCATCTCTGTGAAATCTCATACTGAATGCACTGAGCTCCTGTCTCCTCCCACTTTATATTTCTCTCTGGACAGCCATATCAGTCTTATCTTGTACACCTCATTCATGTAAGTCTTAAAGGAAAGTGACTCCCAAGTACTGGCGTTAAAGGTGAGCCTCCACTTCCTAGCTGTTTCTCTTTGAGAAAGATCAATATAGTGTAGCCCCGGAAGGCCTTGAAATCACAGAGATATATTTGCCTCTGCCTCCTGAGTACTGAGATTATAGGTATATGCAGCCATTGACTAGCTTCTATGGCCCTATGGCTAACTAGTTACTTAGCTCTGCACTCTGATCTTCAAAAAATTATTTATTGATCATAAACAAAATATTACCAAAAGAAATTCACCTTGTCAACAAATTCTTCTTGAAACATTGAAACTGCTCATGTAGATAGAGAGAAATACATGGAAACCTATCTATTCTAAAGAGAAATCATTCCAAATTTAAAACACTTTTAAACTTACTTTCATGACTGTTCAAAAAATGAAATTGTTTAGACAGATACAGGGAACCTTGAGGAATATACCTAGGATATTCTAAAAAGGATTTGAGTAGAAAAGAAGAAGCCACCAATAGTTTATGACTAGAATCCACTTAAGAGTGAGTATATGAGTATGGCAATAGGATCTGGACATTTCTGGCACCCTCTCCTCAGCTGCCCAAGGACCTAGCTGGGGGCGTCTTCCTGGACACCTGGGAACCCCTCTAGAGTCAAGTCTCTGCCAACCCTAGAATGGCTCCCTTAAGTAAGATATATAATTCCTTGTTCCCATATCCCAACCATCCTATTCCCCCAAGTTCTTCCCATCCTCCACTTCACACTTTTCTCGCCCCATCCCCCCTCCCTCCATCCCACCCCACCCCTATGTTCCCATTTTTTGTCCGGCAATCTTGTCTACTTCCAGTATCCAGGAGGATAACTATATGAGACGGTGGGACAGATCTAACGGGAGACCACCAAGTCCAGTTGGAATGGGACTGATGGAACAGGGGACCACACTGGACTCTCTGAATGTGGCTGACGGTGGAGGAGGACTGAGAAACCAAGGACAATGGCAATGAACGTGAAATCTACAGCATGGACGGGCTCACTGTGAGCCTTGTCAGTTTGGTTGCTCACCTTCCTGGATTTAGGGGGAGCTGGGAGGACCTTGGACTTAACATAGTGAAGGGAACCCTGATGGCTCTTTGTCTTGGAGAGGGGTGGAGTGGGGATATGGGTGGAAGGGAGGGGAGGGAAGGGGGAGGAGGAGGGAAGGAGATGGAAATCTTTAATAAAAAAATGAGGAAAAAAAGAGTGAGTACACACCATATTCATATTTTTGGGTCTGGGTTATCTCACTCAGAATAGTGTATTTTATTTATATCAATTTGCATGCAAAATTCAAGATGTCATTGTTTTTTACCGCTTAGTAGTACTCTAATGTGTAGATGTGCCACACTTTCTTTATACATTTTTCTACTGAGGGGCATCTAGGCTGTTTCCAGGTTCTGGATATTACAAATAGTTCTGCTATGAACATAGTGGAACAAATGCAAAGGACATTGAGCCTATAGTTTTCCATCCTAGAGAAGCTAACTAATAAGGTGAACCCATGATGGAGGAGTGTCTATGTGTTACTTTCATTATTAATAAAGATACTGCCTTGGCCCTTTAAGAGAACAGAAAATTAGGTAGGCAGAGTAGACAGAACAGAATGCTGGGTAGCAGGAGTGGGGAGACGCTTCAGGCAGTTGCCATATGCAGTAGCCATGCTTCTCCTCTCCAAGATGGACGCAAGTTAAGATCTCTCCTGGTAAGCCACACCTCGTGGTGCTACACAGATTACTAAATATGGGTTAAAGGAAGATGTGAGAATTAGCCAATAAGAGGCTGAAACTATGGGCCAGGCAGTGTTTTAAAAGAATACAGTTTCCATGTAATTATTTTGGGTAAAGCTAGCCGGGTGGCGGGACACAGCCCGCCACCCCTTCTACAGATTGGCGCCCAACGTGGTGACTAAATCCACTTAAAAACCTGAGAGGGCTTTAAATAAAGGAGAGAGAGAGAGTTTAACACAGCTTTTTGCTGATTGTCTGGACATGCCTAGAGAGATTTCCTGTTTTGGCAATAGCGGCAGAGAAAAAGCTGAGTCATTTTAAAACAAGGCTTCCTGAGGCTGTGCCACCAGTACAAACTCTGGCTTTACTACATTTCAAAGGCTTCTATGGGACTGGATGTTTGTGTTCCCACTTGGGATCGGAAAGAAAGTGCTCTGAGACCGGGCCAATGGCTCACTGCTCCCTGCCTGCACCTGGACAGATGACAGATGACAGGCTTAGGCGAGCAGGAGAGCATGGCGGATTTCTGACGCCATACAGAGAGATGTTTCCAGGCTGTGCGGTGCTCTGCAGGCGTCAGATTTGGCTGTAACTTGGATGAAAAGAGTTTCTGTGCTGCACACTCAGTCTCAGAGTTAAAGTGCTGAGTGCAGCTCCTACCTGGCGGCCCCAGAGCTAGCAGAAAATGGTACATCCTCCATTTTGAAATTGGAGAGAGGTGGAGCCAACATCCAGAATAGCTCGCCACTCCGCAGCCCAGAGCTGCAACTGATTCAGTCACAAGAGGCTCCACCAAGTTGGACTGGGCATGGCAAGCCCGCAGTACCTGTTTTTGACCTAGGAATGTCATAGCTTAGATTCTTAAGTGCTTAGTGATTTAAAACTGCAAAACAGAAGTGCTTCTGGATGGTAAAAAAATTACAGATTCACAATAGGACAGATTCAGACATAAAAGACTTTTAAATGAGTCACAATGTTGGATGACTGTATGTAGGCTTCAGAGAGAGAAAAAAATAAATATATAGAGAATAAAGTTAATGTCTTAAAAAAGGGTAAAGTTTTTAAAGAGACAGAATAAAGTAAAGTGATAGAGTAAAAATAAGCCACGTAAAAATGGAAAATTCACAGAGAGTCTGGATTATGTATTTTATTGTGTTTTCTTTGAAATTTTTGACTGTAAAGGAGCTAAATACAGAGAGACATTTCATTATATGGGCTGCCAGGCTAGACCAGAATGGACATCTTAATGGTATGACTTCAGAATTTGGATCTAAGAACATGATGCTTTGGAAAAGAAGGTCTTCTTTTGTTTTCACAGAGGATGACACCCTGTGGATTGCTTCTATCCCACTATGGTATGATAGACCACGCCCTCCTGAAAGGTTGCTATGAACATCTTCAAAAAATTACTTCGCTCAACTGCCGACTGAGATGAACCTGGCACACAGGTTACATCATGAAAGACCTGATTAACAGCACCCCCATTCAGCAGGAAGCAGTTTGGAGAGAAAACACTGTGCCCATTTTCCCAAATATTGTTTATAAATGTTCTTTTACATTTAAAGGGGGATATGATATAGAGATAAATAATTTGCATTGGTATGGATTTTAAGGTCAATTTGTTATATGTATATGTATTTCTGATCTTGATTAAGGTATTGTAATGTGTAGTTCATTTAAAAATGTAATGTATAATTAGGAAATATAGGTTGTTAATGGATAATCATTGATAATAGTTAAGCTTGTAATCATGTTATTAGATTTTCTAGATATGTAGAGATATATTTCAGTTAGACATTCTTCATATCCTTCAAAGACTGCAGAATATGGCATTTAATGTTTTAATAACTTAGGGTTTTTCATGACAATGAGACATGTCTGCTCCTGGCAGCACCAATCTACTTCGAGAGGAAGATGGGCATCGAAGAGGCTACTTATGGAGTTTGTTAGCCATTTGGGCAAGAAACTGCTCTTGCCTGGACTGTTGCATAAACTGGACACAAGGAACCCACAGAATTAGGACTGCTAAACTTGCCTAAAGGTGAGATGGTCTTTCGGGGTTCCTGACTCATGAAAGAGTCTGCGAGACGTTCTGCAGGACACAGCAGAAAGTGACTAAACTGTCTTTGGAATTTCCTGCTTCATGGAAATGTCTGCTGAATACTATGGGCCTGAAGGCCGAAGATGGATGCCCCTATGGTACAGAGGAACTTTGGGTGACTGTCTAGGCAGCGAGTTGTTTCTGTCATTTCTAGAGTTTGAAAGTTGCATATATCTTGTTTACTTAGGTAGTATTATATCCTTCTGGAGTCTTTGATGGAGTTGAAGAATGGTTCAATAGTTATAGTTTTCCTTAGTTATGATAAAAGATAAAATAGATTTAAATATTGTAAATGTAATTCTTGCTTGATAACTGTTTTGTTACATGTAATTTTACTATGTTAAAGTTAAAGCCTTTCTTTTTTGTTTAAACAGAAAAAGGGGAAACGATGGAGGAGTGTCTATGTGTTACTTTCATTATTAATAAAGATACTGCCTTGGCCCTTTAAGAGAACAGAAAATTAGGTAGGCAGAGTAGACAGAACAGAATGCTGGGTAGCAGGAGTGGGGAGACGCTTCAGGCAGTCGCCATATGCAGTAGCCATGCTTCTCCTCTCCGAGATGGATGCAGGTTAAGATCTCTCCTGGTAAGCCACACCTCATGGTGCTACACAGATTACTAAATATGGGTTAAAGGAAGATGTGAGAATTAGCCAATAAGAGGCTGGCTGAAACTATGGGCCAGGCAGTGTTTTAAAAGAATACAGTTTCCATGTAATTATTTTGGGTAAAGCTAGCCGGGTGGCAGGACACAGCCTGCCGCCCCTTCTACAAACCCAAAGAAAAAAATATATATCCTCCTGTAAATTGGAAGCAGCCAAATCACCTGGCAGAAGTTGGGAGCATGAGGTGGGGGTGAGAGGAAGGGGTTGGGGGAAAGAGAAGGGAGAAGGCGAGGGTTGGGGAGAGCTTGTGGGAGTGGGATGGTTGAGATGGAGGAAGGGTTGATATGGGAGCAGGGAAGAAGATATCTTAATTAAGGGAGACATTTTTGGGGGGGTTGGCAAGAGTCTTGGGTCTAGAGGGCTTCCTAGGTGTCCAATGAGATGTCCCCATGTAGGTCCTTGGGCAGTAGAGGAGGGGGTACTTAACTGGCCTTGTCCCATAGTAAAACTGATGACTATCTTGAATATCACCATAGAACCTTCACCTGGTGACAAATGGAGATAGAGACAGAGACCCACATCAGAGCACTGGACTGAACTCCCAAGGTCCAGATCGAAGAGCAAAGAGAAGATCAGCAAGTAAGCCAGTACTATGAGGAGTTGGTCCACCCACTGAGACAGTGTGTATGATCTAATTGGAGATCACCAAAGCCAGCTGGACTGGGATTGAACTAGCATGTTATCAAACTGGACTCTCTGTGGCTGGCAATTGGGTCCAGCTGAGAAGTAATGATAATGACATTCAAATTTGTCTCTACTACATGTACTTGCTTTTTGGTATCCTAGTCTATTTGGAGGCTTATCTTCCTAGGCATGGATAGAGGAGGAAGGGCCTTGGACTTCCCACAGGCAGGGTACCCTGTCCTCTCTTAAGACTGGAGGGGAAGGGGGGACGACGAGTTGGGGAGCAGGAGGGAAATGGGAGGAGGGGAGCAAGTGGATATTTTGAATGGTATTATTTAGAAAGCAATAAAAAAAGAAAAAAAGAGGATACCAAATGACAAATATGATTATATGAAATTAAATGGTTCCACACTGAAAAATAAAAAATTGGTAGAGTAAAATAAAAACTGTTATCATCTGTATATTACACAGGAGAGTAATATTCAGAATCTACAAAACTCTCAACTCATAAGTTAAAAAATATTGAAAGTATTTTTCTCTTATATTCTTGGTTATGAGCCAAGACATTTTTCTAGCACTGAATGGGTATTCCACAATAGGAAAAATTAAAGAGAGCTAATAAATAATTTGTAAATGTTCACCATTCATAGTTTTTATATATATGCAACTTAAAACAATGAAGTTATTCACCTTGACATCAGTCACAACAGTCACCATGATGTGAGAAAACAACAACAAATGCTCATGAGAATGTGAACAAAGAGGAAGTCATTGAGAGTGAAAATCAAATGATAATCTGGACTCATCCCAGGAACATTAATACTGAATGTACACAAGTTAAATATGGAACTTCCATATGTACTGGTTCTACATTGTAGGTATTTTCTGTAGTTCAGTAATAAATAGGACGTGGAAGTAACTTTGTGACTTGATAAATTTAAATTCTTCATGATTGTAATCAGAACAGGTATAATATGGAAAAGCCAATTTTCAACTGCTTCAACCACTTCAAGTTCCTATGAGCCTGTGGCATATTGTGTATTTCTTGGCCCATGTTAGACACCACTGACAGTGTTCCTCCTCAGCTGCTCCACAAATTGTTTGTATTTTTTCTGCTGAGTTTCTAAGTGATATTTATCTAGCCTGCAACAATGATCCCTTTCACAACTTGATAACAGTGAAAAAGGTCAAGAAAAGGGCTCAAAAGTTGTGTGATATTTGACAAAATCAGCTTCTCTATTCCAGGACCCACCTAGATAAAGAGAAATCTGAGTTCTGCACAAACAGCCAATTCCTCAGCTGCCCACTCATGAACATGTATACATATCTTTCTCCTCTGCTCCTCCTCTGATTTTCCAGGAAAAAGTTCACCAAAGCAAGCCCTGGTCAGGATCCCTCATCTCCAAATCGTGCCTATCTTGTATCTGCAGACACTAGAAAACTATCCTGTCAATAAACATTAGGCATTATTAACAACATTCAACTGTTCCCTGTCTTTAACTTTCAACGCCATGGTTCCATTGAGAATGTGTTTGATTTTCAAAGAACCAGAGAAAACTAACAAATGCAAATACACTACCTATTCAGAATACATCTATTATCATCTGTGGGGGTGAAAAACCACAATTGCTTACATTACAGAATTTCACATCATCTATACCAAAGGACTTTTATTTAATGATTTTTGTTTTGTGAGATTATCTCCATATGTTTCAAATGGAGCATCAAGCAAATTCATATGCCCATCACAGGAAAGTGTTTCATGTGAATGAAGTATCATCTAAATTAACACCCATGTGGCCCTTTGTGCTTTACCTCACCCACCTACTCTTCCAATTTCTACCAAACCCATACAAATCAATGAAATTATGAAGGACTGATATTGCTTGGGACATTAATGGCAGCTCATTATCTCTGCAGTTTTGGACCTCTCACAACAACAACAAAAAAGGCTCATAGAGTAAACAAAAGTAGTATCATTTGTAGACCCATTTAAATACAACATGTGCTAAGCATTTTGCTCTTTCTTTGCTTTTTGGAGAAAGTACTTTGTGTACCAGCCTTAAAAGTCCTAGAACTCATCCTAGAACTCATTAGTAAACATAGCTGCTCAAGAACTCAAAGAAATTCAATTGCCTCAGAATACAAGTTCTGGGATTGAGGTCTGTTAAACCACACCTGGTTATTTGCTAATCAATTTTTGAAAAATAAGTGAAACTACGCTCCTGAGGACTAGTGTAGCTGTCTTGGGATTACCTGGTCCTGAAGTTACTTGGAATCTCAACTGCCACTTTTCTTTCTATAACACAGAAGAACAAGAAGACGAACAGTCTATGAAGTCTTCTATGGCTATGATAAAATAGCTTCTCTAACGTGAACATGATCTGGGGAATTCTGGACAGCCTTTGTGTGCTCCAAAAGGCTGTTACTCTTATTTGTTTCTTACTATGCTTCCCTCCTTGGTGTCCTAACTCCCTGAAGAAGTGAAAAAAAAACATTCTTCTCTGGATTAAATACATGATAACACATGTGAAAAAACATGAATAGAGGTTACATTGAAAAGTAGACAAATCTTATCTTTAGCCTCAATGAGAGGAAGAACTGAGACAAAAATACTCATAAAGACAGAGAAGCAAAATCCCCCTTATTACAATTAACATGGTAAGAGTCACAGTTATATCAAACTAGAGCTTAAACAATAACAGAACTTTATTTCTAATATCTTGACGATGCCTGAATCACATCAACATTGTTATCCAAATTTCATGTTTTAGCATTGAGAAGTGAGACACTCTCAACCTATTCCCTACTACATCCTGCTAGGCTAATATCCCAAACAAAAGGTCAGGTCACCAGTAAGGATCTGAAAAATGCCTTTGTTCTACCTTCCTTATAAAGACTCTGGCCTTACTTCTCCCAGCACAGACTTGGGAGCAACTCCAGAGCCTCCTCCAAGATGCTGGTGGTCCTGCTCACAGCAGCCTTGTTGGCTCTGAGCTCAGTACAGAGAGCAAATGCAGGTATTAAGTAGGGTAGACATTGGTTCTGTGAAGTGGGAATTGGGCAACACATGGAAATACAGGACTGGGAGAAATGAAAAACGATAAATAAAAAACTGAAGCAAATGATTAGGCAAACATTAAAATATTTATACTTTCATTTGGCACTGGATCTTAGACTTTGCTTATAGTAAAATTTAGAAAACTATTTTACAACAAAATAGCATGAGTGCATTTGTGAAAAGATCTTTTTCATGGAGATTGATGCATGGTATCATGATACAGGTGACAGAGGAAAGCTCAGTTCTCAAGGAGTTATGAGAAGTCAATAATAAATAATGCTAACTTCTCTCTACAGATGAGAGCAAAAACTGAAACAAGCAAAAGTATCTCATGAATAATTTTGGGACAAGAAAATATATAAAATATTTGAAACTGTATACATTCAGCTAGAAATATCAGTGAATAATTTCTTAAATTATTTTTGAGCACATGTATGCATGCAGAACTGTCTTTGTATGTGTGTGTATATGTATGAATGTGTGAGAGATAAGGAGGAAGAAAACACACAGACCCAAAGTCTTGCAGAGAGAAAGAGAGACAGAGACAGAGCGAGACAGAGGGAGAGAATGGTTAAATTTTTTTTCACATTTCAGTCAAAAGACAGCATATTATCAGAAAGATCTGCATTTCTACCATATGATTCCAGGAACTGAATACAAATCAACAGACACTCATTTTAACACCCCGCGATATCTTCCTTGGCCTCTGTCTCTATTTTAATGACCTACATGCAATATTCTTTGTTCTTAACAAATTATTTACAGCAATGATTATACTTACTTCATGTATGAAACACCTGCAGATATGTATCATATAACAAATAAAGGTCGTGAAGAAAAACATAAAAAAATGTAAACCTGTCAGACTGAAATTCCCATATTAGAATGAAGACTAACAGTAAGGGTTGCCAGAGTTACTTAGAACTAAAATTGTCATTGTTCCTGATCATAGAAACCATTTTGGAAGAAGTATCTGTAGCACTGTCAAAAAATAAAATACTTCTTAGTGGATGTGAAGATGTTATTGAAAGTCATTTGCATTTCCATCTGAAAAATCTTGTAACTAACTTTTTACTACTCTTGTGCTTATTTTCTAGAGATCATCAATGAAGACTTTTCTCAGGTCTTAGGTATGGCCAGATTCATCCTCTCTATTAACTGATTAAGCATCATTTACTTCTGTAATTATACAGTTCTATAACATCTCATAAGTTTATTATTTTGTGAAGTTAACATGTGACAGCTTACCATGAAATATATAGGAAAGCTCTCCTGCATTGTCTCTAGGACCTACAAGAAGGCAATACCCTGGAAGTGTAGGAAGCCAGGAATTTATACCAGGAACATTTTGGCTCTTCCACAGATGGAGGCAATGGCTTACATATGATGAGCATATTGAGTATCCTTACCTAAAATTTTCCATGACTCTATGGGTTGGTCAGAGAATTTTTTCCCATTGATTCCTTTTAGAATTATAAGATTCCACACTAGATAGATATGTAATTTCACAGATCTCAGGCTCTCATCTATTTATTTATTTATTTATTTATTTATTTATTTATTTATTTATTTATTTATTATATATACAATATTCTGTCTGTGTGTATGCCTGCAGGCCACAAGAGGGCACCAGACCCATTACAGATGGTTGTGAGCCACCATGTGGTTGCTGGGAATTGAACTCAGGACCTTTGGAAGAGCAGGCAATGCTCTTAACCTCTGAGCCATCTCTCCAGCCCCAGGCTCTCATCTTTTTACAATTTATTTTTCACACTCAGCTCTGCACCCACAGCTGAGCAATACATACAAAAGAACTGCAAGAAAACTGAGTGGAACATCTTTTATTCTCTTTCTCATACTTCTTTTTGTTCTCCACAGGGTTATAGTACACAAAACAACATGGTACATTTAAGAATAGAGCATTGCTGTCACAGTAGGCTCCATTGCCTAATTCTAAATAATATCATTAAATAATCCTTTCAGTTTCATCACTTCTGTCTGAGAATAGTAACAAAAATAAAATCACCTTTAATGATCAAATTTAAGAAGAATATTTGCCTGAATAGTTGAGCCATAAGAAAGTTATTGTGATAAATATTTGAAAAATACATTTCAAAAAGAATCAGGCTCATAAATCTAGGAAGGGTATTCTGACAGAAAGAGAAAAGTAAGCTTCTTTGACATGGATCTACGTCCCTGCAGAGGGAGAGCAAAAAGGCCACTTCAATGGTCAACAGCATCAGAGACCCCCTCGGGAGTCTGAGAATGATGATGAAGAACCTGGAGATGATGAGGACGACAATGGAGAAGAAAAACCACCGGAGAAACCACCACATCATCCTCGCCCTCCTAAACCTGGAAAACCACATGGCCCACCCCAGGAGGGAGATGAGGGGAAACCTCGTCCTCCTAAACCTGAAAAACCAGAAGGCCCACCTGAGGAGGGCGAGGAAGGTGGTGATGAGGATGTCGAGGACAGTGACAAATAGGCAAGTAACCTCTAGAAATTTTCTGCATAAATAAATGGTTCATCAGCACGACAAAAGTAATAAATTACTTTATCATTCTTACAAAGATGTGGGATTCCCTGTTCTTGCTGTGAATACCATTTGTTAATAGGAAGCTTCTTTGGGCTTATAGATAGGGCAGAGTAGATCTAGGCAAGAAAACTAAACTGAATGCTGGGAGAAAGAAGGCAGAGTCAGTGAGAAGCCATGGAGTTGCCAGAGGGAAAAGGCAGGAGCCCCCAGCTGGAACCATGCTGATAGGTCACAACCTAGTGGTGATGAACACTTTAATATAGATGGGTTAGTTTAAAATTGGCATCAAGCAGTGATTTAAATAATATGGCTTCTGCATGCTTATTTGGAGGCTAAACACTAGGGAACAAATGAAGAGCCTCCTGCCAACAGCACAGTATAAAACTCTAGAGATCACCATCTTCCAAAAGCCATAAATATCTTATACATTTAAACTTAAAAGTCTTTTATCCCTTGATTTCTGTGACAAATGTTATTTAAAGTCACTCTCCACCAAATGTCTTAACACTAACAGAGTTAGATATCCAAAAAACTAACAGATATGTCAGAAAATGTTTGTATTGCAGGCTAGCTCTTTCTTCTCCCTGACTTCATTTATCTGTTTATTTATTGTAGGTGAAGTAGAAAGCAGTTACCTTTAATGTCATTTCAATGGAGCAATGATGTTGTAAGAGAACCTTCAACACTCCAATAAAATATTTAGCATGAAATTATTTTTGTTGTTTTCTTAGTCTGAGCATGAATGAGTGAAATCTGGGGATTGTGGCCAAACCTAAGGCAATTTTAAAACTTTTCAATAAGTCTCATTAGAAAAGGTCCTACTTTCTCCATTTATGAATCAGTCCACTATCATTTGAGAGACCCTTTTTTTCTTCCGACCTGGAGTTCTACCCATAACTTTGCTGTATTTCACAGATATTTCTGATTTTAGCAGGTGACTTCACATAAGACCTGATTTTCAGTATTAAAGTATAGTGAGATAAAACTACACAAACATGTCATGTGTGTTGTCTGACCAGAACCCTACAGAATAGCTGCCTAGGAGAACCTGCAAAAGAGTTCTTTGTCTCTTTTCTCACAGGTAACACTCTCTGTTCACTATTTACCTGTTAGGAATTTGCTGTCTTTGCAGCTGGTGTTCTTTTGGGCACTCAAGTGTCAACCAGCTCACATTCTTCCTCGACTTGGATAGTCCTATAAATACAGTGGTTTCTTAGGTGCCAGAAGTTCATGATTTTTTTCTCCCTAGAAATTTTATAAATGTGTACCTGGTCCTAATCGGCATATGAAATTTTTAAATATTTTATGTATACCCTAGAGCAATTTTTCCATCTTATTTTTTTAGGGTTTGTAAATATTCATTCATTGATTCTTAAATTTTGGTAAATTTTAACTAGAAAGGTAAATAAAAACTGTTTAGATGTTCCACAAATTGAGGAATTATTAAACCTTCCAAATAGTTGAACCTTAAATTTTAGACTCTTAATTTGCTATTTTTGAATGCTCTATGCAAAGTTGTATTATTTTACCTAGATCATATTCTTCATTTCCTCATTTTACAAAATTCTTTGTGAAAACTAGAGTGATACTCATGGAAGTAGCACAGTGGGAGATTCATAGAAATGACAATTTGGTGTCATTCTGAAATTTTGACATTTAAACTACTGTTAGCATAATTCTTTGGATGGCCATGAATCCAATATGGCAAAGGCAGTATATTTTTATGCCAAAATAGGTTAAGATTTATATGTATATTATTGACACATGCTAACCACATTTATCTACAATTTTGACAAAGCTGCATGTCATAATGAAACCGTGAATTTTCATGACTGTCAGTTTTGTAAATAGTTCATCAAACCGCCTTCTGTTCCAGAAGAGTCCTCTGCTTACTCATTAACAGGTTTTGTATGTCTAAACCAACATTATCACCAATCCTAGAAGCTATAATATCTCCTTTTATAAAAAGAGAGGATAATCTTTTTACGGATATTCCATGAAACTCTGGAATCTATTACACTAAGCTGAAAGCCTTTGTTTGGAGTTGGATGCATGAGAGAGGTTAAAAAACTCATCAAAACTCCAATAATATATGACAGTTTGTGAATAAAATATCATAATTTCTCAAGAGGTAAAATAGTTTTAATAGGCAAATAGTTTTCAGGCATATATGTACAATTACATTATTGTGAGGGAATAAAGCTAAAAACTAAATACATGGAAAAATTATATTTCTTATATTCTTTGTCTTTAACATCTTATCATCATTATTTATTTCAAACCTTTTATCTTATACTTAATGAAACTATATATATATACATTGATTTATTCATTCCTGATTCTCATCACAATTTTTCCCCAAACTCCCCACACAGCCAACATCCTTTCTTCATGTCTACCTTCATATCTATATCCATATCCCTATTTATATCTGCCCAACTATGAAACCTGCTGGAATATTGCTTGAAGACATTTGCTTCATAATTTAACTAATACCTCATACTTGGCAACCTGTAGCCTAAAAATATAACTTCAAAGCTGTCATACAACTCTGTAGTGGAGTACTTGTTAACATGCTTGAGTCCTAAACACATATTCCAGCACATAAATAAATACTTCATTATACCTACCATATGTTACTTAAACTTCAAAGAAACTATGTACATTTTCAGATTATAGTCAAATATGACTTTGTGTCTTTTAACAGCTCAAATCAGCATCCACTGTTCTCTGAAGTCCATTTAAGAGAAAAATCAGTCAGCATGTTCTTGTCAGTTTCTTGATATGTGATCAATTTTATGCCCGAAAGCAACTTTAGGGGTTCATGTTCTGTCATGTGGCCCTTTCATAATGCACAGTGTGATCCAATAAGGTCAGCATTCATTAGGTCTAACATTTAACAAGAATTATTTAACAAGAATTTTGTGTAAATGGATTTCGCCTTCATGAATAACTGTTTACTGCATTCATTTATAGCCTATGCAGGAGAGGATAATATCTGGAACTAGAATTATAAATAGTTGTTAGTTACTATATGGATGCTCAGACCCAAAACCACGTCCTCTGAAAGAAAACAAGTAGCCTCAACTGCTGCTGATCCATCTCTGCAGCCCCAATGAAACATTAACTTAACATATCAGCTCTTCTAAATAGAAGATTTTATGCCCACACAAATACATATAGAAATTGTGTCATAATTAGGTCATCTTGCTCAGTTTCTAAGAACCCATGCATTGTTGTCTTTAAATAGCATCAAGGTCTTGATGAAAGACATGCTTATCCTATCTACCGATTAAAGTATATTTTTTTTTAAATTTCAGGAAAATATATTATGCATCTCAGTTATTAAGAGGATGGTCATGAAGGAAATATCATTTGTCATTCCAAAACCTCAGATAGAGAAACTGAAATATTCCCTATCATGTAAGAATAGTAACGAAATCTAGTAATGATTTCCTAGAGCTGTGTGTATATAAAACATTTTGTATTTTCATAAACACACATTTTCATGCTAAATCTGTCAAAAGAGCTATTAGGAAAATATGAAGATCAACTTCTTAAACATCAATATTATTCAAAATAATACATGATTTTATTCCTTTTTTTCTTAAAGTATTAGTTTCCATGAATACATAATTTCTTTTTGATTAAGAAAATGATAAATGATTTGTTTACCATTTATTATCAAGAAAAATCCATGAAGAAATGTTAAAGGACAAAGGATTACCCTGAACTAACTGAGTCACTAAGTCACTACTTATACCTTCCACTATTTGTTCTTGGCTTGGAAAGCTGCCTCTTCCTTGTTCATGTCCATTCTCAATGAAAACCCTGCCTCTTGGACCAAATGACTCCTCTCTATTGGCTAGTGGACCACTGACAGGCTTGGTGTAACACCACCTTTCATTTTAATTAAGAAAAAAGGTTCTAACTCTAAAACCACAAAACTATATACAATGACAATTATTATCAATAGTTGTCCAAAAGAAAACAAATTCAGATTTAAAAAAAAAAACTGAAACAACATACAACAAGAACAATCATCAAGTAAGATATACATTTTCAATGTTCAGTCCCTAACTAATTGGCAAATTTATAGAGATTACTCCATTAACTGTCCTCTCATGAAGAGTCCCATGTTTAGTAACTAATAAGTCTTTTGCAAAGATTTATGAGAATGTAATTGTCACTGCCTAGTCTTCATCATAATCAAAGGCCCAAGAAGGAAATAATATTGCCTAAGTAAGCAGGAAGAACAAGCCAGTACTTCACAAAAATATGTGAGAAGTGATAGAAACTGCTATATTTGTAGACAGTCAAGCAAGTTTCCTCTGCAACAATGGGGTATTGATCTTTAGCCTACAAGCCTAGAATATCTGACAGAATTTTTTAGAAGCAGGAAATTTTGATGGACTGTCTAAATTGTCTTGGCAATTTCAGCATTTGCATTTCTTTGGATCTTGATTATCTAATTTAGACAGTATATTGTCAGTGGTTGAGGCAAGGGCAGGTTCTTGCACTCATGGCTACCATGTACCATGAAGAAGTAACCACACACTGAGATTCTTCAATGCCTATTATCCTCTTACATTTAGATTGGTGCTGTTAGAGCCAATGATTCTCAAAAGTCTATGTTATTAAAACATTTCAAATGCCATGTTCTATAGTTCTTTGAAGAGTTTGAATTGCCTACCTTTCGGAAGTATACCTATTTATACCTGTAAAACCTAACTAATATGATTTCTTTATTATCCTACATAACATTTAAGGACTGCAAATTCACATTGCATAAATTTGCAAGCTGTATAGGTAATATCTTGTGAATAAATAGAAACAGATGAACAATATAAGGACAATAACCTTAAATTTGTAACAATATAGAAAATTATTAAATGCAAGTATAAACATATATAAAGTATAACAAAAATAATGCTGAATTAGTATCAAAATATAAAAATACCTTAACCATAAGTATAAACATATACAGTATAAGAAGTATAAGAAAAGTAATCTTAAATTTCTATCAGTTTACAAAATGTATACAAATGTAAGTAGCTTAGATGGAGTAGTTGATTTTTTAGAGTAAAATTAGAATCAATAATCTACTTTTCATTCTATCATTTCTAACCAGCTTTTTAAATATACTTTACTTGTTAGCAACTTGTTACTAACAACCACCACATAATGACAAATAACATAACCCAAGGACACCGAAAAACATCAACCCCACATCTGATATATTTGGTTGTCTTGTTCTCAAATTACTTCATGTTGCATAGAACAGTACGGCAAATCCAGGGGACCATTAGGTTTATCGTGAGCAGTTTGCCATCCAAAGTCAGTCTTAGGGTGGTGTTTATCAGCTTAGTCGTATTTTGACAATCCTGGTACAATAATTGTTGTGGGTCTCCCATCATTCTTTTGGAGAGTTCAGAATTGCTAATAGGATTATTTACTGTTCACTGAAAAACTTAAATATATTAAGGTATATATGCTGTAAATCTTAGAGATTTCGAGAGGTTAAAGTACCATGCTTTATTAATTATACCTGGGATATCCAGGATTAATTCCTAAATATCTGTTTAAATTCAATCATGAAATAACGTACAGGAAGGTACATAAAACCTAAGGTTAGAATTAGTTAGAATTTAATAGTGCAATTAAAATCAACACTGAAAGTTTAAATTTTAAGGTAGTACATTTACCTAAAAAAGTTTTAAAGAGTCAAAATAAGTACGAGATATACTAGATTAGTGAAAATATATTAGTTCCTATAATTTTGGTTTCCTTCTATCTCAAACCAAGTGGCTATGAAGAGATGCGACAGAGATTTTGAAATTTCTTTTTATCAAACATGTTTAGTTTTACAAGAAAGAGCTATATTCTAATTGGAAAGGAGAATTTAATCTGTAATTGCGCTGGAACTAGATAAAGACCATCTGTTACTTAGAGACTGGAAAAAACAGACATTTTGAAATTTTACGCTGTAGAAATTATTATATACCATTAGGCCAGATTACTTATTTTTTATTTATTTATTTTAATATGGTTAATTTTTTATATTTAAAAATTTCCATCTCCTACCATCTTCCTCCCCCTACCCTCCCCTCTCCTCTACCCATACCCCCCTCCCTCCCTCTCCAGGCCAAGGAGCCATTGGGGTTCCCTACTCTATGTTAAGACCAAGATCCTCCCAACTCCCCCCAGGTCCAGGAAGGTGATCAACCATGCTGAGAAGGCTCCCACAGAGCCCGTCCATGCAGAAGAATCAGAGCCCAGAGCCATTGTCCTTGGCTTCTCAGTCAGCCTCCACTGTCGGCCACATTCAGAGAGTCCGGTTTGGTCTCATGTTCCATCAGTCCCATTCCAACTGGAGTTGGTGAGCTCCCGTTAATTCTGTCCCACCGTCTCCATGGGTGAACACACCCCTCACGGTCCTGACTTTCTTTCTCATGTTCTCTCTCCTTCTGCTCCTCATCAGGACCTTGGGAGCTCAGTCCAGTGCTCCAATGTGGGGCTCAGTCATTTTCTTCATCTATTGCCAGGTGGAGGTTCTATGATGATATGCAAGGATTTTGGTACCTTTTACTAATAGTAAATTTTTTTCATTATGGACAGAAAATGAACATTGAGAAAGAGCTTGCTAATTTTGGGGGAAAGATTAACACCAAACCTCCTCAAAGCAAGAGGCTTCAATTTGAAAAGAGAACTGAAGGGAGCCTTTCCCACAATGTACAGGAGAATGAATGAATCCAACTAAGGAATCTGAAGACTACGGAGTAAATTATCTGAAGATAATAAGTGAATCATCAAAAAATGTGCCAAGAAAAAGAGTAATTGACTTATTGGTATATCACATTTTCACTAGTAAAATTTTAATGAATCTCCCCTCCCCCCAAAAGAAGTAAACACACACACACAAAAAAAAAACAAATGAACAAAAAAAATCAAAAGAAGGTATTTAGCACATGAATTCTTAAATGACCTAAGAAACAGAGAGCAGAACAGATTCGATATGGCAAGATAACTTTCAGATTTTCTTCTGGAACCAAAAAAAATAAAAATAGAAATCTGAAGAAAAAGTATGTGGTAGCACATTAATCTATGTCAAAATACAATTCTTATTATTTATTCTCTCAATGTGTGTATGATTGTTGTGGAAGTTTAGAAAATGTATACATTGTAGTGGAAAATAGAAGGCAGATCTGCTTTCTATGGAGACTATTAAATCCAAGATATACATTCCAGACATGGATTACTTAAGGACTTGAACAACCTCCAGGTCACTAAGAGCCTGGGGCATG
This sequence comes from Arvicola amphibius, assembly GCF_903992535.2. Classification (NCBI taxonomy): domain Eukaryota; kingdom Metazoa; phylum Chordata; class Mammalia; order Rodentia; family Cricetidae; genus Arvicola; species Arvicola amphibius. The sequence goes on from NC_052048.2 coordinate 18,214,892, forward strand.
TTGCCCATCCTTTAACCTCACCTTTGCTAAATGTCTTCTTGGTGAGCTGTTCCATAAATTGTTTGGATTATGCCTCATGAGTTCATAGATGCCATTTTGTGGGAAGTTAACAGAATGGTTTGTTTCACAGATTGCCAACACTGAACAGGTTCTAGGAAAGGGCAAATGTGTGTATCATTTCATAGTCTGATGTCCTTTTCTAAGATCCACCAAAGCAAGAAGAAGATTGCCTTTTCCCAGGAAGCATCTGTTCCACAGTACACACATGTGAACAAGTCTACCTAGGTATCCCTATGCTCCTTGTATCAGACTTCATTTTCCTTACTGAAAGTATAAAACTGGCCTTTGGATCAGGATCACCTCCAATAAATATAGAAGCTTACCAAAGGCATATTTAGGCAGACTTTTCTTCCTGTCCATCAGTTTCCAAATAACCAATGCATAGTCCCACTATTATTTATAAATACTTGGAAGTAAGTTAGGTTTGTTACTAGCTAATTTCTACATTTTCAAAAAATCCATATTTGTACTAGAGTTTGGCCATCGGGTTTGGTACCTTTTCTCAGTATTACATGCACATCTTGCTTCTCTCTGTGTGTGTAAATGACTTCTCTGATTCTGTCCTTCTTCCTCCCAGTGTTCTCAGTTTGGCTGTAGTGTCTATACTTCCTGTCTGGTTACTGGCCGCCAGTCAGTTCCTCATTAATAAGTGAGAGGAATATATATTTATGATGTATAGAAGTATTACTCCATAATATTCTCCCTTTATGAGTAATTAAAAAGAAAAGATTTTAAACTTAACTAAATATGTACATATATAGTTATTTAGTAAGAATTACAGTTCTAATACTCAGTTAATTTATGTTTGGCAAATTTACAGAAAATATTCTTTTATTTAACTTATCTTTCTGACAGTGAACTTTTTTATTTTCTGTCAGTTTTATTTCTAAGAAAAAAAACTTATTTATTTACATACCAATCCCAGTTTTCTCTGCCTGAACTCCTCCTGCTCTGCAAATCTTCCACCTACCATACTCTATATCCATTTCTCAGAGACAGTGAGGCCTCTCATGAGTTGTCAACAAAGTCTGACATATTAGTTGAGACAGGGCTAAGTACTTCCCCCTTGTACATAGTTAACTCTAATCTTTCATACCTAATTTACCTTTTTTTTAAAACCAATTAAAATTTCAATTAGGGGCGAGAATTCCAAAATAAGACCTCACAAGCTTAAAGAATTCTAAACACTCAAAAATGGAATCAAACTTGGCCTCTTAGTAATTTTCCCAAAAGATGTGTTATTGATATTTATTATCATTAAAGGTCGATTGGTTGCAAATTATTAATGGTAATGGCCAAGAAAATCTAAACTAATGGGATTAAATTCAAGGCTCTCATTTTAAAAAGAAAACTATATAAATGATAGAATAAAAGGATAGATTATTGAATCTACTTTTAAAACACGGAAGCAACTACTAGTCTTAATTATTTTACATTGATATAGATTTTTATATACTGAAACAAATCCAAGGTTTTTTTTTGTTATATATGTATATATGTTTCTACTCTTGTTTATGGTATTTTTGCATATTAATGTAAATTTAAGGGTATTTTTGTTAGCGCACACTTTCCATTCATTCCTAGTAATATTTACAGTATTATATCTATTCATTTCATTTAACAATATAATGCAAATTTATAGTCTTTGAAAGCTATTATTATCAATTACTTAGGATAATAAAGAAATACAAGTTAGAAGGTAGTTCCCTAATACAGTCAATTTATAAACATGCTGCAAATGTTTTTAAGGTTAAACAAAGATTTATTTAGATAATCATCTTTAAACACTTCAGAGACCCACAGAATATGCCATTTAAGATGTTCTAATATTGTGAGGATTTTATGACAATGAGATATGTCTTCTCCTGGCAGTATCAACATACTACAGAGAAGAAAATGGGCATTGAAAAAACTCTATAGGGATTTTGTTTACCTTGTCTTGAAAACTAGCCAGTTTGTCAAAAAAGCCACCCCTTACAGTCCTGACTTTCTTTCTCATGTTCTCTCTCCTTCTGCTCCTCATCAGGACCTTGGGAGCTCAGTCCGGTGCTCCAATGTGGGGCTCTGTCATTTTCTTCATCTATCGTCAGGTGGAGGTTCTATGGTGATATGCAAGAAATTCATCAGTATGGCTATAGGAACTGGCCTTTTCAGGCTCCCTCTCCTCAGCTGCCCAAGGAACTAACTGGGGGCGTCTCCCTGGAAACCTGGGAACCCCTCTAGGGTCAAGTCTCTTGACAACCCTCAGGTAGCTCCTTAAATTAAGATATATGCTTCCCTGCTCCCATATCCACCCTTCCTATATCCCAAGCACCCCATTCCTGCGAGCTCCCCCCATTCTCCCCTTCACACTTTTCTCTCCCCATCTTCCCTTGGCCCAGTCTCGCCCAACCCTCAAGTTCCCAATTTTGCCTGGTGATCGTGTCTACTTCCAATATCCAGGAGGATTACTATATCTTTTTTTGGGAGTTCACCTTCTAATTATCTTCTCAAGGATCCAGATGGGGAAGGTGACTGAGCCCCACATTGGAGCACTGGACTGAGCTCCCAAGGTCCTGATGAGGAGCAGAAGGAGCGAGAACATGAGGGAGAAAGTCAGGAACTTGAGGGGTGCGTTCACTCATTGAGATGGTGGGACAGAACTAAAGGGAGATCACCAACTCCAGTTGGAATGGGACTGATGGATCATGCGACCAAACCCGTCTCTCTGAATGTGGCCAACAGCGGGGGCTGACTGAGAAGCAAAGGACAATGGCGCTGGGCTCTGATTCTTCTGCATGGACGGGCTCTGTGGGAGCGTTCTCACCTTGGTCGATCACCTTCCTGGACCTGGGGGGAATTGGGAGGACCTTGGACTTAGCATAGAGTGGGGAACCCTGATAGCTCCTTGGCCTTGAGAGGGAGGGAGGGGAGGTATGGGTGGAGGGAAGGGGTGGGAAGGGGGAGAAGGAGGGGAGGGAAGGGGGAGGAGGAGCGGAGGGAGGGGGGAGGAGGAGGGAAGGAGATGGAAATTTTTAAATAAAAAAAAAAAGAAAACAGAATTCACATTTTTCTAGTATGTTAAAAATTCCCTTGGACCCTTTTCTAGGCAACTCTAGCTGCCTGCCTCCAAAAAGAAGAAGCCATTTTGAGGGTTCAGTCTTAAGATAAATGGGATTTTCCACTACATCTGTGGATATGTCTGCTTTCTTGGAATGTACACAAATTTTGAGAGCCATTCGTGTGTTTGAGTATATTTTTCTATGTGTTACTACTACTTAGTTCATGAATATGCCAAAATTTGTCTGTCTATCATACTGTGGATGAATATTGGGTGGATTCCAGTTTGCAGCAGTCATAAAAGTTTTCATGATCTTTTTGAATAAATCATTTTCCATACCAAAAAAAAAAAGAAAAAAAGAAAAAAAGCCACCCCTTGCCTCAGTTGCTGACCATAAGTATTCTGTCCAATCTGGACCAGCAGGGTTCAAAAGAAAGCAACTGCCAAATTTGGCAATACTGGGTCAAATAAAGCCCTTCAAAATTCCCTGCTTCTCATAAAAGTCTGTCAGATAGTCTAGGTTCATAGGACGCAGAAGAGAGCTTTAATGTTATATAAGAAGCTAGAGTGACTCACCAAGAAGGAAGATGTCCCTGTTATAGGTAAGATTTCATACTTAGGAATCTTTGATGGTGATGGGATATAGTCATAATTAAAATTTCCTTTAGTTATGATGAAAAGTAAATTAGGTATAAAAGTTTAGACTCAGAAAGATATGAAAATTAATTGAATATATTCTCTAAAATTATGAAATACAAATGGACTGAGTATTCTAATAGTAATTCTTATTTAAATAACTGTTTTATATATATTTTTACTAGATGATGGTTGAAACTTTCCTATATAATAAAATAATAGGGGGAAATGCTATGTAATAATCCTCTCTATATTCTAAATAAGTGTTACTCTTCCTGGTTAATAAACAACTGGCTGACCAGTGGCCAGATAGGAATTATTGGTGGGACAACCAAACTGAGAATACTAAGAGGAAGAAGGACAGTGTCAGAGGAGACACCAAAGATGCCAAGGAATCAGGATGTGTAGAGAATAAGATAACAAGTCATGATCCATGTGGCAGAAGGTAGATAAGAAATATGGGTTAATTTAAGGTTTCAGTATTTGCTAGTACAAAACCTGAACAATTAGCCAAGCATTTATAAATAATATAAAGCTTCTGAGCAATTATATGACAGGAGTGATGGCACAGGTACTGCTCCTTTGACTTCCAAAATGCCCATGGGACAAGATTGTTCTGATATTTAAATAACAACAGTTAATTTTCAATTTGATTATATATTTTGCTTTCATCATGCATCTCTGATGAATATAGAGATGCCACTAGCCATTGTATCTCTGCAGTTTTCACATTATCTATCAAAAGCACACTATTAATTTGGGCCTTACATAATATTGCTATAAGCCACAACATTATACAGTAAATGCTCAGTCATTTCTTTACTAGTGACTTATCAAGGCCAAGGACTTTAGGGAAGGATTTTGAACCAAAGGGCAAGGCTTTTTGGCATTACTGCTTTGTGAATGAGTGGCTGTCTTTTGCTGTAGACTTTCATGGTAGCAAATACTCCTTCTGTAACACATTTCAGAATTAATACCCACAGCTAAGAACTGTCTTCCCCTAGATCTGTGTAAAAACAGTTTTTCACTGCCAGATTTTGTTCCTCTCTTCTATGTAAACAGAAAGACCTGCCTTGCTACAATTATGTTTATCATCAGTTATTTGGTCAATGCTTATGGTCTATGGAAGAGCATTCCATTTAAGACATTGTCAAATACTCTGGACATAAAATTTCTATTTGCCTAAGCTCATGCTATGGTATTACTTGACACCAGAACAGCTGATAACAGCATAGCCCAGAATTAATGATTTAGAGACATGGGTTCCTTCTTCGTTTCTACCACCTAAACAAATACCCAAACCTAGGCCTATAGAGTCTGCAGCATCTGGTGTATGTGATATCTGATGGAGAACCATACCTTTCCCCGACTGTTTATGTAAGGTGCTTGATTACTTGATTTTATGCATGCTGGGAGAGGAAAAAAAGTGTTGCACTGAAAATAAAATTTTAGCTCTTTTAACCACCTAAAAATATAGCATAGAGCACTAACTTTCCCTCTCTAGAATTCATTCCCTGATGTTTTTTTTTTGTTTTTTTTTTTTACTTTCTTAACTGTCTCCAATATGAATATCACCTGATATTCATTAGCCACCTTTGAGCTGACATCATGGGTCTGTGTCTCTCTGTATGTCTGTCAGTCTGTGATTCTCTATCTGTTTGTATGTGTGTTAGTGTGTGTTAGTGTGCGTGTATGTGTGTCTGTGTGTTTATGTGTGTGTGTATGAAAACCCTTATCTGATTTTTATAGGGCAGAAGAAATTCCAGCCCTGCAATTTGCTAGGGCTCTGGAATTTCTTGTTTTAAGGATGTATAAGACTGGGGGTGCGTGTACTGGGAACAACTGATAGAAATAAAAATAAGAAGAAGAATAAGGAAATAGGGATAGATGGAACATTTTCTGAGTAGACTTCTTAACCCTCAGATTTTTTGACCAACCCCTTTTAACTTATTGTGACATGTTTAATTGAACCCTGAGAGGAAGTATTAAAACCTGAAACTTTAAGGTTCACATTATAATATCCTCAGCACTTGTTCACAGAGGACTAGCATGCAAACTCACACTTTTATACCACAGGGCCAATGGTACACACTGCATATGGTCACTGTCTTAGGAAACACAATCACATGGTACTCTATGAGTTAAATTCATCCAAGTTCTCTTTAAATTTCCCCATGCATAGAAACACACACACATACACACCTCACTCTAAACTGAACAATACACAAGTGTTGTACAAAGTCAATCATGGAAAGTCAATAGTTCATGATTGTTTACGAGAATATTCAGGTATGTCATAAAGATAAACAAAATGGAGGTCAGGACAATATCCAGTGAGACCTACAGCAACCAAATGATGGCTTATAGAATGGACAATACATAGTCATCAAATACTGGATTACTAAATTCTCAGTTCAAATAGGTGATCATGTCCCTAGAAATCCTCTGACTAAAAGCTGTCTCTGTGAAACCTCAGACTGAATGCAATGAGCTCCTGTCTTCCCCTTACCTTATATTACTCTCTCTGGACAGCCATATCACACCTAACTCCACCAAGTATTAAAAGAGAGTGACTCCAAAGTACTGGGGTTAAAGTTGTGAGCCACCACCTAATAGTTGCTTTTCTTTGATACAGGATCAATATAGGCCAGCCCAGGGTGGCCTTGAACTCACAGAGATCTGTTTGCCTGTGCCTCCAGAGAACTGGGATTTAAGGTATAAATAACCACTGCCTAGCCTCTATGGCTAACTTGTGCCTTAGCTTAGCACTCTGATCTTCAAGAAAGTGTTATTTGTTGATCATAAGCAAAATATTAACAGAAGAAATCAAAATTGTCAACAAAATCTTTTTGAAAAAATAAAACTCAACATGTAGATAAAGGAAAATACATGGATATCACTATCCTAAAGAGAAACCATTACAAATTTACAACTATTTTAATATAATCTTACCTTAATGAATGGACAAAAAGTATGAAACTGTTTAGATAAATGCAGGGAATCTTGAGACATATACCTAGGACATTCTAAAAAAGATATGAATAGAAAAGAGAAGGCCCCAATTGACAAAAGTGATTAGATGAAATTAAAGGGGCTTGCAGTGCAAAATAAAAAATAAGTAGAGTAAAATAAAAACTGTTACCACCTGTATATCACACAAGGGACTAATATTCAAAATGTACAAAATTCTCAATTCATAGAAGCTAAAGAAACACTGAAAGGGTTTTTCTCTTACATTCTTTGCTGTGAGCCAAACCATTTCTCTTCCTCTGAACAGGTATGCCTCAATAGGAAAAATTAAAGAGAGCGAATAAATACCGTGTAAGTGTTCACCACTCATAGTTTTCGTAGATATGCAACTCAAAGCCGTGAGGCTATTCCACTTGACATCAGTCACAACAGTCACCATGATGTGAGAAAACAACAACAAATGCTGCTGAGATTGTGAATAAAGAAAAAGAGTTTGAGAGTTAAAACCAGATGGAAAACTGGACTCATCCCATGAATGTCAATACTGAGTCTACACAAGTGAAAAAAAAAAAGAACTTCCATATGTACTGGTTCTATATTGTGGATATTTTCTGTATTTCAATAATAAATAGGACATGGAAGTATCTTTGCGACTTGAATTTAAATTCTTCATGATTGTAACCAGAACAGGTACAGCTGTGTAATATGGAAATGTTAATCCTCAGCTGTTTCAACCACTACAACTGCTTATGAGACTGTGGCATATTGTGTATTTCTTGGCCCACCTTAAACATTAAGAACTGATAGTGTTCTTTCTCGGCTGCTGCACAAACTGTTTGTTTTATTTATGCTGAATTTCTAGGTGATATTTTTCAAGCCTGAAACAATAATCCCTTTCACAAGTTGCTAACACTAAAAAAGGTCAAGAAAAGGGCTCAAGTTGTATAGTATTTCACAAAATCAACTTCTTTATTCCAAGACCCACCTAGCTAAGGACAAAGCTGAGTTCTGCCAGAACAGTCAATCCCTCAGCTGCCCACACATAGGCATGTATACCTAACTTTCTCCTCTTCCTCTGACTTTCCCAGAAAAAAGTTCACCAACACCAGCCCTGGTCAGGACCACTATCTCTAAATCCTGCCTGTCTTGTATCTGCAGACACTAGAAAACTTACCTGTTCATAAACATTGGGCCTTATTCACAACAGTCAAGTATTTACTCTCTGTCTGTAACATTAAACTCCATGAGTTCCGTGAGAATGTCTCAAGTTTTCATAGAACCAGAGTAAACTACCAAATGCAAAAACAATATCCATTCAGAATATATCTATTATCTCTTTAGGAAGTTAAAAAAACACACACAACTGCTTACAATATCAAATTTCACATCATGAATAACAAGGACATTTTTTAGTGATGTTTGTTTTGTGAGATTATCTCTATATGGTTCAGAATGGAGCATCAAGCAAATTGATATGCAAAGCACAAAAAGTGTTTTCTGTGAATGAAGTATCATCTAAATTAACATCCATTTGCCGTTTTAGTTTTACCTCGTTTACGTAATTTTCAAATTTCTACCAAACCCATACAATTATGAAAGACTGATATTGTTCAGACATGAATGGCAGCTCATTACATTTGTAGTTTTGTACCTCTCAAAATGGATTAAAAAATGGGATCGTAGAGTAGAACAAAGTAGTATCATTTGAAGACCCATTTAAATACAACATCTGCTAATCATTTTGTTCCTTCTTTGTTTCCTTGAGATGAAGTTTCCTTGCGTACCGTCTTTAAGTGTCCAAGAACTCATTAGTAAAGGCTGCTTAAGAACTCACAGAGATTCACATGCCTCAGAATGCAAGTGCTGGGATTAAAGGTGTGTGACACCACACCTGCTTATCTGCTAGTCAATTTTTAATAAAAAGTGAAACTATGTTTATGAGGACTAGTGTAGCTGTCTTTAGGTTTTGCTGAATCTACAAATACTTGGACAATCAATGGCCACTTTTCTTCCTCTAACACATAGGAATTGAAGAAAAACAGTATATGAAGTTTTGTAAGTCTATGATAACATAGCTTCTGTAATTTGAACCAGATCAGGGGAATTATGGGCAGCCTTTCTGTGCCCAAACAGGCTGTCACTCTTGTTTGTCACACTGATTGGTGTCTTAACTCCCTGCAGAACTGAACAAAAACAGTCAGCTCAGTATTATACACATGATAACAATGTGTGTAACACCATAAATGGAGGTTGCATTGAAAAGTAGACAATACTTTTCTTTAGCCTCAATGACAGAAAGAACTGGAACAAAAATATACATGAGTGCATCGAAGGAAATCCCCTCAAACAACTAGCATGATCAGAGTCACAGTTATATCAAACTCGAGTTTAATAATAACAGCACTTTGTTTCTAATATCTTGATGTTGCTGAATCACATCAACATTGTTGCCCAAATATTATGTTGTACCATTGAGAACTGAGACATTGAAAACCTCCTACCCATGACATCCTGCTAGGCTAATGTCCCAAACAAAAGTCAGGGATGCAATGTATCCTGCTGTGTTAGGTCAGGTCACCAGTAAGGATCTGAAAAGTGCCTTTGTTCTACCTTCCTTATAAAGACTCTGGCCTTACTTCTCCCAGCACAGACTTGGGAGCAACTCCAGAGCCTCCTCCAAGATGCTGGTGGTCCTGCTCACTGCAGCCTTGTTGGCCCTGAGCTCAGCTCAGACAGCAAATGCAGGTATGAAGGAGGGTAGACTTTGGTCTGTGAGATGGGAGTTTGAAGACACACTAAAATTCAGGCCTGGGAGAAATGTAAAAAGATAAATAGGAAACTGAAGCAAAGGATTAGAAAAACATATTAAAATATTTATAGTTTCATTTTGCATGGGAACTTAGATTTTGCTTATAGTAAAATTTAAGAAACTATTCTTACTACAAAATAACATGAGTGCATTTGTTAAAAGACCTTTTAGGTGGGAATGATACATGGGAGCATGATACATTTGACAGAGGGAAATTCAGTTCTCAAGAAGGTATGAGAAGCCAATAGTAAATAATGCTAACTTTTCTGTACAGAGGAGAGCAAAAATTGAAAGAAGTAAAGTATCTCAGGAATGTTTTTGAGACAAGGAAAAAGGATAATAAATGTGAAACTGTATACAATCAACTAGAAATATCAGTGAATAATTTCTTAAATTATGTTTGAGCATGTATGCACATTCACAGCTGTCTGTGTGTGTGCACATGTATTGTGTGAGAGAAATAAGGAGGGAGACAAGCACACAGACACAAGCACACACCTACAGAGGAAGTGCGTGTGTGAGAGAGAGTTTGAATATTTTTTTAACACTCCAGTCACAGAACAGCATATAATCAGCAAGATTTTGTAGCTACGATATGATTCTAAGAACTGAATTCAAGTCAACATACAAGCACTTTTACCAACTGAGATATATTCCTGGGCCTGCTTCTCTATTTTAATGGTCCACATGCATTGTTCTACATGAAGTATTTACAGCAATGTTTATTTTTATTTCATGTTTTAATGCCAGCCGATATATATCATATAACAAATGAAGGTCACGAAGAAAAACATAAAGAATGTAAACCTGTCAGACTGAAATTCCCATGTTAAAATGAAGACTAACAGTCAGGGTTGCCAGAGAAACTAAGAATCAAAATGGTGGTTGTTCCTGATCATAGAAACCATTCTACCAGCAGTATCATTGATATTGTCCAATAATAAAATAATTCTTAGTTTACATGAATATGTAGTTAAAAGTCATTTGTACTTCCTGCTGAAAAGTCTTGTAAGTAACTTCACATTTCTCTTGTGCTTATTTTCTAGAGATCATCTATGAAGACTCTTCTTCTCAGCTCTTAGGTAGGGCCAGATTCATCCTATATTAACCAATCAAGCACCATTTACTTCTGTAATTATTAAGTTCTATAACATCTCATAAATTTGTTATTTTGTGAAGTTAACATGTGACAGCTTACCCTGAGATAGATAGGAAAGCTCCCCAGCATTGTCTCAAGGACCTAGAAGAGGGCAATACACTGGAAGAGTAGGAAGCCAGGCTTTATACCAGGAACATTTTGTCTCTTCCACAGATGGAAGCAATGGCTTGGAGATGATGAGCATATTGGGTGTCCTCATCTAAAATAGTCAATGAATCAAAGGGTTGGTCCAAGAATCCTTTTCCCATTGATTCCTTTTAGAATTATTTGCTTCTACACTAAATATGTAATTTCACAGATCTCAGGCTCTCTCATCTTTTTAAAATTTACTATTGTTACTCAGCTCTGCACACACAACTGAGTAATACATAAAAAAGCACTGCAAGAAAATGAATGGAACATTTTTTTTGTTTTCTTTCCTATATTTCTTTTTTTTCACATGGTTATAGTTGCCAAAACAACATAGTACATTTAAATATACATAATGATCATTGCTGTCACATTATGCTACACTGCCTAATTCTAAATAATATCATTAAAAATGTTTCCTGTTCCATCATTTTTGTTTTGGAATTGTAATGAAAATAAAATCACCTTTAGTGATCAAATTTAAGAAGAAATATTTGACCAAAGATTTGAGAAATAATAAAAAAGTTATTATGATAAATATTTAAAAATTACATTTCCAAAAGAATCAGACTCAGAAATTTAGGAAGGGTGCTCTGGGAGAAAGTGAAAATTAGGCTTCTTTTACATGGATCTATGTCCCTGCAGAGGGAGAGCAAAAAAGCCAGGGCAATGGTCAACAGCATCAGAGACCCCCTCCTGGAGAGGCACCAAGACCTTCTGACAATGATGACGAAGATGCTGCTGATGACAGTGAAGAAGATGGAAAGAAACCAGAGAAACCAACTCGCCCTCCTAAACCTGGAAAACCACAAGGCCCACCCCAGGAGGGAGATCAACAGAAACCAACTCGCCCTCCTAAACCTGAAAAACCACAAGGCCCACCCCAGGAGGGAGATGAGCAGAAACCAACTCGCCCTCCTAAACCTGAAAAACCAGAGGAGGGTGGTGACGAAGAGGCAAGTAACCTCTAGAAATTTTTTGCATAAATAAAAGGTTCATCAGCACAACAAAATAATCAGACACTTTATCATTCTAACAAAGATGTGGGATTCCCTCTGCTTACTGTGAATAACATTGGTTGATAGGAATCTTCTTTTGGCCTATAGATAGGGCAGAATAGAGCTAGGCAGGAAAACTGAACTGAATGCTGGGAGAAAGAAGGCAGAGTCAGTGAGAAGCCATGGAATTGCCAGAGGAGAAAGGCACAAGCCACCAGCTGGAAACTTGCTAGTAGGCCACAACCTCATGGTAATGCATAACTTAATGTAGACGGGTTAGTTTAGGATATAAGAGGTATCTAGAAATACACTTAAGTGACTTGCCAAGCAGTGATTTAAATACTATGGTTTCTGTGTGCTTATTTGGGAGCTGAACACCCGCCTCTTGGCAACAGCACAGAATGAAACTCTAGAAATCACCACGCTCTTCCAAAAAGCATAGATATCTTATACATCTAAAACTAAAAGTCCTCTATACCTTGAGTTCTATGAAAAGAAATGTGATTTAAATTCACTCTCCATGAAATGTCTTAATGCTAACAGGTTTAGATATCCAAAAATACTAACAGATATCTCAGAAAATGTTTGTATTTCTGACTAGGTCTTTCTTCTCCCTGACCTTATTCACTCATTCATTCATTCATTTACTTATTTATATATTTATTTATTTATTTGTTGCAGGAAAACTAGAAAACAGTTACCTTTGACATACTTTCAATGGAACAATGATGTTGTAAGTGAACCTCAACACTCCAATAAAATATTTAGCATGCAAATACTCTGTTGTTTTCTTAGTGTCAGTATGTGTGAGTTAAATGTGGGGAGTGTGGGGACATCTAAGAAAATTATAGACCTCTTATACCGTTTCATTACAAACGGTTCTAGTTCCTCCATTTATGAATCAGTCCACTTTAATTTGAGAGATCCATTTTTTTCTTCTTACCTGAAGTTCTGTGCACAACATTGCTGTGTTTCCCAGATAGTTCTGATGTTAGCAGGATACTTCATATAGGACATGGTTTTCAATATGAAAATATCTAAACAGATAAATCTACATGAACATGCTTTTAGAATGTCATGTGTGTTGTTTGACCAGAGACCTATAGAATAACTGCCTAGGAGTACTGCAGAAAGGAATCTTTGTTTCTTTTTCAAAGGAAACCCTCTCTGTTCACAATTTCCATGTTAGGAAGTTACTGGTTGCCATTGGTGTTCTTTTGGGCACTCAAGCGTCAACCAGCTCACATTCTTCCTCGTCTTGGACAGTCCTATGAATGCAATGGTGTCTTAGGGGGTTGATGTTCATTGTTTTCATCTCCTTATGATTTTTATAAATATCATATACCTGGTCATAATTGGCAAATGAAATTTTTAAATATTTTATGTATACCTTAGAGCAATCTTTCAATCTTAATTGTTGAGGGTTTGTAGATGTTCATTCATTGATTTTTAAATTTTATTCAATTTTAACTAGAAAGATAAATACAAAATGACTAGATGTTCAAAAAGTTGAGGAATCCTTAAACCTTCCAAATAGTTGAGCCTTAATACTTAGACCCTTAACTTCTGTTTTTGAATGCTCTATTCACATTTTTAGAATTTTACGTAGATCATATCCTTCTTTTCCTCCTTTTAAACAATTCTTTATGAAAACTAGAGTGATGTTCATAGAAGTAGTAGAGTTAGAGATTCATAGAAATGACAATTTGATATCATTCTGAGATTTTGACACTTAAACTCCTATTGACATAATTCTTTGGATGGCCATGAATCCAATATGGCAGTGAGCAGAATAGAAGATATGCCAAGATAGGTTAAGATTTATATGTATATTCTTAGACACATGTTAGCCATATTCTACTACAATATTAACAAAGCTGTATGTCATAATGAAACCATTCATTTTCATGACTGATAGTATTAAATGATGAATCAAACATCTTTCTGTTTCAGAAGAGTCCTCTGGTTACTCATTAACAGGCTTTGTATGTCTAAACCAACATCATCGCAAATTTGCAGTTATAATATTTCCTTTTTGAAAAAGAAAGAATGATCTCTTTGTGGATATTCCAAGAAAATCTGGAATCTATGAAACGAAGCTGAAAGTCATAGTTTGGAATTGCATGCATGTAAGAGGTTAAGAAAATCACCAAATCTCCAATATTATATGTCAATTTGTCAATAAAATATCATAATTTACTAAAGTGGCAAAAATATTTTATTAGGCAAATATTTTTCAGGCAAATACCTACACTTAGATTATTCTAAGCCAAAAAAGCTGAAAGGCCTCAATACATGGAAGAAAATTTATTTCTCATTTTCTTTGTCTTAATATATTATCATCATTATTTATCTTTTATTTAATTATACTGTGGCAATTTCACACATGTATACATTGATTTTATTAATTCTTGAGTCACCTCACAATTTTTACCCAAACTTCCAAAACAGCTCAAACCATTTCTTCATGTCTACCTTCATGTCTACGTCAATATCCCTATTTATGTCTGTCCAACTATGAAGCCTGTTGGAATATTGTTAGAAAACACTTGCTCCGTAATCAAACCAATACCTCATCCTTGGTGACATGTAACCTAAAAATATAGCTTCAAAACTGTCTTACATCTCTGTAGTAGAGTAGTCATTCACATGCTTGATCACTGAACTCACATTCAGCACATAAATAAATACTTCATTTTACCTGCCACAAGTTACTTAAACTTCAAAGAAACTATGTGTGTTTTCATATTATAATCCACCATGACTTTGTGTTTTTTAACAGCTCAAGTCAGCATCCACTGTCCTCTGAAGTCCATTTAAGAGTAAAAATCAGTCACCATGTTCTTGTCAATTTCTTGTTATATGATCAAGTTCATGCCAGAAAGTAACTTAGGGCACATGTTGTTTAATGTGGCCCTTTCATAATACACAATATGATCTAATAAGGTCAGCATTCATTAGAACTAATATTTAACAAGATTCATTTATTTATTTCATTTTGTGTAAATGGGTTTCACTTACATGCCTGGGAGGCCCTTCCGTGATGATGGTGTAATTTGTGTCTGGTTATTACTCATGCCTCCATACTTGTCCAGGTAGGGAATATAGTTTTCTATGTTGGGGCCTTCGGTGCCTGACAAAGAATCTTCTGTAACAAAACATACTGTTCTAGATGACATGGAGGATAAATCAAAAATAGTGTGTATAAATGGCATTGTAATTGTGGGTTTGATAGACATGGGTGTAAACATGAGTGTCATTCCTCCAGAATCTTGTAATCCAAATTAATGTCTTCAAAAAGCAGATGTTCAGTTACTAGGAATAGTAACCCTATCTCAAGGGAAACAATGTACAAGATGGGTTGACTGCATAGGGATAGAAGGACAGACAGGAAAGCTGAGGCCATATGTGGCTAATATTGCAGTGACTTTATGGGGTTGTGATCTGCTGCAGCAATGAAATACACAGATTTAACATTCCTGCAGTCCCAGAAACTCATTATTATGGGAAGGATATTAATAGGTACTATACACAAAGGTCTCCAGCCATACAGGCTGTACAAGAAAACAATTCAACAAGCAAACGTTCAGTACCAGTAAAATGGTTAACTGAGAAACCAATTTTTGTTAAACAGTGGCCATTTGCAGAAGACAAACTGCAGGATTTAGAACAGCAGGTACAGGAGTACCTAGATGCTTACCATATTAAAGAATCAACCAGCCCTTGGAATTCTCCTGTATTTGTTGTCAAAATCAAATCTGATAAATTGAGAATGGTGCCAAATCTAAGAGCTGTTGATAAGGTAATTCAACCTATAGGACCTCTACAATCTGGAATTCCTCTGTCTTTTCTGATACCAAAAGGATGGCCTCTTATAGTTATTGATTTGAAAGATTGTTTCTTTACTATACTTTTACAAAAAAAGGATAGAGAAAAAATTGCCTTCAAATTGTCTACTTAAAAATATTCTTAATCTACTAGGAGATACCAATGAATTATCTTCCCACAGGGAAAGCTTAATACTCCACCCTACACCAATATTTTGTAAGTCAGCCATTGGAAATAATATGTAAAAAAATTTCCTAATTCTAAAATTTACAATTACATGGATGACATTTTACTATCTGATTCAAACATACATACCTTAGAAAGACTGTTTGAAGAAGTAAAGAATGTTTTTTCCAAAATGGGGATTATAATTTTTTCCTGAAAAAAATACAAAGAAGAGATTCTGTCAATTACATAGGTTATAATACAAATTTATAGAATATTAGAGCACAAAAGGCACAAACTAGGAGACATTGATTATGACTTTCAAAGATAGATAGGAGACATTTCCAGTCTAGGACCAGCTTTGGGGATAACACCTGATTTAATGGTTCATTTAAACAGATCCTTAGATTGTGACAAAGACTTGAATAGTCCTAGAGAATTAAAAGTTGAAGCAGAAAAAACAATTGCTTGTTGTTGAAGAAAAATTACAGAAAGCACATGTGGATAGGGTGAATCATCTTATTTGCATTCTAGTCATATTGCCTTCCAGAATTTGCCCTACAGGAATTATATTTCAAAAGGAATATATAGTCTTAGAATGAATATTTTTACCACATAAAACAAGTAAAAATTTAAAATTTTATGTGAAATGTGTCTCTGATTTAATTATAAAAGGAAACTTGAGACATTGTTAACAAGAAGATAGAGATGCAGCCTAAATCATATTACCTTTTAATTCTTTTTTTTTCTTGGTTTATTTTTTTATATTTAAAAATTTCCATCTCCTGCCCTCCTCCTCCCCCTTCCCTCACCTCCTCCTCCCCCTTCCCTCCCCTCCTTTTCCCCCTTCCCTCCCCTCCCCTCCACTCATACCTCCCCTCCCTCCCTCTCAAGGCCAAGGAGCCATCAGGGTTCCCTACTTTATGCTAAGACCAAGGTCCTCCCAACTCCCCCCTGGTCCAGGAAGGTGATCGACCAAGCTGAGAAGGCTCCCACAGAGCCCGTCCATGCAGAAGAATCAGAGCCCAGCACCATTGTCCTTTGTTTCTCAGTCAGACCCCACTGTCGGCCACATTCAGAGAGACAGGTTTGGTCACATGATCCATCAGTCCCATTCCAACTGGAGTTGGTGATCGCCCATTAGTTCTGTCCCAGCGTCTCCATGAGTGAACGCACCCCTCACGTTCCTGACTTTCTTTCTCATGTTCTCTCTCCTTCTGCTCCTCATCAGGACCTTGGGAGCTCAGTCCAGTGCTCCAATGTGGGGCTCAGTCATTTTCTTCATCTATCGCCAGGTGGAGGTTCCCTCACGGTCCTGAATTTCTTTCTCATTTTCTCTCTCCTTCTGCTCCGCATCAGTACCTTTTAATTCTGATGAAACTTAAAAAAATATGGGAAGACAATGAATCTTGGCAAGGAGCATGTCCTAATATTTTTTAGGAGAGATTGATAGCAATTATCCCAAAAGTGATAGAATTAACCTTATAAAGAAAACTACTTTGATCTTTCCCTGCATCTATGGGACACACCAACAACTGGAGAATGTACATTCTATAGTGATGCAAATAAATCAGGAAATGCTGGTTACAAATCAGAATATTTAAGTAAAGTGGAACAAAGCCCTTATAATTCTGTTTAACAGGCAGAATTATATGCAATTATAAAGGTGCTTAGGGATTTTAAAGAACCTCTTAATAAGGTTACTGATTCACAATATGCTGAAAGATTTGTCATGCATATTGAAACTGCTGAATTTATACCAGATTATATAGAATTGACGTCATTATCCATACAGGTTCAAAATATATTCAGGAATAGGTTTTGTCCCATATACATAACATACCTTCGATTCCATATAGGTCTGCAAGGTTCTCTAGTACTAAGTAATGCAGAAACTGGTTAATTACTGATTGGAAGTACATTAAAGGTCTCAGATTTTGGTTAAAAAAATGATGTCAAAAGCAAAGTTTTAAAGAAAAAGTTCTCTATTACATGCTAACAAGTTACAGAAATTTTAAAGAGATGTCCTATTTGCTCTTGTTATACCCAAACACCATTGTCAGCAGGTAGTGACCCTAAGGGAACTCAAAGAAATGACATCTGGCAAATGGATGTGTTCTACTTTGCAGAATTTTGAAAATTAAAATATGTATACCAAACCATTGACACTTATTTATGTTTTCAGTGGGCAAGCACTTTAAGCTCAGAAAAGGCTGATTCAGTAATCACACATTTATTAGAAGTTATGGGCATCAGGGTTATACCTGCACAAATAAAGACATAATGATCCAGCATATGCTCATAGGAAAATAAAACAATTTTTTGCTTATTATACTACTAAGAATATTAGATGTATACCACACAATCCTATGGGTCAGGCAGTTATAGAAAGATAAAATAAACCTATAAATAACATGTTAAACAAACAGAAAGGGGTGTAAAATACCCTCAGAAATAAATTACATAATGCTTTATTAACTTTGAATTTTCTTAATGATACTGAGAAAAGGCCAACAGCATCAGAGACATTGTAGAATAGCAAAGACGTCTGATTTAAACAAGCCAGTGTATTTCAAGGATGTGTTGACCTCAAATAGATGCCAGGAGTCTTGCAATATTGGGGAAAGGGTTTTGCTCTTGTTTCCACAGGAGAAGAAAAAATATGAATACAATCAAAATTAATAAAGATTCAGTTTGAAAAGGATAAACCTCTTGAAAAAGGAATGACAGCTTATCCACAATGTTGACAATCATACAGGTGGTAAGGAAAACATATAGTGTTGGGGCAGAGTTTTTCTTTTGTCTTTACAGGAAATATATACCTCTCAAAAAATTCAAGAGACCCTGGAGTTTTGGGTGCTGATATATGGAAAATTAACTATCCACTAAGGATCATTGACAAAAAGGAATATGATTTATGAGGACAGGTAACTAATACATGTACATGAATATATAGAACTGTATTTGGATTCAGACACTAGCTCTGCAATTCATTAAATCCAAGCATGTTGCTAAAACAATAAATTAAAGTTTCAGTTATATGTCAGGAGCCATGATATGGGAAAGAAAGAAAAAAGAATTTATTAAAAAAATTACATTACTTCATACCTATTTTGACTCCATCGTACCTTTTATTGAATATATATGTCTGTATATGTCTATATAAATAATGTTTAAGTTTTCCAAAATGAACAATGAATTTTCCTGCAGTAATCTTTGAAGTTTCCAAGAAGACGATGATGCCCCACAACAACTCAACCTGGTTGATATGGCATCATGATATAAATAGTGATACTATATGACATACTTTGGGTACCAGCTGTTCAAAATGGTTCCAACTTGGTTAGCTTGAATGATGTACATATTTACAAAGTTCTGGCCATGACCCAAACAAGAACCTCAGAAAAAAAAAAAAAAACCCTACCAAATACTCAGAGACAATTTTCAATTATATCAGACAGTAATCTTGGAACTTAACAATCATTTTACTTTCACAGGATCCCATGGAAAGAACATCATACCCATGACAGCTGGAAGTAATTCTAGAAAATGATGTTCCCTCTCCCAACAAAGTTTGTCCTCAGGGTTAGGGACATCATTTAGGCATTGATTATAATTGGTACCAGGATGGGGGTTGGGGGAAAATTATGTAGACTCAGGGATCTCTTTTAAAAAAGAAAGGTGGAGGGAATTGGATGGATAATATGTTAGTGTGAACTTACAATAATAATAATAGTGAGTTATATAATAAATACTTAGGAGCTATTATTTATAGGCAATTTATATAGGTATAGATTTTTGTATATTGATACAAACTTAAATTATTTTCAATATGTTCCTATTTTTGTCTACAATATTTTAAATTTCTAGGCAATTTTATTTTTTCATATTGAGTGCATGAATGCTTCTATGTTGCAAGGAGAGAGTTGGCCCCTTGTTTGTCCTGGACTCCCAGCTAGCTTATATAAGAAATAATGACACAGAACCTTTATTCATTGAAACACTGCTTGGTCATTAGCTGTAACTTCTTATTGGCTAACTCTTAAATCTCAATTTAACCCATTTCTATTAATCTTAGTCTCACCATGTGCCAGTGTCTTAACGGCAAGATTCTTATTGGTGTCTGTTTCAGGTGGGAGGATCCATGACTTCTCTCACTCTGCCCTTCTTCCCAGCATTTGGTTCTGTCTTCTCTGCCTACCTAAGTTCTGCCCTATTAGGCCCAAAGCAGTTTCTTTATTCATTAACCAATAAAAAAAAAAAACATGAAGAGAAGAACCTCCTATACCACTTCTACCTCTGCTTAAATCATTCTGTTTATTAATACAATTTTAGGATATATTTTTCATATTGCAATATACATTTCTACCTCTGATCAAGACACTTATGCATGGTTTACATTTTGAGGTCATTTTCCTTATTTCTTGCACAGTTGTTTAGTATAATATTCCAATATATAGTCTTAGTCTTTAAGTTATATAGGTCTTAAAAATTATAGGTCATCCATGTTTATTGTACTTATAATTAGACAAATAAGGTTCTTTAGATACAGAGAAAATGTATTCAGCATGCGTAGGTAATCTTTAACCACTTTAAAGAACTGTAGAATATGGCATTTAAATAACTTAGAGTTGACTTAAAACATGATTGCTCCTGGCAGCACTGATCTATTTCCGAGAGAGTGTTGAGCACCAAAGATACTCCACTTGGAGCTTGTTTTCTTCTTGGAAAAATTGGCCTTTGGGCAAGGAACTGCATATGTCTCAACCACTGACAAGGTACATGGTATCCAGAAATGGATAAGCAGAACGCAGGAAAAAGTCTTTCAAACCTTGCCAAGACAGACTATGACAGTTTTGAAAATTTTTCTGCCTCTGAAAATGGTCTTTCAGTTATTCTAGGCCTTAGCCAAAGTTGGTTGCTTCAACGTTGCAAATGAGACTTTGAGTGATTGCCCAGGTAGCCAGTTTCTCTGTCATTTGTTGCACATTTTGGAAGTTGTTTGAGTATACTTCTTGCTTACTCATGTAATATTATTTTCCTTCTTGGATCTTTAGTGGGATTCAAGACTAAATAGTTATAGTTACATGACTCTCATGACTTGGCCAAGCTATGTATTATACAAGACTTAAACTTATTAGGATTGGATAATTATTGAAACATTTATCACGTTTCTTGCATGGTATATTTGTTCTGTGTATTAGGCTTAGAACTGTCTTATTTAAACAAGAGGGGGAGTTGCTGTAGGAATTCCTACAGCCAGTAGTCTTTAAGTTAAACACCCACTTGTTCATCGACTCTTGTACTATTTATGTTGACATAAAGCATGTGTCTGGCCTCTTTACCAGCTGTAGGATTTGGTTGCTGTTCTCAGTTCCACAAGAGGATTGTGACTTCTGAGTCTACCTCTAAATAAATAACCCTTTATTATTCTCAATTCTGAGCTAGTGTGGGATTTTTTTGAGTGTCCATCTTCAGGTACCAGCTGCTCAAGATGTTTCCAAATTTGTCAGCCAAAATGGTTCACGTTTTTACTGCATTCTGGCCAGAACTCAAACTAGGAATCTCAGAAAAACACCCTACCAAATATTCTCCGACACTTTGCTATTATATAAAACCATAATCTTGGAATTTAACCATCATTTTACTTTCATAGGATCCCATAGAAAAAACATCTCCCCCAAGATAACTGGAAGTAATTCTAGAACACAATGTCCCCTGTCTTAACAAAGCTTGTCCTCAAGGTTAGGGTCATAATTTAGGGCTTTATTATAATTAGCATTAGGTTGGGGGTTGGGAATAAATTATGTGGTGTCAGGGATCTCTTTGGAAAAAAGGGAAATTGGATGGGATAATAGATTTGTGTGAGCTTACTCACACAAGTAATATTAGTGAGTAATAGAGTGAATATTTGTAAGCTATTATTTATAGGTAATTTACATTGGTATTGATTCTTATATATTGATATAAGCTTAAATTATATTAAATATGTTCCTATTTTTATCCACATTATTTGTATTCCTAGGCAAAGTTAGTTTGTCATATTTTATACGTGCATGCTTTTACCTCTGCTTAAAACATTTTGTATATTGATGCAATTTGAGAATATATTTATCATATTGCAATGTACATTTCTACTTCTGATCAAGACACTTGTGTATTCTTTACATTTTGACAACATTTTCCTCATTTGTTTCACAGTTCTTTAAAGTTTGTTTGATATTCTAATATGAAGTCTTAGTCTTTAAGTTTTATAGGTATTAAGATTCAAATGTCAATAGTCACCCGTGTTTGTCATACTTATAGTTAGACTAATCAGGTTTTTTAGATACATAGAAATTATATTCTGCATAGATAGGCAATCTTCAACCACTTCAAAGAGCTCTAGAACCTGCTGTAGAACTTAGGGTTCTGTTGAAGTGAGACATGATTGCTTCTGGCAGCATTGATCTATTCCTGAGAAAATGTTGATTATTAAAGATGTTCCACTTGGAGCTTGTTTTCTTCTTGTCAAAACTGGCCTTTTGGCAAGGAACTACACATGCCTCAACCACTGACAAGGTACATGGTATCCAGAAATGGATAAGCAGGACTATCAAATCTTGCTAAGACAGGGTAAGACAGTTTTAAAAAATTTCCTGCCCTTGAAAATGGTCTGTCATTTACTCTAGGCCTTAGACAAAGATGGTTGTTCCAACGTTGCAAATGAGACTTTGGTGATTGCCCAGGTAGCCTGTTGTCTCTCTTATTTGTTGCACATTTTTGGAAGTTGCTTGATTGCACTTCCTGCTTAAGTAATATTATTTCCCGACTCATGTCTTCAATGGGGTTGAAGACTAGATAGTTGTAGTTACAGTCCACTCATGACTTGGCCAAATTATAGATATACAAGACTTAAACTCATTAAGATAGAATAATTAATGAAGTATTTATCACATGTCTCTTGCTTGATATTGCTTATTCTGGTTGTAATTCTAATTTTATGCCTGATATTTGTTCTTATTGTATATAATTTGGTATTTGGCTTAGAACTTTCTTATTTAAACAAAAGGTGGGAGGTGCTGTAGGAATTCTTACCATCAGGAGCCTTAAAGTTACTCACCCACTTGGGTGTGGTCTCTTATACTATATATGTCAATATAAAGTGCATGTCTGGCCTCTTTTTCCAGCTGCAGGTTTCAATTCCTGTTCCCTATTCCAGCAGAGGATTGTGATCTGGGAGTCTCCCTTAAATAAGTAACCCTCTCGTATACTCAATTCTGAACTAGTGTGGGATTTCTTTAAGTGCCCTTCTTCATATGCCCATAACCTAATTGCTATGGTTCCTATGTGTACTTTTAATTTTCCTCTCTGTTCATTAGGTCCTATGCTTTTGGTCCACCCTGTTCTTTGTTTCACCTCAGATAAAGATCCAAAAACAAGAACATGTATGATTAGTTCTTGAAGAGGCCAATTGGATAGCAAGATTTTAGGACAATTATACTTAAATATGTACCTGTGTCTACCAGGTCCTTAATTTTAATGCCATTTATCTGAGTTGTTAACTTTGGTTTTTGATCATTTATAAAGGTTTGGAAAAATAATTGTTTTATTGATTTTCTTAATTTTTTATCTTCAAAATATGTTGCCATACAATAAGTTTTGTTTTTTACAATAGGCAGTAAATATTTTCATTGTTCTTTCAGGGAGTTTTTCCAATGTTGATAGAGAAATACTGAACAAAATTTGTTATGGGCACCTGCAGGAGGCTCCTCCAGGGGATTCCTGTGGCAAAAGTTTACCTTGCCTGTCCCTTGTTCTAATTTTATTCATCCAATGTTGGCCTTAGAAGGACCTTCTGCATACTCTGAAAGTCTATGACAATCTGTTTGAGTTATCTGTAGAAAAAACTTTGTTTCTATTAATATCTTGTCTACAATACCTTTTTGCATGACCTTTTATACCATAATTAAAACATTTCACGTTTTGACTTTTCTTCAAACTTTTGGAAATTAACTTTCCTATCTCCTATCCAATTATGATCATCTTATAAGATTAAATATAGATTGCATTCATAATTCATCTTATCTTTGAAGGTCCAAATACCCTTTTGCCTTGTGTACTCGACTTTTCAGAAAGCAAAGATTCAAGTAATATTCATCTAACTTCTTGTTGTGATATCATTCTATTTACAACTAAAGTCAATTTTTGCAAAAATAAATCAAGGCTAATTTTCCCCTTGTATAATTTTAGTAAATGGCTCACTCTTCATTTCTAAAGCCTGAATTTTGTCCCTGCCACACCCAGAACGGCCTGGATAATTGAGACTGGTGGAGGTTGCCGGGGTTGAGACAGGGAGGCTTCTTTTCAGGTGGAAGAACAGCAAGATTTATTATGCTCAGCTCACTTTTATACCTCTACTGCTTCTGTGGAAAACCACCAGCCAGAAAGAACACAAACATCCTTGTAAATTACAGACCACAAGGAAGTTCCATTGTTGGTCAGGGGGGAGTGAGAGCAGCTAGATCACAACAACTCCCCCTGTTTTATATTATAAAATAAGTGGTGCCTGTTTTGTTACTTCGGGTGGGATACCTTGCATGTCATAGGGAATAGTCCTTTAATATTCCCTGTCTTAGATGGCATCCTGCCCCCAAAATATTGCCCATCTGTAGCTACCCAGACACATAGTCTTAAACCAAGTATCCCCAGGACTGACAACGCCAATGAGCCAGACCAGTGCTGCAACCATCTAGCATGCACTAACTGGGTGGTAAATTTGAAACAAAAAAGCAGTATTCCGAACCCCTCTCATATATCGGTTGAGTTCCATAACAGTAGAAGAAGCATGCAATACAGTGCCATGAGTAACACATATAACATGATTAACTATTGAAAAGTCAAAAGGTAATCCACTTTCTCCTGAACCAAGGCACTTGTAGGTTCAAGGTCAATATGCCCAATTAAATATGTCCATTAAGATCGTTTGGAATGCCCAAAGCATTAATGCCTCTTCCAGCCATCTGTTTGACAGTCTCATCCATCTGCACAGTCTGTGAGAGAGCAACTCAGGCAGCAGTAGCTGTGGTGGAAAATCTAGCTTCAGTTGCCTTCTGGGCCTAGCCACACTCACTTTGGGTCCAAAGAGCTGCATGGAGTGGAGCAGAACTCAACTCCTGAACGACTGAAGGGGCCCTGCTGTAAAAATCTTTTAGAGAATTTGGGTATCATCAACCTGTCTGGCTACTTCCTGCTAAGCAGGGGTGCTGCATTCTTGAGGGTATTTTACATCAACATTTCAGGGGCGTCTAGGTGATTCAAACCACATAAACTTGCAATGAATCCACAGGTTCTCATCCTCTCTGGAGACAAAAGCAGAACCTCTTATTCAAAGCATCAAATCCTTAGGCCCATATTTTAAAATAAAATTACCTTTCTTAGCAGTTCTTAGAATCCAATGTCTTTCTCCAGTCTAGAACGCAAAAGACAATACAATCAACATAGTAACATACATCTGTACACATTCTATCTCATTCATGCCCTCGATTCATCTTCCTGCTTCTTCTTTATTACTACCCTACTGGCCAGTCTTCCAGAGGGTGCATCTCAGAGCATCTCTGGGAATGCAAAAACACATACTCTGACTTGGATTGTTAACATTTCAACTTCCTCCCATAATAAACCAGGGCTAACTTGTGCTATAGTTTGTATGAAATCTTCAGCTGTCTTCCTTGTTTCTTCTGTGGTTTGTTGGTTTAAGACATTCAGTTACTTTTTGAGGCCTTTCAATTTACCCTTCAACTTCTTTTTTATATGTACTAGTCTTTTGGAGGGTGTCCCTCAGAGTAATTCTGGGGATAAAAACAAAACATATTACCTTTCCCAGTACGCTCCATGATTTATCCAGCAGATGGAGCAACCCCATTCACATATCCCCACTTTTGAGATCTCAGTGGAACCTCCACTTTGCTACAGCCAGTGCATTCTGGATAGTTGAGACTGGCAGGGGGTGCCAGGATTGAGACACAAAGGTTTATTTTCGGGTGGAAGAACAGGAAGCTTTATTTTGCCCAGCTGGTATAGGAGGGTCTTCTATCTATCTGTTGCTTTCATTGGTTAATTAATAAAGAAAACTGCTTGGCCTGATAGCTCAGAACATAAATAGGCAGGGAAGACAGAACAGAATTGTGGGAGAAAGAAAGCAGAGTCAGGCAGATGCCATGTTTCTCCTACCCAAGATGGACAGTGGTTAGACTCATTCCGGAAAGCCACAGTCAAGTGGCAAAACACATGAATAGAAATGGGTTAATCAAAATGTGAGTTAGCCAGTAAGAGGCTAGAGCTAATGGGCCAAGCA
Source organism: Arvicola amphibius (assembly GCF_903992535.2). NCBI lineage: Eukaryota > Metazoa > Chordata > Mammalia > Rodentia > Cricetidae > Arvicola > Arvicola amphibius. Next base: position 18,241,022 of record NC_052048.2, read on the forward strand.
GTGTTTAAATGAATCCAATTTGTGTGTTGTTATTTCACATGTGAAACTAGCCAGGGAGAAAAGTGGCAGAAAGCGGCCCTCCGTTCCTTTTACAAGTGGCACCAATGTGGCCAATTAAATACACTTAAAAACCTGAGAGAACTTAATTTAAACACAGAAAAAGAGAGTTTAACACAGCTTTTTGCTGTTTGCTAGGACATGCAATAGAGAGATTTCCTGTTTAAGCAATAGCATCAGAAAAAAAAAAGCCATGCCATTTTAAAACACAGCTTCCTAGGCTGTGCCACCGGTGCAAACTCTGGCTTTAAAGCATTTCAATGGTTGTTTTTATGAGACTTAATGTTTGTGTTCCCACTCAGGATCAGAAAGAAAGTACTCTTAAACTATGCCAATGGCTTGGCACTACCCACCTGGGCAGACTATGGGATCAGACTTAGACAGACAGGAGAGCATGACATACTTCTGCCAGCATACAGAGAGATGTTTCCAGGCTGTACAGTGCTCTGCATGGCAGATTTGACTGTAACTTGGATGAAAAGAGTTTCTGTGCTGCACACTTAGTCTCAGAATTAAACCGCAGAGTGCAGCTCCTATCTGGCAGCCCCAGAGCTAGCAGAAAATTGTACGTCCACCATTTTGAAATTGGAGAGAAGTGGAGACAAAATCCAGAGCAGCCTGCTGCTCTGCAGCTCAGAGGTGCAACTGATTCAAAGTCTCAAGTGGAGAGACAGGAAAAAGGAATATAGAGAATAAAGTTAATGCTTTCAAAAGGTAAAGTTTTTAAAGAGACAGAGTACAGAGAGTTATGGATTAAAAATAAAGAAAAATAAGCCATGTAAAAATGGAACATTCACAGAGAGTTTGGAATCTATATATTGTATTTTCTTTGAATTCTTTGACTGTGACAGAGCTAAATACAGAGAGACATTTCATTTTGTGGGTTGCTAAGCTGATCCAACATGTATGTTCTAAAAGTATTATGACTTCCAAATTTGGGTCTAAGGATATGATGCTTTGGAGAGGCTCTTCTTTTGTTTTCATAGAGGATGAGACCCTGTGGATTACTTCTAAACCAATATGGTATGATAGACCATGCCCTCCTGAAAGGTTACTGTGAACACCCTCAAAAAATTACTTCACTAAACTTCTGACTGAGATGAACCTAGCACACAAGCTATACCATGAAAGACCTGATTAACAGCACCCCCATACAGCATGAAGCAGTTTGGAGAAAAAACACTACACCCATATTCCCAAATATTGTTTATAAATGTTCTTTCACATTTAAAGGGGGACATGATATAGAGATGAATAATTTGCATTGGTATACATCTTGGTTTATTGAAAGAAAATTTAATGTCAATCTTGTTAATGTATATGTATTTCTGATCTTGATTAAGGTATTGTGATTGAGTAGCTCATTTAACAATGTAATATAATCACAAAAATGTAGTATAATTAGGAAATATAGGTTGTTAATGGATAAACATCAATAATAGTCAAGCTTGTAGTCATGTTAGTTAGATTTTTAGATATATAGAGATATCTTGCAGTTAAATAGGCATTCTGCATATCTTTCAAAGACTACAGAATATGGTATTTAATGTTTTAAAAACTTAGGACTTTTCATGACAATGAGACACGTCTGCTCCTGGCAGCACCAATCTACTTCAAGAGGAAGATGGGCATTTAAGAGGCTCCTTAAAAGAGTTTCATAGCCATTTGAGAAAGAAACTGCTCTTGCCTGGACTGTTGCATAATCTGGACATGAAGAACCTGCAGAGAGCAGACTAGTGAACTTGCCTAAAGGTGAGATGGTCTTTCAGGGTTCCTGCTTTATGAAAGAGTCTGTGAGACATTCTGCAGGACACAAAAGAAAGTGACTGAACTGTCTTTGGAATTTCCTGCTTCATGGAAATGTCTGCTGGGTACTATGGGCCTGTAGGCCCGATGATGGGTGCCCTAATGGTAAGAGGAACTTTGGGTGACTGTCTAGGCAGTGAGATGTCTCTGTCATTTCTAGAGTTTTGGAAGTTGCTTACTTCTTCTTTACTTAGGTAATATTATATACTTCTGGAGTCTTTGATGGAGTTGAAGAATAGTTAGTTATAGTTATAGTTTTCCTTTGTTATGATAAAAGATTAAATAGATCTAAATATTGTAATTCTTACACTTGCTTGATAACTGTTGTGTTATATGTAATTTTACTATGTTAAAGTTAAAGCCTTTCTTTTTTGTTTAAACAGAAAAAGGGGAAATGGTGTAGGAGGGTCATCTGTGTATGTGTTACTTTCACTGGTTAATAAATAAACTGTCTTGGCCTGTTGATAGGCCAGCCCTTAGTTGGGTGGAGTAGAGAGAACAGAATTCTGGGAGGAAAAAAGCACAGTCAGGCAGATGCCATGAAGCCCCAGCCAGAGATAGACGTAGGTTAGAATTTTACCAGTAAGACACCATCTCATGTGGCTACACAGATTACTAGATATGGGTAAAGCAAGGTATGAGAGTTAGCAAAGAAGAGGCTAGATATAATGGACCAGGCAGTGTTTAAATGAACACAATTTGCGTGTTGTCATTTTGGGTGTAAAGCTAGCCATGCAGGAGCTGGGCTGGATGAAAAGCAGGCCTGCTCATCTCATCACTACAACCAGCAACCTTTTATACCTCTCCTGCCTCTGTGGAAAACCACTGGCAAGGAAGAACACAAACATTATTGTCAATTACTGACCACAAAGAAGTTCATCTCTCAGTCAGGGGGAGTGAGGGCAGCTAGATCACAACAGTTCCAAGGACTCAAAGCTGCTGCATGCAGTGGCCATGTTTGTTCATCAAATATAACTTGTCTTTCAATATCATCATGATGGCCATCACCAAATATTTGACCTTGGGAAATCTCATAACCTCTAACCCCATTTTACCTCACAGGTAGTCCAAGCTCCACCACTGTCTCCCACATTTGCAGGCCCTAGTTAGGTTATAAGGAAGCTTCACATCTATGAGTCTAGAGTTCCTGAGTTTCCAAAAAATAGGTTCAGCTGCTTCTGTATATTTCTTAATCCTAATCTTGAGCTCCCTTGCTGATATATTCCCACCTCCCTCTCTTCAAACAAATTCCTGGAGCTCAGCTTGGTACTTTGTTGAAAATCTCTGCATCTGGCTCTATAATTTAAAGTACCAGATTTTGTTCACTTCCCATGGAAACCCTAACCAGTTTGGAGAAGTATATGGTTGGTGGTTGTGGGAAGTGCTGGAGAAAGGGTCATTGGGAGAACTGTGAATGGAATGTATATTGAATTTTAAAAATTGATTAAAATTAAAAATGATATGGTCCTTCAATCTTCCTCCCCTAAGAACCAGTTTTTATGTTAAATTTCTAATTTTCATTACCTCAGAATATAACAATTTTCACATTAAAAATCTGGTCTTTAATATTCAAAACAAGTATTAAGAACTTGAAAGCCTATAAGAATATGTTGAGAAAATGACATAAGAAATCCTTGAGCAGAAGGGATACTCTATGATGACCTTACTTTTAGGTTTTCTTTTGGGACCAAAAAAAAAAATAGAATTCTGAAGAAAATAGACATGGTATCACATTGATCTATGTGAATTTACATCTCATTTTTTCTCTCAATTTGTGTATGATTGTTGTGAAAACTTAGAAAATGTATGTGAAGTTGTGGGAACTAGAAAGTAGAAGTTATGAATTCTATTGGGAGCTATTAAGTTCAAGGTGTACATCCCAGTCACGGAAAACTCAAGGCCTCTAATAAGCTCTAGGTCACATAGAGCCTGAGGCATGCTGCCTACCATTTAACCTCACCTTTAACTGAATGTCTTCCTCATGAACTATTCTGTAACTTGTTTAAGTTTGCTTCATGAGTTCATAGATGACATTTTGAAGGGAGTTAACAGAATGATCTTTTTCACACATTGCCAACACTGGAGAGGTTCAAGGAAGGGACAAAATATTTGCAGCAGTTCACAGAATCTGCTGTTCTTAACTAGGATACACCAAGCCAAAGAGATGGTTGCCTTCCCCCAGGAAGTGACTGTTCCACATTCTAATGGGGTCTTAAAACTACAAGCATTTAACACAACCTTTTGGGGTTCAATTAAAAATGCAAAGAATGAGCTAAGGAAGGGGGTAAAGATATAAGGGTAAATAATTCTACTCAAAACAGGAATCATCTGTCCCTGTTTTTTTTATTCATCTCTCTTTAATCCATCATTTCTCATGGTTCCACCTGTTACTTATTTCCTCATACTACATTGTTCTTCATTTTAAATCATTTTATATTGTTCATAGTTCTACCCTTTACCAATGGTCTCAGTCATTTGTACTCTTAAAGCTACTAAATTCCCAGTCCAAGAAGGTTGTAAGGCCAGAATTATTTTAAAACATTGAAATCAAATAAGGGTTTACACACACACACACGCACACAGACAGAGAGAGAGAGAGAGAGAAAGAGAGAGAGATTTTCAATAAAATTATGAATAGAGCTTGTGTTGTTTAAATCAGTGTACCACTTCCTTTTTCCCAGTGTGCATAGAAGATACCAAGTAACCAAGCAACTACAGTAAAAAAAAAAAAAAGTAAATTACAGAAAAAAAATCAACAACAAAGGACAACCAATTTATTCACAAAGCATTAACGCAAAAATGCCTTACTTTTTGGTTTAACCTTTATTAATTCTTAATTATGATAAGTCACTTGGTAAAGAGAGCTGAGAAATTATTGTATAATATTGGGGCTAGTAGCAATTATTCACACATGCTAAGTCCATCATGTTATCACTTTGCTTGTCATCTCGATCTTCACTTTCTTTTCTGAAGTTTTAAAAGTGTTCTTTGGGTTAGGCCCACCTACAATGAATAATAGAACCTAATGAAATGATATAACTTCTCTTTGCCTTCCTAAATTTCCATGGGATAAGATTGCTCTCATTTTTAAATAAACACTGAATATTTGTCAAGTGATAATATATTCTGCTTTCATGATACATCTTTAATGAGTATGAAAAAAGCCACCAGATATTGTATCTTTGCAGTTTTCATGCTATCTCTAAATTTTCATTCATTTGGGATTCATATAATACTTTTAACACTTATTCACAGATGATAAGTTACCAAATTCATTTATGTGTAGTATAAGTTTAATGTAACTCAATGGATAGTGGATCTGTCATGAGATAGAAAATTACATGACACTCAAGCATTTAAACTCACCCATATTCTCTTCAAATTCTTCCATAACTTGGTACACACAAGCACACACACAGACACATACACACACACACACACAAACATCATATAGACACATAGGCACCACACACTCTGAATAATTATAAATAAGTATTGTACAAAGTAATAATGACAAGATAATAGTTTATGCTTCTTAATGTAAGTATTCAGGTAAGTCCTTTAGATAAACAAAATAGATGCCAGAGCAATAGCAATGAAGTCTAACACCAATTAAAACAGTGGCATGTGGCATACATAATATCTTCTTGATGAATAGTGAAATTAAAGAAAAATAGCATCACACTAACTGAGATTAGACATACCTATGATGGATTATGCCTATAATCAAAACACTTGAAACAGAATTGGAAGTATAACAAAATTGAGGCAAAACTAGGCCCAGTCAGAAAAGTAAACTCAGAGAGAAACATAAAGAAGCACTCATGTGAAAGATAAAGCAAAGGATATAATATAATAAATACTTGGTTTGTTGATGGAGAACACAAAACATTAATGAGGATGATTAAAGAGGAAAAGGCAGAGGACATATTATTAATACATCAGGAACACACAATGTACCCAAGACTCTCTGCAGGTGCTGAAGATAAAAATGTAAAAGAGGCCACCAGAGATAGGAGGCAATCACCATAGTTCTCTTCCTCCTCCTCATGGATCCTAGCAAGACCCTCCCAGCATGGAGGCCAGTAGCAGAATCACACTCTTCATACTGGCAGATAGAATCAGCTCACAAGAAGGAAGTATTCGCCAAATTGTTGTGACCCCAGAGCAGCTTAGATTCCAAGACCAGTGGGGGTACCTGGATTGAGAAACGAAGGCTTCTTTAAAGATGGAAGAAGAGCAACCTTTTATTTTTCCCCAAGCTAAAGTCTTTCATACCTCTACTGCTCCTGTGGAAAACCTGCAGCCAGAAAGAACACAAACATCCTTGTCAATTACAGATGACAAGGAAGTTCCACTGTGGGTCAGGGGGTGTGAGGGCAGATAGAACACAAAAACTCCCTCTGTTTTATTTTATAAAATGAATGGTTCCTGTCTTGTTACTTTGAGTGGAGTACCTTGCCTGTCATGGCAAATAGCCCTCTAATATTTTCTGTCTTAGGTGGTATCCTGCCCCCAAAGTATTGCCCATCCATAGCTACCCAGACATGTAGCTCTAAACCAAGTATCCCCAAGACTGACAGCGCAAACAAGCCAAACCAGCACTGCAACCATCTAGCATGCAATAAATGGATGGAAAAATTTAAAAAAGCAGTATTCCAAACCCTTCTCACGTGACGGTTGAGTTCCATAACTGTAGCAGAAGCATGCAATACAGTGCCAGGAGTAACGCACATAACATGATATAAGCTAGAACGTGTTAGCCATTGAAAAGTCCAATGAAAGTCCACTTTCTCCTGAACGAGAGCCAATTGTTGGTTTAAGGTCAATAAGCCCAATTGAATATGTCCATTAAGATATTTTGAATACAAAGCATATTTGACTTTCAGCTAGCTGCTGGACAGTCTCAGCCATCTGTGCAGTCTAGGAGAGAGCAACTCTGACAGAAGTATCTGTGGTAGCAGAGATAGCAATACCAGCAATCACAGCTGTGGTGATTTCAAGGTCTCTCTTCTGCCAATCTTCTATGGTCCAGGACTTTTTCCCATATTTGCTGATACTCCTGACACTGCTGTGGTGTCCCCCAGGCCAGGTACCGACTGGGCCAGGGCAACATGCCTAGCAAAGCTCTGCTCCAACTGCCTTCTGGCCACAGATGTATTCTCTCTGGGTCCAAACTGCTGCATAGAGCAGAGCAGAACTCATGGAAACAGACTTGCTGCTCCTGCTCCCAAACCATTGAAGGGGCCCCACTTGAACAATCTTTTAGGGAATATGGGCATCATCAACCTGCTGGCTACTTCCTGCTGAGTGGGGGTCCTGCATTCTTGGGGGAATTTTACATCAACATTTCAGAGGGTCTTGGTGAGTCAAACCACATAAATTTGCAATGAATCCACAGGTTCTCATCCTCTGTGGAGACAAAAGCAGAACCTCCTTTCCAAAGCATCAAAATCTTATTCCCATATTTTAAAGTCAAAATACCTTCTTAGCAGATCCCAGAATCAAATGTCTTTCTTCAGTCCAGAGCACAAAAGACAACACAATCAACATAATAACACACATCTGTACATATTCTTTTCTTCTCAGGCCTTCAGTTCACCCTCCTGCCTCCTATGTATTACTTTCCTACTGGCCACTCATTTGGAGGGCATCTCTTAGAGCATCTCTGGGGATGAAGAAACACACACTTTTTAATCTGACTTGGGTTGTTCCAAGTCTGGAACATCTAAATCCCCTTTTGTAATAAACAAGGGGCTCACTTGAAGCTATTATTTGTATAAAATATGTGGCTGTCATTTTTATTGCTTCCATGCCTTGTTGCTTTACAAGTTTACAATTGAGGCCTTCAATTCAACCTCATGCACCCCTCACAGTCCTGACTACCTTGCTCATGTTCTCCCTCCTTCTACTGCTCATTAGGACCTTGGAAGCTCAGTCCAGTGCTCCAATGTGGGGCTCTGTCTCTATCTCCATCCATCACCAGATGAATGTTCTATGGTGATATGCAAGATAATCATCAATGTGGCTCTAGGACGAGGCCAGTTCAGGCACCCTTTCCACTGCTGCCCAAGGAACAAGCTGGGGACATCTCCTTGGTCACCTGGGAAACCCTCTAGAGTCAAGTTTCTTGCCAACCTTAAATTGTTCCCAGTAATTAAGATATTTACTTCCCTGCTCCCATATCTCCCCTCTTCCATCCCAACCATCCCATTCCCTAAAGCTCTCCCTATCCTCTCTTTCTCCCTGCTCTCCCCCCATCTCCCCTTATCCCTACCTCACCCCCACCCCCATGCTCCCAACCCCTGCCCGGCTATTTTGTCAATTTCCAATATCCAGGAAGATAATGATATGTTTTTCTTTGGGTTCACCTTCTTATTTAGCTTCTGAAGGATCACGAATTATAGGCTCTATGTCCTTTATTTATGGCTAAAATCCACTTATGTATGAGTACATACCATATTCCTCATTTTGGGTCTGGGTTACCTCACTCAGGATGGTGTCTTCTATTTCCATCTATTTGCATGCAAAATTCAAAATGTCATTGTTTTTTACTGCTGAGTGGTACTCTAAAGTGTATATGTGCAACACCAGCTTTATCCATCTACTAGGTGCCTCATCTTCTACTGAGAGGCACCTAGGTTGTTTCCAGGTTCTGGCAATTACAAATAGTGCTGCTATAAACATAGTTGAACAAATACTTTTGTAGTATGATTGGGCATCTCTTGAGTATATTCCCAAGAGTGGAATTGCTGGGTCCTGAGGTAGGTTGACTCCCAGTTTCCTGAGAACCTGCCACACTGATTTCCAAAATGGTTGCACAAGTTTGCATTCCCACCGACAATGGATGAGTGTTCACCTAACTCCACATCCTGTCCAACATAGGCTATCATTGGTGTTTATGATTTTAGCCATTCTGACATGTGTAAGATGGTATCTTAGAGTTGTTTTGATTTGTATTTCCCTGATCGCTAAGGAGGTTAAGCATGCCCTTACCTGTCTTTTGGCCACTCAAACTTCTTTGGTTGAGAATTCTCTGTTCAGTTCAACGCCCCATTTTTAATTGGGTTAATTAGCATTTTAAAGTTTAGTTTCTTGAGTTCTTTATGTATTTTGGAGATCAGACATTTGTCTGATGTGGTGTTGGTGAAGATCTTCTCCCAATCAATAGGTTGCCTTTTTGTCTTAATGACAGTGTCCTTTGCTTTACAGAAGCTGCTCAGTTTCAAAAGGTCCCATTTATAAATTGTTGCTCTTATTGTCTGTGCTACTGGGGTTCTATGTAGGAAGGTGTCTCCTGTGCCAATGTGTTGTAGACTACTTCCCACTTTCTCTTCTATCAGATTCAGTGTGTTCAGATTAATATTGAGGTCTTTAATCCATTTGGACTTGAGTTTTTTGCATGGTCATAGAAATGGATCTACTTTCATTCTTCTACAGGTTGACATACAGTTATTCCAGCACCATTTGTTAAAGATGGTTTCTTTCTTCCATTGTATACTTTTAGCTCCTTTGTCAAAAATCAGGTGATCATAGATTTGTGGATTAATATCTGAGTCTTCAATTCAATTCCATTGGTTGACTTCTCTGTTTTTTTTGTCAATGCCAAGCTGTTTTCAATACTGTAGCTCTGTAATAGAGTTTTCCATATAAAGTTGATTAGTGTTCTCTCAAGGTCGGTGAAAATTTTTGTTGGGATTTTGATGGGGATTGCATTGAATCTATAGATTGCTTTTGGTAGAATTGCCATTTTTACTATGTTGATCCTCCCAATCCACAATCAATGGAGATCCTTCCATTTTCTGGTATCCTCTTCAATTTCTTTCTTCAAAGACTTAAAGTTCTTGTCAAATAGATCTTTCACTTCCTTGGTTAGAGTTACCCCAAGATACTTTATACTATTGGTGGCTATTATGAAAGGTGATGTTTCTCTGATTTCTCTCTCTGCTTCTTTATCCTTTGTGTATAGGAGGGCAATTGATTGTTTTGGAGTTGATCTTGTATCCTGCCACATTGCTAAAGGTGTTTATCAGCTGTAGGAGTTCTTTGGTAGAGTCTTTGTGGTCACTTATGTACACTATCATGTCATCTGCAAATAATGAAAGTTTGATAACTTCCTTTCCAATTTGAATCCCCTGATCTCCTAATGCTATCTTATTGCTATTGCTAGAAGATCAAGTACTATATAGAAGAGGTATGGAGAAAGAAGGCAGCCTTGTCTTGTTCCTGATTTTAGTGGGATAGCTTTGAGTTTCTCTCCATTTACTTTATTGTTAGCTGTTGGCTTGTTGTATATTGCTTTTATTATATTTAAGAATGAACCTTGTATCCCTAATCTCTCCAAGACCTTTATTATAAAGGGGTGTTGAATTTCGTCCAATGCTTTTACATCATCTAATGAAATAATCATATGTTTTTTTTTCCTTCAGTTTATTTATATGATGGATTACATTGATAGATTTTTGTATCTTGAACCAGCCCTGCCTCTCTGGGATGAAGCCTACTTCATCATAATGTATGATATTTGGATGTGTTCTTGGATTTGGTTTGCCAATACTTTATTGAGAATTTTTGCATGTATGTTAATGAGTGAAATTGGTCTATAATTCTCTTTCTTGGTTACATCTTTGTGCGGTTTTGGTATCAGGGTGACTATAGCTTCATAAAAGGGTTTTGGCAATGACTCTTCTCTTTCTATTTTGTGAAACACATTAAGGAGTATAGGTATTAGCTCCTCTTGGAAGTTCTGGTAGTATTCTGCATGGAAACCATCTAGTCCAGGGCTTTTTTTGGTAGGGAGGTTTCTGATGACAGCTTCTACACACAAACAGATGCAACCCTATCTGGAATTTCTTCAACAACCAGAATTTTTAATAGGTTTAATTTAAATTTACTTCATAGAAAAAGCATTCACCCTAGTCCAAATAGCTAAGGTTGTATATAAGAATACGTTGAAATTACATGTGAAATCTCTCTAGCTTCTCAGCTGTTTCTTGTCGTTAGAAAATGAATAAAAGTGTAAGCTTCTTCAGAAAATTATGCCAGTAGAATAAATGCCATTAATGGAATACATACACAGTTTCAATGTATTATTCAGTATGCAATTTCCATTTGCTGTCTTGCCATTCTAGGCGACACTAGAATGAAAGGAAAATGTAATCAAAAATTGTTTAGAGCCATCATGTGTCCTGAGAACCATTCCCATGTCCTCTGCAATAGAAGAACATGCTCTTTACACTTGATACATTTGTGATAATATGCCTACAAAAGGACTTCACTGGTATGAATTCCTCTAACTGAAATTAATTTACAAGAAATATACTTTCTTAAAATCTCATATTAATGCTGAGACATCAACTCCCAAATATTGGGGAAACAACAACTTTTTGACTATTCAATGAACAAGATAAATACAATAATATCCCTCCCAAACAAGCAAAGTTATTTGGCTAAATACAAAGAAAAAAAAACGAAGACTGTTGAAGAAGAAATTTTTTTACAGAAAAGAAGATCTAAAGCATCAAAAACACATCAAAGCCAGAAGAAGAGACTCCACATTATGAAAAAGTTAAAAAGCAAGTAAAAATTTTGTCTTTCAGAATTGTAGAGATATTTCATTTACATATTAATAAATAAAGCTTACCTGAAGAGCAAAAAGCAAAGCAGCCACCCTGGCCAGCCTTACAGACTAAGCAGTGGTGACACACACCATTAATCCCAGCAGCCACACTAGTTTGTCATAGAAACTATGTGGTAGTGGTACATTACTTGAATCCCAGTACTAGAGTGGAATATAAGAAGAGAGAAGACAGGTCTCAGTCAGCCTCATTCTTAGGATTACTTGAGGCAGGATCACAATTTCAGATTGAGGTAGGGATAAGAGCCAGTAGCTGGCTGTTTTTATTGTTCTAATCTTCAAGTTGAACCTCAATAATTGTTTCTGTGTTTTTATTGATCATGATATACAGGATTTCCATCTAGATGTTTAGGAGATACAATGAACTTATATATGTGTGTGTATCATATACACATATGATCCTGAAAATGATTTGAACAGAAAATAAAGCCTTCAAATTGACAAAAACGATTAGATGAAATAAAGAGTCCAACACAGCAAAGGAAAGACTAAGTAGAGGAAAATAAAAATTGTTGCTATCTATAAGAGATAGGAAACTAATATTCAGAATGTACAAATGTTTCCATTCTCAGATGCTAAGAAAATATTGAAAGGACTTTTCTCTTATAGTCTAGGTTCTTAGCCTGTACTTAGAGGGATGACTGAGCCATCCCACCAGCCATGAGTGGTCATGACTGAATAGGAAAATCAAAAGGGCTAATGAATATAGTATCAAAGTCCAACATTCTTAGTTTCAATAGAAACGCAATTTAAAACTGTGAGGCTATTCTATTTGACATTAGTCCACAAAAGTCACCATTTCTTTTGAGAAAACATCAGTGTAGTGAGGAATTGCAGCTGTTTTACTGCTGCCTAGTTCCCAGCTGCCGGCTAGCTTATGCCCCAAAATAACAACACAGAAACTCTATTCATTTAAATACTGCCTGGTCCATTAGTTTCAGCCTCTTATTAGCTAATTCTCACATCTTGTTTTAACCCATATTTAGCAATGTGTGTAGCACCACAAGGTGGTAGATTACCGGGAAAGATTCAGCATGTATGACCTGGTGGCTGGCTTCATGGCGACTGTCCCAGAGAGGAGAGGCATGGCTTCTGTCTAACTTCCCTTCTTCCCAGCATTCTGTTCTGTCTACTCCACCTGTCTAAATCCTGCCCTATCAAAAAGCCAAGGCAGCTTCTTTATTAATCAATGAGAGTCCTCCATCACATCAGCAAATGTGGCTGAGAATGTGAACAAAGGGAATACGTTGAGAGTGAAAATCAAATGAGAACCTGGACTCATCCTGTGAGAGTCGATACCAAATTTTGCGAAAGTTAAAAATGGAACTTACATATGTGATATAGTCATATTGTGGGTATTTTCTGTAGTTCAGGAATAAACAGTATATGAATTAACTTTGAAATGTGATTAATTTAAATTCTACATAACTGCAAACAGAACAGGTATAACTGTGTCATATGAAAAAGACAGTCCTAAACTGCTTCAACCATTGCAAGTTCCCAAAAGCCTATTACATGATTTGTACTACTTGGCCCACTTTAAAGATTAATAACTGAGAGTGTTCCTCCTCATCTGTTCCAGATACTGTTGGTATTATTTCTGCTGAGTTTCTACGTGATATTTTTCTAGCCTAAAACAATAATCCTTTTCACAAGCTGCTAACACTGAAAAAGGTCAAGAAAAGGGCCCAAGTTGTGTGATATTTGACAACATCAACTTCTCTCTTCCAGGACCCACCTAGCTAGGGACAAGGCTGAGTTCTTCCAGAATGGCCAATTCCTCAGTTGCCCATGTGTATACCTAGCTTTCTAATCTCCCCCTTTTCTGACTTTCCCAGAACAAAGTTCATCAAAGTCAGCCCTGGTCAGGACCCCTAATCTCCAAGTCCTGCCCATCTTTTATCTTCAGACACTAGAAAACTATCTTGTCAATAAACACTGGACCTTATTCATAACAGTCAACTGTACCCTGTCTTTGATGTTCAACTCCATGAATCCAAAAAGAATGTGTCTGATTTTCATAGAACCCAAGAAAGCTAGTAAATGCAAATACACTACCCATTCAGTATACATCTATTATCACCTTACACTACAGAATTTCACATCCTCTGTAGCAAAAGACATTTTTCATTGATTTTTGTTTTCTGAGTTTACCTATATACTGTGATAAATGAACTATCCAGCACATTGGTATGCACAGCACAAGAAAGTGGTTCACGTGCAGGAATGATCATCTATATGTGGATCCATATGAACCTTTCTTTTCTGGAACCAGCCTCAACAAAATACCACTTGCCATGGTAGGGGCTTGAGAATCAGAAAAGTTAGTAAAGAATAAGAAGACATGGAAGAAAAAATAATAGAACAGAAACATTGGATAGTATGGAAAGGAGTTCCAGTGAATACTGAAATTTGTCCACATTTAATTTTACGTAAATTTTGTACCTCAATACAAAAGAGGGAAGAAGGCAACAAAAGACTTCTTTTACATGATATAAAGGACAACTTGAACTGTTAATTTCTTCAACACTTTGAGCCATCAAGTCATTAGCATTATGTTGTTTAGGCAGTGAATCCACACTAGACCAAGTGTCCTGAAAGCAGTAACTCCAAATTATACTACTATTTCAAAAGAAGAAGTATGCTCACATATGAGGACCATCTATCAGGATGGACTGGGTCTACATATATGTGCCATCTTAATGTAAAAAGAATGAAGTAACCACATCTTCAGTCATGATATGTACCTCTGGTTGTTGTTGATAATACTGAGCAACTTCCAAATGCTCTGATCATCAGACAAGGTACAAGTAGGCTCACATTTTTTGTCCTTCACAGTTTATGCTTTACACAATCCACGTAGTCTTCAAATTTATACCAACTCCACACAAAACCTGCACAATTTTAAAAGCCTGATTTTGTCTCAGACAGGGACAGGCAGCTAATTATATTCACTGTTTTGTTCCTCTTAAGGTCAAGAGACTTCAACATACAATAGAAAAGAGAATAGTATCATAGAATATAGTAATATTAGTAACATTTTATGACCTATTTACATATTGTATTTATTAAGCATTTTGCTCTTTCTTTGTATATTGAGACATGGTTTCCATTTATAACTGCCATAACTGTCCTAGAACTCATTAGTAAATATGGCTGCTTGGGAACTCACAGAGAATCATATATCCTAAAACCAAAGTTTTGTGGTTAAAGGTGAGTGACACCACACCTGGTTATCTGATAATCAATTTTTTGAGAAGAAACTATTCTCATGAAGACTAATGAAGTGATCTTTAACACTTCACAACTGTACTCCTAATGTGGAAGACATGGGTAAATAAATAGCAAGTGATGCAATAGGCCAAATCACAAACAAGCTGAAGAACAATGGAAGCTTTAATTTAAAAGCTCAGTCTAGGAATTTATTGGAAATGAAAATGGCAGGTAGATGATGATAATCAGCACAACTGTGAGAGGTTCTGATCTTTAAAACATCAGCACAATAGTTTGGAAAGTATTAGAGCATTTAATGTCAGAAAATGGAAAATGAGATTCTCCATGTTGAAGATCATTTAAAGAAAATAATACCATGGGGATTTAGAAGGTCATATTAGTCTATCTTGTTCATGTTACTAGCCAATCAATAGTCCATGTCAATGAATAAGAATAATTTCTGGAGAAAATAATAAGCAAACATAAGCAACTATAACATTCTAAAAGGAACAATTAAAAAGGTTTGAGTGAAGTGGTTGTCCATGCACCACAGCATTCATGGATCATGTGGAAACTCTGTGGATAAGGAATACCTTGTCCTACAGCTGCATGTACTCTCAACTGCCACTTTTCGTTCCCTAACACAGAGAGACAAGAAGAACAGATGAAAAATCTTGTAGTGCTTTGATAACATAGTTAGTCTAATTTGAACCAGATATGGAGAATTCTGGAAAGCATTTCTGGGGCCAAACAAGCTGTCCTTCTTGTTTGTGTCTGTTAATATGCATGCATGCTTGGTGTTCTAACCCCTGCAGAACTGAACAAAACTCTCAGTTTGGGATTATAAACATGGTTACACATGTGTGTAACAACATGAATGGAGGTTTCACATAATAACAGATGCTATCTCCAGTTAGCCTCGATGACAGTAAGAATAGGGAAAAAGCCATACATAAATGTATTGAAGCAAATTCCACCTCAATCACAACTGATAAGGTCAGATTTACAGTTATATCAAACTAGAGCTTAAACAATAGCAGAATGCCATTTTTGATATTGGGACTTTGTCTACATCACTTAAACATTGTTGTCCAAATATCATGTTTTACCATTTAGAACTGAGACCTTGAAAACGTCCTTCCCACTGCATCCTGCTAGGCTAAAGTCCCAAACAAAAGTCAGAGATGCAAGGTGTCCTGCTGTGCCAGGTTAGGTCACCAGTAAGGACCTGAAAGGTGTCTTTGTTCTGTCTTCCTTATAAAGACTCTGTCATTGCTTCTCCCAGCACAGACTTGGGAGCAACTCCAGAGCCTCCTCCAAGATGCTGGTGGTCCTGCTCACAGCAGCCTTGTTGGCTCTGAGCTCAGTCCAGAGAGCAAATGCAGGTATGAAGAGGGACTCAGAGTGGTAGAGTGAAATGAGAGTTGGTCAACACATGAAGTTCAGGCCTGGGAGGAATGTAAAAAGACAAATAAGAAAATGAGGTAAAGCATTAGGGGAACAAATATTAAAATATTCATGTTATCAATAGGCCTTAGACTTTGCTTATAGCATAATTTAAGAAACTATTTTTGCAGCAAAATAATGTAAAAAGACCTTTTTGGTAGGGGAAGATGCATGGGAGCATGATACAATTCCCAGAGGAAAACTCAGTTCTCAAGGGGTTTGGAAAAAGCCAGTAGTGAATAATGCTAGCCTTGCTGTACAGATAATAGAGAAAAATT
Organism: Arvicola amphibius; assembly: GCF_903992535.2. Lineage (NCBI taxonomy): Eukaryota > Metazoa > Chordata > Mammalia > Rodentia > Cricetidae > Arvicola > Arvicola amphibius. The sequence continues at coordinate 18,257,459 of NC_052048.2, forward strand.
AAAGAAGAAAATATCTTTTTCAGGGGTGGTTTTGAGAAAAGGAAAAAATAAGCACAAAGAGACCATACTCACACAGACACACACACACACACACACACACAGAGAGAGAGAGAGAGAGAGAGAGAGAGAGAGAGAGAGAGAGGGAGAGGGAAGAAGAGGTGGAGAGAGAAATACAAAGAAAGAGTTTGAAAACTTCTTCACATGCTAATCAGAGGACAGCATACTGTCAGAAATATTTCTATTTCTACCATATGAAACCAGGAACTTTACTACAAGTCATCAGGCAAGCATTTTTTCCCACTGAAATAAATTACTGGACCTATTTATCTATTTTAATCACCAACATATTTTAATGACTCATTGGACTATACATATCCTAAAAATGATGTTTAATTTATTTTCATTCATGAAACACGTGGGGATGTAACATTAATGAACTAAAGATTATGAAGTAAAACAAAAAGAATGTAACCCTATCAGACTGAAATTCCCAATGAAAATGAAGACTAACAGTATGAAATGACAAAGTTAATAAGGATCAAAATAGTGGTTGCTACTGATTATAGAAAACATCTGGGCAGCAGTGCCAGCAACATTATCCAAGAGTAAAATTCAACTTAGTGGGCAAGAAGAAGTATTGAAAGCCATCATTATTGTGCAGCTGGAAAATGTTATAAGTAACTTTTGCTTATCTTGTGCTTATTTTCTAGCGATTATCTATGAAGCCTCTTCTTCTGAGCTCTTAGGTAAACCCAGATCCATCTTTCATTGACCTTCTGTGCACCATTTATTTTATAATTATTTAGTTCTGTAATATCTCATTTTGATGGTTAAGTAAATTAACGTGTGACAGTTTCCCATAAGATATGTAGGAAAACTTTCATGCATTGTCTCTAGAACACATGGTAGGGCAACACTAGAAGAGTAGGGAGCCAGACTTTTAGACCAGAATCATTTTCTTTCTTCCACAGATTGAAGCAATGTCTTGCATATGATGAGCATACTGGGTGTCCTCATGTAAAATCTTCTGTGGCTCTATGGGTTGCTCAAAGGATTCTTCTCTTACCTAAATTTCCAAGAGGAAGTATACGCATGCACACTAGATACATAATTTCACATATCCCATGCTCCCTCATTCTTTAAAATTGATATATCTCACTAAACTCTGTATTCACAACAGAGTAATTCATACAAATGCACTACATGAAAATTGAAAGGAACAACTTTCTTTCTTATTACACACATGGTTTTAGAACACCAAACACCATGATATATTTAGAAATATGGCATTGCTGTTATATTATATAACTCTGCCTAATTCTAGCTAATATTATTTTTTTACAGTCCTCCTTGTTTCATCACTTTGGTGTGAAAATTGGAAGGAACACAAAATCCCATTTAATACACCGAATTTAAGAACAAATATCTGTCCAAAAATTTGAGGCATAAGAAATTTCTTCTGTAAATGTTTAAAATTTTGTTTCATGAAGAATCAGGGACATAATGTTGGGAGGGGTGTTCTGTGAGAAACAGAAGTATAAGTTCCTTGTACACTGATCTATTCCCATACAGAGGAAGAGCAGCAAAGTCAGGGCAATGGTCAGCAGCTTCAGAAACCCCCTTCTGGACAGTTGCCACCAAGACCTTCTGCTTCTGATGATGAAAATGAAGATGGTGATGATGATGGTGAGGGCAGTGAAGAAGATGGAAATAATCCAGAGGGACCACCACAGGGACCACCACATCATCCTCGCCCTCCTAAACCTGGAAACCAACAAGACCCACCCCAGCAGGGAGGTCCACAGCAAAATCGCCCTCCTCGACCTGGAAACCAACAAGGCCCTCAACAACAGGGAGGCCAGCAGAAAAATGGCCGTCCTCAACAAGGAAAACAACAAGGCCCACAACAACAGGGAGGTCAGCAGCAAAATCGCCCTCCTCGACCTGGAAACCAACAAGGCCCTCAACAACAGGGAGGCCAGCAGCGAAATGGCCGTCCTAAACAAGGAAACCAACAAGGCCCACAACAGCAGAGAGGTCAGCAGCAAAATCGCCCTCCTCGACCTGGAAACCAACAAGGCCCTCAACAACAGGGAGGCCAGCAGCAAAATGGCCGTCCTCAACAAGGAAACCAACAAGGCCCACAACAGCCGGGAGGCCAGCAGCAAAATCGCCCTCCTAGACCTGGAAACCAACAAGGTCCTCAACAACAGGGAGGCCAGCAGCAAAATGGCCGTCCTCAACAAGGAAACCAACAAGGCCCACAACAGCAGGGAGGCCAGCAGCAAAATCGCCCTCCTAGACCTGGAAACCAACAAGGCCCACCTCAGCAAGAAAGTGAGGAACAGGCAAGTAACCTGTAGAAATTTTCTCCATAGTGCAACAAGGTTCCTCAACAGGTCAGAGGGAATCACTTACTTTTTCTTTTACACAGGTCACAAACTCTAGAGGTCACAAATGTGTACCTACAGGAAGAGAGTTCTTATACATCTAAAACTTAAATATCCTCTGTAACTTAGTGGTTTTTGATAGATGTGATTTAAATTCAATTTCCATAAAGTGTCTTAAGTCTAACAGAGTTAGACATCCAAAAAATGTAAAGACATGTCAGGAAATGTTGGCTGAATGATAAGACTTGCTTCTCTGTGACTTTATTTATTTATTTATTTATTTATTTATTTATTTATTGCAGGAGAACTAGAAGACAGAATCCCTTAATGGTATTTTAATGGAACAATGATGTGGCAAGTGAAACTTCAAACAATCTAATAAATATTTAGCATGCAATTTCTCTTTCTTGTTTCTTATTTGGAGTATGAGTGAGTGAAATCTGGGGTCTGGGACCACACCTAAGGCATGTATAAATCCTTTCATACATCCACATCCAGAAGGGGGCCCACTTTCTCCCTTTACAAATCACCCTACTATCATTTGATAGTCCAGATACATTCCATCATACTTGGAGTTCTGTCCACAGCTTTTCTGTATTTCCCAGATACCTCTGATGTTAGCAGGAGACTTCACATAAGACATACTGTTAAAATTAAAATATATAGGTAGATAAATCTATATAAGCATGCTATTGGTTTGTCACATGCATTGTTTGAATGGTATCCTATAGAATAGCTGCCTAGGAGTACCTGAAAAGGGGAGTTTTTCCTTTTTTATAGGTAGCACTCTCCCAATTCACAATTCATAATTCAGAGGAAGTTGCTGTTTCTGCAGCTGGTGTTCTTATGAGCACTCAAGTGTCAATCAGTTCAATTTCTTTCTCTGACTTTGATGGTCCTGGATATGCAATAGTGTCTTAGGGAACAGATGTTCATTGTTTTCATCTACCTTGCTATTTATAAATATCATATACCTGGAGTGCCATGCCAGCACACCAACTGTAGTTTTCTAAGCCAGGAACATCGGGATTAACACACAACACAACTTCAGGTTCTGCAGACAAGCCTTTATTCCACTTTCTCACGTGGTATATATAGCCCTCAGCAGGGGAGGCTGAGTCAGCCAAAGCAGGAAGCCCACCACCCTTACTCACATGGCTTAGGGGTAAACATCCTTAGAAACATTGCTGAAAACAACAGATTGTTCCTGGTTTTGTTCCTGTTTTCAAATAACCACAAGAGTGCAAAACATCAAGTCGGGGTGCAAAGACTTGTACTCAAGGGACTCAATACTGGACCTTATCAGCAAATGAAATTTTAAAATATTTTATGTATACCTAAGAGCAATCTTTCATTCTTACTTTTGGAGAGTTTGTTACTGTCCTTTCATTGCTTTTTAAATTTTCTTGTGTTTCAATTAAAAAGTGAAAATATAAAATGCATATATGTTCTACAAGCTGAAGAATCTTTAAAACTTCCAAAATATTTGATCCTTAGTTCTTTGAAACTGAATTTGCTATTCTTGAATGCTCTCATCAAATTTTTATTACATTACTTAAATCACATCTTTATTTCCCTCCATCCCCACAATTCTTTATGAAAACTAGACTGACTTTTATGGATGTAGCACAGTGTTAGAGTCTCACATGTGACAAATTGTGATCATTCTGAAATTTTGACACTTAACCTTCTGTTTATTTATGTAATTCTTTGAATGGCCATGAGTATAGCATGGAAGTGCAAAATAAAGAAGGTATGATAAAATATGTGAACATTTATATGCCTATTCATAGACACATGCTATTTATATTTATCTTCAATATGAGTACAGCTGCATATCATAGTGAAACCACTCATTTTCATGACACTCAGTATTCTACATGATTCATTGAATATTCTTCTGCTCTAGAGTAGTCCTCTGATTATTCATTAACAAGCTTTGAAGATTAAACCAACATTGTTACCAATCCTAATGACTATAATAGTTCTTTTTATCATAAGGGAGAGTAACTTGTTTGTGGATGTTCTCAAAACCTGGAAACTACCAAATTTAGCTGAAGACCTTGTTTAGAGTTTAATGTCTGAAGACTAAGAAAATGGATGAGTGTTCCTGTTACTCCACATCTCCAGCATAGGTGGTTTTGATTTTAGCCATTCTGACCGGTGTAAGATGGTATCTAAAAGTGGTTTTGATTTGAATTTCCCTGATTGCTAAGGAGGATGAACCTAACCTTAAGTGTCTTTTGACCATTTGAACTTCATCTGGTAAGAATTCTCTTTGCAGTTCAGTACCCCATTTTTTAATTGTATTAATTAGAATTTTCATGTCCAGTTTCTGAAACGGAAACACTCATCCACCGCTGGTGGGAATGCAAACTTGCGCAAACACTTTGGAAATCAGTGTGACAGTTTCTCAGGAAATTGGGAATCAATCTACCTCAGGATCATTCTTGGGACTATAACCAAGAGATGACCCATCATACTAAAAAACATTTGTTCAACTATGTTCATAGCAGCATTATTTGTAACAGCCAGAACCTGGAAACAACCTAGATGCCCCTTAAAAAATAAAAACATCTTGAAATTTGCTTGTAAATGGATGGAAAGAGAAAACACTATCCTGAGTGAGATAACCCAGACCTCAAAACATGAATATGTATGTACTTAACAATATCTATTTATTTCATTGCATGTTAATGGTTTGTGACTGCATGCATGATTTGGTACCACATGCATGTAATACCTGTGGAGGAGAGAATATCTGGAGCTAGAGTTATAAATAGTTGTTTCTCACAATATGAGTACTCAGAAACAAACCCTGGTTCTCTGGAAGAGAAACAAGTAATCTTAACTGGTGATCCATTTCTGCATCTCCAAAGAAATATTAACATTACATATAACTTCTTCTTAAATAGAATATTTTATACACAAACAAATACATATATGAATTGTTTCACAACTAGGTAATCTTTCTGTTTCTAAAGCTCCATAATGCTGTCTTTTCTTCTATTAACACAAAGGTTTTAAAGAAAGATGTACTTATCCTATCTACTGATTAAAGTGTACTGTTTGCATAGTGGTCCTGACTCATGACTTTAATCCCAGCACTCAGGGGTAGGAGGCACAGGAAAGGGTAAGTCTGAGAGTTCAATTCCAGTCTGATTTGCATAAATAGTTTCAAGACATTTGCCAAGGCTACAGAGATACCCTGTCTCAAAAAAAAAAACAAAGGAATTCAAAGAATTTAAATTTAATTTAATTAAATTTTAAAGAAAAATAAAATAAACTATTTAATTTTCAGGAAAATATATTATGCATCTAACTTACTAAGGGGTTGGTCTTGAAAGAAATACCATCTGCCATCAAACAATTTATTCAAATATAGAAACTGAATTATTCCCAGGCAAGTAATAATAGTAACTGAATCTAGTAAGGGCATCTTAAACATGTGTATATAATACACTTTGCATTTTCATAAGTACCCAATTACATGCCAAGTGTCTCAAAAGAGTTTTTAGAAAAATATGCAGGTCAGTTTCTTAAGCAACTAGGTCATTCAAAATATTCCATGATTTTATTCTTCTTTCATAAAGTATTAGCTTCCATGTATAAATAATTTTTTAGTTTAAGACAATGATAAATGCCTTCCTTACCCTTTTATATCAAGCAAATTCCACACAGAACTGGTAAAGGACAGATGAGGATCCTCAACTGATTCACTAAATTATCACTTATACACTCAATCACACAATCTTGCTTGGAAAGTTGCCTGTTCCTCATTCATGTTCATCCTTCATGAAAATCCCACCTCATGGACCAAAACACTCCTCAATATTGGGTAGTGTAACAGTGATAGTGATGTGGGAGGGTCTTCTGTTTGAGTTGATTTCATTGGTTAATAAAGAAACTGCCTGGCCCATTTGATTGGCCAGCCCCTAGGTGGGTGGAGTAGACAGAACAGAATGCTGGAAAAGGAAGTTAATAAATCACCATGCCTCTGCTCTCTGAGCCAGATGTAACAAAGCTCTGGCCCAAGATGGACATACACTAGAATCTTCCCTGTAAGGCACCATTTCGTGGTGCTACACAGATTATTAGATATGGGTTAATCAAGATGTGAGTAAGAGGCTGAAACTAATGGTCCAGGCAGTGTTTAAATGAATACAGTTTGTGTTGTTATTTCGGGGCATAAGCTAGCCAGGCGGCCGAAAGCTGGGTGGCAGGAATGCAGCCCTCAGGTCCCCACTACAGAATGGCGCCCAACGTGGGGCTTGAGCCCAGGACCCTGAGATTAAGAGTCTCATGCTCTACCGTACTTAATATGTCTTATACCAAGACTCATGAGAATGTTACTATAATTGACAGTCTTTAACACAATCAAAGACCCAAAATAGGAACTATTACCTGAGTAGCAGGAAGTGCAAGCAAGTGACTTGAAAGAATTTTGAAAAGTTATAGAAACTGCTGAATGCCAGGAGAGTCACCCAAGTTTCCTCTGCAACATAGGCCATCTATCTTTTGTTTACAGGGCTAGACTATCAGGCAGGCTTTCTTCAGAAGTAGGAAGTTATGAAGGACTGGCCCCCACCATCTTGACAAAGTTTGGCATTCACATTAAGGTATCTTCCTTGTCTAGTCTGGAGAGCATCCTGTCAACAGTTGAGTCACTGGTATTTCCTTGCCCTAATATCTATTGTATGCCACAGAGAAAGCAACAACACATGGAGAATATTCAATGTCATTATACCCTTACAACTAGAATATTGCTGCTGAGAGCAGATGCATCTCATGATAAGAAAAGCCTAAGTTATGAAAACTTTCCAAATGCCATGTTCTATATGTCTTCAAAGTGTTTAAATTGCCTTCCTATCTGTTGTATATCTCTGTATACCTGTAAAACTTACATGAGTATAAGTTTGACAATTATTGGTGACTATTAGCCTGTATTTCTTTATTATCTTATATAACATTTAATGACTGCAACATTACATTTCAAAAATAGACAAGCTGTATAGGTATTAGCTCCATATGTAGTATCTTAAACAAAAATAGAAACATATACATTTTGAGGCAAATAACATCAAGCTTGTAACAATATAAAAGTATCTTAAAAGACAAAAATGCATACCAATCTACTTCATTTAGAACTAATGTTATTTATTTAGATTGAAAGTAGGTTTAATAATCTACCTTTGTATTCTACTGTATCTAACCACCCTTTTAATATACCCACTAACAAGTTGCAACCAACAACCAATGAATAATGACAAATATCATAACCAAATGAAACACTAAAAACTATCATCCCCATATCTTGACTATTTTGGCATCTTTTCTTCAAATTACTTCCAGTTGTATGGGGCAATACAGAATCTCTCCAGAACCCTTGGATTTATCTTGAGCACTTTGTTTTATAAAACCAACCTTGGGATGCTGTTTACCAGCTAGAAGTAGTATGACATTCCTGGTTGAATTGCTGTTGTGGGTCCCCGTTATACCTTTGGAGACTTCAGTGTTGAAGGAGGAGTCCAATTGATTTGTTTCTGGCTGCTTAGCTTCAATATAATCACACAGAAACTGTATTAATTAAATCACTGCTTGGCCCATTCCATTAGTTCTAGTTTCGTGTTGGCTAACTCTTACATATTAATTTAACCTTTCTCCATTAATCTTTGTCTTGCCATGAGATCGTGGCCTATAAGCAAAGTTTCAGAGCATCAGTTTTTGATGGCAGTTCCATGGCTTCTCACTAACTTGTTCTTCTTTCTCCCAGCATTCAGTTTAGTTTTACCTGCCTAGCTCTACTCTTTTGCCCTATCACAGAACAAGACAGTTTCTTTATTGATTAACCAATAAAAGCAACACAGAAATAGAAGGACCTCCCACACCACTTCAGAAATCACTGATAGGTATATTTATTGTTCACTGAAAAATATTTAGCATATTAAGTGTCATATGCTGTTAAATTTATGGAGGTTAAAGGACCATACTCCATTGAATATATTAGGGATATCTGATCTTCATTTCTAAATATCCATTTAAATATAGCCTGAAATCATGTAGAGGAAGCAACATGAAACCTATGTTTAGAATTAGTGAGAATTGCATATTATCATTAATATCAACACACATAGTTTAAATTTTGAGGTAGAATTAACACTGAAAATAATGTTTTATTTTTTTTGTATAGCATTCCCTTCACCACCAAATAAATAAAATGTAACAAATAATAAAACCTAACAACAAAACAGTGTTTTTGTTGGCCACACATTTACTAAAATCAGAATATTGAAGAGATGATGACTTTTGTGCAGGGATCAAATACAAACTTGCAAAGCTTTCCTGGTTTTATTAAAATACTGTGTGTGTATATACATGGATATGAGCTTGCAGGTACAGAGGAGAGGGATGTCTCAGCCGTTAAAGGCTAGGCTCACAACCAAAAATATAAGAAAATAATGTTTTAAAGAGTCAAACTAAATTTGAGGCCTATGTGATTAGTGAAAATATAATATTCCCTTGAATTTTATTCTTTTTCTGTCACATATAAGGCGGATATTCTGATATGAGACAGAGACTTTCAATTTTCTCTTTAACAATCTTGTCTGGGTTAGAGCAGCAAAAAGCCACTGCAAGTGGAAAGCAGGCTGTATTTTGTAATTTTGTTGGCACTACATAAAGACCATCTACTATTTAGAGATCAGCAAAAGAAGACATTTTGTAATTTTACCCCGTGGAAAGTGTTTTACACCATTAGGCCTGATTACTGCTTTGCTTGGTCATCAATTTCTAAATGGTTCTCCCTTCCTTTTTCAATGCTTCACTTCTTCAAAGACCTTTAGATTGCTGGAAATGTTTAAAATTTCCTGGAGATATGAAAACTAAATGCTACCATGGCACTAACTTGTGGAGTCTTCCCTTTCATCAGGATGATTTACCACAATGGTTGATGAAAGATCACCTCTGCTACTTAAGAGATCTCTCCTATTTGAATCAAATCTTTGTCAAGTTTGACAGTATCCATAGCTTTCTTTTTCTCCTGTGGAAAGAAAGTCAAAACCTCTTCCTGAACGTAACTCATTTGTTTCTAAGTTTAACACATCATTGACATATACCAGCTGATTTAGTTCAGTGTGTGTTTTATGATATACATTAAATCTCTGTAGGTTTTGCTTTTTTCCAACAGCATTTGGAAATTTTCAAGTAAATAAAGCATTGTTCAATCTTTCTTTAGGTGTCATTATTACCAATTTTTGTTTATTCAGCATTTCTCTTAAAATGTAATTGTACGTTTCTGTAACTGCTTGTTCTAGAGGATTGTGAGGTATACCTATAATATATTTTCTTCTTCTCTTCTTCAATCCTATCTTGTTTTTTTAATTTATTAATTTTTAAAAAAAATACTAATTCAAATCCCCACAACCTACCATCCTCGCATTCCCTCTACACACCCTCTTACCCCATACCCGTAAGGCACATGCCTTTGTGGAAGGTCCAAGACCCTCCCTACTTTATCTAGGCTGAGCAAGGTATATATACAAAGAGAATAAAATCCCAAAAAGTCAGTCTATACAGTAGAGATAACTCCTGGTCCAAATCAAATCTAAGACTTTCTCTAGAGCCAGGTTTCTGCTGACCTTATAATGACTCCCTCAATCAAGATACCTCTTTCTATACTCTCATCTCTGTCCTTTTTCTATCTTGAATATCCCATTCCCTCAAGTTCTCCTCAGTGCTCTCCTTTCCTCATCATCTTCCCCTTCCACCATCTCTTATCCCTCCACCCCATTCTCCCAATTTTTCAGGCAATTGTGTCTATTTGAAGTTTTCAAATGCATCTATATATTTGTCTTAGGGTTTACCTTATTACTTAGCCTTTCTAGGATCATAATCTATAGGCTCAGTATCCTTTGTTTATATCTAGTATCCACTTATGAGTGAGTACATACCATATTTATGTCTTTGGATCTAGGTTACATCAATCAGGATAGTGCTGTCTGATATTATCCAATTTGCATGCAAAATTTTAGATGTCACTGTTTTTACCACTGAGTGGTACTCTATTGTATAAATGTGCCACATTTTCTTTATCCATTCTGCAGCTGAGGGGCATTGAGATAGTTTACACATAACGGCTACTACAAATACTGCTTCTATGAACATAGTTGAACAAATGCCTTTGTGCATATGTTGAGTGTATGCCCAAGAGTGGTATTGCTGGATCTTGAGGTATATAAATTCCCAATTTTTTGAAAAACTAACATACTGATTTAAAAATCTGGATCCCATTCATCTCCCTTTGTTGTCTTATTGCTATTTCTAAAACTTCAAAACTATATTGAAGAGATATGGAGAGTGTGGACAGCCTTGTCTAGTTCCTGATTTTAGGGGAACTGCTTTAAGTTTCTTTTCATTTAATTTAATGTTGGCTGCCAGCTTGTGGCATATTGCATTTATTAAATTTAGATATGTTTCTTGCATCCCTGATCTCTCCAAGACCTTTATCATGAAGGGGTGCTGGATTTTGTCAAATGCTTTTCAGCATTTAATAAAATGATAACATGTTTTTCCTTTTAGTTTATTTATATGATGAATTACATTGATAATTTGTTTGTATGTTGAAACATCTCTGAATCTCTGGCATGAAGGCAACTTGATCATGGTGGGTGACTTTTTTGATGTGTTTTTGATTCATCTTGCCAGTATTTTATTGAGTATTTTTGCATCCATGTTCATGATAGACATTGGTCTGTTATTCTCTTTCATGGTTGAGTCTTTGTGTGGTTTTATCAGGGTACCTGCAGCATCATATAAGAGTTTGGCAACGTCCTTCTCTTTCTACTATGTAGAACACTTTAAGGAGTGTATGTATTAACACTTCTTGAAGTTCTGGTAGAATACTGCATTAAAACCATCTGGCCTTTGGCTTCTTTATTTGGGAGGTATTTGATGACAGCTTCTGTTTCCTTGCAACTTATAGGTCTACTTAAATTGCTCACCGGGTCTTGATTTAATTTTGGTATGTCACATCTATCTATAATATTGTCCATTTCTTTTACATTTTCCAATTTTGTGAAGTATAGGATTTTTGTAGTGTGACCTAGTGATTCTCTGTATTTTCTCAGTGTCTGTTCTTAATAGCCACTTTTCATTTCTGATTTTGTTAATTTGGATGTTCTCTCTCTGCATTTTTGATTACTTTGGATAACGGTTTGTCTATCTTTTTGAGTTTCATAGTTTCCCATAGGTTTAAATATGTTGTGCCTTTATTTTCATTGAATTCAAGGAAGATTTTAATTTCTTTCTTTATTTGTTCCTTGACTTGAACCAGGGGTGGTTCAGTAGTTGACTGCTCAATTTCCATGTGTTTGTAGGTTTTCTGAGATTAGTATTGTTATTATATTCTAACTTTAATCCCTACTGATCCGGTAAGACATAAAAGGTTACTCCAATATTTTTTACTATCTGTGGAAGTTTGCTTTGTTATTGAATATGTGATCAATTTTAGTAAAGGTTCCATGAGGTGGTGAGAAGAAAGTTTATTCTTTCGTGTTAAGGTGGAATGTTTTATTGATGTCTGTTACGTCCTTTTGATTCATTGCATCTGTTAGTTCTCTTATTATCTGTTAAGTTTCTGTCTGGTTGACCTGTGGATTGATGAGAGTGGAGTGTTGAAGACTCCTACCATTAGTGTGTGGGATTTGATGTGCAATTTAAGTTTTGGAATGTTTCTTTTCTATATGTGGATGCTCTTGAATTATTGTCATAGATGTTCAGGTTGGAGACAGCATCTTGATTAATTCTATCTGTAATGATTATAAAGTACCCTTCTCCCTTTCTTCTGATTGATTTTAGTTTGAAATCAATTTTGTTAAATATTAAGACAGCTATGCCTGTTAGGTTTTTAGGTCTATTTGATTGGAAAACCTTTTCCCAACCCTATACTGTGAGATAGTGTCTGTCATTGAGATTGAGTTGTGTTTCTTATATGCAGCAGAAGGCTGGATCCTGTTTTTGTACCCATTCTCTTAAACTATTTCTTTTAAATTCTTTGATATTAAGCAATAATAATGGCCAAGGGTTGTTAATTTTGGATTTTTTGGTAGTAGCATTTGTGTGTTTCCCTTCTTTGGATTATGCTGGTGGGGGAGATCAGATGCCTGTGTTTTTGCACATGCAAGTTAGCTTCTTTAGTATGGGTTTTTTTCTGTTTTAATATGCAAAAACCTGTTTTATTACTAGAGACATGAGCTAGAACATTGTCACTCTTAATTCATATAGGAATTGTAAAGACGGTTATAACTTCTAAGAGATGTGTAATTACAACCTCAGACTTTGCAGAAAATCAAAGCAGTTTCCCTTTAATATATTGAATATGTATCTCTGGTATGGTGTACATGAGTCAATTTCCCAAATTTTTTAAATTGAAACAAGTGTTTTACAAATTTCATTTCTTTGAGTTCCCTTTGGATTAATTCCTTCAGTTAGTGGAGCATGGTTTCAGAAAGAACACATGAGATATTTCCTAATACCCCCTAAGCTTGTTGGCAAGTAAAAGACAATTCCTGTTTCAAACCATTGTTATTAACATGTTGTTTCTTATGAAATTCTGTGACTTATGGCACATTTCCTACTAATAGCTGATCAATTTTTTTTTTCATTCTGTTGTGCTAGAGTGCCTACAACACTCATAGGGGATCTCAAATGAGTGATATATATGGAATGATTTCTATTTCTGACTGTTCCCTTTAATTGTGAAAATACAGGTGCTAATTCTCAATCATCACGATTAACTTCTGCAATTTCAATATGTAAAATGACTACGCATGGTGAGAGTAAGTACTATATTAAGATATACTGACAAATAAAATAACACCATAAGATTAGCATGTTATTCAGAATTTAGAACAGAATCATTAGGGATTTGAGCCACACTGCTTAAATTTCCTGACTTTTAAACTGTCACTCCTGATTTATTTTCATCATTATGGAATGTAGGGGCTCAAGCAATTGGTGTTTTCTACTCCCACGGCTGTCACGCCTCTGTAGCAGAAAAATGCTGCTAAGGTGGAGCAACGCTGAAGGGTTGGGGTCTGCGCTCCCAGGAGCTGAGCCCCAGGCAGTTCCCTGGCAATCAGCCACAGTCATGATTCCGGATCAGCAAACTCGCCTTGGCTAGCCCTGACGCTGTATTGAGCTTTCTGTTCCTTCTTTGTTTCTGTATAGTTCTTTTATCTTGCCAGCAGATCAAGAAGCTCCAGGACATTACCAATAATAATAATCAAACTACTGAGACATATTGGACTCTGGCTCGCTCTCTGGGAAAACTTATGAATACCCTAGAACAAAAGGAGCTCATGATGGGAGAGGCTAGCCAGAATGAGAAACCCCCAGGTGCATTTTAGATAAGAGAGAAAGGCAGGATTCTTGACATTAAGAAACCAATTATTCACCATCGGAGCAAGCCTTGGGAGTATAACCCTAAAGAATGGTGTTTTGGGTTACCATGAGAACAGATATGATTTAGGGCTATGAGAAAATAGTTGGTTAGTGGTGTGAGACAGATTTCAAAGAAGAGCTCTGCTCACCTGGCCTTAACCACAAGACATACTGGAAACAATCAATTGTCTGTAATCAATTTTTCTCATATAAAGCTTTTGATTATTGCCTATAATCATTCTTCTCATGTAATTTGTTTGCCAACTTCCTTCTGTGATCCTATAAAACTGATGCTTGAACTTCAGTAAATTTGCAGCAGCATATTCAACCTTATTGAGTGTGTCTGTCTGTCATTTCCTCGCCGATTCCTGATTTCTCCTAGCCTTCACCCCTGTTCTCCCGCGGTCGGTGGTCTCCACGAGAGGCGGTCCCTGGCAGGTGTTCCCAATACCCAATGGTTCTTTGAATATATTAGATTTTCTACTTTAGGGAGACTTGTTGTTAACAGTACTGTAATCTTCTTGCCTATGTTCATTTTCTCTCCATAAAGAGGATGTTTCATCTATAGGAAAAGGTACTACAATTGTTGTTCTGTCCATTCCTGATAATTGACAAGGGCTCAAGTTTCCTTTTAAAATCATATCAGAAAACTTTTCCTCAAATGTATTTAATGTTTTTGTTCGATTTGTGTGACAAAAAAATACTCATTCCAGAATATTATCTTCTCTCTGCATGAGAATTCCTGTTGGAAATGGGATAAGGTAAAATATCTTGGATACACACAGGCTCTAGATACAAGCAATCCATATGTGCATCCTTCAATTTGTTCCTACGGGAACCAATTCTCTTTCAACTTCATCTGATAACTTCTTTGGATACTTAAAGTCATTGTCACCTTCTTAGTTTTGATAAAAATTACATAATTCTTGAGTTATTGATTCAATTGTTGCATGTAGTCAATTATTGTCTCCTGGTAATTTTTGAAACGTATTAAGGTTCTGGAACTTATTTTCCCTGATTTGTTCTTTTTCTGGTTATATACTTTGTAAGCCTATTTTATGTTCTAGGTAGTTTATAGAATCAACTTCATTTATTTTCATGGAGGAACTTTTAATTCCGAGTAAGGCAATATTTTCTTTATTTTTTAAACATTTCTAAGGTATCTACATTTGAATCTGTTGTAATATATCATCAATAAAATGACAAATTATGAACTGAGGAACCTGTATACCATTATTTCCATTGTATGTTTTGTAAAACCCTGTGGGAAAATCTTCCATTGATTCATATTAATGGCATTAGAATTATTATAAGTAGGCACCCTAAGGACAAATTTTTCTCTATCCAGTTCTTGTGAAGATATTGTCCTATACAAAGTGCAGTCTTTTACATAATTAGTT
Organism: Arvicola amphibius; assembly: GCF_903992535.2. NCBI lineage: Eukaryota > Metazoa > Chordata > Mammalia > Rodentia > Cricetidae > Arvicola > Arvicola amphibius. The sequence goes on from NC_052048.2 coordinate 18,272,688, forward strand.
TAATTGTCCAACCTTTAGGTAATAGAGAGTGCAGGAAAATTCCAGATTCTAGGGGGCCCATTAGAAAATTAATTAATTTAGGGCTCTCAGTTCTTTATAATTCTCCATTTTCCAGATTTCATTTTAATGAAAAATAAAAGAAAATTCCTAGGGCTAGTCAATTTCTTAATATGTTGAGCGGCTCCTGTACCACCTGTTCTAAGAAATGTAATTTCTTGATGTTAAAGGCTATTGTTCCACTAGACAGATTCATGAGTTAGCTATTTTAAAGGTAAGGCAGTTTGCAACTTTGTGAGTTTACTTGTTAAGTTCTATTAATGGACAAATTCTACAATCCATGACCAACCTAGAGAATATATTTTTTGTATTGCTCCCTGAAGCATTCTTCATTTTATGTTTTGTTTTTAACATTGGAACAATGCTAATCTATGTTTTTCACATCTATACTAGACCATATTCCCCTAACTTCATTGTTATGTTGGCTACTATGCTTTCAGTTTTCCTCTCTGCTCAACTATGACCATGGTTATGAGATTCAATATTGCTTGCTCACTGAATATATTCTTCTGTGGGTCATGATCTTATCTTTAAAAGCCAAATAGGCATTTGCATTCTGGCAGAGCATTTTCATCATTATATTTCATATTCTTTTTATTTATTTATTTTCAGAAAGAAAAAGCTACTGTTTTATTATACATACCAATCCAAGTTCCCTCTTCTTTCCCTCCTCCTATTCCTTCCACATACTCCAAACCAACACCCATCCAATCCTCATATATGGTAAGGCACATTGATTGGGGAAGGTCCAAAGCCCTCTTTACTATACATAGGCTGAGCAATATATCCATCCAAAGAGAAGAGGTTCCCAAAATGCCAGTACATTCTGTAGGTATAAATCATGGTGCCACTGTCTGCTCCAGGCATTCAATTGTCAACCACATTTAGAGGGACTAGTTTTTTCTTATGCTTGTTCTTTCCCAGTCCTTCTGGAGTTGGTGAGCTTACATTAGCTTAGGTAGACTGTCAGTGGGTGTACCCATCATGGTCTTGACTTCTTAGCTCATTTTCTCATTCCTCCTACTCTTCAACTAGACTTTGGGAGCTCAGTCCAGTGCTCCAATTCCTATGAATAATATTTCCTCTGGGAGTGGCAAGAATAGAAGGACTCAGCCTTCAGCTATATGTACGTATGACAAAGGCTGAAATTGGACCAATGAATGCAGCTCAACAAAAGATAGACAAGGCAACCTGATACCAATGGAAAACTACTTGAGGGACCTTTTGCAGGACCCCAAGCCAAAAGTGGCCCAGTCATTCCCAGTAAATGTGGAGTACATGTCTCACCAGGAAATTTAAATAATCCAGAGCCTTCTCTAAAAATCCATACTGCTCTAGATGATGGCACAAACATGGAGGATAAGTCAAAATTTCCAATAGGAAATAGGAAACGTATGTTCTGGCAGACTTCTATAAATGTTCAAAGACCAAAGCTAAGAGTGCCAATAAATGCCATTGTAATTGTGGGTTTGATAGACACAGGTGCAAATGTGAGTATCATTATTCCAGAATCTTGGTACCCAAGTTGGCCTCTTAAGAGGCAGATGTTCAATTACTAAGAATTGGAGCCATATCTCAAGTTAAACAAAACATAAGATGGGTTGACTGCATTGGGCCAGAAGTTTAAAGAAGGAAACTGAGGCCATATGTGGCTAATATTGCAATAAATTTATGGGGTTTTGACCTACTGCAGAAACGGAATACCAAGATTAACATCCCTCAGTACCAGGAACTCATCATTCTAGTAATTATATTATAAGGTACTATACATAAAGGTCACCAGCCATTCAGGCTCTACGAGAACATAAAGCAACTGGCAAAATGTTAGAGACACCAACAGCCCTTCTTTAAAATGGTAAACTAAGAACCAATATGGGTTAAGCAGTGGCCTCGAGCTGAACATAAGTTGCAGGCATTAGAACAGCTGGTGCAAGAGCAATTAGATGCTCACCATATTGAAGATTCTACCAGCCCTTGGAATTCTCCTGTAGTTGTTGTTAAAAAAGAAATCTGGTTAATGGAGAATGTTGACAGATCTAAGAGCTGTCAATAAGCTTATTCTATCTCTAGATCCTCTACAATCTGAAATCCCTCTGCCTTCTGTATTTCCAAAAGAATGACCTCTGATAGTTATTGATTTGAAAGATTGTTTCTTCACTGTATCTTTACAAGAAAAGGATAGAGAAAAATTTGCCTTCACAGTGCCTACTTATAATAATCCTGAGCCTACTACAAGGTATCAATGGACTATTATCCCACAAGGAATGCTCAATAGCCCCACTCTGGGCCAATATTTTGTAAGTCAGCCATTGGAAATAATGTGTAAGCAATTTCCTAAGTCAATAGTTTACCATTTCATGGATACTATTTTGGTATCTGATTCAAACATGGATACATAGAATGTCTGAAGAAGTAAAGAAAGTTTTACCAAAATGGGGATTACAGATTTCTCCTGAAAAATACAGAGAGGAGACTCTGTCAATTACCTAGGTTATAAAATTTGTTTGCAGAAAATAAGCCATAAAGGAACAAATTAGTAAACACCAGTTGAGGACTCCTAATGACTTTCACAGATGGTTAGGAGACATTTACCATTTATGACTGGCTGTTGGGATAACATCTGATCTAATAATGCATTTAAACAAAACCTTAAATGATAAAGACTTGAATAGTCCCAAGTAATTTCCAGATGAAGCAAAAAAGGAATTGACAATTGTTGAGGAGCTATTACAGGAGGCACTGTAGATACGGTTAATCCAAATCTTAATTGTCTTCTAGTCATATTGCCTTCCAGAATTTCTCCTACAGGGATGATTTTATCTTAGAATGGATCTTTTTACCATAAAAATTTATGATTTTTACCATAAATCAAGTAACAAATTAAAAAGTTATGTCAAAAAGTCTCTGAAGCACTTCAAAACTAAAATTGATACTTTGTCAATTACCAGGTATAGACCCAGCAGAGATTATAGTGCCTTTCACTTACATATGAAATAAAAAAGTTATGGGAAGACAATGAACCATGGCAAAGAAATTGAGCCATTTTGGGGGAGAAATTAATAGCAATTCTCCCAAAAGTGATAGACTTAACCTTATAAAGAGAACTTTTTGGATTCTTCCCAGAATTGTACATGATGATCCAATAACTGGAGTTAATAACCTTTTATACTGATGCAAACAAATAAGGGAAGGCAGGATACAAATCAGAAGAATTAAGTAAGGTGGAACAAAGCCCCCTAATTCTGTCCAGAAGGCAGAATTATTTGCTATTCTCATGGTGCTAAGGGATTTTTAAACATATGCAGAAAGAGTAATCTTACATATGGATACCACTGAATTTATAGCAGATGCTACAGAATTGACTTTATTATTTATCCAGGTGCAAGACATAATCAGGAATAGGCTTTGTCCTATATACATAATACACATCTGACCCCATATGGGTCTGCCAGGTCCTCTAGAACAAGTTGATGCAAAACCTGATCAATTATTGATTGGAAGTGTGTTGCAGGTCTCAGATTTCATTAAAAAACATGATGTCAATAGCAAAGGTTTAAAGAAAGAGTTTTCTATTACATGGCAACAAGATAAGGAGATTATAATGAGATGCCCTGCTTGCTCTTTTCATATCAAACATTGCTACTGTCAAGACTAAGCCAAACGGTACTCAAAGGAATGACATCTAGCAGATGGATGTGTTCCACTTTGCAGAAGTTAGAGAATTAAAATATGAACACCACACAATTAACACATATTCAGGTTTTCAGTGGGCATCTGCTTTAAACGCAGTAAATAAATAAAAATAAATAAATAAATAAATAAATGTCTGATTCAGTAATCACGCATTTATTAGAAATTATGGTCATCATGGGTATACCTGAACAAATAAAGACAGATAATGGTCCAGCATATGTCTCTTGGAAAATGAAACAGTTTTTTTATTATAATATTAAGCATATTATAGGTATACCCCAAAATCCTACAGGTCAGGCAGTTATAGAAAGATCAAATCGAACTATAAAGGATATGGTAAAATCAGAGAGGGGTGGAAAATACCCCCAGAAGTAGATTATATAATGCTTTATTAACCTTGAATTTTTTAATGCTAATGAGGAAGGGACAACAGCAGCAGACAGACATTAGATAATAGAAAAGACTTCTGAATTAAGTCAACCAGTTTATAGCAAGGATGTGGGGACCACATAATGGAAGTCAGGGGATGTGCTACATTGGGGAAGGGGTTTTGCCTTTTTTTCCACAGAAGAAAAACTATGGATAACATCAATTTAATAAAGATTCAGTTTGAAAAGGATAAAACTCTTGAAAAGAGAAAGGACAGTTCATCCACTTTGGTGACAACCATATAGATGGTAAGGAAACCTCATAAAGTGTTCTGTTATTGTCCTTGCAGGAAAATACTCATATTCAAAAATTCAAGAGACCCTGGATATTTGGATACTGACAGAAGGGAAAATAACTATCAAATCTATCCAATAAGGATCATCAAGAAAAACAAATACAACTCACAACTATAAATTATAAAACATTTTTATATATGAATATATAGAGCTGGCTTTGGAGTTGGACACTGGCTCTGTCCTTCTTTAAATACAACCGTGTTCTTAAAATAAAAATTCAGAGTTTCTGTCTCATGTCAGGATCCGTGATATGGGACAGAAAGTAAGAAGAATTTAGAAAAAAAATTACATTTCTTCATATCTATGTTTGTCTCTATCTTATCTTTCATTGAATATATATGTGTGTATATGTCTATATAAGTAATGTTTAAATTTTCTACAATAAAAAATGAATTTTCCTGCAATAATCTGTTGGGAGCAGTGAGACCCCAGATCCTGAATTTCGTGTAATCCCCTGATATGAGTGCCTACAGTTGCTCTGAGCAAGAGACCTTAAGAAGTTCCTGATGGCAGGAGAGTGGTTTCTGGTGTGTTTGGCTGGGGTGTGGCTATCTCTATATAATCTGCCCCTGAACATAATTAAGGGGGCATTCTTGGGGACTTCAAGGATGACCCATGTCGCTGTCTGTCTATCTGTGTGTGTTTGTGTATTTTAACCTCCTATCCCTTGCCCGAATCTCACGAACTGGGTGCCAGAGCACCGAATGCAGACATGGGGGCACAGTGTGCAGAAGTAATCGCTGAAGTTTCCAGGAAGAAGATGGGGCCCCACAACAACAACTCCATTTGGTTGATATGACATCATGACCCTGATAGCGTTACTAAAAGACCTGTTTGATACCAGCTGCTCAAGGTCATTCCAACTTGTTTAGGTAAAATGGTGGATTTTTCTACAAGGTTCTGGATGGACCTCCCAATAGGAAGCTCAGAAAAACCCTACCAGATACTCAGAGACTATTTGTAATTATACCAGACAGTAATCTTGGATGTTAACCACCATTTTACTTTCACTGGTTTCCATAGAAAGAACATCACCCCCATGACAGCTGGAAATAAATTTAGAAGTCAATTTACCCTCTCCCAAAAAAGTTTGTCCTCTGCATTAGGGACATTATATAGGGTTGAATATAGTATAGGGTTGGAGTTTGAGAGAAATTTTAAAGGCTCAAAAACATAAAAAAGGGAAAATTGCATGGGATAATAGATTTGTGTGAGCTTACTCACACTAAAATAATAGTGAATAATATAGTGAATACTTGTGAGTTATTATTTATTGGCAATTACATTGATATAGATTCTTATATATTCATACAGTTAAATAATATGGAATATTGTATGCAACCATTCTTCTACCTCTGCTTATAAAATTTTATATATCTATATATTTATCATATTACATTGTACATGTCTACCTCTGATCATGATATTTATACATTGTTTAAATGTTGAGGTCACTGTCCTCACTTTTGCATGCTTGTTTATTTTCTAATATTCTAATCTGAAATCATAGATGTAGTGAGGAGCAGCGGGCTGTGTTCCTGCCACCCAGCTCCCAGCTACCTGGCTAGATTATGCCCAAAATAACAACAAACAAACTATATTCTTTTAAACACTGCTTGGCCCATTAGCTTCAGCCTCTTACTGCCTAACTCTCACATTTTGATTAACCCATATATGTGTGTAGCACCACGAGGGGAGGCTTACCGGGAAGATTCTAGCCTATGTCCATCTTGGATTGGAGCTTCATTGCATCTGCCCGAGGCATCTGCCTCACTCCCAGTATCCCGTTCTGTCTACTCCACTCATCTATGTTCTTACCTATCAGGCCAAGCAGTTTCTTTATTAATTAACCAATGAAATCATCAGATAGATAGAAGACACACCTACATCACTTAGACTTTAAGTTATATAGTTATTAAGAATTATAGATCAATACTCATCCATGTTTTCACACTTAAAGTTAAACTAATTGGGTTCTTTAGATATATTGAGATTATTTTTTCCATAGAAAGGTAATCTTCAATCACTTCAAAGAGCAGTAGAATATGGCATTTAAATAACTTAGGTTCTCTTGAAGTGAGACTTGATTGCTCCTGGAAGCACTGATCTATTCCCTAAAGAATTTTGAGTACCCAAAACACTCCACTTGGAGTTTGTTTTCTTCTTGGCAAAACTGGTCTTTGGGCAAAAAAATGCTCATGCCTCAACCACTGACAAGATACATAGTATCCAGAAATGGATAAGTAGGAATGTCAAATCTTGCAAAGACAGGGTAAGACAGATTTGAAAACTTGCCTGCCTCTGAAAATGGTTCATGAGTTATTCTAAGTCTTAGCCAAAGTTGGTTGGTTCAAAGTTGCAAATGAGACTTTGGGTGATTGCCCAGGTAGCCAGTTTTCTTTGTCATTTGTTGCACATTTTGGAAGTTGCTAGATTTCACATCCTGCTTACTCAAGTAATATTATTTCCCTTCTCGGGTCTTCAACGGGGTTGAAGACTAGATCGTTGCAGTTACATGCCTCCCACGACTTGGCCAAGTTATTTATTATAAAGAATTAAACTAGTTAGGATGGGTAATTATTGAATATGCTTGTTCTTGTATATAATTTTGTATTAGGCTTAAAATTCTCTTATTTAAAAAATGGTGCAGTTGCTATAAGAAGACTTGCCAGGCAGAGGTTACCTGCCCGTTGGGGTGTGGCGCCTTATACTATATAAGCCATGGTAGAGCATGAGTCTCTTCTCTTCTGGTTGGTGTATTTGGTTTCTTTTCTCCGTTCAAGCAGAGGAATTTGATTTGTGAGTTTAGCCCTAAAAAACTAGCCATCTATTATTTTATTATGTATTTTTTTATTAAATTTTATAATTTTTCAAATTTTCCCTCTTCCCCCATCCCTTCCCATCCCTCATCCCCTTCCCCCTCCCTCTCTAATCCAAGGAGCAGTCAGGGTTCCCTGCCCTGTGGGAAGTCCAAGTTCCTCCCCCATCCATCCAGGTCCAGGAAGGTGAAGATCCAAACAGACTCAGTTCCCACAAAGCCAGTACATGCAGTAGAATCAAAACCCAGTGCCATTGTCCTTGGCTTCTCAGTCAGCCCTCCTTGGCAGCCATGGTCAGAGAGTCTGGTTTGATCACATGATCCATCAGTCCCAGTCCAGTTGGCCTTGGTGAGCTTCCAGTAGATCAGTCCAATTATCTCGGTGAATGGACGCACCCCTCCTGGTCCTGACTTACTTGCTCATATTCTCCCTTCTTCTGCTCCTCATTTGGACCTTGGGAGCCCAGTCCAGTGCTACAATGTGGGTCTCTGTCTCTATCTCCATCCAATGCCAGATGAAGGTTCCATGGAGATATGCAAGACAGTCCTCAGTATGGCTACAGTAAAGGGCCAGTTCAGGCCCCCTCTCCTCAGCTCCATCTATTTTTCAACTGTGAGCTAGTGGGGATTTCTTTTAAGCATCCTTCCACATCCACAATTTCTCATTTCCTATGGAAACAAAAGCAAAATCTCTTCTCCAAAATATCATAACTTCTGACTTAATTTTTGAAGTCAAGGCATATTCAACACACACACACACACACACACACACACACATATATGTATGTATATATGTAATCACACACACACACATGTATGTATGTATGTATATACATATACATGTGTGTGTGTGTGTGTGTGTGTTGGATGAATCCAGCAACATTTGTAATAAAATGCCTTTTAGCAGCTGTTGTTCCTTCCTCATCCATCAAACCATTCAAAAACTGCTAATTAACATGGAGCATCCAAATTCTCTGTGTGTTTTCCACCTTTATGTGGCTTTATATAAACTCAATTTATTTTTATTTTATTTTTTGAGTCAGGGTTTTCCTGCATATTTTTGGCTGTCTTAGAACTTCCTGTCTCTACCTCCAAAGTTCTGTGATTAAAGGTGGGTGCCACTAATCCTAACAACTGTTTGTTTTTGGAAAAAGATTTTTTTCTTTTCTCTTCTAAGCTTCCATATTTTTTAAACACACAGTATATCATTTAGAGTTTTTCATCATCTGAAACTATCTTTCCTGTGTATCTCTCTTTTTCTAACCACATGAGTCTTTAATTTGCTAAGCTATGTAGCTAAAATTAAAGTCATGGCTTTGACAGCTCTATCCATCCCCAGTCCTTAGATTTCTGAGAGTCTAGCTTTTGGAAGTTGACCCCAATATCTCTATATGGGATTTTACTAATCTTGCTATGGTTTTCTTTGTCAGAGAATTTTAGGACAGGATTGTGTTTTAAATAAACATGCAGGCTAAATTGTTTTGTAAAGGAGTTGACATAGAACTGTACTTCAGGAGAGTTGTTATAATGAGAGTATCTCTTGACAATGTGGTAAGGACATGTTGGGCATTGAAGAGAGAAAGGATTTAGGTGAGATAGATCATCACAGAGAAAATACAATGTAGTCTTAAAGGGACAGAATATTTTTTCTTTTAAAATCTTGAAAGAAACTAGATTAGAAAAGATAATATAGGACACTGGGAGAGACTGTTTTCATTTACAGAATTATGGGATACCTGTAGAAACAGACTGATGCAACCATTTCCAAAGAAAGAAAGAAAGTTTTCTTGAGATAATTGAAAATTCTACCCCACTTGATTTAGTCTTGCTTGATTCACATGTCACCATTCACTAAAAAGGAAGTAGTTAGGGTACCATAACTTTATGAAAGAGTGTCTTGGCTTACTTTTCCCTTTACCACTGAGCCTGCTTTCCTACAGCAGAGACCTTCAGTTCTTCATACAGCTAACAGTGTGTGTGCCCTGATTTCTAGAAAAGAGAAGCAATGTAGTATGATTAATAAAAACCCAGAGACAGGTATTGAGATTCAACCTGAAGTTCAGAAAAGCAAAACAACCAGTCATTGGCTATTACCTCTACCTCAGTCTGAAATGGTGATCATACCTCCAGGAATCTCAGAATGAGACTGACTGAGAGCTCTTATCTCCCATCTTATATTCCTCTCAAGTACTGGATTAAGAGTATGCACCACTACTAACCAGTTTCTATGGCAAATTATGTGTCTACTAGGATTTAAGTTGTATTTTACTACTGCATGGTCTGTAAGGCTGACCAGGGCAGTTGTTCTGATCTCTGATCTGTAGGTAAGCTTTTTTGTTAAAATATAAATGAAATATCATAATTTTCTTATTTTATCTAAAATAAAAAAGAAGGCTATTACTAATATAAGAAAAACTATATACAATAAGTACAATGACAATGTACAATATACACAGGCAATATTTGACAAATTGCCTAAGAAACAGATGGGTAGAACAGATACTATATGGCAATATAAGTTCCAGTTTTCTTCTGGAACCAGATAAATGTAAATCAGAAGAAAACATACTGATAATGGAAATTACAAAATAATCCCACACTAGTTCAGAATTACATATAATTAAGGGTTATTTACTGAGGGTTGACTCACACATCACTGTCCTAGATCACAATTTTGTGCATGAATGGGGAACAGCTGATCTAACAGCTGGAATCAAGAGCCAGAATAAGAGCAAGCACACACTTTACAGCTGCCTTTTAGCTGGTATACCCACTTTGGGTGTCAGTCTGTCAATTTCTCAGAAAATTAGAAAATGACCTTCCTTAAGACCCAGTAATACTAGGGTTAGGGTTTAGGGTTTAGGGTTAGGGTTAGGGTTAGGGTTTAGGGTTAGGGTTAGGGTTAGGGTTTAGGGGTTAGGGTTAGGGTTAGGGTTAGGGTTAGGGTTAGGGTTAGGGTTAGAGGGTTAGGGTTAGAGGGTTAGGGTTAGAGGGTTAGGGTTAGAGGGTTAGGGTTAGAGGGTTAGGGTTAGAGGGTTAGGGTTAGGGTTAGGGTTTAGGGTTAGGGTTAGGGTTAGGGTTTAGGGTTAGGGTTAGGGTTTAGGGTTAGGGTTAGGGTTAGGGTTAGGGTTAGGGTTTAGGGTTTAGGGTTAGGGTTAGGGTTAGGGTTAGGGTTAGAAAAATAAAAAAAAAAAACAAAACAAAACAAAAAAAAGACCCAGTAATACCTCTTTTGAGTATATATCAAAGGATGTTCAATTGTATCACAAGGACATGTGCTTAATTATGTTTGTAGCAGCATTGTTTATCATAGCCACATCTGGAAACCATCTAAATGCCCCTCAACCTAAGAATGGATAAGGGAAATGTGGCACATTTGCACAGTGGAATACTGCACAGTAGAAACAAATAATGACATCTTGAATTTTGGAGAAAAGTGGATGGAACCAGGAAAGATCATTTTGAGCAAGGTATCCCAGACACAGAAAGGCAATTATTATATGTATTCACTCATAAGTGGTTTTTAAATATAAAGCAAAGAAAACCAGCCCAGAAATCACAATCCCAGAGAACTTAGACAACAATGAGAACCCTACGAGATATATGCATAGATATAATTTGCATGGGATGTAGAAAAAGACAAGATCAATAAAATAAAGAATAAAAGAATGCAGAGGGATGAACACAAAGAGACTATTCCTAGGTGGGCTGGTATTTTAAAGGTTATTGGCTGGAGGATCTCCCACAGCACCTCCCCCATTTGTTTAAATGAGAGACTTCTAAACCCAATAGAAAACTATATACACTAGAATGAGATATCAGGTATAAGATTATAATTACAAGAAGCATAAACAATATTAAGAAAGAAATATATGCTAAATGTTTTAATAAATATTATATTCTAAGTAGAATATATCTTGTTTGTGAAGTGGCTTGGCTAGATCATAATAGGATGGTAACTATAACTATCTAATCTTCAACCCCTTTGAAGACCTGAGAAAGGAGATAATATTACTTGAGAAGGCAGGGAGTGCAATCAAGCAGCTTCCAAAATGTGTAGTAGAGGAGAGAGACAACTGGGTACCTAAGAAATCACCCAAAGTCTCACTTGCAATATTGAAACTACCAACATTGGCTAAGCCCTAAAGTAACTGACAGACCATTTTCAGAGGTAGGAAAATTTTCAGATTCATCTTACCCAGTCTGGGCAAGGTTTACAGTCTTTTTCCTTGCATCCTTTTCATCCAGTACAGACATCATGAACTTCATCAGTGGTAGAGGCATGAACAGATACTTGCCCAAAGGCCAGTTGTGTCAAGAAGAGAAGAAACTCCAAGTGGAGTATCTTAGTTGCTGAACACTTTCTCAGGAATAGATCAGTGCTGCCAAGAACAATTGTGTCTCATGTCAACAGAATCCTATGTTATTTAAATATCATGTTATATACATCTTTGTTTTTAATATCTTAAATTTTCCTTCTCAGAAACATGAGTTTTTGGGAGTGCAGGAATCTTAACCTTGGTATTCCATTGCTGTAACAGGTCATGAACGCAGAAATTCACTGCAATGTTAGTTACATTTTCCCTCAGTCTTCTATTATATCCTTCTGACACTATGCATTAAACCCACCTTTTTCTTTGTTTCACTTAAGATAGGGTTCCAGTTCTTAGTAATTAAATATCTGCCTCTTGAAGCAGCCAATTTGTGTGCTAAGATTCTGGATACTCATGTCTACAACCATGTCTAGTAATCTCTCAATTAAATTGTCATTCATATGCATGCTTAGCTTTGGTCTTCTTCTTTTATAGAAGTCTGCCAAAATATACATTTCCTATTTTCTACTGGAGTTTTTGATTCATCCTCCGTGTCTATTTCATCATCCAAAACAGTATGATTTTTAACAGTAGGCACTGGATTGTTTAATTTTGATGGTGAGCCATGTTTGCCACAGTGTGTAGTGAGGAGCTGTGGGCCAGCTTCCCGCTGCCCTATGCCCCAAAATAATTACACGGAAACTGTATTCTTTTAAACACTGCCTGGCTCATTAGTTTCAGCCTCTTACTCACATCTTGACTAACCCATATCTAATAATCTGTGTAACACCACGAAGTGGTGCCTTACCGGGAAGTTTCTAGCTTACATCCATCTTGGGCTGGAGCTTCATTGCGTCTGTCTCCCTGAGGAGAGGCATGGCGGTCTGCCTAACTTAGGAGAGGTGTAGCATCTGACTGAGCCATCTACCTCACTTGCTTCTTCCTGTTCTGTCTACTCCGCCCACCTAAGGGCTGGCCAATCAAATGGGCCAGGCAGTTTCTTTATTAGCCAATGGGAAGCCTCCATCATTTCTCCTTTTTCTGTTTAAACAAAAAAGAAAGGCTTTAACTTTAACATAGTAAAATTACATATAACAAAACAGTTATCATGCAAAAATTACAGTTACAATATTTATATCTACTTTATCTTTTATCATAACAAAGGAAAACAACTATAACTATCTATCTATTCTTCTTCAGCTCCATCAAAGACTCCAGAAGGACACAATATTACCTAAATAAATAAGAAATATGCAATTTCCAAACTCTAGAAATGATAGAGACATCTCACTGCCTGAACAGTCACCCAAAGTTCTTTTGTACTGTTGGGGCATCCATCTTCAGCCTTCAGGCCCATAGTATCCAGAGACATTTCCATGAAGCAGGAAATTTCAAAGGCAGTTCAGTCAGTATCTGCTGTGTCCTGCAGAATGTCTCGCAGACTCTTTCATGAGTCAGGAACCCCAAAGAATCATCTCACATTTAGGCAAGTTCAGCAGTCCTCTCTGTGTCCAGTTTATGCAAGAGTCCAAGCAAGAGCAGTTTCTTGCCCAATGGCTATCAAACTCCATAAGTAGCCTCTTAGATGCCCATCTTCCTCTTGATGTAGATTGGTGCTGCCAGGAGCAGACATGTCTCATTGTCATGAAAAATCTAAGTCATTGAGCCGGGCGGTGGTGACGCACGCCTTTAATCCCAGCACTCAGGAGGCAGAGGCAGGCGGATCTCTGAGTTTGAGGCCAGCCTGGTCTACAAGAGCTAGTTCCAGGACAGGCTCTAGAAACTTCAGGGAAACCCTGTCTCGAAAAACCAAAAAAAAAAAAAAATCTAAGTCATTAAAACATTAAATGCCATATTCTATAGTCTTTGAAAGATATTAGGAATGCCTATCTAACTGAAATATATCTCTATATATATCTAGAAAATCTAACTACCATGACTATAAGCTTTAATATTATAGATGATTATCCATTAACAACCTATATTTCTTAATTATACATTACATTTTTAAAATGAACTACACAATCACAATACCTTAATCAAGATCAGAAATACAAATACATATAACAAAATTGACCTTAAATTTCTATCAATAAAGCAAAATCTATACCAATGCAAATTATTCATATCTATATCATATCCCCCTTTAAATGTAAAAGAACATTTATAAGCAATATTTGGGAATATGGGCGCAGTTATTTCTCTCTAAACTGCTTCCTGCTGAATGGGGGCGCTGTTATTTAGGTCTTTCATGGTATAACCTGTGTGTGCCAGGTTCATCTCAGTTATCAGTTGAGCGAAGTAATTTTTTGAGGGTATTGGCAGCAACCTTTCAGGAGGGCGTGGTCTATCATACCATATTGGGATAGAAGCAATCCATAGGGTCTCATTTTCTGCAAAAACAAAAGAAGAATCTCTTTTCCAAAGTATCATATCCTTAGATCCAAATTCTGAAGTCAAGGTATTTTCAAAATATCTATCTTGGATTAGTTCAGCAGCATTTATAAACAAATATCTTTTAGCAGCTGTTGCTTCTTCCTCAGCATTCAAACAGTTCAAAGAGAGCACAATAGCATATAGTATCAAGATTCTCTGTGTATTTTCCATCATTATGCAGCTTTACTTAATCTCTATTTTGTTTATTTTTACTTTTACTTTTTTGAGACAGGTTCTCTTTATATCTTTGTCCTGAAATAACTCTGTAGACCAGGCTGTCCTTGAACTCAGTCTGCCTCTGCCTCCCCAGAGCACGGATTAAAGGTGTGTGCTACCACACCTTGAAGTCACAGAGGTCAATCTACCTCTGCCTCCCAAGTGTTGGGATTAAAGGTATGTACCACCACAACAAACTACTTCCTTCTTTCTTTTTCTTTTTTACCTTTAAGAACTTTAACCTTTAGCCTGCATATATTTTTAACATTGTAAACCATTTAGATGTTTTCTTCGATTTTGACTCTTTTTTTACTGTATATCTCTCTTTTTGTGACCACATGAGTCTTTAATTTACCAAACAATATCAGTAGGACTAAAGCCATGACTTTTACAGCTAGATCCAGCCCATTCCTTAGCTATCCAGCCTCATGGCAGAGCTACCGGCTGTAGCCATATTTATCACCACAACTCTGTGGCGTTTCAAGGTACTTGCCAGCGAGCAAGCTGCAACAGTGTTAAACAACACTCAAAAGCTCCATAGTCAGGACCGCCTGCAAAAGAGTCAGAGTTTGCCCTGGCAGAACGGCCCAGAAAGCTGGCATTTTAAAATGACACAACTTTTTTTCTGCTACAGCTGAAAACCGAAAAGCATGCAGTTTTCATCAACAGCATTAAAGTGTTTCGTAGCCGAACCTCTTAAAAGAGCTGCAGGGTTTTGCAGCTAAAGCTGAGTCAGGAAGCCTCTCTTAGAAGAGAGTGTTTTCTAGCATCTAGCAAACAGAGAAGACCCAAGAAATTGCTCCTATCAAGAAAACATGCTTTACTCTATTCTTTCCCAAGCTTTCTCAGGTTTTCTGTGCATTCAGTTATCCACGTTGGCACCATTCTGTAATTATAGACTATGATGAACAGGAGCAAACAGTAGAAAGGCGAAATTTAACTCCGTCAATGAGTAAAACTCTCCGGGATAATTTCCATAAAGTTCTACCTGCCTTTCCAATAATAACATCAGAAAAGGTGACTGGTTCCAAAA
The DNA here is from genome assembly GCF_903992535.2 of Arvicola amphibius. Taxonomy (NCBI): domain Eukaryota; kingdom Metazoa; phylum Chordata; class Mammalia; order Rodentia; family Cricetidae; genus Arvicola; species Arvicola amphibius. The sequence goes on from NC_052048.2 coordinate 18,287,979, forward strand.
ACCCTAAGGTCATCAAGGAATATACATGGGAACCTGTCCGTATGAATGATCTCAAAGAAATTAAACAAGCCATTATGAACTTTGGGCTACATTCGTCCTTTGTTAGAGAGATGCTCAAAACTTGGTCTATAAGCAATAAGGCAACACCCCATGATTGGGTACAATTAGTATCAGCTGTTCTAGAGAGTGGGTCACAATTAAATTGGAAATGCATGTTCAGACAAGAGGCTAAACTTTTAGAACAGCAGAAAAGAGCAAAGGGAATTGAGATCTCCCTAGATCAAATTCTAGGTGAAGGACTTTTCTCCGATCCTCTGGAACAAGCTAATTATGATGAACACACCTTATCCATATGTACTACAGCAGCCTTAAAGGCTTGGGACAGGATTCAAGACCAAGGACAGAGACTGGAATCATATATCAGAGTTAAACAGGGTCAGAGAGAACCCTTTAGTGATTTTTTACAAAGGCTAACTAAAGCTGTACAGATAGGGATATCTGACCCAGAAACAAGACGTATAATAATTGAGTCTTTGGCTTATGAGAATGCCAATGTGGAGTGTAAAAGGATCCTGGGGCCTTTAAAGATGAGATCAGCGCCCTTGGACGAATGGGTCTTACATACAATGAATGTTGAATCATTTGACTATGGCACTGAAGCATGGGTAGAAGAAGCAATTTCTAATGCAAAAAGGAGACATCAAGTTACCAAATATTTTAATTGTGGCAAGATGGGACATATTAAAAGGAATTGCAGACAACGGATTTTCAGAAATAATAATAATAATAATAATAATAATAACAATAATAATAATAACAATAATAATAATAATGCCTCTTCTAGAAATAACAGATGTAGGAGGACTCAGCCTTCAGGTATATGTAGGAGATGTGGAAAAGGCAGACACTGGACAAATGAGTGCAGGTCAACAAGAGATAGACAAGGCAACCTGTTGCCACTGGGAAACTCAATGGGGGGCCTCTCGCAGGACCCCATGACGAATGTGGTCCAGTCATTTCCAGTTACTGCCGAGAACATGCCTCGTCAAGAAAATTAGAAAGCCCCATGCCTGCTGTTAAAAGCAAAAATGGCCTGAAAGATGAGTTACATGTATTTTGGCAGACTTTTATAAATGAACAAAGACCAAAGTTAAGAGTGTGTGTAAATGTCGTTTTTATTACTGGCCTACTGGACACAGGTGCGGATGTAAGTATCATTACTCCGGAATCTTGGCATCCGTATTGGCCTCTTCAGGATGTAAATGTTCAGTTCCTGGGAATTGGAACCCTATCTCAAGTAAGGCAGAGCACGAGATGGGTTGAATGCATAGGGCCAGAAGGACAAATAGGAAAATTAAGGCCATATGTAGCCAATATTGCAGTGAATTTATGGGGCCGTGACCTGTTGCAGCAATGGAATACCCAAATTAACATTCCTGCTGCTTTTAGAGCCTATATCACTGAGGGAAATATTAAAAGATATTACAGAAGGTGGAAACCGGCTGTTTGGGCTGTACAAGAATACAAAGCAATTGATGGCCCTTCAGAGATACGAACAGTACTGCCTCTAAAATGGTTGACTGAGAAACCAATATGGACAAAGCAATGGCCTTTAGCTGAGGAAAAGTTGCAGGCTTTAGAACAGCTGGTACAAGAGCAATTAGATGCTCGACATATAGAAGAATCTACCAGCCCTTGGAATTCTCCTGTATTTGTTGTTAAGAAAAAATCTGGTAAGTGGAGAATGGTGACAGATCTCAGGGCTATCAATAAGGTTATTCAACCTATGGGCTCTCTGCAATCTGGAATTCCTCTGCCATATTTATTACCAAAAGAATGGCCTCTCATAGTTATTGATTTAAAGGATTGTTTCTTCACTATACCTTTACAAGAAAAAGACAGAGAAAAGTTTGCCTTCACAGTGCCTACTTATAATAACTCTCAACCTACAAGGAGATACCAGTGGACCGTCCTCCCACAGGGCATGTTGAACTCTCCCACCCTGTGCCAATATTTTGTAAATCAACCATTGCAAATAATACGCAAGCAATTTCCCAAGTCGATAATTTATCATTACATGGATGATATTCTGTTATCTGATTCAAACATGGCTACTTTAGAAAGACTGTTTGAAGAAGTAAAAATACTTTTACCTAAATGGGGATTGCAGATTGCTCCTGAAAAAATTCAGAGAGGAGATTCTGTTAATTATCTAGGTTATAAAATAGGTTTGCAAAAAATTAAGACACAAAAAGCACAAATTAGGAGAGATCGGTTACGGACTCTCAATGACTTTCAAAGGTTGTTAGGAGACATTTCCAGCTTACGACCAGCTGTTGGCATAACACCTGATATGATAATTCATTTAAATAAAACCTTGGATGGTGAAAAAGACTTAAACAGTCCCAGAGAATTAACAGCTGAAGCAGAAAAGGAGCTGAGAATGATTGAGGAGAAATTACAAGAGACACATGTGGACAGGGTGAATCCAGAGCTCAGTTGTATTCTCGTCATATTGCCTTCCAAAATTTCTCCTACAGGAATTTTAATGCAGAGAGATGATATTATCTTAGAATGGATCTTTTTACCACATAAACCAAGAAAGAAAATAAAAACTTATGTGGAAAAAGTTTCTGAATTAATTATAAAAGGCAAATTGAGACTTTGTCAACTAGCAGGCATAGACCCAGCAGAAATTATAGTGCCTTTCACTGCTGATGAACTAAAAAAGTTGTGGGAAGATAACGAACCATGGCAAAGACCTTGCACTAATTTTTTGGGAGAAATCAATAACAACTATCCGAAAAGCAAGAGGCTTAACTTTATAAAGAGGACTTCTTGCATTCTCCCTCGAGTCATCCGTGATGCTCCGATAACTGGAGCATGTACATTTTATACTGATGCTAATAAATCAGGGAAAGCAGGTTACAAATCAGATTTGAGTAAGGTGGAACAAAGTCCTTATAATTCTGTCCAGAAGGCAGAATTATATGCCATTCTTATGGTGGTAAGGGATTTTAAAGAACTGCTTAATATAGTTACTGATTCACAATATGCAGAAAGAGTAATCTTACATATTGAAACTGCTGAATTTATACCTGATGATACAGAACTAACCTCATTGTTTATCCAGGTACAAGACATGATCAGGAACAGGCTTTGCCCTATGTATATAACACACATCCGATCCCATATGGGTCTGCCAGGTCCTCTAGCACAAGGTAATGCAGAAATTGATCAATTGTTGATTGGTAGTGTGCTGCAGGCCTCTGAATTTCATAAAAAACATCATGTCAATAGCAAAGGCTTGAAGAAAGAGTTTTCTATTACATGGCAACAAGCTAAGGAAATTGTAAAGAAATGCCCTACTTGCTCTTTTTATAACCAAACACCACTGCCTGCAGGGGCTAATCCAAAGGGCACTCAAAGGAATGAAATCTGGCAGATGGATGTGTTTCACTTTGCAGAATTTGGCAAATTAAAATATGTACACCACACCATTGACACTTATTCAGGTTCTCAATGGGCAACTGCTTTAAGCTCAGAAAAAGCTGATTCAGTAATCACTCATTTATTAGAAGTTATGGCCATCATGGGTATACCTGAACAAATAAAGACAGATAATGGTCCAGCTTATGTCTCTAGGAAAATGAAACAGTTTTTTGCTTATTACAATATTAAGCATGTTACCATACAATCCTACAGGTCAAGTAGTCATAGAAAGATCAAATAGAACTATAAAGGATATGTTAAACAAACAGAAAGGGGTGGAAAATACCCCTAGAAATAGGTTACATAGTGCTTTATTAACCTTGAATTTCCTCAACGCTAATGAGAAGGGGACAACAGCTGCAGAAAGACATTGGATAATGGAAAAGTCTGCTGAATTAAATCAACCAGTTTATTTCAAGGATGTGCTGACCTCGCAATGGAAGCCAGGGGATGTGCTGCATTGGGGAAGGGGTTTTGCTCTTGTCTCCACAGGAGAGGAAAAATTGTGGATACCGTCAAAATTAATAAAGGTTCGGTTTGAAGAGAATAAGCCCCTTGGAAAAGAAAAATAATTCATTCACAAGGATGATGATCATACTGATGGTAAGAAAAGCATATAGGTTGGGGGCAGGGTTCTTTTCTTATCTCCACAGGAAACCACTCATCTTCAAAGAACTTAAGGGACCCTGGATATTTAAATACTGATTCATGGACACTAATTACAACCTAATATGGATCAACAGAGAACCCGAATATGTTTAGTAAGTATAAAACATTTTTTTACATATATACTGTGCCTTTATTTATATGTATATAGAGCTGGTTTTGGAGTTGGACTATGGCTCAGTCCTTCTTCAATTCCAAGCCTGTTTATAAGAGATATCTCAGAGTTTCTGTCTCAGGTCAGGAGCCATGAAATGGGACAGAATAATAATAGTAATAATAATAATAATAATAATAATAATAATAATAATAATTATGATGATGATGATGATGATGATACTTGATAAACTTTCTTTGCCTTTCCTCATATCTGTGTCTGTCTTTATTATACCTTCCATCAAATATATATGTCTGTATATGTCTTTGTAGATAATGTTTACCTTTCCTGTAACAAACAACAAATTTTCCTTCAGTAATCTTTGAAGTTTCCAGGATGAAGATGGGGCCCCACAACATCAATTTCACCTGGTTACTATGACGTCATGTATTTAATAGTGCTAAAATTAGACCTTTTTTTGGGTTTTTTTTTTTTTTTGGTACCAACTACACAAGAGAGTTTCAAATGGTGTACAATTTTGACAACACTCTGGCCGGACCTCCTCAAAACACTCAGAGGCTAGTTACAATTTCCTCGACCAAATGTTATTCTGGGAATTTTACCATCATTTGCTTTCATGGAACCCCCTGAGAAGAACGTCGCCCCCATGTCAGCTAGAAGCAATCTTAGAGGACGGCGCCCCCTCTCCCAACAGAGTTTGCCCTCTGGTTTAGGGACATCATTTAGTAGATGGTATAGGGTTGAGGGGATGGGGGAGGTATTATATGGACTCAGGGGTGTTTATGAAAAAAAAGGGGGGAATTACCTGGTTTGATGGGATGATTGGTATTTGTGAATTATTGTTATTAGAAAATTGCATTGGTGTTGATTCTTGTATATTGAATATTGTATGTGAGTATGCTTCTACCTCTATTGTATGAGAGTATGCTTCTACCTCTGTTTAAAACAATTGTTATATTGAGATATTTATCATATTGTAATGTACATTTCTACCTCTGATATTATTTGTATAATGACATTGTTTACGTTTGGGGATATTGTCCTCATTTATTGCACAGTTGTTTTTCAGGTTTTTTAGATACATAGAAATTATATTTAGTATAGATAGTATAATCTTCGACCTCTTTGAAGAGCTGTAGAACATGACCTTTAATCTAACCTAGAGTTTGGTACTTATGAGACACAATCACTCCTGGCAACACCACTCTACTCCCGAGAGAATGTTGAGCACCAAAGACACTCCACTGGGAGCTTGTCTTCTTCTTGGCAGAAGTGGCCTTTAGGCAAAGAAAAAGCCCATACCTCGACCACTGACAGAGTTTCAGAGTATCCGTAAATGGATAAAAACAGGATTGTCTTATCTTGCCAAGACAGGGTTGGACAGTTCTACAAAAAGTTCCTTGCCTTTGAAAAATGTTATGTCAGTTGTGTTAGGCCTTAGCCAAAGTTGGTTGCCTCAACATTGCAAAACGAAACTTTGGGTGACTGCCCAGGTAGTTAGTTGTCTCTGTCATTTGTTGCACATTTTGGAAGTTTCTTGTTTGTACTTCCTGGTTGCTTAAGTAATATTACTTCCCTTCTCAGATCTTTGATGGGGTTGAAGATTAGATAATTGTAGTTACCCTCTACATTATTTAGACTCCTTGAAATAGAATGCTTAGTAAAACTTTTGTTATATGTTTCTTCTTAATATTGTTTGTTGTTTGTAATTTTATATTTATTATTTGTTCCTATTGAATATAGTTGTATTTGGTTTGGTTCTGTCTTATTTAGACAAAAGGGGGAGATGAAGGGGAAGCCTAGCCAAGCACCTTGTTTTGTAAGGCGTGTCCCCCTTGGTCTAAAGGCGTGTCCCTCTTAGGCGTGTCCCTCTTAAGTGTGTCCCCCTTAGGCTAATATTGACTTATAAAATCTTGCGGGCCTGTGGCCCACATGCTCTTGGTTTTCCTGCCCTCCTCGCTGGAACCTTGGATGTGTAAGTTCCCTTTCCTTTCCCTTATTAAAACTGAATTATATATATTAAAGCTTGTCTGGTGAATCATAACTGCTGATCAACCACGCACCTTCAACAGTGATCTGAAATGACTGGACCTTCTTTGACATGAAGGACTGCAAACCCCACCAAGGAGTTTTCCAATGGTGTTGGGTTGCCTTGTCTTTCTCTTGTCGACCTACATTCATAAGTCTAATTTCTGCCTTTGCCATACCTCCTACATATACCAGAATGCTGAGTCCTATTATTCTTGTCAAACCTAGTGGAGACATTTATCCTTGGAATTTATTGTCTACAGTCTTTTTTAAAAGATGTCCTGCTCTACCACAATTAAAACATTTGTCTTTTTGGTGTCTCCTAATACCATTGGAAATCACTTCTCCTACTCAAGTCTCCAGGCCATAGAAAAGTGTTTCAACATGTATTGTATGCAAGATCCATTCATCTGTGGGTGCTAATCTGACCTTATGAGCCAAAGAATCTTTTTGTATCCTACGTTGGGATTATCAAAACCAAACAGAGATCATTCAAGTACTCCTGATAAATTTTTAAATAGGTGATACAAAACTTAAGCTTAGAGAATACCAACTTAGGTAAAAAGTTGCAAAATTTTACCTGTTTTACCTTTAAGTCATTTGTGAGGATAAATGAGTTACTGTCAGTTTGCAGGACTAAAGAGGAGTCGTGGTACATAAATGCATTTGTTGTACAACTGTGGCTAATTGAGTTCTATTCCCAAAACCCATGTAAAAGTAGAGAGTCCTTTTTTAAGATCCACCAAGCCAACAAGACTTCTTTTTCCCAACAAGCACCGGTTCCATAGTAAACACTTATAAACATGTCTACCCAGCCAACTTCAGAAGTTTGTGCTGATTTCATCAAATGACCCATGGTCTTCATCTGTATGTGTGTGTGTGCATGTATTTTTAGATAATTTGCAAATATCCCTATCCCCATTACAACTCCTTCTTTGTCAACCTATACCTTTTCAAAATCATAATCTCTTCCTTGTTATTGTTACATACTTTTGTATGCATATATAACTATTACCACATGAGTCTGTGTGTGTGTGTGTGTGTGTGTGTGTGTGTGTGTGTGTGTGTGTGTGTGTATTGGTCTGTCTGCTTCTCTATTTGCATGTGAGTGCAGATATGTGAGAATACCACAAGATGTCATTAGTTCCCTTGGAGTTGAAGTTACAGGTGATTATGAGTCCCTCGATGTGGATGCTTAGAAGAGAACCATGACCTTTTTACAAGAATAGAACTTTCTATTAACCTCAAAGCATCTCTCCATGTCCCCAAGTGTACATTTTCATAGGCAGTGTTACAAGATCATGACAAATGAAAGTGATTCTAATGCTGAACCCTTGGTGACAAACCTGTCATTTCAGATGAATTATTGTTAGGTGCTAAAAGTTAGGATTTCCCTAGCACCCCATCTCCCGATAGACCTAGATTTTCTGTTAAACTTGTAGTCCTCATTACCTCAGAGTATCAATTTTTGGACATTGACAATTGGGAATTTAAGAATCAAAAGAAGGAATTTTTGAAAATCATTGAGTTTATATTCAGTCTCCTGATTTGTACTTTCTGTGTTTGATTTTGTTTTTGTAAATCTATTAAGTATCCTAGGTAATTAAATTCATCTCCTCTTTGTAGTTTTTTTCAGGAATTTGTATTCCCTAGCAAAGAAAGATTCTCTTCTTTAAATATTTTTGCTAAGGCATATGCATCTGAATCAGTTAACAAGACATCATTCAAAATATAGTGAATAGTAGTTTGAGGAAATTGATTACAAATTATTTCCAATGGCTTTTCTTCTAAATACTGATACAATGTAGGGCTGTTTAACATTCCTTCTGGAAGAATTATCACTGATATCATTTTTATCTTATTACTTTACAAAATACCATTATTAATTCGCTATGGCCCAAATTTGAATAGATAACTCAAGAACTAAGTAATTTGTTTTAAAACATACAAGGTACTAAGGACTTAATAATCCAAGAAAATGATCAGCTGAGGCTGAGAGAGAATTGATTTTTGTAGGAAAGAAATTATGGGAGGCACATGTGGATCAGTAGGATCCACAACTTGATTATATACTGGTTATCTTACCTGCTACCCTTCTCCTACTTAAATTCTAATACAGAGAGAAGACAATATTTTTGAATGGAAATTTTTACTGCACAAAGAAAATAAAAAAATTAAAGACTTGTGTGGAAAACTTTTATGAGTTGATTCTGAAATGAAAATTAAGACTGTAAATCAGTAGGATTTTTGTACCTTTTACTAATGATATTTTTTATTATGGACAGAAAATGAACATTGAGAAAGCACTTGCAGTAATTTTTTGGAAAGATTAACATCAAACATACTCAAAGCAAGAGACTTGAAGAGACATGAAGGATCCTTTCTCACATTGTACAGGAAAATGAGCACATCGAACTAACGAATCTGAAGACTACTGAGCAAATGAGGTGTCTGAAGTTAATAAGTGAATCATCATAAAAATGTGTCACAAAAAAGAGTAATTGCCTTATTGGTATATCACATTTTAACTAGTATAAAATTTCATGAATCCCCCCCAAAAAAATCCACAGAAAAAAATAAACAAAAAAGGATCAAAAGAAGTTATTTAGCACATGAATTCTTAAATGACCTAAGAAACAGATGGGCACAACAGATTCTTTAGGCAACATACCTTTCAGATTTTCTTTTAGAACAAAAAAAATAGAAGTCTGAAGAAAATATATGTGGTAGCACATTAATCTATGTCAAAACACAACTATTATTATTTATTCTTTCAATCTGTGTATGAATGTTGTGGACGTTTAGAAAATGTATACATTGCAGTGGGGAGTAGAAGGTAGAAGGTGTGCTTTCTAAGGAGACTATTAAATCCAAGATTACATTCCAGACATGAATTACTTAAGGGCTCTAACAACTTCTAGGTCACTATGAGCCTGCGGCATGCTGTGCATCATTTAACCTCATCTTTGCTAAATGTCTTCTTGGTGAGCTGTTCCATAAATTGTTTGGATTATGCCTCATGAGTTCATAGATGACATTTGGGGGGAAGTTAACAGAATGGTCTGTTTCACAGATTGCCAACACTGAAGACGTTCAAGGAAAGGGCAAATGTTTGTATCATTTCAGAGTCTGATGTCCTTTTCTAAGATCCAACAAAGCAAGAAGACTGCCTTCCCCCAGGAAGCACCTGATCCAGAGTACACACATGTGAACAAGTCTACCTAGGTATCCCTATGCACCTTGTCTCAGACTTCATTTTCCTTACTGAAAGTATAAATCTGGCCTTTGGGTCAGGATCACCTCCAATAAATATAGAAGCTTAACAAAGGCATATTTAGGCAGACTTTTCTTCCTGATCATCAGTTTCCAAATAACCAATACATAGACCCATTACTATTTATAAATGCTTGGGAAAAATTAAGGTTTGTTACTAGCTAATTTCTACATTTTCAATAAATCCACATTTTTACCTGAGTTTGGCCATCGGGTTTGTACCTTTTCTCAGTATTACATGCTCATCTTGCTTTTCTCTAGGTTTGTTAATGACTTCTTTGATTCTGTCCTTCTTCCTCCCAGTAGTCTCAGTTTGGCTGTAGTGTCTACACTTCCTGTCTGGTTAATGGCCAGTCAGCTCCTTATTAATCAGTGAGAGAAATACATATTTATAGTGTACAGAAGGATTATTCCATAGCATTCTCCCCTTTATGTCTAATTAAAAAAAGGTTTTAAACTTAAATATATGTATATATAACTATACACACACATAGATATATATGTATATATATATGCACACATAGTTATTTAGTAAGAATTACAGTTTATTTATATTTGGTAAATTTACAGAAAGTATCTTTTATTTAACTTATCTTTGTGACATAAACTTTTTATTTTCTGTCAATTTTATTTCTAAGAAAAAACTTATTTGTTTATATACCAATCCCAGTTTCCTTTGCCTGAACTATTCCTGCTCTGCAAATCTTCCACCTACCCTACTCTATATCCATTTCGCAGAGATGGTGAGGCCTCTCGTGAGTTGTCAACAATGTCTGACATATCAGTTGAGACAGCTGTAAGTACTTCCTCCTTGTACATAGTTAACTCTAATCCTTCATACCTAATTTCCTCCTTATACTTAGTAAGTCTAATGTCTCATACCTAATTTACCTTTTTTTAATACTGATTGGAATTTTAATTAGAGGCCAGAATTCCCAAATAAGACCTCACAAACTTAAGGAAGAATTCTAAACAGTCAAAAATGGAGTCAAACTTGGATTCTTAGTAACTTTCCCAAAAGATGTGTTATCGATATTTATTATCATTAAAGGAGGATTGGTTGTAAATTATTATTGGTAATGGCCAAGAAAAGCTAAACTAAGGGGATTAAATTCAAGGCTCTCATTTTAAAAAGAAGAATAAAAGGATAGATTATTGAATCTACTTTAAAAAAAGAAAGCAACTACTAATCTTAATTATTTTACAATGATATGGATTTTTATATAGTGAAACAAATCCAAGGTTATTTTGTTATATATGTATGTATGTTTCTACTCTTGTTTAAGTTGTTTTTGCATATTGATATTAATTTAAAGGTATTTTTATTAGCACACACTTTCCATACATTCCTAGTCATATTTACATTATTATACCTATGCATCTCATTTATCTATATAATGCAAATTTATAGTCTTTGAAAGTTATTGTTATCAATTATATAAGATAATAAAGAAATACAGGTTAGTAGGTAGTTCCCTAATACAGTCAATTTGTAAACATGTTGGATACGTTTTTAAGGTTAAACAAAGATATATTTAGATAATCTTCTTTAAACACTTCAGAGATCTACAGAATGTGACGTTTAATATATTTTAATATTGTGAGGGTTTTATGACAATATACTAAAGAGAAGAAAATGCGCATTGAAAAAACTATAGGGATTTTGTTTTCCTTGCCATGACAACTAGCCAGTTTGGCAAAAAAGCCACCCCTTGCCTCAGATACTGACCATAAGTATTCTGTCTAATCTGGACAGCAGAATTAAAAATAAAATAACTGCCAAAGTTTCGCAATACATGGTCAAATACAGTCCTTCAAAATTCCCTGCTTATCATAAAAGTCTGTCAGGTAGTCTAGGCTCATAGGACAAAGATGGGAGCTTCAATATTATGTAAAAAGCTTAGGTGACTCTCCAAGAAGTATCATGTCCCTGTTATTAGGTAAGATTTCACCCTTAGGGGTCTTTGATGGCATTGGAAAATAGTCAGAATTAAAATTTCCTTAGTTATGATGAAAGGTAAATGAGGTATAAAAGTTTAGGGTCAGAAAGATATGAAAATTAATATATTCTCTAAAACTGTGAAATACAAATGGACTGGGTATTCTAACTGCAATTCTTATTTAAATAACTGTTTATAATATATGTATATATATACATATATATATATATATGTATATATATTTACTAGATGATGGTTGAAACTTTCCTATATAACAAAATAATAGGGGGAAATGCTATGTAATTATCCTCGCTACATTCTAAATACGTGATACTCTTCCTGGTTAATAAACAAATGACTGACCAGTGGCCAGATAGGAATTATTGGTGGGACAACCAAACTGAGAATGCTAAGAGGAAGAAGGACAGTATCAGAGGAGACACCAAAGATGCAGAGGAATCAGGATGTGTAGAGAATGAGATAACAAGTCATGACCCATGTGGCAGAAGGTAGATAAGAAATATGGGTTAATTTAAGGTTTCAGTGTTTGCTAGTACAAAGCCTGAACAATTAGCCAAGCATTTATAAATAATATAAAGCTTCTGCACAATTATATGAGAGGAGCCATGGCACAGGTAACGTCTGCTTACCCATATAACTATTCCTTTGACTTCCAAAATGCCCATGGGACAAGATTGCTCTGATATTTAAATAACAACAGTTAATTTTCAATTTGATTATATATTTTGGTTTCATAATGCATCTCTTTTGAATATAGAGATGCCACTAGCTTTTGTATCTCTGCATTTCTATCAAAAGCACACTATTAATTTGGGTCTTATATAATATTGCTATCAGCCACAGTATTATACAGTAAATGCTCAGTCATTTCTTCACTAGCATCTTATCAAAGCCAAGGACTTTAGGAAAGGTTTTTAAACCAAAGGGCAAGGCTTTTTGGCATTACTGCTTTGTGAATGAGTGGCTGTCTTTTGCTGTAGACTTTCACTGTAGCTAATTCTCCTTCTGTTACACATTTGAGAATTAATACCCACAGTTAAGAACTGTCTTCCCCTAGCTCTGTGTAAAAACAGTTTTTCACTGCCAGATTTTGTTTCTCTCTTCTAGGTAAACAGAAAGACCTTACTTGCTACAATCACGTTTATCATCAGTTATTTGGTCAATGCTTATGCTGTAGAGAAGACCATTCCATTTAAGACATTGACAAATACCCAAGGACATAGAATTTCTACTTGCCTAAGCTCATGCTATGGTTTTACTTGACACTAGAACAGCTGATAACAGCATACCCCAAAATTAATGATTTAGAGACACGGGTTACTTCTTCGTTTCTACCACCTAAACAAACACCCAGCGCTAGGCCTATATGCAGCATCTGGTGTATATGATAGCTGATCTAGAACGATACCTTTCCCTGACTGTTTATGTAAGGTGCGTGGTTACTTGATTTTATGCATGCTGGAAGATGAAGAAAGTGATGAACTGAAAATAAACATTTTAGCTCTTTAACCACCTAAAAATATAGCATAGCACACTAACTTTCCTTCTCTAAAATTCCTTCCCTGATTTTTTTTTTTTACTTTCTTAGGTAACTGTCTCCAATATGGAGTTCACCTGATATGCATTAGCCACCTTCTAGCTGAGTCTGTGTCTGTCTGTCTGTCTGTCTGTCTGTCTGTCTGTGTCTCTCTCTCTCTCTCTCTCCCTCTCTCTCTCTCTCTCTCTAAATATATATATATATATATGTACATATATACATATATATAATCTGTTTGTATGTGTGTTAGTGTGTGTGTATGTGTGTGTGTGTTTGTGTGTGTTTGAAAACCCTTATCTGATTTTTTCATAGGGCAGAACAAATTCCACACTTGTAACCTGCTAGGGCTCAGAAGTTGTGGGTTTAAGGTTGTATAAGAGTGGTGATGCGTGTACTAGGACAAACTGATAGAAATAAAAAGTTAATAAAATGTTAATAAATCGCCATGCCTTGCCTCTCTGGGGCAGACTGCCGTGCCTCTCCTCAGGGAGACAGATGCGATGAAGCCAGCCGCCAGGTCAGACATGCTGAATCTTTCCCGGTAAGACACCATTCGTGATGTTACATAGATTATTAGATATGGGTTAAAGCAAGAGATGTGAGAATTAACTAATAAGAGGCTGGAACTAATGGGCCAGGTAGTGGTTAAAAGAATAAAGTTTGTGTGTTGTTATTTTGCGTGTAACGCTAGCCTTGCTGGAGCTGGGTGGCAGGATGCAGCCCGCCGCCCATCATTATACCATCTAATAGTTGTTTTCTTTAAGAAAGAATCATTATAAGCAAGGCCAGGGAGGCCTTGAACTCACAGAGATCCGTTTGCCTCTGCCTCCCGAGAACTGGGATTTAAGGTATAATTAACCACTGCCTAGCCTGTAGGGCTAACTAGTGCCTTAGCTTAGCACTCTGATCTTCAAGAAAGTGTTATTTGTTGATCATAAGCAAAATATTAACAGAAGAAATCAAAATTGTCAACAAATACTTTTTGAAAAAATGAAACTCAACATGGAGATAAAGGAAAATACATGGATATCACTATCCTAGAGAGAAATCATGCCAAATTTAAAACACTTTTTATATAATCTTACTTTAATGAATGGACAAAAAGTATGAAACTGTTTAGATAAATGCAGGGACTCTTGAGGCGTATACCTAGGACATTCTAAAAAAGATATGAATAGAAAAAAGAATGCCTCAATTGACAAAAGTGATTAGACGAAATTAAAGGGGCTTGCAGTGCAAAATAAAAAATAAGTAGAGTAAAATAAAAACTGTTACCACCTGTATATCACACAGGGGACTAATATTCAAAATGTACAAAATTCTCAATTCATAGAAGTTAAAGAAACACTGAAAGGATTTTTCTCTTACATTCTTTGCTGTGAGCCAAACCATTTCTCTTCCTCTGAACGGGTATGCCTCAATAGGAAAAATTAAAGAGAGCTAATAAATACTGTGTAAGTGTTCACCATTCATAGTTTTCGTAGATATGCAACTCAAAGCAGTGAGGCTATTCCACTTGATATCAGTCACAACAGTCACCATGATTTGAGAAAACAACAATAAATGCTGCTGAGATTGTGAATAAAGAAAAAGAGTTTGAGAGTGAAAACCAGATGGAAAACTGGACTCATCCCATGAACATCAATACTGAATCTACACAAGTGAAAAAAAAGGAACTTCCATATGTACTGGTTCTATATTGTGGATATTTTCTGTAGTTCCGTAACAAATAGGACATGGAAGTATCTTTGTGACTTGAATTTAAATTCTTCATGATTGTAACCAGAACAGGTACAGCTGTGTAATATGGAAATGTTAATCCTCAACTGCTTCAACCACTACAAATGCTTATGAGACTGTGGCATATTGTGTATTTCTTGGCCCACCTTAAACATTAAGAACTGATAGTGTTCTTTCTCGGCTGCTGCACAAACGGTTTGTTTTATTTATGCTGAATTTCTAGGTGATATTTTTCAAGCCTGAAACAATAATCCCTTTCACAAGTTGCTAACACTAAAAAAGGTCAAGAAAAGGGCTCAAGTTGTATAGTATTTCACAAAATCAACTTCTTTATTCCAGGACCCACCTAGCTAAGGACAAAGCTGAGTTCTGCCAGAACAGCTAATCCCTCAGCTGCCCACACATAAGCATGTATACCTAACTTTCTCCTCTTCCTCTGACTTTCCCAGAAAAAAGTTCACCAACACCAGCCCTGGTCAGGACCACTATCTCCAAATCCTGCCTGTCTTGTATCTGCAGACACTAGAAAACTATCCTGTTCATAAACATTGGGCCTTATTCACAACAGTCAAGTATTTACTCTCTGTCTGTAACATTAAACTCCATGAGTTCCGTGAGAATGTCTCAAGTTTTCATAGAACCAGAGTAAACTACCAAATGCAAAAACAATATCCATTCAGAATATATCTATTATCTCTTTAGGAGGTTAAAAAAACACACACAACTGCTTACAATATCAAATTTCACATCATGAATAACAAAGGACATTTTTTAGTGATGTTTGTTTTGTGAGATTATCTCTATATGGTTCAGAATGGAGCATCCAACAAATTGATAGGCAAAGCACAAAAAGTGTTTTCTGTGAATGAAGTATCATCTAAATTAACATCCATTTGCCGTTTTAGTTTTACCCCGTTTACATAATTTTCATATTTCTACCAAACCCATACAATTATGAAAGACTGATATTGTTCAGACATGAATGGCAGCTCATTACATTTGTAGTTTTGTACCTCTCGAAATGGATTAAAAAATGGGATCGTAGAGTAGAACAAAGTAGTATCATTTGAAGACCCATTTAAATACAACATCTGCTAATCATTTTGTTCCTTCTTTGTTTCCTTGAGATGAAGTTTCCTTGCGTACCGTCTTTAAGTGTCCAAGAACTCATTAGTAAAGGCTGCTTAAGAACTCACAGAGATTCACATGCCTCAGAATGCAAGTGCTGGGATTAAAGGTGTGTGACACCACACCTGCTTATCTGCTAGTCAATTTTTAATAAAAAGTGAAACTATGCTCATGAGGACTAGTGTAGCTGTCTTTAGGTTTTGCTGAATCTACAAATACTTGGACAACCAATGGCCACTTTTCTTCCTCTAACACATAGGAATTGAAGAAGAACAGTATATGAAGTTTTCTAAGTCTATGATAACATAGCTTCTGTAATTTGAACCAGATCAGGGTAATTATGGGCAGCGTTTCTGTGCCCAAACAGTCTGTCACTCTTGTTTGTCTCTTACTATGCATCACTGATTGGTGTCTTAACTCCCTGCAGAACTGAACAAAAACAGTCAGCTCGGTATTATACACATGATAACAATGTGTGTAACACCATAAATGGAGGTTGCATTGAAAAGTAGACAACACCTTTCTTTAGCCTCAATGACAGGAAGAACTGGAACAAAAATATACATGAGAGCATCAAAGGAAATCCCCTCAAACAACTAGCATGATCAGAGTCACAGTTATATCAAACTCGAGTTTAATAATAACAGCACTTTGTTTCTAATATCTTGATGTTGCTGAATCACATCAACATTGTTGCCCAAATATTATGTTGTACCATTGAGAACTGAGACATTGAAAACCTCCTACTCATGACATCCTGCTAGGCTAATGTCCCAAACAAAAGTCAGGGATGCAATGTATCCTGCTGTGTTAGGTCAGGTCACCAGTAAGGATCTGAAAAGTGCCTTTGTTCTACCTTCCTTATAAAGACTCTGGCCTTACTTCTCCCAGCACAGACTTGGGAGCAACTCCAGAGCCTCCTCCAAGATGCTGGTGGTCCTGCTCACTGCAGCCTTGTTGGCCCTGAGCTCAGCTCAGACAGCAAATGCAGGTATGAAGGAGGGTAGACTTTGGTCTGTGAGATGGGAGTTTGAAGACACACTAAAATTCAGGCCTGGGAGAAATGTAAAAAGATAAATAGGAAACTGAAACAAAGGATTAGAAAAACATATTAAAATATTTATAGTTTCATTTTGCATGGGAACTTAGATTTTGCTTATAGTAAAATTTAAGAAACTATTCTTACTACAAAATAACATGAGTGCATTTGTTAAAAGACCTTTTAGGTGGGAATGATACATGGGAGCATGATACATTTGACAGAGGGAAATTCAGTTCTCAAGAAAGTATGAGAAGCCAATAGTAAATAATGCTAACTTTTCTGTACAGAGGAGAGCAAAAACTGAAAGAAGTAAAGTATCTCAGGAATGTTTTTGAGACAAGGAAAAAGGATAATAAATGTGAAACTGTATACAATCAGCTAGAAATATCAGTGAATAATTTCTTAAATTATGTTTGAGCATGTGTGCACATTCACAGCTGTCTGTGTGTGTGCACATGTATTGAGTGAGAGAAATAAGGAGGGAGACAAGCACACAGACACAAGCACACACCTACAGAGGAAGTGCGTGTGTAAGAGAGAGCTTCAATATTTTTTTAACACTCCAGTCAGAGAACAGCATATAATCAGCAAGATTTCTATATCTACCATATGATTCTAAGAACTGAATTTCAGTCAACATACAAGCACTTTTACCAACTGAGATATATTCCTGGGCCTGCTTCTCTCTTTTAATGGTCCACATGCATTGTTCTACATGAAGTATTTACAGCAATGTTTATTTTTATTTCATGTTTTAATGCCAGCCGATATATATCATATAACAAATGAAGGTCACGAAGAAAAACATAAAGAATGTAAACTTGTCAGACTGAAATTCCCATGTTAAAATGAAGACTAACAGTCAGGGTTGCCAGAGAAACTAAGAAACAAAATGGTGGTTGTTCCTGATCATAGAAACCATTCTAGCAGCAGTATTATTGATATTGTCCAATAATAAAATAATTCTTAGTTTACATGAATATGTAGTTAAAAGTCATTTGTACTTCCTGCTGAAAAGTCTTGTAAGTAACTTCACATTTCTCTTGTTCTTATTTTCTAGAGATCATCTATGAAGACTCTTCTTCTCAGCTCTTAGGTAGGGCCAGATTCATCCTATATTAACCAATTAAGATTCATTTACTTCTGTAATTATTAAGTTCTATAACATCTCATAAATTTGTTATTTTGTGAAGTTAACATGTGACAGCTTACCCTGAGATAGATAGGAAAGCTCCCCGGCATTGTCTCTAGCACCTATAAGAGGGCAATACGCTGGAAGAGTAGGAAGCCAGGCTTTATACCAGGAACATTTTGTCTCTTCCACAGATGGAAGCAATGGCTTGCAACTGATGAGCATATTGGGTGTCCTCATCTAAAATCGTCAATGAATCAAAGGGTTGGTCCAAGAATCCTTTTCCCATTGATTCCTTTTAGAATTATTTGCTTCTACACTAAATATGTAATTTCACAGATCTCAGGCTCTCTCATCTTTTTAAAATTTACTATTGTTACTCAGCTCTGCACACACAACTGAGTAATACATAAAAAAAGCACTGCAAGAAAATGAATGAAACATTTTTTTGTTTTCTTTCCTATATTTCTTTTTTTTGTCACATGGTTATAGTTGCCAAAACAACATAGTACATTTAAATATACATAATGATCATTGCTGTCACATTATGCTACACTGCCTAATTCTAAATAATATCATTAAAAATGTTTCCTGTTCCATCATTTTTGTTTTGGAATTGTAATGAAAATAAAATCACCTTTAGTGATCAAATTTAAGAAGAAATATTTGACCAAAGATTTGAGAAATAATAAAAAAGTTATTATGATAAATATTTAAAAATTACATTTCCAAAAGAATCAGACTCAGAAATTTAGGAAGGGTGCTCTGGGAGAAAGTGAAAATTAGGCTTCTTCTACATGGATCTATGTCCCTGCAGAGGGAGAGCAAAAAAGCCAGGGCAATGGTCAACAGCATCAGAGACCCCCTCCTGGAGAGGCACCAAGACCTTCTGACAATGATGACGAAGATGCTGCTGATGACAGTGAAGAAGATGGAAAGAAACCAGAGAAACCAACTCGCCCTCCTAAACCTGGAAAACCACAAGGCCCACCCCAGGAGGGAGATCAGCAGAAACCAACTCGCCCTCCTAAACCTGAAAAACCACAAGGCCCACCCCAGGAGGGAGATGAGCAGAAACCAACTCGCCCTCCTAAACCTGAAAAACCAGAGGAGGGTGGTGACGAAGAGGCAAGTAACATCTAGAAATTTTTTGCATAAATAAAATGTTCATCAGCACAACAAAATAATCAGACACTTTATCATTCTAACAAAGATGTGGGATTCCCTCTGCTTACTGTGAATAACATTGGTTGATAGGAATCTTCTTTTGGCCTATAGATAGGGCAGAATAGAGCTAGGCAGGAAAACTGAACTGAATGCTGGGAGAAAGAAGGCAGAGTCAGTGAGAAGCCATGGAGTTGCCAGAGGAGAAAGGCACGAGCCACCAGCTGGAAACTTGCTAGTAGGCCACAACCTCATGGTAATGCACAACTTAATGTAGACGGGTTAGTTTAGGATATAAGAGGTATCTAG
Source organism: Arvicola amphibius (assembly GCF_903992535.2). Lineage (NCBI taxonomy): Eukaryota > Metazoa > Chordata > Mammalia > Rodentia > Cricetidae > Arvicola > Arvicola amphibius. Next base: position 18,307,566 of record NC_052048.2, read on the forward strand.
AAATACACTTAAGTGACTTCCCAAGCAGTGATTTAAATTCTATGGTTTCTGTGTGCTTATTTGGGAGCAGAACACCCGCCTCTTGGCAACAGCACAGTATGAAACTCTAGAAATCACCACGCTCTTCCAAAAAGCATAGATATCTTATACATCTAAAACTTAAAAGTCCTCTATACCTTGAGTTCTATGAAAAGAAATGTGATTTAAATTCACTCTCCATGAAATGTCTTAATGCTAACAGGTTTAGATATCCAAAAATACTAACAGATATCTCAGAAAATGTTTGTATTTCTGGCTAGGTCTTTCTTCTCCCTGACCTTATTCACTAATTCATTCATTCATTCATTCATTTATTTATATATTTATTTATTTATTTATTTATTGCAGGAAAACTAGAAAACAGTTACCTTTGACATACTTCCAATGGAACAATGATGTTGTAAGTGAACCTCAACACTCCAATAAAATATTTAGCATGCAAATACTCTGTTGTTTTCTTAGTCTCAGTATGTGTGAGTTAAATGTGGGGAGTGTGGGGACATCTAAGAAAATTATAGACCTCTTATACCGTTTCATTACAAACGGTTCCAGTTCCTCCATTTATGAATCAGTCCACTTTAATTTGAGAGATCCTTTTTTTTTCTTTTTACCTGAAGTTCTGTGCACAACATTGCTGTGTTTCCCAGATAGTTCTGATGTTAGCAGGATACTTCATATAGGACATGGTTTTCAATATGAAAATATCTAAACAGATACATCTACATGAACATGCTTTTAGAATGTCATGTGTGTTGTTTGACCAGAGACCTATAGAATAACTGCCTAGGAGTACTGCAGAAAGGAATCTTTGTTTCTTTTTCAAAGGAAACCCTCTCTGTTCACAATTTCCATGTTAGGAAGTTGCTGGTTGCCATTGGTGTTCTTTTCGGCACTCAAGTGTCAACCAGCTCACATTCTTCCTCGACTTGGACAGTCCTATGAATGCAATGGTGTCTTAGGGGGCTGATGTTCATTGTTTTCATCTCCTTATGATTTTTATAAATATCATATACCTGGTCATAATTGAAAATGAAATTTTTAAATATTTTATGTATACCTTAGAGCAATCTTTCAATCTTAATTGTTGAGGGTTTGTAAATGTTCATTCATTGATTTTTAAATTTTATTCAATTTTAACTAGAAAGATAAATACAAAATGACTAGATGTTCAAAAAGTTGAGGAATCCTTAAACCTTCCAAATAGTTGAGCCTTAATACTTAGACCCCTAACTTGCTGTTTTTGAATGCTCTATTCACATTTTTAGAATTTTACGTAGATCATATCCTTCTTTTCCTCCTTTTAAACAATTCTTTATGAAAACTTGAGTGATGTTCATAGAAGTAGTAGAGTTAGAGATTCATAGAAATGACAATTTGATATCATTCTGAGATTTTGACACTTAAACTCCTATTGACATAATTCTTTGGATGGCCATGAATCCAATATGGCAGTGAGCAGAATAGAAGATATGCCAAGATAGGTTAAGATTTATATGCATATTCTTAAACACATGTTAACCATATTCTACTACAATATTAACAAAGCTGTATGTCATAATGAAACCATTCATTTTCATGACTGATAGTATTAAATGATGAATCAAACATCTTTCTGTTTCAGAAGAGTCCTCTGGTTACTCATTAACAGGCTTTGTATGTCTAAACCAACATTATCGCAAATTTGCAGTTATAATATTTCCTTTTTGAAAAAGAAAGAATAATCTCTTTGTGGATATTCCAAGAAAATCTGGAATCTATGAAACGAAGCTGAAAGCCATAGTTTGGAGTTGCATGCATGTAAGAGGTTAAGAAAATCACCAAATCTCCAATAATGTATGTCAATTTGTCAATAAAATATCATAATTTACTAAAGTGGCAAAAATATTTTATTAGGCAAATATTTTTCAGGCAAATACCTACACTTAGATTATTCTAAGCCAAAAAAGCTAAAAGGCCTCAATACATGGAAGAAAATTTATTTCTCATTTTCTTTGTCTTAATATATTATCATCATTATTTATCTTTTATTTAATTATACTGTGGCAATTTCACACATGTATACATTGATTTTATTAATTCTTGAGTCACCTCACAATTTTCACCCAAACTTCCAAAACAGCTCAAACCATTTCTTCATGTCTACCTTCATGTCTACGCCAATATCCCTATTTATGTCTATCCAACTATGAAGCCTGTTGGAATATTGTTAGAAGACACTTGCTCCGTAATCAAACCAATACCTCATCCTTGGTGACATGTAACCTAAAAATATAGCTTCAAAACTGTCTTACATCTCTGTAGTCGAGTAGTCATTCACATGTTTGATCACTGAACTCACACTCAGCACATAAATAAATACTTCATTTTACCTGCCACAAGTTCCTTAAACTTCAAAGAAACTATGTGTGTTTTCATATTATAATCCAACATGACTTTGTGTTTTTTAACAGCTCAAGTCAGCATCCACTGTCCTCTGAAGTCCATTTAAGAGTAAAAATCAGTCACCATGTTCTTGTCAATTTCTTGTTATATGATCAAGTTCATTCCAGAAAGTAACTTAGGGCACATGTTGTTTAATGTGGCCCTTTCATAATACACAATATGATCTAATAAGGTCAGCATTCATTAGAACTAACATTTAACAAGATTCATTTATTTATTTCATTTTGTGTAAATGGGTTTCACTTACATGCCTGGGAGGCCCTTCCGTGATGATGGTGTAATTTGTGTCTGGTTATTACTCATGCCTCCATACTTGTCCAGGTAGGGAATATAGTTTTCTATGTTGGGGCCTTCGGTGCCTGACAAAGAACCTTCTGTAACAAAACATACTGTTCTAGATGACATGGAGGATAAATCAAAAATAGTGTGTATAAATGGCATTGTAATTGTGGGTTTGATAGACATGGGTGTAAACATGAGTGTCATTCCTCCAGAATCTTGTAATCCAAATTAATGTCTTCAAAAAGCAGATGTTCAGTTACTAGGAATAGTAACCCTATCTCAAGGGAAACAATGTACAAGATGGGTTGACTGCATAGGGATAGAAGGACAGACAGGAAAGCTGAGGCCATATGTGGCTAATATTGCAGTGACTTTATGGGGTTGTGATCTGCTGCAGCAATGAAATACACAGATTTAACATTCCTGCAGTCCCAGAAACTCATATTTATGGGAAGGATATTAATAGGTACTATACACAAAGATCTCCAGCCATACAGGCTGTACAAGAAAACAATTCAACAAGCAAACGTTCAGAGATACCAAGAGCCCTACCAGTAAAATGGTTAACTGAGAAACCAATTTTTGTTAAACAGTGGCCATTTGCAGAAGACAAACTGCAGGATTTTGAACAGCAGGTACAGGAGTACCTAGATGCTTACCATATTAAAGAATCAACCAGCCCTTGGAATTCTCCTGTATTTGTTGTCAAAATCAAATCTGATAAATTGAGAATGGTGCCAAATCTAAGAGCTGTTGATAAGGTAATTCAACCTATAGGACCTCTACAATCTGGAATTCCTCTGTCTTTTCTGATACCAAAAGGATGGCCTCTTATAGTTTTTGATTTGAAAGATTGTTTCTTTACTATACTTTTACAAAAAAAGGATAGAGAAAAAATTGCCTTCAAATTGTCTACTTAAAAATATTCTTAATCTACTAGGAGATACCAATGAATTATCTTCCCACAGGGAAAGCTTAATACTCCACCCTACACCAATATTTTGTAAGTCAGCCATTGGAAATAATATGTAAAAAAATTTCCTAATTCTAAAATTTACAATTACATGGATGACATTTTACTATCTGATTCAAACATACATACCTTAGAAAGACTGTTTGAAGAAGTAAAGAATGTTTTTTCCAAAATGGGGATTACAATTTTTTCCTGAAAAAAATACAAAGAAGAGATTCTGTCAATTACATAGGTTATAATACAAATTTATAGAATATTAGAGCACAAAAGGCACAAACTAGGAGACATTGATTATGACTTTCAAAGATAGATAGGAGACATTTCCAGTCTAGGACCAGCTTTGGGGATAACACCTGATTTAATGGTTCATTTAAACAGATCCTTAGATTGTGACAAAGACTTGAATAGTCCTAGAGAATTAAAAGTTGAAGCAGAAAAAACAATTGCTTGTTGTTGAAGAAAAATTACAGAAAGCACATGTGGATAGGGTGAATCATCTTAATTGCATTCTAGTCATATTGCCTTCCAGAATTTGCCCTACAGGAATTATATTTCAAAAGGAATATATAGTCTTAGAATGAATATTTTTACCACATAAAACAAGTAAAAATTTAAAATTTTATGTGAAACATGTCTCTGAATTAATTATAAAAGGAAACTTGAGACTTTGTCAACAAGAAGATAGAGACGCATCCTAAATCATATTACCTTTTAATTCTTTTTTTTCATGGTTTATTTTTTTATATTTAAAAATTTCCATCTCCTGCCCTCCTCCTCCTCCTTCCCTCACCTCCTCTTCCCCCTTCCCTCCCCTCCTTCTCCCCCTTCCCTCCCCTCCCCTCCACCCATACCTCCCCTCCCTCCCTCTCAAGGCCAAGGAGCCATCAGGGTTCCCTACTCTATGCTAAGACCAAGGTCCTCCCAACTCCCCCCTGGTCCAGGAAGGTGATCGACCAAGCTGAGAAGGCTCCCACAGAGCCCGTCCATGCAGAAGAATCAGAGCCCAGCACCATTGTCCTTTGCTTCTCAGTCAGCCCCCACTGTTGGCCACATTCAGAGAGACGGGTTTGGTCACATGATCCATCAGTCCCATTCCAACTGGAGTTGGTGATCTCCCATTAGTTCTGTCCCACCGTCTCCATGAGTGAACACTCCCCTCACGTTCCTGACTTTCTTTCTTATGTTCTCTCTCCTTCTGCTCCTCATCAGGACCTTGGGAGCTCAGTCCAGTGCTCCAATGTGGGGCTCAGTCATTTTCTTCATCTATCGCCAGGTGGAGGTTCCCTCACGGTCCTGACTTTCTTTCTCATGTTCTCTCTCCTTCTGCTCCACATCAGTACCTTTTAATTCTGATGAAACTTAAAAAAATATGGGAAGACAATGAATCTTGGCAAGGAGCATGTTCTAATTTTTTTAGGAGAGATTGATAGCAATTATCCCAAAGGTGATAGAATTAACCTTATAAAGAGAACTACTTTGATCTTTCCCTGCATCTATGGGACACACCAACAACTGGAGAATGTACATTCTATAGTGATGCAAATAAATCAGGAAATGCTGGTTATAAATCAGAATATTTAAGTGTTGCGGGAGCTCCTTCTGCTCCTTCAGCCAATAGTCGCTGAGATACCAGCCCATTGGGGCGTGGTCTCTCTTTTTAAAAATGTGGCCACTTCCCTCCACTCGCTCTCTGGCTTCCGGCTCCGCTTCTGATGACTAGGCTCCCTTCCTGATTGCGCAGAGGGCTGTTGTCTGGGACGGTGATCTGTAAGTTTTTTCCCCTTTAAATAAATAACCATTCTATTAATCATAATTCCAAACTGGTGTGGGATTGTTTGTGATTTACGCCATCATTGATCTTGGAATTTAACCATCATTTTACTTTCACAGGATCCCCCAGAAAGACGTCGCCCCCATGACAGCTGGAAGTAATTCTAGAGGACGACGTCCCCTCTCCCCGTAAAGTTTGTCCTTGGGTTTAGGGACATTATTTAAGGGTTGATTATAATTAGTATATGGTTGAGGGTTTGGGGGTTGGGGGAGGAATTTTATAAGCTCAGGGATCTTTTTTAAAAAAAAGAGGGATAATTGGATGATGGGATAATAGATTTGTAATTGTAAGTTACTGTTTTTAGACAAATAATTTGGTATCAATTCTTGTATATTGATACAAAGTTAAATTATATTGACTATTGTATGCATGCATGTTTCTACCTCTGTTTAAAACATTTATGTATTGATATATATTGTATTGATATATATATATTGTATGTATTTACCATATTGCATTGTATATTTGTACATTGTTTATATTTGGAGGTCATATTGTCCTCATTTATTGCACAGTTGTTTATTGTCTTAGTCTTTAAGTTAGATAGGTATTGAGAATTATATAGATCAGTAGTCATCTATGTTTGTCATTTATAATTAGACTAATCAGGTTCGTTAGATAAATAGAGATTATACTCAGAATAGATAGATAATCTTCAACCTCTTCAAAGAGCTGTAGAAAATGGCCTTTAATTTAACTCAGAGTTCCATGGTAGACAAATAATTTGGTAGTGAGACACAATTGCTCCTGGCAACACCAATCTATTCCTGAGAGAATGTTGAACACCAAAGACACTCCACGTGGAGCCTTTCTTCTTGGCAGAACTGGCCTTTGGGCAAAGAAATGCCCATACCTCAACCACTGACAGATACAGAGCATCCATAAATGGATAAAACAGGACTGTCATATCCTGCCAAGACAGGGTAAGATAGTTCTGAAAAGTTTCTTGCCTTTGAAAATGGTATGTCAGTTACGTTAGGCCTTAGACAAAGTTGGTTGCTTAAACGCTGCAAACGTGACTTTGGGTGATTGTCCAGGTAGCTAGTTGTCTCTATGATTTGTTGCATGTTTTAGAAGTTGTTTGAATGCACTTCCTAATTACTCAGGTAACATTATTTTCCTTCTCAGATCTTCGATGGGGTTGAAGACTATATAAATGTAGTTACTTTCCTCTCATGACTTGGCCAAGTTATTTATTATACAAGACTTAGGCTAGTTGGAATAGGATATTTGTGCTTATTGTATATAATTTCATAGTAGGTTTAGAACTCTCTTACTTAAACAAAAGGGGGAGGTGTTGCAGGAGCTCCTTCTGCTCCTTCAGCCAATAGTCGCTGAGATACCAGCCCATTGGGGCGTGGTCTCTCTTTTTAAAAATGTGGCCACTTCCCTCCGCTCGGACTCTGGCTTCCGGCTCCGCTTCTGACGACTAGGCTCCCTTCCTGATTGCGCAGAGGGCTGTTGTCTGGGACAGTGATCTGTAAGTTTTTCCCCTTTAAATAAATAACCATTCTATTAATCATAATTCCAAACTGGTGTGGGATTGTTTGTGATTTACGCCATCATTTAAGTAAAGTGGAACAAAGCCCTTATAATTCTGTCTAACGGGCAGAATTATATGCAATTATAAAGGTGTTTAGGGATTTTAAAGAACCTCTTAATAAGGTTACTGATTCACAATATGCTGAAAGATTTGTCATGCATATTGAAACTGCTGAATTTATACCAGATTATATAGAATTGACGTCATTATCCATACAGGTTCAAAATATATTAAGGAATAGGTTTTGTCCCATATACATAACATACCTTCGATTCCATATAGGTCTGCAAGGTTCTCTAGTACTAAGTAATGCAGAAACTGATTAATTACTGATTGGAAGTACATTAAAGGTCTCAGATTTTGGTTAAAAAAAACATGATGTCAATAGCAAAGTTTTAAAGAAAGAGTTCTCTATTACATGCTAACAAGTTAAAGAAATTTTAAAGAGATGTCCTATTTGCTCTTGTTATACCCAAACACCATTGTCAGCAGGTAGTGACCCTAAGGGAACTCAAAGAAATGACATCTGGCAAATGGATGTGTTCTACTTTGCACAATTTTGAAAATTAAAATATGTACACCAAACCATTGACACTTATTTATGTTTTCAGTGGGCAAGCACTTTAAGCTCAGAAAAGGCTGATTCAGTAATCACACGTTTATTAGAAGTTATGGGCATCAGGGTTATAACTACACAAATAAAGACATAATGATCCAGCATATACTCATAGGAAAATAAAACAATTTTTTGCTTATTATACTACTAAGAATATTAGATGTATACCACACAATCCTATGGGTCAGGCAGTTATAGAAAGATAAAATAAACCTATAAATAACATGTTAAACAAACAGAAAGGGGTGTAAAATACCCTCAGAAATAAATTACATAATGCTTTATTAACTTTGAATTTTCTTAATGCTACTGAGAAAAGGCCAACAGCATCAGAGACATTGTATAATAGCAAAGACGTCTGAATTAAACAAGCCAGTGTATTTCAAGGATGTGTTGACCTCAAATAGATGCCAGGAGACTTGCAATATTGGGGAAAGGGTTTTGCTCTTGTTTCCACAGGAGAAGAAAAAATATGAATACAATCAAATTTAATAAAGATTCAGTTTGAAAAGGATAAACCTCTTGAAAAAGAAATGGCAGCTTATCTACAATGTTGACAATCATACAGGTGGTAAGGAAAACATATAGTGTTGGGGCAGAGTTTTTCTTTTGTCTTTACAGGAAATATATACATCTCAAAAAATTCAAGAGACCCTGGAGTTTTGGGTGCTGATATATGGAAAAATAACTATCCACTAAGGATCATTGACAAAAAGGAATATGATTTATGAGGACAGGTAACTAATACATGTACATGAATATATAGAGCTGTATTTGGATTCAGACACTAGCTCTGCAATTCATTAAATCCAAGCATGTTGCTAAAACAATAAATTAAAGTTTCAGTTATATGTCAGGAGCCATGATATGGGAAAGAAAGAAAAAAGAATTTATTAAAAAAATTACATTACTTCATACCTATTTTGACTCCATCGTAACTTTTATTGAATATATATGTCTGTATATGTCTATATAAATAATGTTTAAGTTTTCCAAAATGAACAATGAATTTTCCTGCAGTAATCTTTGAAGTTTCCAAGAACACGATGATGCCCCACAACAACTCCACCTGGTTGATATGACATCATGATATAAATAGTGATACTATATGACATACTTTGGGTACCAGCTGTTCAAAATGGTTCCAACTTGGTTAGCTTGAATGATGTACATTTTTACAAAGTTCTGGCCATGACCCAAACAAGAACCTCAGAAAAAAAAACCCTACCAAATACTCAGAGACAATTTTCAATTATATCAGACAGTAATCTTGGAACTTAACAATCATTTTACTTTCACAGGATCCCATGGAAAGAACATCATACCCATGACAGCTGGAAGTAATTCTAGAAAATGATGTTCCCACTCCCAACAAAGTTTGTCCTCAGGGTTAGGGACATCATTTAGGCATTGATTATAATTGGTACCAGGATGGGGGTTGGAGGAAAATTATGTAGACTCAGGGATTTCTTTTAAAAAAGAAAGGTGGAGGGAATTGGATGGGATAATATGTTAGTGTGAACTTACAATAATAATAATAGTGAGTTATATAATAAATACTTAGGAGCTATTATTTATAGGCAATTTATATAGGTATAGATTTTTGTATATTGATACAAACAAATTATTTCAATATGTTCCTATTTTTGTCTACAATATTTTAAATTTCTAGGCAATTTTATTTTTTCATATTGAGTGCATGAATGCTTCTATGTTGCAAGGAGAGAGTTGGCCCTTTGTTTGTCCTGGACTCCCAGCTAGCTTATATAAGAAATAATGACACAGAAACTTTATTCATTAAAACACTGCTTGGTCATTAGCTGTAACTTCTTATTGGCTAACTCTTAAATCTCAATTTAACCCATTTCTATTAATCTTAGTCTCACCATGTGCCAGTGTCTTTTTTTTTTTTTTTTTTTTTTTTTTTTTTTTTTTTTTTTTGGTTTTTCAAGACAGGGTTTCTCTGCAGCTTTAGAGCCTGTCCTGGAACTAGCTCTTGTAGACCAGGCTGGTCTCGAACTCACAGAGATCCGCCTGCCTCTGCCTCCCAAGTGCTGGGATTAAAGGCGTGCGCCACCACCGCCCGGCTTGTGCCAGTGTCTTAACGGCAAGATTCTTATTGGTGTCTGTTTCAGGCGGGAGGATCCATGACTTCTCTCACTCTATTCTTCTTCCCAGCATTCGGTTCTGTCTTCTCTGCCTACCTAAGTTCTGCCCTATTAGGCCCAAAGCAGTTTCTTTATTCATTAACCAATAAAAACAACACATGAAGAGAAAAACCTCCTATACCACTTCTACCTCTACTTAAACCATTTTGTATATTAATACAATTTTAGGATATATTTTTCATATTGCAATATACATTTCTACCTCTGATCAAGACACTTATCAATGGTTTACATTTTGAGGTCATTTTCCTTATTTCTTGCATAGTTGTTTAGTATAATATTCCAATATATAGTCTTAGTCTTTAAGTTATATAGGTATTAAGAATTATAGGTGATCCATGTTTATTGTACTTATAATTAGACTAATAAGGTTCTTTAGATACAGAGAAAATGTATTCAGCATGCGTAGGTAATCTTTAACCACTTTAAAGAACTGTAGAATATGGCATTTAAATAACTTAGAGTTGACTTAAAACATGATTGCTCCTGGCAGCACTGATCTATTTCCGAGAGAATGTTGAGCACCAAAGATACTCCACTTGGAGCTTGTTTTCTTCTTGGAAAAATTGGCCTTTGGGCAAGGAACTGCACATGTCTCAACCACTGACAAGGTACATGGTATCCAGAAATGGATAAGCAGAACGCAGGAAAAAGTCTTTCAAACCTTGCCAAGACAGACTATGACAGTTTTGAAAATTTTTCTGCCTCTGAAAATGGTCTTTCAGTTATTCTAGGCCTTAGCCAAAGTTGGTTGCTTCAACGTTGCAAATGAGACTCTGAGTGATCGCCCAGGTAGCCAGTTTCTCTGTCATTTGTGGCACATTTTGGAAGTTGTTTGAGTATACTTCTGGCTTACTCATGTAATATTATTTTCCTTCTTGGATCTTTAGTGGGATTCAAGACTAGATAGTTATAGCTACATGCCTCTCATGACTTGGCCAACCTATGTATTATACAAGACTTAAACTTATTAGGATTGGATAATTATTGAAACATTTATCACGTTTCTTGCATGGTATATTTGTTCTGTGTATTAGGCTTAGAACTGTCTTATTTAAACAAGAGGGGGAGTTGCTGTAGGAATTCCTACAGCCAGTAGTCTTTAAGTTAAACACCCACTTGTTCATCGACTCTTGTACTATTTATGTTGACATAAAGCATGTGTCTGGCCTCTTTACCAGCTGTAGGATTTGGTTGCTGTTCTCAGTTCCACAAGAGGATTGTGACTTCTGAGTCTACCTCTAAATAAATAACCCTTTATTATTCTCAATTCTGAGCTAGTGTGGGATTTTTTTGAGTGTCCATCTTCAGGTACCAGCTGCTCAAGATGCTTCCAACTTGGTCAGCCCAAATGGTGCACCTTTTTACTGCATTCTGGCCAGAACTCAAACTAGGAATCTCAGAAAAACACCCTACCAAATATTCTCAGACTCTTTGCAATTATATAAAACCATAATCTTGGAATGTAACCATCATTTTACTTTCATAGGATCCCATAGAAAAAGCATCTCCCCCAAGATAACTGGAAGTAATTCTAGAACACAATGTCCCCTATCCTAACAAAGCTTGTCCTCAAGGTTAGGGTCATAATTTAGGGCTTTATTATAATTAGCATTAGGTTGGAGGTTGGGAATAAATTATGTGGTATCAGGGATCTCTTTGGAAAAAAGGGAAATTGGATGGGATAATAGATTTGTGTGAGCTTACTCATAAAAGTAATATTAGTGAGTAATAGAGTGAATATTTGTAAGCTATTATTTATAGGTAATTTACATTGGTATTGATTCTTATATATTGATATAAGCTTAAATTGTATTAAATATGTTCCTATTTTTATCCACATTATTTGTATTCCTAGGCAAAGTTAGTTTGTCATATTTTATACGTGCATGCTTTTACCTCTGCTTAAAACATTTTGTATATTGATGCAATTTGAGAATATATTTATCATATTGCAATGTACATTTCTACTTCTGATCAAGACACTTGTGCATTCTTTACATTTTGACAACATTGTCCTCATTTGTTTCACAGTTCTTTAAAGTTTGTTTGATATTCTAATATGAAGTCTTAGTCTTTAAGTTTTATAGGTATTAAGATTCATATGTCAATAGTCACCCGTGTTTGTCATACTTATAGTTAGACTAATCAGGTTTTTTATATACATAGAAATTATATTCTGCATAGATAGGCAATCTTCAACCACTTCAAAGAGCTCTAGAACCTGCTGTAGAACTTAGGGTTCTGTTGAAGTGAGACATGATTGCTTCTGGCAGCATTGATCTATTCCTGAGAGAATGTTGATTATTAAAGATGCTCCACTTGGAGCTTGTTTTCTTCTTGTCAAAACTGGCCTTTTGGCAAGGAACTGCACATGCCTCAACCACTGACAAGGTACATGGTATCCAGAAATGGATAAGCAGGACTATCAAATCTTGCTGAGACAGGGTAAGACAGTTTTAAAAAATTTCCTGCCCTTGAAAATGGTCTGTCATTTACTCTAGGCCTTAGACAAAGATGGTTGTTCCAACATTGCAAATGAGACTTTGGTGATTGCCCAGGTAGCCTGTTGTCTCTCTTATTTGTTGCACATTTTTGGAAGTTGCTTGATTGCACTTCCTGCTTAAGTAATATTATTTCCCGACTCATGTCTTCAATGGGGTTGAAGACTAGATAGTTGTAGTTATAGTCCACTCATGACTTGGCCAAATTATAGATATACAAGACTTAAACTCATTAAGATAGGATAATTAATGAAGCATTTATCACATGTCTCTTTTGATATTGTTTATTCTGATTGTAATTCTAATTTTATGCCTGATATTTGTTCTTATTGTATATAATTTGGTATTTGGCTTAGAACTTTCTTATTTAAACAAAAGGTGGGAGGTGCTGTAGGAATTCTTACCATCAGGAGCCTTAAAGTTACTCACCCACTTGGGTGTGGTCTCTTATACTATATATGTCAATATAAAGTGCATGTCTGGCCTCTTTTTCCAGCTGCAGGTTTCAATTCCTGTTCCCTATTCCAGCAGAGGATTGTGATCTGGGAGTCTCCCTTAAATAAGTAACCCTCTCGTACACTCAATTCTGAACTAGTGTGGGATTTCTTTAAGTGCCCTTCTTCATATGCCCATAACCTAATTGCTATGGTTCCTATGTGTACTTTTAATTTTCCTCTCCGTTCATTAGGTCCTATGCTTTTGATCCACCCTGTTCTTTGTTTCACCTCAGATAAAGATCCAATAACAAGAATATGTATGATTGGTTCTTGAAGAGGCCAATTGGATAGCAAGATTTTAGGACAATTATACTTAAATATGTACCTGTGTCTACCAGGTCCTTAATTTTAATGCCATTTATCTGAGTTGTTAACTTTGGGTTTTGATCGTTTATAAAGGTTTGGAAAAATAATTGTTTTATTGATTTTCTTAATTTTTTATCTTCAAAATCTGTTGCCATACAGTAAGTTTTGTTTTTTACAATAGGCAGTAGATATTTTCATTGTTCTGTCAGGGAGTTTTTCCAATGTTGATAGAGAAATATTGAACAAAATTTGTTATGGGAACCTGCAGGAGGCTCCTCCAGGGGATTCCTGTGGCAAAAGTTTACCTTGCCTGTCCCTTGTTCTAATTTTATTCATCCAATGTTGGCCTTAGAAGGACCTTCTGCATACTCTGAAAGTCTATGACAATCTGTTTGCGTTATCTGTAGAAAAAACTTTGTTTCTATTAATATCTTGTCTACAATACCTTTTTGCATGACCTTGTATACCATAATTAAAACATTTCACGTTTTGACTTTTCTTCAAACTTTTCGAAATTAACTTTCCTATCTCCTATACAATTATGATCATCTTATAAGATTAAATATAGATTGCATTCATAATTCATCTTATCTTTGAAGGTCCAAATACCCTTTTGCCTTGTGTACTCGACTTTTCAGAAAGCAAAGATTCAAGTAATATTCATCTAAGTTCTTGTTGTGATATCATTCTATTTACAACTAAAGTCAATTTTTGCAAAAATAAATCAAGGCTAATTTTCCCCTTGTATAATTTTAGTAAATGGCTCACTCTTCATTTCTAAAGCCTGAATTTTGTCCCTGCCACACCCAGCATGGCCTGGATAGCTGAGACTGGTGGAGGTTGCCGGGGTTGAGACAGGGAGGCTTCTTTTCAGGTGGAAGAACAGCAAGAATTATTATGCTCAGCTCACTTTTATACCTCTACTACTTCTGTGGAAAACCACCAACCAGAAAGAACACAAACATCCTTGTAATTACAGACCACAAGGAAGTTCCATTGTTGGTCAGGGGGAGTGAGAGCAGCTAGATCACAACAACTCCCCCTGTTTTATATTATAAAATAAGTGGTGCCTGTTTTGTTACTTTGGGTAGAATACCTTGCATGTCATAGGGAATAGCCCTTTAATATACCCTGTCTTAGATGGCATCCTGCCCCCAAAATATTGCCCATCTGTGGCTACCCAGACACATAGTCTTAAACCAAGTATCCCCAGGACTGACAGTGCCAATGAGCCAGACCAGTGCTGCAACCATCTAGCATGCACTAACTGGGTGGTAAATTTGAAACAAAAAAGCAGTATTCCGAAACCCTCTCATATATCGGCTGAGTTCCATAACAGTAGAAGAAGCATGCAATACAGTGCCATGAGTAACACATATAACATGATTAACTATTGAAAAGTCAAAAGGTAATCCACTTTCTCCTGAACCAAGGCACTTGTAGGTTCAAGGTCAATATGCCCAATTAAAAATGTCCATTAAGATCGTTTGGAATGCCCAAAGCATTAATGCCTCTTCCAGCCACCTGTTTGACAGTCTCATCCATCTGCACAGTCTGTGAGAGAGCAACTCAGGCAGCAGTAGCTGTGGTGGAAAAGCTAGCTTCAGTTGCCTTCTGGGCCTAGCCACACTCACTTTGGGTCCAAACAGCTGCATGGAGTGGAGCAGAACTCAGCTCCTGAACCACTGAAGGGGCCCTACTTTAAAAATCTTTTAGAGAATTTGGGTATCATCAACCTGTCTGGCTACTTCCTGCTAAGCAGGGGTGCTGCATTCTTGAGGGTATTTTACATCAACATTTCAGGGGGTCTAGGAGATTCAAACCACATAAACTTGCAATGAATCCACAGGTTCTCATCCTCTCTGGAGACAAAAGCAGAACCTCTTATTCAAAGCATCAAATCCTTAGGCCCATATTTTAAAATAAAATTACCTTTCTTAGCAGTTCTTAGAATCCAATGTCTTTCTCCAGTCTAGAATGCAAAAGACAACACAATCAACATAATAACATACATCTGTACACATTCTATCTCGTTCAGGCCCTCGATTCATCCTCCTGCTTCTTCTTTATTACTACCCTACTGGCCAGTCTTCCAGAGGGTACCCCTCAGAGCATCTCTGGGGATGCAAAAACACATACTCTGACTTGGATTGTTAACATTTCAACTTCCTCCCATAATAAACCAGGGCTAACTTGTGCTATAGTTTGTATGAAATCTTCAGCTGTCTTCCTTGTTTCTTCTGTGGTTTGTTGGTTTAAGAGATTCAGTTACTTTTTGAGGCCTTTCAATTTACCCTTCAACTTCTTTTTTATATGTACTAGTCTTTTGGAGGGTGTCCCTCATAGTAATTCTGGGGATGAAAACAAAACATATTACCTTTCCCAGTAAGCTCCATGATTTATCCAGCAGATGGAGCAACCCCGTTCACATATCTCCATTTTGGAGATCTCAGTGGAACCTCCACTCTGCTGCAGCCAGCACATCTTGGATAGCTGAGACTGGCAGCGGGTGCCAGGATTGAGACACGAAGGCTTATTTTCGGGTGGAAGAACAGCAAGCTTTATTTTGCCCAGCTGGTATAGGAGGGTCTTCTATCTATCTGTTGCTTTCATTGGTTAATTAATAAAGAAAACTGCTTGGCCTGATACCTCAGAACATAAATAGGCAGGGAAGACAGAACAGAATTGTGGGAGGAAGAAAGCAGAGTCAGGCAGATACCATGTTTCTCCTACCCAAGATGGACGGTGGTTAGACTTATTCCGGAAAGCCACAGTCAAGTGGCAAAACACATGAATAGAAATGGGTTAATCAAAATGTGAGTTAGCCAGTAAGAGGCTAGAGCTAATCGGCCAGGCAGTGTTTAAATGAATCCAATTTGTGTGATGTTATTTCAGATGTGAAACTAGCCAGGGAGAAAAGTGGCAGAAAGCGGCCCTCTGTCCCTTTTACAAGTGGCACCAATGTGGCCTATTAAATACACTTAAAAACCTGAGAGAACTTAATTTAAACACAGAAAAAGAGAGTTTAACACAGCTTTTTGCTGTTTGCTAGGACATGCAATAGAGAGATTTCCTGTTTAAGCAATAGCATCAGAAAAAAAAAAAAAAGCCATGCCATTTTAAAACACAGCTTCATAGGCTGTGCCACCAGTACAAACTCTGGCTTTAAAGCATTTCAATGGTTTTTATTAGACTGAATGTTTGTGTTCCCACTCAGGATCAGAAAGAAAGTACTCTTAAACTATGCCAATGGCTTGGCGCTCCCCACCTGGGCAGACAATGGGATCAGGCTTAAACAGACAGGAGAGCATGGCGTATTTCTGCCAGCATACAGAGAGATGTTTCCAGTGCTCTGCATGGCAGATTTGACTGTAACTTGGATGAAAAGAGTTTCTGTGCTGCACACTTAGTCTCAGAATTAAACCGCTAAGTGAAGCTCCTATCTGGCAGCCCCAGAGCTAGCAGAAAACGGTATGTCCACCATTTTGAAATTGGAGAGAAGTGGAGACAAAATCCAGAGCAGCCTGCTTCTCTGCAGCTCAGAGGTGCAACTGATTCAAAGTCTCAAGTGGAGAGACAGGAAAAAGGAATATAGAGAATAAAGTTAATGCTTTATAAAGGTAAAGTTTTGTAAAGAGACAGAGTACAGAGAGTTATGAGTTAAAAATAAAGAAAAATAAGCCACATAAAAATCAACATTCACAGAGAGTTTGGAATCTATATATTGTATTTTCTTTGAATTCTTTAACTGTGACGGAGCTAAATACAGAGAGACATTTCATTTTGTGGGTTGCTAAGCTGATCCAACATGTATGTTCTAAAAGTATCATGACTTCCAAATTTGGGTCTAAGGATATGATGCTTTGGAGAGGCTCTTCTTTTGTTTTCATAGAGGATGAGACCCTGTGGATTACTTCTAAACCAATATGGTATGATAGACCATGGCCTCCTGAAAGGTTACTGTGAACACCCTCAAAAAATTACTTCACTAAACTGCTGACTGAGATGAACCTAGCACACAAGCTATACCATGAAAGACCTGATTAACAGCACCCCCATACAGCATGAAGCAGTTTGGAGAAAAAACACTACACCCATATTCCCAAATATTGTTTATAAATGTTCTTTTACATTTAAAGGGGGATATGATATAGAGATGAATAATTTGCATTGGTATAAAACTTGGTTTATTGAAAGAAAATTTAAGGTCAATCTTGTTATATGTATACGTATTTCTGATCTTGATTAAGGTATTGTGATTGTGTAGCCCATTTAACAATGTATTATAATTACAAAAATGTAGTATAATTAGGAAATACAGGTTGTTAATGGATAAACATCAATAATAGTCAAGCTTGTAGTCATGTTAGTGAGATTTTCTAGATATATAGAGATATCTTGCAGTTAAATAGGCATTCTGCATATCTTTCAAAGACTACAGAATATGGCATTTAATGTTTTAAAAACTTAGGACTTTTCATGACAATGAGACACGTCTGCTCCTGGCAACACCAATCTACTTCAAGAGGAAGATGGGCATTGAAGAGGCTCCTTAAAGAGTTTGATAGCCATTTGAGAAAGAAACTGCTCTTGCCTGGACTGTTGCATAAACTGGACATGAAGAACCTGCAGAGAGCGGACTAGTGAACTTGCCTAAAGGTGAGATGGTCTTTCAGGGTTCCTGCTTCATGAAAGAGTCTGCGAGAAAGTGACTGAACTATCTTTGGAATTTCCTGCTTCATGGAAATGTCTGCTGGATACTATGGGCTTGTAGGCCTGATGATGGGTGCCCCAATGGTAAGAGGAACTTTGGGTGACTGTCTAGGCAGTGAGATGACTCTGTCATTTCTAGAGTTTTGGAGTTGCTTACTTCTTATTTACTTAGGTAATATTATATACTTCTGGAGTCTTTGATGGAGTTGAAGTATAGTTAGTTATAGTTATAGTTTTCCTTTGTTATGATAAAAGATAAAATATACATAAATATTGTAATTCTTACACTTGCTTGATAACTGTTTTGTTATATGTAATTTTACTATGTTAAAGTTAAAGCCTTTCTTTTTTGTTTAAACAGAAAAAGGGGAAATGGTGTAGGAGGGTCATCTGTGTATGTGTTACTTTCACTAGTTAATAAAGAAACTGTCTTGGCCTGTTGATAGGCCAGCCCTTAGGTGGGTGGAGTAGAGAGAACAGAGTTCTGGGAGGAAAAAAGCAGAGTCAGGCAGATGCCATGAAGCCCAAGCAAGAGATGGATGTAGGTTAGAATTTTACCAGTAAGACACCATCTCATGTGGCTACACAGATTACTAGATACGGGTAAAGCAAGATATGAGAGTTAGCAAAGAAGAGGCTAGATATAATGGACCAGGCTGTGTTTAAATGAACACAATTTGGACCTTCTGTTGAATGTACATCTCCTCCGGGCTCTTACCAGGTGCTCCCTCGCGGTTCATCCCCCTGGCCCAGCTCTGGGGCTCCTGCTTCTGGAAATGAACTTCAGGCAAAGTGATGCTCAACTCTAAGGGGAGGGCTGCGACTGAGAAGAAATAAGAAGGTGCCGCCCTGGGCTGCCCTCCAGCGCGCGGCTCCGGGGGCTGCGGGTCCTGAGCAGCGGCCTGTTCCGGGGCGCGCTCAGCCGGAGCAGCAGCCATTGCGGCAGCAGCAGCAGCAGCAGGAGCGGCCACCTCAGCCTCCGCCTCTCCGTGAGTCACCGCGGTGGGGAAGGAGGGAAGATGGGGTCAAATCTGACCGCCAGCGAGGAAGAATTCCTGCGCACCTATGCGGGGGTAGTGAGCAGTCAGCTCAGCCGGCTGCCACAGCACTCCATGGACCAGGGTGCGGAGGAGGTGGTGATGGCGTTTTCCAGGTCAGAGACCGAAGACCGGAGGCAGTAGCTGAAAGCCCCTTGGGATACCCTGAAAGCCACCGAGGGCCACAAGATCTGTGGGGCTCCTCTCCCAGTTGGGTGGTAGTAAACCACCTTCTGTTTCCATCCCTCTGTTACCCTCCCCACCTTACCCCCACCCTTTCTACCCTAGCCACTCGGCAGGGCTGGCATCAGGGAGATGCCAGCGGTGGTTTGTGATTGGCTTGAAGGGATGGACTATGATTGGCTGCAGGAAGAAACCTTTTTATTTTTAAATCTTGACCAATGGAAACCTTTTATTTTTATTTCTGACTATTTTTTAAAAAATTTGCGCCTCGGTTTCTGGCTTCCCCAGAAGCTCTCCGAGTTCTGGTGCTTTATTTAGGTCATTTTTTTAGGATTGTGAAGAGACCCAATTGGCTGCTTAAACTGGAAAAAGATTGTGATTGGCTGTCTTGTGGGAAATGGTCTTTTCTTTGATTGGCTGCAGGTGTTCTGCTCATATTACTAACTTCCTCTCTTCTGAATGCAGAAAACAGGGTTTGGGGATTATTGTTATATTTGACTTGAAAAAAGAAAACAAAGAAACCAAAAATAAAAAAAATGAACACAATTTGCGTGTTGTCATTTTGGGTGTAAAGCTAGCCATGCAGGAGCTGGGCTGGATGAATAGCAGGCCTGCTCACCTCATCACTATAACCAGCAACCTTTTATACCTCTCCTGCTTCTGTGGAAAACCACTGGCAAGAAAGAACACAAACATTCTTGTCAATTACTGACCACAAAGAAGTTCATCTGTCAGTCAGGGGGAGGGAGGGCAGCTAGATCACAACAGTTCCAAGGACTCAAAGCTGCTGCATGCAGAGGCCATGTTTGTTCATCAAATATAACTTGTCTTTCCATATCATCATGATGGCCATCACCAAATATTTGACCTTGGGAAATCTCATAACCTCTAACCCCATTTTGCCTCATAGGTACTCCAAGCTCCACCACTGTCTCCCACATTTGAAGGCACTAGTTAGGTTATAAGGAGGCTTCACATCTATGAGTCTAGAGTTCCTGAGTTTCCAAAAAAATAGGTTCAGCTGCTTCTGTATATTTCTTAATCCTAATCTTGAGCTCCCTTGCTGATATACTCCCACCTCCCTCTCTTCAAACAAATTCCTGGAGCTCAGCTTGGTACTTTGTTGAAAATCTCTGCAACTGGCTCTATAATTTAAAGTACCAGATTTTGTTCACTTCCCATGGAAACCCTAACCAGTTTGGAGAAGTATACGTTTGGAGGTTGTGGGAGGTGCTGGAGAAAGGGTCATTGGGAGAACTGTAAATGGAATGTAAATTGAGTTTTAAAAATTGATTAAAATTAAAAATGTTATGGTCCTTCAATCTTCCTCCCCCAAGAACTAGTTTTTATGTTAAATTTCTAATCTTCATTACCTCAGGATATAACAATTTTCACATTAAAAATCTGGTCTTTAATATTCAAAACAAGTATTAAGAACTTGAATGCCTATAAGAATATGTTGAGAAAATGACATAAGAAATCCTTGAGCAGAAGGGATACTCTATGATGACCTTATTTTAGGTTTTCTTTTGGGACAAAAAAAATAGAATTCTGAAGAAAATAGACATGGTATCACATTGATCTATGTGAATTTACATCTCTTATTTTTTCTCTCAATTTGTGTATGATTGTTGTGAAAACTTAGAAAATGTATGTGAAGTTGTGGAAACTAGAAAGTAGAAGTTATGAATTCTATTGGGAGCTATTAAGTTCCAGGTGTACATCCCAGTCATGGAAAACTCAAGGCCTCTAATAAGCTCTAGGTCACATAGAGCCTGAGGCATGCTGCCTACCATTTAACCTCACCTTTAACTGAATGTCTTCCTCATGAACTATTCTGTAACTTGTTTAAGTTGTGCTTCATGAGTTCATAGATGACATTTTGAAGGGAGTTAACAGAATGATCTTTTTCACACATTGCCAACACTGGAGAGGTTCAAGGAAGGGATAAAATATTTGCAGCAGTTCACAGAATCTGCTGTTCATAACTAGGATACACCAAGCCAAAGAGAAGGTTGCCTTCCCCCAGGAAGTGACTGTTTCACATTCTAATGGGTCTTAAAACTACAAGCATTTAACACAACCTTTTGGGGTTCAATTAAAAATGCAAAGAATGAGCTAAGGGAGGGGGGTAAAGATATAAGTGTAAATAATTCTACTCAAAACAGGAATCATCTGTCCATGTTTTTTTTTATTCATCTCTCTTTAATCCATCATTTCTCATGGTTCCACCTGTTACTTAATTCCTCATACTACATTGTTCTTCATTTCAAATCATTTTACATTGTTCATAGTTCTACCCTTTACCAATGTTCTCAGTCATTTATACTCTTAAACCCACTAAATTCCCAGTCCAAGAAGGTTGTAAGGCCAGAATTATTTTAAAACATTGAAATCAAATAAGTGTTTACACACACACACACACACACACACACAGAGAGAGAGAGAGAGAGAGAGAGAGAGAGAGAGAGAGAGAGAGATTTTCAATAAAATTATGAATAGAGCTTGTGTTGTTTAAATCAGTGTACAACTTCCTTTTTCCCAGTGTGCATAGAAGTTACCAAGTAACCAGGCAACCTACGGGAATCTTATGGCTCTTGATCAGATAAGACATACACCCGATGATGTAGCTTTTAAGGGTCTAGGCAGGAGTTTTGCTCTGGGTAGTAGGAAAAAAAGGACACGGGTCTCAAAAATTGTCTGTTCTGGGCTATGTTGTTTTCACCCATGGGGTAAAATGACGGCAGCTTGGACAGGTGGTAATTCTATGTCCTTGGAGATCTGTGAATATCTTAGATGGAATATTCAATGCCTGGACCATAAGCATTGACTAAATGCTTGCTTATAGTGGTAATAGCAAGAAGACAGATCTCTGAGCTTAACCAAAAAGGAGGAACAAGCCCTGTCAGTGGGAAACTGTCCTGAACTAGGGAACTAATTCTAAAATATATAACAGAAATAAAGTAAACTACAGAAAAAAACAACAACAAAGGACAGCCAATTTATTCACAAAGCATTAAAGCAAAATGCCTTACTTTTTGGTTTAACCTTTATTAATTCTTAATTATGATAAGTCACTTGGGAAAGAGAGCTGAGAAATTGTATAATATTGGGGCTAGTAGTAATAATTCACACATGCTAAGTCCATCATGCTATCACTTTGTTTGTCATCTCGATCTTCACTTTCTTTTCTGAAGTTTTAAAAGTGTTCTTTGGGTTAGGACCACCTACAATGAATAATAGAACCTAATGAAATGATATAACTTCTCTTTGCCTTCCTAAATTCCCATGGGATAAGATTGCTCTGATTTTTCAATAAACACTGAATATTTGTCAAGTAATAATATATTCTGCTTTCATGATACATCTTTAATGAGTATGAAAAAAACCCACCAGATATTGTATCTTTGCAGTTTTCATGCTATCTCTAAATTTTCATTCATTTGGGATTCATATAATACTCTTAACACTTATTCACAGATGATAAGTTACCAAACTCATTTATGTGTAGTATAAGTTTAATGTATCTCAATGGATAGTAGATCTGTCATGAGATAGAAAATTACATGACACTCAAGTATTTAAACTCACCCATATTCTCCTCAAATTCTTCCATAACTAGGAACACAAACACATACACAGACACATACACACACATCATACAGACATATAGGCACCACACACTCTGAATAATTATAAATAAGTATTGTACAAAGTAATAATGACAAGATAATAGTTTATGCTTCTTAATGTAAGTGTTCAGGAAAGTCCTTTAGATAAACAAAATAGATGCCAGAGCAATAGCAATGAAGTCTAACACCAATTAAAACAATGGCATGTGGCATACATAATATCTTCTTGATGAATAGTGAAATTAAAGAAAAATAGCATCACACTAACTGAGATTAGACATACCTATGATGGATTATCCCTATAATCAAAACACTTGAAACAGAATTGGAAGTATAACAAAATTGAGGCAAAACTAGGCCCAGTCAGAAAAGTAAACTCAGAGAGAAACATAAAGAAGCATTCATGTGAAACATAAAGCAAAGGATATAATATAATAAATACTTGGTTTGTTGATGGAGAACACAAAACATTAATGAGGATGATTGAAGAGGAAAAGGCAGAGGACATATTATTAATACATCAGGAATACACAATGTACCCAAGACTCTCTGCAGCTGCTGAAGATAAAAATGAAAAAGAGGCCACCAGAGATAGGAGGCAATCACCATAGTTCTCTTCCTCCTCCTCATGGATCCTAGCAAGGTCCTCCCAGCATGGAGGCCAGTAGCAGAATCACACTCTTCATACTGGCAGCTAGAATCAGCTCACAAGAAGGAAGTATTTGCCAAATTGTTGTGACCCCAGAGCAGCTTAGATTCCAAGACCGGTGGGGGTACCTGGATTGAGAAACGAAGGCTTCTTTTCAGATGGAAGAAGAGCAACCTTTATTTTTCCCCAAGCTAAAGTCTTTCATACCTCTACTGCTCCTGTGGAAAACCTGCAGCCAGAAAGAACACAAACATCCTTGTAAATTACAGACCACAAGGAAGTTCTGCTATAGGTCAAGGGGAGTGAGGGCAGATAGATCACAAAAACTCCCCCTGTTTTATTTTATAAAATGAATGGTGCCTGTCTTGTTACTTTGAGTGGAGTACCTTGCCTGTCATGGGGAATAACCCCCTAATATTTCCTGTCTTAGGTGGTATCCTGTCCCCAAAGTATTGCCCATCCATGGCTACCCAGATATGTAGCTCTAAACGAAGTATCCCCAGGACTGACAGCGCAAACAAGCCAGACCAGCACTGCAACCATCTAGCATGCACTAAATGGATAGTAAAATTAACAAAAGCAGTATTCCAAACACTTCTCACGTGACGGTTGAGTTCCATATCTGTAGCAGAAGCATGCAATACAGTGCCAGGAGTAACACACATAACATGATATAAGCTAGAACATGTTAGCCATTGAAAAGTCCAATGATAGTCCACTTTCTCCTGAATGAGAGCCAATTGTTGGTTCAAGGTCAATATGCCCAATTGAATATGTCCATTAAGATATTTTGAGCCGGGCGGTGGTGGTTCACGCCTTTAATCACAGCACTCGGAAGGCAGAGACAGGCAGATCTCTGAGTTCAAGGCCAGCCTGGTCTACAAGAGCTAGTTCCAGGACAGGCTTTTGAAACTATAGGGAAACCCTGTCTCGAAAAACAAAACAAAACAAAACAAAAACAAAACAAAAAAAAAAGATATTTTGAATGTCCAAAGCATATTTGACTTTCAGCCAGCTCCTTGACAGTCTCATCCATCTGTGCAGTCTAGGAGAGAGCAACTCTGACAGAAGTATCTGTGGTAGCAGAGATAGCAATACCAGCAATCACAGCTGCGGTGATTTCAAGGTCTCACTTCTGCCGATCTTCTATAGTCCAGGACTTTTTCCCATATTTGCTGATACTCCTGACACTGCTGTGGTGTCCCCCAGGCCAGGTACCGACTGGGCCAGGGCAACATGCCTAGCAAAGCTCTGCTCCAACTGCCTTCTGGCCACAGATGTATTCTCTCTGGGTCCAAACTGCTGCATGGAGCAGAGCAAAACTCAGCAAAGCAGGCTTGCTACTCCTGCTCCCAAACCACTGAAGGGGACCCACTTGAACAATATTTTAGGGAATGTGGGCATCATCAACCTGTCTGGCTACTTCCTGCTGAGTGGGGGTCCTGCATTCTTGGGGGAATTTTACATCAACATTTCAGAGGGTCTCGGTGAGTCAAACCACATAAATTTGCAATGAATCCACAGGTTCTCATCCTCTGTGAAGACAAAAGCAGAACCTCCTTTCCAAAGCATCAAAATCTTATTTCCATATTTTAAAGTCAAAATACCTTCTTAGCAGATCCCAGAATCAAATGTCTTTCTTCACTCCAGAGCACAAAAGACAACACAAGCAACATAATAACATACATCTGTGCATATTCTTTTCTTCTCAGGCCTTCAATTCACCCTCCTGCCTCCTATTAATTACTTTACTACTGGCCACTCATTTGGAGGGCATCTCTTAGAGCATCTCTGGGGATGAAGAAACACACACTCTTTTTAATCTGACTTGGGTTGTTCCAAGTCTGGAACATCTAAACCCCCTTTTGTAATAAACAAGGGTCTAACTTGAAGCTATTATTTGTATAAAATATGTGGCTGTCTTTCTTGTTGCTTCCATGCCTTGTTGCTTTACGAGATTCAGTTACTTTTTGAGGCCTTCAATTCACCCTCCCGCACCCCTCACAGTCCTGACTACCTTGCTCATGTTCTCCCTCCTTCTACTGCTCATTAGGACCTTGGAAGCTCAGTCCAGTGCTCCAATGTGTGGCTCTGTCTCTATCTCCGTCCATCACCAGATGAAGGTTCTATGGTGATATGCAAGATAATCATCAATGTGGCTCTAGGACGAGGCCAGTTCAGGCACCCTTTCCACTGCTGCCCAAGGAACAAGCTGGGGATATCTCCTTGGTCACCTGGGAAACCCTCTAGAGTCAAGTTTCTTGCCAACCTTAAATTGTTCCCAGTAATTAAGATATTTACTTCCCTGCTCCCATATCTCCCCTCCTCCATCCCAACCATCCCATTCCCTAAAGCTCTCCCTATCCTCTCTTTCTCCCTGCTCTCCCCCCATCTCCCCTTATCCCCACCTCACCCCCACCCCCATGCTCCCAACCCCTGCCCGGCTATTTTGTCAATTTCCAATATCCAGGAAGATAATGATATGTTTTTCTTTGGGTTCACCTTCTTATTTAGCTTCTGTAGGATCGTGAATTATAGGCTCTATGTCCTTTATTTATGGCTAAAATCCACTTATGTGTGAGTACACACCATATTCCTCATTTTGGGTCTGGGCTACCTCACTCAGGATGGTGTTTTCTATTTCCATCTATTTGCATACAAAATTAAAAATGTCATTGTTTTTTACTGCTGAGTAGTACTCTAAAGTGTATATGTGCAACACCTGCTTTATCCATTCTTCTACTGAGAGGCACCTAGGTTGTTTCCAGGTTCTGGCAATTACAAATAGTGCTGCTATAAACATAGTTGAACAAATACTTTTGTAGTATGATTGTGCATCTCTTGAGTATATATATTCCCAAGAGTGGAATTGTTGGGTCCTGAGGTAGGTTGACTCCCAGTTTCCTGAGAAACTGCCACACTGATTTCCAAAATGGTTGCACAAGTTTGCATTCCCACCAACAATGGATGAGTGTTCCCTTTACTCCACATCCTGTCCAGCATAGGCTATGATTGGTGTTTATGATTTTAGCCATTCTGACATGTGTAAGATGGTATCTTAGAGTTGTTTTGATTTGTATTTCCCTGATTGCTAAGGAGGTTAAGCATGATCTTAACTGTCTTTTGGCCAGTCAAAATTCTTCTGTTGAGAATTCTCTGTTCAGTTCAACTCCCCATTTTTAATTGGGTTAATTAGCATTTTAAAGTTTAGTTTCTTGAGTTCTTTATGTATTTTGGAGATCAGACATTTGTCTTATGTGGGGTTGGTAAAGATCTTCTCCCAGTCAATAGGTGGCCTTTTTGTCTTAATGATAGTGTCCTTTGCTTTACAGAAGCTTCTCAGTTTCAAGAGGTCCCATTTATATATCGTTGCTTGTATTGTCTGTGCTACTGGGGTTCTACGTAGGAAGGTGTCTCCTGTGCCCAAGTGTTGTAGACTACTTCCCACTTTCTCTTCTATCAGATTCAGTGTGTTCAGATTAATACTGAGGTCTTTAATCCATTTGGACTTGAGTTTTGTGCATGGTCATAGAAATGGATCTACTTTCATTCTTCTACAGGTTTACATTCAGTTATTCCAGCACCATTTGTTAAAGATGGTTTCTTTCTTCCATTGTATACTTTTAGCTCCTTTGTCAAAAATCAGTTGATCATAGATTGGTGGATTAATATCTGAGTCTTCAATTCAATTCCATTGGTCGATTTCTCTGTTTTTATGTCAATACCAAGCTGTTTTCAATACTGTAGCTCTGTAATAGAGTTTTCCATGTAAAGTTGATTACTGTTCTCTCAAGGTCTGTGAAAATTTTTGTTGGGATTTTGATGGGGATTGCATTGAATCTATAGATTGCTTTTGGTAGAATTGCCATTTTTACTATGTTGATCCTCCCAATCCACAAGCAATGGAGATCCTTCCATTTTCTGGTATCCTCTTCAATTTCTATCTTCAAAGACTTAAAGTTTTTGTCAAATAGATCTTTCACTTCCTTGGTTAGAGTTACCCCAAGATACTTTATACTATTGGTGGCTATTATGAAAGGTGATGTTTCTCTGATTTCTCTCTCTGCTTCATTATCCTTTGTGTATAGGAGGTCAACTGATTGTTTTGGAGTTGATCTTGTATCCTGCCACATTGCTAAAGGTGTTTATCAGCTGTAGAAGTTCTTTGGTAGAGTCTTTGTGGTCACTTATGTACACTATCATGTCATCTGCAAATAATGAAAGTTTGACCACTTCCTTTCCAATTTGAATCCCCTTGATCTCCTTATGCTATCTTATTGCTGTTGCTAGAACTTCAAGTACTATATTGAAGAGGTATGGAGAAAATGGACAGCCTTGTCTTGTTCCTGATTTTAGTGGGATAGCTTTGAGTTTCTCTCCATTTACTTTATTGTTAGCTGTTGGCTTGTTGTATATTTGCTTTTATTATATTTAAGAATGAACCTTGTATCCCTTATATATCCAAGACCTTTATTATAAAGGGGTGTTGAATTTCGTCAAATGCTTTTTCATCATCTAATGATATAATCATATGTTTTTTTCCTTCAGTTTATTTATATGATGGATTACATTGATAGATTTTTGTATCTTGAAACAGCCCTGCCTCTCTGGGATGAAGCCTACTTCTTCATAATGTATGATATTTGGATGTGTTCTTGGATTCGGTTTGCCAATACTTTATTGAGAATTTTTGCTTATATGTTAATGAGTGAAATTGGTCTATAATTCTCTTTCTTGGTTACATCTTTGTGTGGTGTTGGTATCAGGGTGACTGTAGATTCATAAAAGGGTTTGGCAATGACTCTTCTCTTTCTATTTTGTGAAACACATTAAGGAGTATAGGTATTAGCTCCTCTTGGAAGTTCTGGTAGTATTCTGCATGGAAACCATCTAGTCCAGGGCATTTTTGGTAGGGAGGTTTCTGATGACAGCTTCTACATACAAACAGATGCAACCCTATCTGGAATTTCTTCAACAACCAGAATATTTAATAGGTTTTTTTGAATTTACTTCACAGTAAAAGCATTCACCCTAGTCCAAATAGCTAAGGTTGTATAGAAGAATATGTTGAAATTACATGTGAAATCTCTCTAGCTTCTCAGATGTTTCTTGTCTTTAGAAAATGGATAAAAGGGTAAGCTTCAGAAAATTATGCCAGTAGAATAATGCCATTAATGGAATACATACAGAGTTCCAATGTATTATTCAGTATGCAATTTCCATTTGCTGTCTTGCCATTCTAGGTGACAATAGAATGAGAGGAAAATGTAATCAAAAATTGTTTAGAGCCACCATGTGTCCTGAGAACCAACCATTCCCATGTCCTCTGCAATAGAAGAACATGCTCTTTACACTTGAGACATTTGTGATAATATGCCTACAAAAGGACTTCACTGGTATGAATTCCTCTAACTGTAATTAATTTACAAGAAATGTACTTTCTTAAAATCTCATATTAATGTTGAGACATCAACTCCCAAATATTGGGGAAACAACAACTTTTTGACTATTCAATGATCAAGATAAATACAATAATATCACTCCCAAACACTCAAAGTCTATTAGGCTAAATACAAAGAAAAAAATCGAAGACTGTTGAAGAAGAAATTTTTTTACAGAAAAGAAGATCTAAAGCATCAAAAACACATCAAAGCCAGAAGAAGAGGCTCCACATTATGAAAAAGTTAAAAAGCAAATAAAAAATTTGTCTCTCAAAATTGTAGAGATATTTCATTTACATATTAATAAATAAAGCTTACCTGAAGAGCAAAAAGCAAAGCAGCCACCCTGGCTAGCCTGACAGACCAAGCAGTGGTGACACACACCATTAATCCCAGCAGCCACACTAGTTTGTCATAGAAACTATGTGGTAGTGGTACATTACTTGAATCCCAGTACTAGAGTGGAATATAAGAAGAGAGAAGACAGGTCTCAGTCAGTCTCATTCTTAGGATTACTTGAGGCAGGATCACAATTTCAGATTGAGGTAGGGATAAGAGCCAGTAGCTGGCTGTTTTTGTTTTTCTAATCTTCAAGTTGAACCTCAATAATTGTTTCTGTGTTTTTATTGATCATGATATACAGGATTTCCATCTAGATGTTTAGGAGATACAGTGAACTTATATATGTGTGTGTATCATATACACATATGATCCTGAAAATGATTTGAACAGAAAATAAAGCCTTCAAATTGACAAAAAAGATTAGATGAAATAAAGAGTCCAACACAGCAAAGGAAAGACTAAGTAGAGGAAAATAAAAATTGTTGCTATCTATAAGAGATAGGAAACTAATATTCAGAATGTACAAATGTTTCCATTCTCAGGCGCTAAGAAAATATTGAAAGGACTTTTCTCTTATAGTCTAGGTTCTAAGCCTGTACTTAGAAGGATGACTGAGCCATCCCTCCAGTCATGAGTGGTCATGACTCAATAGGAAAATCAAACGGGCTAATGAATACAGTATCAAAGTCCAACATTCTTAGTTTCAATAGAAATGCAATTTAAAACTGTGAGGCTATTCTATTTGACATTAGTCCACAAAAGTCACCATTTCTTTTGAGAAAACATCACTGTAATGAGGACTGGCAGCTGTGTTCCTGCTGCCTAGCTCCCAGCTGCCAGGCTAGCTTATGCCCCAAAATAACAACACACAAACTCTATTCATTTAAATACTGCCTAGCCTATTATTTTCAGCCTCTTATTAGCTAATTCTCACATCTTGCTTTAACCCATATTTAGTAATGTGTGTAGCACCATAAGGTGGTGGCTTACCAGAAAAGATTCAGCATGTATGTCCTGGTGGCTGGCTTAATGGCGACTGTCCCAGAG
This sequence comes from Arvicola amphibius, assembly GCF_903992535.2. Classification (NCBI taxonomy): domain Eukaryota; kingdom Metazoa; phylum Chordata; class Mammalia; order Rodentia; family Cricetidae; genus Arvicola; species Arvicola amphibius. The sequence continues at coordinate 18,337,811 of NC_052048.2, forward strand.
AGGAGAGGCATGGCATCTGTCTAACTTCCCTTCTTCCCAGCATTCTGTTCTGTCTACTCCACCTATCTAAATCCTGCCCTATCAAAAAGCCAAGGCAGCTTCTTTAATAATCTATGAGAGTCCTCCATCACATCAGCAAATGTGGCTGAGAATGTGAACAAAGGGAAGATGTTGAGAGTGAAAATCAAATGAGAAAACTGGACTCATCCTGTGAGAGTTGATACCAAATTTTGCGAAAGTTAAAAATGGATCTTACATATGTGGTGTAGTCATATTGTGGGTATTTTCTGTAGTTCAGGAATAAACAGGATATGAAATTAACTTTGAAATGTGATTAATTTAAATTCTACATAACTGCAAACAGAACAGGTATAACTGTCATATGAAAAAGACAGTCCTAAACTGCTTCAACCATTGCAAGTTCCCAAAAGCCTATTACATGATCTGTACTACTTGGCCCACTTTAAAGATTAATAACTGAGAGTGTTCCTCCTCAGCTGTTCCACATACTGTTGGTATTATTTCTGCTGATTTTCTAGGTGATATTTTTCTAACCTAAAACAATAATCCTTTTCACAAGCTGCTAACACTGAAAAAGGTCAAGAAAAGGGCTCAAGTTGTGTGATATTTGACAACATCAACTTCTCTATTCAATGACCCACCTAGCTATGGACAAGGCTGAGTTCTTCCAGAATGGCCAATTCCTCAGTTGCCCATGTGTATAGCTAGCTTTCTACTCTCCCCCTTTTCTGACTTTCCCAGAACAAATTTCATCAAAGTCAGCCCTGGTCAGGACCCCTAATCTCCAAGTCCTGCCCATCTTTTATCTTCAGACACTAGAAAACTATCCTGCCAATAAACAATGGACCTTATTCATAACAGTCAACTGTACCCTGTCTTTGACGTTCAACTCCATGATTCCAAAGAGAATGTGTCTGATTTTCATAGTACCAGAGAAAGCTAGTAAATGCAAATACACTACCCATTCAGAATACATCTATTATCACCTCACACTACAGAATTTCACATCATCTGTAGCAAAAGACATTTTTCATTAATTTTTGTTTTCTGAGTTTACCTATACACTGTGATAAATGAACTATCCGGCACATTGGTATGCACAGCACAAGAAAGTGGTTCACGTGCATGAATGATCATCTATATGTGGATCCATATGAACCTTTCTTTTCTGGAACCAGCCTCAACAAAATAACAAAAGTTAGTAAAGAATAAGAACATGGAAGAAAAAATAATAAAACAGAAACATTGGATAGTATGGAAAGGAGTTCCAGTGAATACTGAAATTTGTCCACATTTAATTTTATGTAAATTTTGTTCCTCAGTACAAAAGAGGGAAGAAGGCAACAAAAGACTTCTTTTACATGATACAAAGGACAACTTGAACTGTTAATGTCTTCAACACTTTGAGCCATCAAGTCTTTAGCATTATGTTGTTTAGGCAGTGAATCCACACTAGAAAAAGTGTCCTGAAAGCAGTAACTCCAAATTATACTACTATTTCAAAAGAAGAAGTATGCTCACATATGAGGACCATCTATCAGGATGGACTGGGTCTACATATATGTGCCATCTTAATGTAAAAAGAATGAAGTAACCACATCTTGAGTTATGATATGTACCTCTGGTTCTTGTTGATAATACTAAGCAACTTCCAAACGCTCTGATCATGAGGCAAGGTACAAGTAGGCTCGCATTTTTTGTCCTTCACAGTTTATGCTTTACACAATCCACATAGTCTTCAAATTTATACCAACTCCACACAAAACCTGCACAATTTTAAAAGCCTGATATTGTCTCAGACAGGGACAGGCAGCTAATTATATTCACTGTTTTGTTCCTCTTAAGGTCAAGTGACTTCAACATACAACAGAAAAGAGAATAGTATCATAGAATATAGCAATATTAGTAACATTTTATGACCTACTTACATGTTGTATCTGTTAAGCATTTTGTTCTTTCTTTGTTTATTGAGACATGGTTTACATTTATAACAGCCATAACTGTCCTAGAACTCATTAGTAAATATGGCTGCTTTGGAACTCACAGAGAATCATATGTCCTAGAATCAAAGTTTTGTGGTTAAAGGTGTGTAACACCACACCTGGTTATCTGATAATCAATTTTTTGAGAAGAAACTATGCTCATGAGGACTAATGAAGTGATCTTTGACACTTCACAACTGTACTCCTAATGTGGAGGACATGGGTAAATAAATAGCAAATGATGCAATAGGCCAAATCACAAACAAGCTGAAGAACAATGGAAGCTTTAATTTAAATGCTCAGTCTAGGGATTTATTGGAATTGAAAATGGCAGGTAGATGATGATAATCAGCACAACTGTGAGAGGTTCTGATCTTTAAAACATCAGCACAATAGTTTGGAAAGTATTAGAGCATTTAATGTCAGAAAATGGAAAATGAGATTCTCCATGTTGAAGATCATTCAACGAAAATAATATCATGGGGATTTAGATGGTCATATCAGTCTATCTTGTTCATGTTACTAGCCAATCAATAGTCCATATCAATGAATAAGAATAAATTCTGGAGAAAATAATAACCAAACATAAGCTACTATAACATTCTAAAAGGAACAATTAAAAAGGTTTGAGTGAAGTGGTTGTCCATGCACCACAGCATTCATGGATCATGTGGAAACTCTGTGGATAAGGAATACCTGGTCCTACAGTTGCATGGACTCTCAACTGCCACTTTTCGTTCCCTAACACAGAGGGACAAGAAGAACAGATGAAAAATCTTGTAGTGCTTTGATAACATAGTTAGTCTAATTTGAACCAGATATGGAGAATTCTGGAAAGCATTTCTGGGGCCAAACAAGCTGTCATTCTTGTTTATGTTTGTTAATATGCATGCATGCTTGGTGTTCTAACCCCTGCAGAACTGAACAAAACTCTCAGTTTGGGATTATATACATGGTTACACATGTGTGTAACAACATGAATGGAGGTTTCACATAATAACAGATGCTATCTCCAGTTAGCCTCGATGACAGTAAGAATAGGAAAAAGCCATACATGAATGTATTGAAGCAAATTCCACCTCAGTCAGAACTGATAAGGTCAGATTTACAGTTATATCAAACTAGAGCTTAAACAATAGCAGAACGCCATTTTTGATATCGGGACTTTGTCTGCATCACTTCAACATTGTTGTCCAAATATCATGTTTTACCATTTAGAACTGAGACCTTGAAAACGTCCTTCCCACTGCATCCTGCTAGGCTAAAGTCCCAAACAAAAGTCAGAGATGCAAGGTGTCCTGCTGTGTCAGGTCAGGTCACCAGTAAGGACCTGAAAGGTGTCTTTGTTCTGTCTTCCTTATAAAGACTCTGTCATTGCTTCTCCCAGCACAGACTTGGGAGCAACTCCAGAGCCTCCTCCAAGATGCTGGTGGTCCTGCTCACAGCAGCCTTGTTGGCTCTGAGCTCAGTCCAGAGAGCAAATGCAGGTATGAAGAGGGACTCAGAGTGGTAGAGTGAAATGAGAGTTGGTCAACACATGAAGTTCAGGCCTGGGAGGAATGCAAAAAAGACAAATAAGAAAATGAGGTAAAGCATTAGTAGAACAAATATTAGACTATTCATATTATCACTAGACCTTAGACTTTGCTTATAGCAAAATTTAAGAAACTATTCTTGCAACAAAATAAGAGAAAAAAAACCTGTTTTGGTTGGGGATGATGCACAGGAGCATGACACAGTTGCCAGAGGGAAACTCAGTTCTCAGGGGGTTTGGAGATACCAATAGTGAATAATGCTAGCCTTGCTGTACAGATATTAGAGAAAAATTAAAGAAGTAAATATCTTTTTCAGGGGTGGTTTTGAGAAAAGGAAAAAATACACACAAAGAGACCACAGTCACACACACACAGAGAGAGAGAGAGAGAGAGAGAGAAAGAGAGAGAGAGAGAGAGAGAGAAAGGGAGAGAGAAGAGGTGGAGAGAGAAAGAGAAAGAGAGAGAGAGAGAAGGAGAGAGAAGAAGAGGTAGAGAGAGAAATACAAAGAAAGAGTTTCTTTGTATGCTAATCAGAGGACAACATATTGTCAGAATGATTTCTATTTCTACCATGTGAAACCAGGAAATTTACTTCAAGTCCTCAGGCAAGCATTTTTTTCCAATTGAGATAAATTTCTGTACCTATTTATCTATTTTAATGACTAACATATTTTAATGACTCATTGGACTTTACATATCTTTAAAATGATGTTTAATTCATTTTCATTTATGAAACACCTGGGGATATAACATTAACGAACTAAAGATCATGAAGAAAAACAAAAAGATTGTAAACCTATCAGACTGAAATTCCCAATGAAAATGAAGACTAACAGTATGAATTGGCAAAGTTAATAAGGATCAAAATAGTGGTTGCTACTAATCACAGAAAACATCTGGGCAGCAGTGCCAGCAACATTACCCAAGAGTAAAATTCGACTTGAAAACCATCATTATTTTGCAGTTGGAAAATGTTAAAAATAACTTTCACTTATTTTGTGCTTATTTTCTAGCGATCATCTATGAAGCCTCTTCTTCTGAGCTCTTAGGTAAATCCAGATCCATCATTCATTGACCTTCTATGCACCATTCATTTTATAATTATTTAGTTCTGTAATATCTCATCATTTTGATGGTTAAGGAAATTAATGTGTGACAGTTTCCCATAAGATATGTAGGAAAACTTCCATACATTGTCTCTAGAACCCATAGTAGGGCAATACACTAGAAGAGTAGGGAGCCAGACTTTTATACCAGGATCATTTTCTTTCTTCCACAGATTGAAGAAATGTCTTGCATATGATGAACATACTGGGTGTCCTCATGTAAAATCTTCTATGGCTCTATGGGTTGCTCAAAGAATTCTTCTCTTACCTGAATTTCCAAGAGGAAGTATATGCATGCACACTAGATACATAATTTCACATATCCCATGTTCCCTAATTCTTTAAAATTAATATTTCTCACTAATCTCTGTATTCACAACAGAGTAATTCATATGAATGCACTGCATGAAAATTGAAAGGAACAATTTCTAGTCTCTTTCATTCATTTCTTTCTTATTCTACACATGATTATAGAACCCTGAACACCATGATATATTTAGGAATAGGGCATTGCTGTTATATTATGTTACTCTGCCTAATTGTAGCTAATGTCATTTTTAAAAAGTACTTCTTGTTTCATTATTTCGGTGTGAAAATTGGAAGGAACACAAAATCCCATTTAATACACCAAATTTAAGAACAAATATCTGTCCAAAAATTTGAGACATAAGACATTTCTTCTGTAAATGTTTAAAATTTTGCTTCATGGAGAATCAGGGACATAATGTTGGGAGGGGTGTTCTGTGAGACAGAAGTGTAAGTTCCTTCTACACTGATCTATTCCCATACAGAGGAAGAGCAGCAAAGTCAGGGCAATGGTCAACAGCTTCAGAAACCCCCTTCTGGACAGTTGCCACCAAGACCTTCTGCTTCTGATGATGAAAATGTAGATGGTGATGATGATGGTGAGGGCAGTGAAGAAGATGGAAATAATCCAGAGGGACCACCACAGGGACCACCACATCATCCTCGCCCTCCTAAACCTGGAAACCAACAAGGCCAACCCCAGAAGGGAGGTCCACAGCAAAATCGCCCTCCTCGACCTGGAAACCAACAAGGCCCTCAACAACAGGGAGGCCAGCAGCAAAATGGCCGTCCTCAACAAGGAAACCAACAAGGCCCACAACAACAGGGAGGCCAGCAGCAAAATGGCCGTCCTCAACAAGGAAACCAACAAGGCCCACAGCAGCAGGGAGGCCAGCAGCAAAATCATCCTCCTCGACCTGGAAACCAACAAGGCCCTCAGCAACAGGGAGGCCAGCAGCAAAATGGCCGTCCTCAACAAGGAAACCAACAAGGCCCACAACAACAGGGAGGCCAGCAGCAAAATCGCCCTCCTAGACCTGGAAACCAACAAGGCCCTCAACAACAGGGAGGCCAGCCACAAAATCGCCCTCCTAGACCTGGAAACCAACAAGGCCCTCAACAACAGGGAGGCCAGCAGCAAAATGACCGTCCTCAACAAGGAAACCAACAAGGCCCACAACAGCAGGGAGGCCAGCAGCAAAATCGCCCACCTCAACAAGGACCACCCCAGCAGGGAGGCCAGCAGCAAAATCGCCCTCCTAGACCTGGAAACCAACAAGGCCCACCTCAGCAAGGAAGTGAGGAACAGGCAAGTAACCTGTAGAAATTGTCTTCATAGTGCAACAGGGTTTCTCAACAGGTCAGAGGGAATCAGTTACTTTTTCCTTTACACAGGTCACACACTCTAGAGGGTACCAATGTCTATCTACAGGAATAGATTTCTTATATATCTAAAACTTAAATGTCCTCTGCAACTTAGAGTTTTTTGATAGATGTGATTTAAATTCAATTTCCATAAAATGTCTTAAGTCTAACAGTTAGATGTCCAAAAAATGTAGACATATGTAAGAAAATGTTGGTTGCATGATAAGGCTTGCTTCTCTGTGACCATGACTTTATTTATTTATTTATTTATTTATTTATTTATTTATTTATTTATTTATTTATTTATTTATTACAGGAGAACTAGAAGACAGATTCCCTTAATGGTATTTTAATGGAACAATGATGTGGAAAATGAAACTTCAAACAATCTAATAAATATTTAGCATGCAATTTCTTATTTCTTATTTGGAACATGAGTGAATGAAAACTGGGGCCTAGGACCACACCAAAGGCAATTATAAATCCTTCTATACAGCTACATCCAGAAAGGAGCCTACTTTCTCTCTTTACAAATCAGCCAACTATCATCTGATAGTCTGGATACGTTCCATCATACTTGGAGTTCTGTCTACAGCTTTTCTGTATTTCCCAGAAACTTCTGATGTTAGCAGGAGATGTCACATAAGACATAGTTTACAAAATTAAAATACATAGGTAGATCAAACCACATAAACACGCTATTGGTTTGTCCCAGTCGTTGTTTGAATGGTATCCTATAGAATAGCTGACTAGGAGTTCCAGCAAAGGGGTCTTTTTCCTTTTCTCACAGGTAGCACTTTCCCAATTCACAATTCACTTCAATGGAAGTTGCTGTTTCTGCAGCTGATGTTCTTTTGAGCATTCAAGTGTCAAACAGCTCAATTTCTTTCTCTGACTTTAATGGTCCTATGTATGCAATAGTGTCTTAGGGAACAGATGTTCATTGTTTTCATCTACCTTGATTTTTTATAAATATCATATACCTGCGCTGCCATGCCAGCACAGCAGCTGTAGTTCTTCTGAGCGAGGGATGTCAGGATTAACACACAACACAACTTCAGGTCCTGCAGACAAGCCTTTATTCCACTTTCTCACACAGTATATATAGCCCTCAGCAGGTGAGGCTGAGCCAGCAAGAGCAGGAAACTCATCACTGTAACTCACATGGCTTAGAGGTGAACATTCTTAGAAAAATTGCTGAAAGCAGCATATTGTTCCTGCTTTTGTTCCTTTTTTCAACCAACCTCAAGAGTGCAAAACAGATGAAATGGGGATGCGAAGGCCTGTCCTCAAGGGACCCAACAATTCCCCCCTTTTTATTTTAAAAGCATGAGAGCCCCTGTCTTAGGACATCCCCAGATAGAGACTCTTACCTGTCCATGTGAGGCCTTAATCTCTGTCTTTGGTGAGCTCTCTATACCAGGACAATTGCCCGTCATTGGGATCCCTCATGACTTTCTGCAGCATCTGCAGCCAGATTTGGGGCACTTCCTGATTACTGGAAGACAGCCCAAGCAACAGTCATTGAGTAACAGTGTGCTCTATGTGGAATTGCCACATAAAGCAGCAGAGAATCCAAAATCAGATAACCCCATTAGCAATATCAGCACAAGTGACAGCATTCTAGACAATTGCTGGACCAAGCCCCCAAGCTGGGCCATGGCATTCCACTGACCTAATCCAGACATAGCAGGGACTTGTGTGCTATTAATACAAACAATATGATGAGCTGTCTGCAGGGTAAAATTCAAAGAGGAAGAATTCCAAGGTCCATCCAAACATGCATTCAACTGTTCAACCACATCAGAAGCACCCACAATATCAGCAGGTGCAATGCAAGCTTCACTACAAGAATAAGAACTAGACACCCGCCACAGGAGCCAAAGGGAATCCACCCACTCCTGCAAAAGCACAGTCCCTCATTCAAAATTCAAAAGTCCAAATACAATATGAGAGTCTAGAAAACTCTATGTCTGCAGGGCTCCTCCAACCTCCAAAGACAGTACAGTCTCTGCAGTCACAGCCATCCGTGTAATGACAACTCCAGCAACTGTAGCTGCAGTGGCAATGACAGCAATCACAGCAACATTTGCAGCTGTTATCCCAAAATCTCGCCCACTGTTGATAAAGGATGATCTCCTGATGTTCTTGAGACACCAGCACCAGCAGAGGAATCACAGCAGGCACTCAAACAATCAAGGCTCCATTAGAACCTTCCCAGCAATTACTCAGCTAGCGGATCCTGGAAGAACAATTAAGAATATCGTCCTCCAAAATGCCATTCCACAATACAAAGAAAAATGGGGCAGGAACGCAAGCAGATGATTGAATAGTCATATTGCGTACAGCAGTATAATTTATCTTTTATACCCAGGAAAGATGGAATTTTTCATTGCAGGCCTATGGCCATACCAACACATGTCTTTCCTACCTTTTAACAAATCAGGCTCTTGAGTGATGCATTCTCCCCACATAACTGTGGGATGGAGATTAAAATCTCTATCAGCATCCCAACACTGAGGAGCAGGCTTGGGACCATAGGTCAAATCCTCTTTCAGGAGGAGATGCAGTATATTTCTAAATGCTATCACCCTACTATGAGTATGACTATTAATAAAGTCTGCAATAGAAGCATTATGCAATAATAAATATCCATGATGAAAGGAGGACTCCTTCACCAATGACAGGTTAGAAAAGAGTGAGGGAATGATGGGGCTATTTTTACTAACTGGCATTAAAAGTGGGGGTTTTCTCACCAGACTCCGCATCACCCATGATTCTGTTGTTGATACCAGAGTCTTCACCTGAAGCAGAAGGAGCCTCGTGGTCCTCATCCTGGGTCACTGGCCATACGCACTGCTCTGGCACCCATATTGGTTTATCAGCTCCTGGAGGAAAAACAGATACAGCTCCCTCACCTTTGCCAACAAGGGGGTTGGTTCCACCCATCTTCCTATTTGCAGATCATTCCAATGTACCCATCCTAGGATCTGAGCCCTAGTGCATACATATACTGTTTTTCTTTGTCTCCCGGTTACCTCACTCACATATGTTTTTTTTTCTACATCCATCACTTTGTCTACAAATTTCATGATGTCATTTTTTTATTGCTGAGTAATATTCCATTGTGTAAATGTACCACATTTTCTTCATCCATTATTTAGTTGAGGGTAATCTATGTTGTTTCCAGGTTCGGATTGTTATGAATACTGCTGCTATGAACATTGTTGGAAAAGTTTTCTTGTGATATGGTTATCTTTTAAATTTGTGCCAAAAAGTGGTATTGCTGGGTATTAAAGAAGATTGATTGTCAATTCTCTGAGAAACAACCAGTCTGATTTCTAAAGTGGTTGTACAACTTTGCATCCCATGAGCAGTGAAGAATGGTCACCTGACCAGATATCCTCTTCAACTTAAACTGGTTTTAAGTACTTTTGGACTAAGCCATTCTGATAGGTATAAGATGGTACCTCATTTTAATTAACATTTTCTTGATGAGTAAGGATGTTTAGCAATTATTTAAAATCTTTTAGCCATTTGAAATTACTCTGCTGAGAATTCTCTTTTTTTGCTCTGTACCCCTATTTTAAAATGGATTATTTTGTATTTCTACATCTAGTTTTTTGAGCTCTTTATGTATTTTGGATATCAAACTCTGTCACATTCAGGGTAGGTGAAGATCTTTTCACAGGCTGCAGGCTATTGTTTTTTCTTATTCACTGTGTCCTTTGCCTTAAAGAAGCTTTTCAGTTTCAGGAAATCCCATTTATTGATTATTGCTCTAAGTGTCTTTTTTTCTGCTCTAATATTTAGAAAGTGGTCTCTTGTGCTAATACATTCAAGCATACTTCCTAATTTCTCTTCTAATAGGTTCAGTGTGACTGGATTTATGAGGCAGTCTTTCATCCATTTGCACTTGAGTTTTGTGCATGGTGATTGATATGTATCTTTTTACAATATTCTACATGTTGGCATCCAATTATTCCAACACAATTTGGTAAAGGACCTTTCCCTTGTACCATTTTTGCTTCTTTGTCAAAACCCAGTTGTTCATAGGCGTGCTGAATAATGTCAGGGTCTTAGACTCACTTCCACTGGTATACATGTTTACATATATGCAAATAATACCCCCTCTCTCTTTACTATAATTCTATTTTAGAGTTTGGAGTCAGATAGTTATGGGGGAGCTGACCAATCCCTTTGTCTGAGGGGTGTGATAAGTACAAATACTAGTTTAACTGAAAAACTCTGTTAATGGAGATTGTAAAGTAAGTCAATGAGTATTGAGTTTTACCTCAAGACTATAAAAATTCCTCTGTCCAGACCTAATGTGTGGTTTGCCTAGTATTAAAAGGTGGGTTCAGAATCAGGCCTTTGACACAGCTTTACACAATCCATCTTTGGCTGTGGTCTCAGCTAGTTGATGAGGTTTTTGTTCCCCATAGAGACTTTTTATATTTATTTTTACTTGCATTCTTATTTCTGGAATAAAGTTTGCTTGTGGTGAATAATTTTGTTATGTTGAGATATGTTCCTTGTTTCCAGATGTCTCTCAGGCCGTTATCACAAAGAGTTGTTGAATTTTATCAAACACTTGTTCAACATATAATGAGACTATCACATGCATCTTTTTTTCTTTCAGTTTGTGTATATGGTGAATTACTCTGACAGATTTCCATATCTGTCCATTGAACCATTCCTGCATCTCTGAGATGAATCCTACTTAGTTATGGCAGAAAAATTTGGGGATGTATTAATGGATTAAGTCTACCAGTATTTTATTGAGAATTTTTCCTTCAGTGTTCATAAGGGAGAGTAATCTGTTGTTTTCCTTCTTAGTTACATGCTTGTTTGGCTTATGTATTAGTATAACTGTAGCCTCAAGAAAGGGTTTGGCAATATTTCTTGTTTCTACTGTGTGGAGCAATTTTAGAAGTACTGAAATTAGCTCTTTTTTGAAAATATGGAAGAATTCTATAATGAAGTCATATATCCATGGGCATTTTATTTTTGGGAGACATTTAATGAGTGCTTGTATTTCCTTAGGGGTAATAGGTCTATGTAAATTGTTTATCTTGTCTTGATTTAATTTTGGTATATGAAACTTGTAGTGAGGGGCTGCGGGCAGGCCTGCTTTTCATCCTTCCCGGCTCCCGGCCACCGGCTAGCTTATGCCCTGAAATAACATCACACAAACTGTATTCTTTTAAACACTGCCTGGCCCATTATTTTCAGCCTCTTATTCACATCTTGACTGACCCATATCTAATAATCTGTGTAGCACCATGAGCGGTGTCTTACCGGGAAGTTTCTAGCGTACGTCCATCTTGGGCTGGAGCTTCATCACCTCTCTCTCCCTGAGGCGAGGCACGGCAGTCTGCCTAACTTAGGAGAGGTGTGGCATCTTACTGATCCTTCTACCTCACTTCCTCTTCCTGTTCTGCCTACTCCACCCACCTAAGGGGTGGTCTATCAAATGGGCCAGGCAGTTTCTTTATTAGCCAATGAAATCAACTCAAACAGAAGACTCTCCCACATCATTTCCCCTTTTTCTGTTTAAACAATAAAAAGAAGGCTTTAACTTTAACATAGCAAAATTACATATAACAAAACAGTTAAAAAGCAAGAATTATAGTTACAATATTTATATCTACTTTATCTTTTATCATAACTAAGGAAAACTATAACTATCTATCCATTCTTCAACTCCATCAAAGACTCCAGAAGGATATAATATTACCTAGGTGAACAAGAAGTAAGCTACTTCCAAAACTCTAGAAATCACAGAGACATCTCGCTGCCTGGACAGTCACCCAAAGTTCCTCTGTACCGTTGGGGCATCCATCTTCGGCCTACAGGCCCATAGTATCCAGAGACATTTCCATGAAGCAGGAAATTTCAAAGGCAGTTCAGTCAGTATCTGCTGTGTCCTTCAGAATGTCTTGCAGACTCTTTCTTGAATCAGGAACCCCAAAGAATCATCTCACCTTTAGGCAAGTTCAGCAGCAGTCCTCTTTCTGTGGGTTCTTTGTGTCCAGTTTATGCCAACAGTCCAGGCAAGAGCAGTTTCTTGCCCAAGTGGCTATCAAACTCCATAAGGATCCTCTTTGATGCCCATCATCTTCTTGAAGTAGATGGTGCTGCCAGGAGCAGACATGTCTCATTGTCATTTTAAAAAACATTTAAAATGCAATATTCTGTAGTCTTTGAAAGATATGAAGAATGCCTATTTAACTTAAATATATCTCTATATATCTAGAAAATCTAACTAACATAACTACAAGTTTTACTATTATTGATGACTATCCATTAACAACCTATATTCATTACATTTTTAAATGAACTACACAATCACAATACATTAATCGTTATTAGAAATACATATACATAAAACAAAATTGACCTTAAATGTCTATCAATAAAGCAAAATCTATACCAATGCAAATTATTCATATCTATATCATATCCCTCCTTTTAATGTAAAAGAACACTTATAAACAATATTTGGGAAAATGGGCGCAGTTATTTCTCTCCAAACTGCTTCCTGCTGAATGGGGATGCTGTTAATCAGATCTTTCATGGTGTAACCTGTTTGCCAGGTTCATCTCAGTCATCAGTTGCGTAAAGTAATTTTTTGAGGGTGTTCACAGCAACCTTCAGGAGGGCGTGGTCTATCATACCATATTGGGATATAAGCAATCCACACGGTCTCATTTTCTGTAAAAACAAAAGAAAAATCTCTTTTCCAAAGTATCATATCCTTAGATCCAACTTCTGAAGTCAAGGTATTTTCAAGATATCTTTCTTGGATTAGTTCAGCAGCATTTCTAAACAAATATCTTTTAGCAGCTGTTGCTTCTTCCTCAGCATTCAAACAATTCAAAGAGAGCATAATAGTGTACAGCATCAAGATTCTCTGTGTATTTTCCATTTTTGTGCGGCTTTATTTTAACCTCTATTTCTTTTATTTTTTGAGACAGGTTCTCTGTATATCTTTGTCCTGGAATAACTCTGTAGACCAGGCTGTCCTTGAACTCTCAGAAATCTGTCTGTCTCTGCCTCCCAGGCATTGGGATTAAAGGTGTGTGCTACCACACCTTGAGGTCACAGAGGTCAATCTACCTCTGCCTCCCAAGTGTTGGGATTAAAGGTGTGTACCACCACAACAAACTACTTCCTTTTTCTTTCTTTCTTTCTCTTTTTTTTAACTATAAGAACTTTAACTTTTAGCCTGCATGTATTTTTAACTCACTGCAAACCATTTAGAGGTTTTCTTTGTCTTTGAATCTCTCTTTACTGTATATCTCTCTTTTTCTGACCACACGAGTCTTTAATTTACCAAGCAATATAGGTAGGATTAAAGCCATGGCTTTGACAGCTAGATCCAGCCCATACCTTAGCTTTCCAGCCTCATGGCAGAGGTACCGGCTGTAGCCTTGTTTATCACCACAACTCTGTGGCGGTTCAAGGTCCCTGCCAGCAAGCAAGCTGCAACAGTGTTAAACAACACTCAAAAGCTCCATAGTCAGGACCGCCTGCTTGAAAGAGAGTTTGTCCTGGCAGTACAGACCAGAACGCCAGCATTTTAAAACAGCACAACTTTTTTCCTGCTACTGTTGACAACCGAAAAACACATGTTCAGACCCGAGAAATTGCTGCTACCAAGAAGCCATGCTTTACTCTATTCTTTCCCAAGCTTTCTCAAGCTTTCTGTGGATTCAGTTATCCACGTGGGCACCATTCTGTAGTGAGGGGCTGCGGGCAGGCCTGCTTTTCATCCTTCCCGGCTCCCGGCCACCGGCTAGCTTATGCCATGAAATAACATCACACAAACTGTATTCTTTTAAACACTGCCTGGCCCATTATTTTCAGCCTCTTATTCACATCTTGACTGACCCATATCTAATAATCTGTGTAGCACCATGAGCGGTGTCTTACCGGGAAGTTTCTAGCGTACGTCCATCTTGGGCTGGAGCTTCATCGCCTCTCTCTCCCTGAGGTGAGGCACGGCAGTCTGCCTAACTTAGGAGAGGTGTGGCATCTTACTGATCCTTCTACCTCACTTCCTCTTCCTGTTCTGCCTACTCCACCCACCTAAGGGGCGGTCTATCAAATGGGCCAGGCAGTTTCTTTATTAGCCAATGAAATCAACTCAAACAGAAGACTCTCCCACATCAGAAACTTATCAAGAAAATTGTCCATTTGTTTAAATTTTCCACTTTGTGGAATACAGGTTTTTGAATTATGTTCTGATGATTCTATGGATATCCTCAGGGTCTGATGTTATGTCCCTGTTTTTGTTTCTGATTTTGTTAATTTGGATATTCTCATACTACATTTTGGTTAGGTTGAAAAAGTGTTTGTCTATCCTGCTGAGTTCCCAAAGATTCAATATTTTTTTCATTGATTCTTACAGAGGATTCTCAGTAGAGCAATCTCAAATCATCAAACTTAATTAAGGAATTGTTTGAAATCTTTGTCATTAGGAAAATGCAACTCAAAATGAACCTGAGATACCATCTTACACTGTAAGAATAGTTAAGACCAAAAGTACTAAGGATAGCTTATATTGGAAAGCATGTGGATTTAGGGGATCACTCCTCCACTGCTGGTGGGATGCATAATTTTGCAGCCTCATTGGAAATCAGCATGGCAGTTACTCATAAAATAGGATATCAATCTATCTCAAGACCAAGCACTAGCACTCTTAGGCTTATACCCAAAGGACACTCAATCATACCACAAGGGAACTTGTTTAACAATGTTCATACAGCATCATTCATAATAAACAAAACCTCAAAACAACCTAGGTGTCCTTTAACTGAAGAATAGATGAAGAAAATATCATTTGAACAATGGAGTATTATTCGGCTGAAAAAACAAACAAAAACAAACAACAACAAAGAAAACAATGATATAATGAAAAAGAATGTAACTAGAATAAAACAACCTAGATGAGGTACACCAGACTCAGAAACACAAATAGGGTATGTATGTACTTATGAGCAAATATTAGATGTGAAGTAGAGGATAACCAGATTCCAATGTGCAGTAGCAGAAAAGCTAAGTAGCAAGGAAAACCATAAAGTGGACAGATGTATCACCCAGCGAAGGAAACTTAGATGAGAGCTCCAAGGTAACCTGACCAGGGATGGGCATGGAAATTGGAGGGACAAAGGATAAGAACATAGAGAACAGGATAGTAGAAGTTGGAGAGTTTCAGCATTGGACAGAATGAAAGAGAGATCTTGATAGAGAGGATGACTATGGGGAAGGGGATAAGCCTGATGCTAGGGAATTTCCCAGGAATGAACAAGGATTCCCATCAATAGTGGAGAGGGTGCCTGAATTGCTCTTAGTTGAAATCAAATTGTCAAATACCCTATCATCATAGAGCCTTCATCAAATATTGATGGAAGCAGATGCAGAGATCCACAACCAATATCCAGAAGGTTATCTGGGGATCTAAAAAAGGGAGTTGTGCATATGTGAGCAAGGGATGTCAAGATCATGATGAAGAAATCTACAGAGACAGCTATACGATGCTTATGAAAACTCAGGAACACTAGACCAAGAGCTGGGGAGACTCCTGGGACAGAACTAGGTCTGCTAGATGTGAGAGACAGTGGTGAAGCTTGGATTATCTTTGGTGCACCTATAAGTAGGACCAGGATTGATACCTGGTGCATGAGCTACTTTATTGAAGCCATTACTTATGGTGGAATGCCATGATTAGCCTTAAGGCATAGGGTGTGTACATGATCCTGTACTAACTTATTGTGACAGATTTCATTGATTTCCCCAAGAAAGCTCTTACCATTTAAGAGGAGTGGATGGTGGGTAAGCTTGATAATGAGGCTGACAAAGGGATAGTGTTTAGAACCGTCCATAAAATAAAAAATTAAATTAAAATGTTAAAAGTTAGGTTTCCTCCACCCTACCCCCAAAACTAAGTTATTATGTTAAAATTCTAATCTTAATTACATCAGAGTATGATTGTTTGCACATTGAAAAAATAGGTCTTTAATAATCACATGTTATTAAGAACACAAATGCTAATAGGAATATTTTGACAAAATTACAGAAGAAACACAGAGAAAGGAATACTATATGGTGACTTAAGTTTAAAATTTTCTTCTGAGACCACAGAAATAAACCTCCAAAAATATATATCTGTTGGTCCATTAATCTATGTGAAATTGCATATCTTATTTATTCTCTCAATCTGTGTAGGATAGCCGTGGAATATTAGATAATGATTATGAAGTACTGGAAAGTAGAATGTAGAAGTTGTGCATTCCAATTGAGGCTATTAAGTACAAGATACACATTCCAGACTTGGACTATTTAAGGGCCATAAAGACCTCTAGGTCACAAAAAGCCTGGGGTATGCTATCTATCATTTAACCTAACCTTTACTAAATGTCTTCCTGGTGAGCTGTTCCATAAATTATTTGGATTATGCCTCATGAGTTCATAATGAAATTTCGAAGGAATTAACAAAATGGTCTTTTTCATACATTGACCACACTGGAGAGGTTCAAGGAAGTGGGAAAATGTTTGCATCAGTTCACAGAGTATGTTTTTCTTTTCTAGGACCCACTAAGCCAAGGACAAGGCTGCCTTCCCCCAGATGGTACCTGTCCTACAATCTGCACATGTTAACAAGTATACCTAGCTATCTCTGTGTTGTTCATCTCTGTCCTCTTATTCTTTCCTGAAAGTTTCATAGTGTTCCTTGGGTCAGGAATACCTAAAATGCATATAGAAGCATAGCAAAAACATGTAACTGCACTTTACCTTCCCAAACACACATGGGACAAGATTGCTCTATTTTTTAAATAACCACAGAATATTTTTCAAGTAATAAATTCTGCTTTTATAATACATATTTGATGAGTGTGGAAAATAAACAAGACAATGTGTCTCTGCACTTTTCACACTATTCATAAAAAGTACACTATTCTATTGAGCATCAATATTCTTAATACTTGTTTAATGATGACCAGCATCCAAAGTCTTACATGCATAGCATAAGACTAATGTAGCACACTAAATAGGAGTTCTGTGTTCACATGTACAATTATCTGGCCTTCAAGGATTTAAATTCATCCATCTTCTCTAAAAATTTTCTCCATACCTAGACAGGCATAAGCATGCATGTACACACACAAACACACACACACACACACACACACACACACACACAAACACATGAAAAGTCAATTATTTGTACTTGTTAATAAGAATGTTCAGGTGAGCCTATAGATAAATAAAATAGCTTCTAGAAAAGTTTACAGGAAGACTTTTAGCAACCTAACAATGGCTTGTATCATACAGAGTAAATTGATGCAAATTACTGATATTAAATAAAAATGAAATTCCCCTACAAAGCTGAGATTAGAACTAACTATGGTGGCTCATCCCTTTAATTGAAGCACTTGAAACAGAGCAGGAAGAATAGCAATACTTAGGCCAAACTAGGACCAGTCATATAATTTAACCCTAGTTGAGTGGTGGTGTGGCATGCCTTTAATCCCTGCAGGTGGGAAGCAAAAGCAGGTTGATGTCTGATGTAGGATTCCCCTCTCTAAGGTGTGAATACCATTGGTTAGTAAAGAAACTGGCTTGACCTGATGAGGTAGTGCCGTGCCAGCACAGCAAGATGTCAGGATTAACAGGCAACACAACTTCAGGTTCTGCAGACAAGCACTTTATTCCACTTTCACACAAGTATATATAGCCCTCAGCAGGGGAGGCTGAACCAGCAAGAGCAGGAAACTCATCACTGTAACTCACATGGCTTAGGGGTGAAAAATTGCTGAAAACAGCATATTGTTTCTGCTTTTGTTCCTGTTTTCAACCAACCACAAGAGTGCAAAACAGATCAAGTGGGGATGTGAAGGCCTGTCCTCAAGGGACCCAACAATTCCCCCTTTTTATTTTAAAAGCATGAGAACCCTTGTCTTAGGACTTCCCCAGATAGAAACTCTTACCTGTCCATGTGAGGCCTTAATCTCTGTCTTAGGTGAGCTCTCTATACCAGGACAGTTGCCTGTCACTGGGATCCCTCATGACTTCTGCAGCATCTGCAGCCAGATTTGGGGCACTTCCTGATTACCAGAAAACAGCCCAAGCAACACTTGTCAAGTGACAGTGTGCTGTATTTGGGATTGCTGCATAGAGTGGCAGAGAATCCAAAAACAGATGACCCCAATAGCATATCAGTACAAGTGAGAGCCTTCCAGACAATTGCTGGACCCAGCCTGATGTGGGAGGGTCTTCTGTTTGAGTTGATTTCATTGGTTAATGAAGAAACTGCCTGGCCCATTTGATTGGCCAGCCCTTAGGTGGGTGGAGTAGACAGAACAGAATGCTGGGAAGGGAAGTTAATAAATAGCAATGCCTCTGCTCTCTGAGCCAGACTGCTGTGCCTCTCCTCAGGGAGACAGATGTGATGAAGCCAGCCACCGGGACAGACATGCTGAATCTTTCCCTGTAAGACACCACTCGTGGTATTACATAGATATTAGATATGGGTTAGTGAAGATGTGAGAATTAGATAATAAGAGGCTGAAACTAATGGGTCAGGCAGTATTTAAATGAATACAATTTGTGTGAGGTTATTTCGGGGCCTAAGCTAGCCAGGCAGCTGAGAGCCGGGCGGCAGGAAGTGGCCCGCAGCTTCTCACTACACCAGCCCCCAAGCTCGGCCATGGCATTCTACTGACTGGATCCAGACACAGCAGGGACCCACGTCCTATTAATACTAGCAATATGATAAGCTGTCTGCAGGGTGAAATTCAAAACGGAGGAATTCCAAGGGCCATCCAAACATGCATTCAACTGTTTAACCACATCAAAAACATTTATAACATTAGGTGTAATGTACAAGACACTTGTTGCAGGAGTCAAAGTGAATCTATCTATTCTTGCAAAAGCACAATTTGTTGATTTAAATTTAAAAGTCCAAGGCCAATATGAGAGTCCAGAGCACTCCATGTCTGTAGGGACTTGCTAACCCTTCCAGACAGCTGATCCACAGTCTCTGTAGTCACAGCTGTCTGAGAAATGGCAACTCCAGCAACAGTAGCAGCAGTGGCGGTGACAGCAATAGCAGCAACAATTGCAGCTGTTCACCCACTGTCAATAAAGGATAATCTCCTGATGTTCTTGAGACACCAGCACTGGCAGAGGAATCATAGCAGGCACTCAAACGATCAGAGCTCAATCAGAACCGTCCCAGCAATTACTCAGCTTGCAGATACTGGAAGAACAATTAAGAATATCACCCCCCAAAGTGCCATTCCACAATACAAAGAAAAACTGGGGCAGGAATGCAAGCAGAGGATCACATAGTCATTGCGTGCAGCAGTATAACAAATCAGGCTCTTGAGTGATACATTCTCCCCACATAACTGTGGGGTGGAGATTAAAATTTCTATTAGCATCCCAACACCAAAGAGCAGATTTGAGATATAGGTATTATGCAATCCTAATTGGTGTAGATGGAATGGCGGGCTGTGTCCCACCACCCGGCTAGCTTTACCCAAAATAATTACACGGAAACTGTATTCTTTTAAACACTGCCTGGCCCATTAGTTTCAGCCTCTTACTCACATCTTGACTAACCCATATTTAGTAATCTGTGTAGCACCACGAGGTGACCACTTACCAGGAGAGATCTTAACCTGCGTCTGTCTTGGTGACTGACTATGGCAACTGCCTGAAGCGTCTGCTTTCTCTCTCCCAGCATCCTGTTCTGTCTACTCCATCCACCTATGTTCTGACCTATTGGGCCAAGCAGTTTCTTTATTAATTAATCAATGAAAGTCCTCCATCAAACTGGCATTGAAAGTAAGGGGTTTCACACCAGACTCCACATCACTCATAATTCTGTTATTGTTAGCAGAGTCATCACCTGAAGCAGAAGGAGCATCGCGGTCTTCATCCTGGGTCACTGGCCTTACGCACCGCTCTGGCACCCAAATTGGTTTATCAACTAACTCCTGGAGGAAAAACACATACAGCCTCTCTCACCTTTGCCAACAAGGGGGTTGGTTCCATCCATCTTCCTGTTTGCAGATCTTTCCAACGAACCCAACCTAGGCACTGAGCCCTAACTTGTGTATGGCGCTCCATAGGTGAGCGCCCTTCAGCATCCACAGTCAAAAAATTTAAAATACACAGAATGGTGGATAATTGAGTTACTTGGGAGAATATGAACTCCCCCCTTTTTATTTTTTGAAAATATTGCTTGAGGGCCTGATTGGCTCTTTCCACGATTGCTTGACCCATTGGGTTATACGGGATGCCTGTTTTATGGGAAATTTCATAGAATGAACAAAAGGATGAAAAATTTTTTGCTGATATATGCGGGGCTATTATCTGTCTTAATAACCTCACGTTTGCCCATGTAGGCAAAAGCAGAAAGGCAGTGTGCAATGGCATCTTTTGCTCATATCTGGTGTCTCTGGCTGCAACTGGCCCTGCAGATTTTTTCCCAGCCCCTGTCTTGGTCTCCATCCCAGTTGCTGCATAATTTGGGATGCTGCTGGTGGTGGTGTGGGCTGAGTGGTCAAGACAGCTCCCATCTCACTCAGGACATCTCTTCCTCAGAGATTAACAGGTAGTCCTGGGAAGACATATGGCTGAAAGTAACCCTCATGGCTTTCATTATCTTGCCATTTTAATATTTTTGCACTCTTCTTGGGACTTGCTTGACCTATTCCTTGTAGGGTGTCAGTACTACTTTCTAATGACCATTTCTCAGGCCAGAATTCTAAGGACAGGACGGAGACATCAGCTCCAGAATCTAAAATCCCATTAAATTACTTCCCATAATAGTCAATTCCAATCGTGGCCTTTCTTTCATATGAGCTACCCAAAATGCTGCAGTGCCAGATGATCCAAAACCCTTAGCACCACGACTGGACCTGGCCGTGGTGTTTGAGGTGTTAACTAAGGGTACCAAGACCAATTGGGCAATATGATCCCCCTGAGGAATTACTGTAACTCCTTGAGTAACTAATGTCATAATTTTTATTTCTCCTTGATAATCTGCATCAACAACTCCAGGATGAATTTGAATTCCCCTCAAGATGGTACAGCTTCTTCCTAAGATAAGCTCCAAAGTCCCTCGAGGGAGTGCCCCAAAAACATTAGTGCATAAAGCTTGAACCCCCATTTGGGCTGTCAAGACTGCTCGGTCGGAGGTACTGAGGTCCAGTCCTGCACTTCCTGGGGTGGCGTGGGCAAGGTCTGCAACGCAAAAGGATTGCCCTGTGAAACAAACTGGATACGGCCACTGCCAGGGTGGGACCCCCTGACTCCTGGTGTCATTGCTCCATACACTGAGGTTCTGAGGCCCTGGATCGGGGCCCTCCACCAGTTTCCCTGCTGTTGGCCTAGGACGGGCAGAAGCCTTCCATCTATATCTGTCTTAGATCTGCAATAATTTGCCCAATGGGCCCCCCTTTAACATCGTGGGCACTTTCCTGGTCTGGCAGTAGTTCCCCGAGTGAGTTGTGGACATTCCTTTTTAAAATGTCCAAGGGCACAACAGTTAAAGCAGGTTTTATCCCCAGTTGTTTGGGATCCTCGCCCAGGCCTGATGGCAGCAGCAATCACTGGCCCTGAATGAAGTGCCCGTCAATATCCCGGCAGATCCGGATGTATTCATTTAAGCTTTTTGCCTTATGTGGCCGCAAGGCTCCCTTACAGTATTTATTTGAATTCTCGAATGCCAGCTGCTTAACTATGGGCATAGCGGTGGTCACATCACCAAATAATCTCCCTGGCAACTGCAATATTCTATCCACATAGTCCTGAAATGGTTCTGAAGGCCTTTGTAAAACTTTTGACAGCTGATCCCCCGTGGCCTTGTTTGGCAGGGCTTTCCAAGCTTTGGTAGCTGCAGTCACCATCTGGAGATATAAGGCAGGATCGAGCACAATTTGATTGGCCAAGTCAGCATAAGCTCCTGCTCCAGTTAGCATGTCTAGATTGCACTCTGCCTGTCCTGCTTGAGCATTTAACCTAGCCGTTTTTAGCAATTTGAGCATTTAACCTAGCCGTTTTTAGCAATTTTCTTGATATTCTCCCTTCCACAATAAGTAATCTCCTCCAGATAATACCGCACGGCATAGCTGCTGCCAATCGCTAGGTGTGAGATTCAATGCCGCAAAAGACTCTACCATGGCAAGAGTAAATGGGGACTGAGAGCCATATACCGACTCTACCATGGCAAGAGTAAATGGGGACTGAGAGCCATATACCGACCGCCATGGCCTCTTTCAATTGCTTCATCTCCTTAAAGCTCAAGGCCACATGTTGTCTCAGCACCTGTCCTGGATTGTTAGGATCAAGTACCTCTATAACTGGAGCAACTGTATGCTAGGGCCGAAAACAGACACCTCCTCTTCTTCCTGAGCCCTCTTCAGCCTCCCTGTCATTTGTCAGTCCCCAACGGGACTCCCTCCTTCCCCAGTCCTCATTAAAAGCAGGTGGGGCTGATGGCACACATAAGGAATCCTTCGCCTTACAGTGCTTCAGCCTTTTCTGAAGTACCTAAATTTCCTGCTTTAGCTGTGCTTTCTCGTCAGATAAACTATTCTCTGCATTAGAGCTGAGGCTGCCTTCCCCATTTTCTGACTCGGAAGTTATTGCTATCTGGTTTTGCGACTGAAAGCGGGCAGACTTTGGCGCTCCTTAGTCCTGCACCAGATTCCAAAGTTCCCCCTGGTACCTCTGACATTTCCTTTTGGTCCCTATGTGACTCTGCCAATCCTATGGACCGGCGAGTCTCCTCCTCCTGTATTTCTTCAAGTGTCTCTTTAACAGTGATGACCTCCGGTCTCACTTTAACTTTGTCAGTAAGTAGGGCATTGCGAACCAGGCGCCATAGCAAAACGGTAGCTATAGGGACACTATTGGCACCCTCCTCTTGCAGCCGTTTCTGCAAATCTGTTTTTACCTGTTTCCAATCGGAGATGTTCAAACCTCCACCTGTCAAAAACCATGGCCTTGCTGCAGCTATATTCTTTACAAAAAAAGATCTTCTATAGTTCTCTCTTTGACCGCGGTTCCTTGTTTTTCTAACAATTTAGCTATCTGATCTCTCTTGCTGCTTGTGGATCCCATTTTACCCCAATCTGTCCTTACCAGCCTAGGACGACCCGATCCACTACCCCTTCTTTCTCAGATCTCGATGGGAACCTCCACTTTGCCGAGCCAGCACGGCAACTGTTGTTCTTATGAGCGAGGGACGTTGGGACTAACACGCAACACAACTTCAGGTACTGCAGACAAGCCCTTTATTCCACTTTCACACAAGTATATATAGCCCTCAGCAGGAGAGGCCAAACCAGCAACAGTAGGAAGCTCATCACCATAACTCAATGGCTTAGGGGTAAACACCCTTAGAAACATTGCTGAAAACAACAGATTGTTCCTGTTTTTGTTCCTGTTTTCAACCAACCTCAAGAGTGCAAAACAGATCAAGTGGGTGTGCAAAGGCCTGTCCTCTAGGATCCCAACAGGGTAGAGTTAAGCTAGGTGGGGAAACTAAACTGAATGCTGGGAGAAAGAAGGCAGACTCAGTGAGATGTCATGTATCCAAGACAGACACAGGTGCCAGAACTTACCCAGTAATAAACAGCCTCATGGTGTTGCACAGATTAATGGAGATGGGTTAATTTAAGGTATGAGGTAGGCAGAAATATGCTTAAGCCATTGGCTAAACATTATTGCAAATAATATGATTTCTGTGTGATTATTTCAGGGCTGAGTAGATGGGAACAAGCAAGCAGACTTACTACTAAAGATGTCTGTGTGTTTGAAGCCAGCCTTGTCCATATGAGCTAGTTCCTGGACAGTTTCCAAAGCTACAGAGAAACCGTGTCTTGAAAAACAATAACAAAATGCAAAACCAAAACCGGAAACATAAAATAAGCACACACAAGGAAGTTGAAGCAAATGATAGTACAAAATATACAAGATGGTAAGTACTGGGTTTGTTGAGAGAGAGGCCAAAACATTCATGAGTATGATTGAGGAGGAACAGACAGGACATTTTATTAAGACATTTGGAACAGAAAATGCATTCAATACCCTCTACTGCTGATGAAGATAAAAATAAAAAGAGGCCACCAGAGCAAGGCATCAATTTCCATAGATGCCTTCCTCCTCATCATGGACCCTAGCAAGGCCCTCCTAGCATGGAGGCCATCAGCAGAATTACCCTCTTCATACTGTCAGCAAGAATAAGCTCAGCAAGGGGATAATACCCACCAAATTACATGTTCAAATATGCCAGTGGTTATATAATATGGAAGGCTCATTTCAAGGTGAAGTAATCAGAAAACAATGTCCCATTTTATTCTAGAAATTATATTAAATTTATTTGCCATTTGCATATACTACATAAACCAAAGCAACCCCATCTTGAATTTCTTCAATAACCAGAATTTTCTAACAGATGTAAATTGAATTTGCTTCACAGTATATATATATATATATATACACACACATATATATATACACATACACACACACACACACACACACACACACACACACACACACATATATATATACTGAGAAAGTGTGGTGCAGCCGCAGCTCCTGGAAGTGTTACTCTCCACCCTGTTGAAATGCGTGGTTGAAACAGGTGTCAGTGTATCGCTGTTCGGGAAGGCTCTTAGGAACATCACCCTTCTGAAAGTGCTGGAGGGTGCAAGTATTTGATCGTGGTTGTGAATGACGAGTCCTGTCCTAAACCGTAGGGAAAACAGCACTAGGAGTGTTGTCAGGGGTCTGGCTCCCTAAAGGTTTTTAAGAACTTTTCTGCTGCTACTCATCACCCTCGATTCCCCTTCTCCGCAGGGATGTGTAGATGGAGTCCAGAGAAGGTAGTGCTGGCCCAGACACCGGGGGCGTGGAGAACTTGGTGGACACGCAGTTCCCCGTTGAGGAGGCTGGAGACAGTGAAGGGGTTCACTCGAGCACGCCGGATCCCGGAACTGGGGACGCAGAGGACACAGGATCCAAGGCCAAGGACCAGCCAGCCAACCTCTTACCACCTTTGCCTCAGGCCTAGGCCCCATCAAGCACTTGTCAGCCCTGGAAAACTGCAGCTTCCAAAGATAATCCCCCTGGAGAACCTGAGTGTAGCTCCGAGGGGCAGGGAGAAGACCCCAATGATGGGGACCCCAATGATGGGGACCCCAATGATGAGGAGTGGCACAACCAAAGGAAGCACATGTTTGTGCTGAGTGAGTCAGGCAAGCACATCTACTCACGGTATGGTAGTGTGGAGGCCCTGTCTGCCACCATGGGTGTGATGACGGCCCTCATGTCCTTCGTACAGAGTGCAGGAGATGCCATCCGAGCCATCTATGCTGAGGATCACAAGCTGGTATTCCTGCAGCATGGCCCACTCCTGCTGGTGGCTGTGTCCCGGACTCCACAATTGGCAGCACAGTTACGGGGGTGAGCTATTGGCAGTGCACGCACAAATTGTGAGCACATTCACACGTGCAAGCATGGCCTGCATCTTCACACATAAGCAGAACGATGACCTCCGTTGTCTGCTGGCTGGCTCAGAGCACACACTGGACCGGCTCCAAGACCCTGGTGCCCTGCTCCTGGGTGCTGTGCGCTGTGTGCCTCTGGCCCATCCACTGCGGGATGCCCTGGGTACATTTCTGCTTTGCTGTACAGCCCCGGCCTGGCCAAGTCAGTGCTGGCTGTTGGCGGTCGACTGATAACAGTAGCGGAGGAGAGGAATATGCTGGCTGAGTGCCGGCTGGACCCAGCTGATCTGCAGCTGCTGCTTGACTGGGTGGGTGCACCTGACTTTGCAGCATGTGAGGCATGGGCACCTGTGTGCCTGCCTCGCTTCAACCCAGATGGTTTCTTCTATGCCTATGTGGCCCGCCTGGATTCCATGCCTGTCTGCCTGCTACTGCTTGGTACCAACAGGGAAGCCTTCCATGCCATAGCTGCCTGCCGGCACTTGGTTGAAGATGAAATGCACCACCTTGGTGCCCTGCGTACCCATGGGGAGACTGCCAGCTACTCTAATGGACCTACAGCCACTGCCCCTTCCTACAGTGTGCAGGCTGTGGGAACACCTGGCCTCCGGCATTTCCTCTATAAACCACTGGACATCCCTGACCAACACCGCCAGCTACCACAGTTTACCAGTCCTGAGCTAGAGGCCCCATACAGCTGCAAGGAGGAGCGACAGCGACTGTCTGACCTGTATCACCGCCTGCACGCTCGCCTCCCTAGCACCTCCCAGCACTTGTGCCTCATTTACCACGTGGCTGAGAGGGAGACACTGCTGGCCTGGGTGACCTCCAAATTTGAGCTCTATACTTGCCTCAGCCCCCAGGTGACCAAGGCAGGTGCCATCTTAGTGATGACGAAGCTCCTGCGCTGGGTGAGGAAGGAAGAGGACCGGCTTTTCATCCGTTACTCCCCCCCAGTACTCCACACGGCTCTCCACCTCGGTGGACCAGGCCCCCAACAATGGCTTTTTCTCTGGATTCTGACTGACTGCCGGAGTCACATTTGGCTTCTAAGGCTGGTCCTGGGCAGGTGGGCAAGATCACAGGGTTTCCCCATAACTGGGAGAAGGGGGGCAGAAGCTAGGGGTACAGGTTGTTCTGTGAGCCCCCTTATGCACCTCCACATCTAGGAAAGTCAAAAACCTCCTTTGCCCTCTGCTTTACCCCCTTAACTAACCTGAATGCCACTGCACCCTTTATCAGCTGTCCCCGCTCCCCCAGCCTCTTCTAGCAGCACAGGTTGCTCCTATGTCCATCTTCCAAGCAGACCTGAGACTGGGCTGAGGCTATCCTCAGGGTAGGGGTGAGTAACCCACAAGGGCTCAAGAATTTGCTATACAGGACTAGTCTATGCTTGAAACCAGCCTAGAGCTGTTTAAAGAAAACTACAGAAAGGGCCTAAAGTTGAATCCCACAACATGCCTCTGTCCTTCATGTCCTTTTTTTTCTCCATCATTTAAAAAAAAAAAAAAAAAAGCCAAGTCCCATCAATTCGGGCTGTTTCTTACATGAATAATAAGGTTGCCTCCATTGTCGACACATGCCACATGACTTCACCCAGCGGCTGGGATGCAGCTTTACGATGATGCTCCTAACCTCCGAGGCTTCTACTCAAAAGACAGAGAACTTTTTTTCATCCCTTTCAGTGGAGATACGTGGACGGGACAGGGCTTGGAACTCTGTTGTGCTGCTCCTGAGCATGAACACATTTTTTTCTGGACGTTGGCCCCTTGAAGCAGTAAAAAAAGAAGAACCCTTAAATAGCTTGCACGCACAACCCTCCTCAACAGCCCACTACCTTGCTTCCCCAGCCTTGTTTAGCATAGGGCCCTGTGATTGTGCGCGTGCGTGCTATCAGTTGCGTTGCAAATGTTCTGCGCTTGCTCAGAGCAGATACCTATGTCGCCCCACCCCCTGTTTTCCAACAATCGCTGTAGTGGCACGTGCTGCATTTCCCAGCCATGTTTTTCCACATGCGCAGATGCTCCACGTTGGGAAATGGCTGCCGAGTGGCTGGGAGCTGAGGAGGCTGAGGACGCCAGAGGTAGTGAGGGCCCACAGGGTAGAAAGGAGAGAGGCTTTGGACCAATATAATAATCGAGAGTAGTTTTTTTAGGGGAAAAAATGTTTTTAGCCTATTGAGATTTTTAACTTCCACACAGTGGGAATAAATAACTTGAGTATTCTCGTCACCTAGGTTAACTTGCCAACATTATTGACGTTATTAAATACTAAGGTGGTTCTTTTCAGCATCCATTACTAAGTAAATCGGGAAAAGATAGTGTTCTCACAAAAACTGCCCTGTTGCTATAGTCAGCCTAGATGATTCCTACTTGGACCGTTCAAGGCCCTTGAGATTGGTTTTCTTACACTGTTTTCAGATTTGTTTTGACTTAAGTAATGAAGCTTCTCCCCTCAATGGGGTCAGGGAGATGGAGTTGAGCCTAGAAACTACTGGAAATTGCAGCTCCTTCAGAAGAAAATGTGTAAATTCACCAGAAGAGCGTTTTTGTTTTATTACAGAAAATTCCCAAACATTCTAAAGTAGAGAAAATAGCATGACCAGTGACCCTGACCCTGTTTCAATGGGTTCAAACTTTGTCTTCATATCTATATCCACCTTCCCTTCCTGAGCACCAGGTCTTTCACTGCACAACCAAGCACAGTGGCATCTTGCCAGACCTGTCTATTCAGATTCCAAAAACAATGGGTATGACCTTCAAGTACAAGACCTGCAGTTTCCCTTGGCACCCAAAACACCTACTTGGTACTTGATACACGATTATTTTTTTCTTTTTTTAAATTGGTGAATGATGAAATCATTTTAACAGAATCCATTTCATGTTGGGTGCCCGTTTTCAAAAACGAATAAAAATCAGACAACAGTCAACCACACTTTATTGAGAGGTGGTTACAGTGCCACAGAGATGTAAAAACTTAGCATCAAACTTTCAAATTCCTCATGTTCAATGAGGGACTTCACCGGACCTGGAGGATGTTGGAACGAATATCAGGTTATGTTTCTTTGCCATTGAATTGGGCTTAGGGGGATCATACGTAGCAACAGTGGCATCCAGGCCTTCTGGTGGAGGCTTAGGTTTTTAGCAGATGCTCTTCCATATCTGTAGCTTCCATGCTAGGTAATCACAGGAGATTGACTACCCAAACACATGGAACAAGGGCAGTCAATGGTGACTTATTGACAGAGGCAGGGATAAAAGAAGTGGTCACAAAAATGACCAAATCTAGGGAGAGTCATGTAGATTGTAGAGTTTTGAAAGAGTGGGGAAAAAACATAATTTTCAGTTGATATGACTGTTCATTTATAAAAGATGGGCTCCAGAAGTTTTATTTTTATTATTGAGTAGTTGAGGTTGTCAAGAACAGCTTCCTGAAAAGTATCTGAGGTAAGCACACTTTGATAACTGGTTAAGGGCCTTGGATTTGGGAAAGGGGAGCAAATTGAAGCCTCTTGGAATTCATTGTTTTATTTATCGCTTAGAAAACTAGGTAGTAATATGTAATTTAAAATTAAGAGGGAGAGGTAAAGTTGAGCAGCGCCTGAGGATTATACATTAGCATCAGACCAATGTTAACACCCAGGTTCTAATGGCTATTGTACAGTTATTTGAAGTTTCTGTATATAGGAAATAATGCACTGGAGTATTGAGTATTAATAGGTCATACTCTCTGCAGCTTACAAATGAAAAACACTCAAAACATGGCGGGGCTGATAGAGTACCACAGCCTATTTCTATGACTTTTGTGTACATCTGAAATAATTTCAAAATAAAATGTTAAAAGGGAAAAAATATTAACCCTAATACTATTTATCCGAATAGCTAATACAGTATAGGAGAATATGTAGAAATTACATGTGCCATCTCTCTAGCTTCTTTGCTGTTCATGTGCTCTACAAAAAAATAAATAGATAATGTCCTTCAAAAATATGTCCGTAGAATAATGCCATCAATAGAATACATAAGTGATTCAATATATTAATTGGCATGCAATTTCCATTTGCTGTCTCTCATTCTGAAACACGGTGACACTAGAGTAAGAGGAAACTGAGATAAAAAGTGTTATGAACCTATGAACCACCATGTGTCATGAGCAATATAAAAACATGCTTTTAATCACTGAGCCATCTGTGATACTGTGTCAACAAAAGGTCTTCACTGGTATGATCTCTTCTAACAAGAATTAATTTACAAGAAATATACTTACATAGATCCTCACATAGTATTGAGATTTCAACTCACAGATATTGGGGAGAAAAAAACAATTTTCAGACTGTTCAATGACCAAGGCAAACCCAATAGTATCACTCTCAGACACTCAAAGTCCAATTAAGTAAAGACATGGAGGAAAAGTCAAAGACTGGTTAAGAGGAAGACCTTTTTATTTATTTATTAAAAATTTTCACCTCCTCCCATCCTCCCATTTCCCTCCCACTCCCCCCAAACCCCCCTCCCCCTCTCTCTCTAGTTCAAAGGGAAGTCAGGGTGCCCTGCCCTGTGGGAAGTCCAAGCCCTCCTCGCTCCAAGTCTAGGAAGGTATGCATCCAAACAGACTAGGCTCACAAAAAGCCAGTACATGCAGTAGAATCAGAATCAAAATCCAGTGTCATTATCATTGGCTTCTCAATCCGCCCTCATTGTCAGCCAGATTCAGAGAGTCCAGTTTGACCACATGCTCGTTCAGTCCCAATCCAGCTGGCCTTGGTGAGCTCCCATTAGATCAGTCCCAACGTCTCCATGGGTAGACGCACCCCTCACGTTCTTTGAGTTCCTTGCTCATGTTCTCCCTCCTTCTGCTCTTCATCTGGGCCTCTGGAGCTTAGTCCAGTGCTCCAATGTGGGTCTCTGTCTCTATCTCCATCTATCTCCAGATGAAGGTTCTATGGTGATATACAAGATAATCATCAGTGTGGCTATGGGAGAAGGCCAGAACAGAGGAACACCTTTTTACAGTAAAGTAAATCCTCATCAGAAACACATCAAAGTCAGATGTGAAAGGCCCTATATTTTGAAAAAGTTCTTGAAAAGAAAAAGATGACTCTCGGGACTGTCATGTTATTTCATTTGTATGTTAGTAAATAAAGCGTGACTGATGAAGGAAGAGTAAATAGCCACTCTGGCCAGCCTTACAGACCATGCAGTGGTGACACACACCTTTAAGTAGCCCGACTAGTTTTTCACATAAACCAGGTGGTTGTGTTGCATTAATTTAATCCCATCACTAGAGAGAAATATAAGATGGAACAAGAGAACTCTCAGTACATCTCACTTGGAGGATTCTTTGAAGCCAGATTGCCATTTTTGACTGAGGTAGATATAAGAGCCAACAGCTGGCTGTTTTGATTTTCTGTCCAACACACTTAGTTTTCCTAGAAAGTCAATTTAAAACTGTGAGGCTATTCCATTTGATATCATTCACAACAGCCACCATGATTTAAGAAAACATCAACAAAGGCTACTTTGAATGTGAACAAAGAAAAGACATTGAGAGTGAGAACCGATGACAAACTGGTCTCATGCCTTGGACATCGATACTGAATCTTTGCAAAAGTTAAAAATGGAGTTTCCATATGTGCTGGTGCCATATACTGCACATTTTCCATAGTTCAGTAAAAAACGGGATATGGAAGTTACTTTGAAACGTCATGAATTTAAACTCTTCATGAGTGTAACCAGACAAGCTACAGCTGTGTCATATGGAAAAGCCAATTATCAGCTGTTTCAATCACTACAAGTTACTTATAGCCTGTTGCATGGTATGTATAGCTTAGCCCACCTTAAACATTAATGACTGACAGAGATCCTCCTTAGCTCCTACACAGATTTTATTATTTCTGTTGAGTTCCTACGTGATATTTTGCTTGCTTGAGAGAACAATCTCTTTCACAAGTTGCTAATGCTGATAAAAGTCAAGAAAAGGGCTCATGCTGTGTGATCGTTGGTAAAATCAACTTCTTCATTCCAGGACCCACATAGTTAAGTACAAGACTTACTTCTTCCAGAACAGTCAATTCCTCAGTTGTCCACACATGTACATGTATACCTAGCTTTCTCTTACCATCCTCCCCTGACTTTCCCAGAAAAAGAGTTGACCAAGGCCAGCCCTGGGCAGGAACCCTCATCTCCAAATGCTGCTCCTTTTGTATCTGCAGGCATTAGAAAACTATCCTGTCAATAAACATTGGGTCTTATTCACAACAGTCAGCTGTTCCCTGTCTTTAACATTAAACTCCATTATTCCTGTGAAAATCTCTCAGGTTTACATAAAACCATAAAAAAATATCAAATGCACATTCACAATACATATATTATCACCTTACAGGGTAAAAAAATCCCAACTGCTTAAACTACAGAGTTTTACCATCATCTGTAGCAAAGGACATTTTTTTCCGTGATGTTTGTTTCTTAAAATTGAACCATCAAGAACATTGATATGCACAGCACAGGAAAGTGTTCCACATGGATGAAGGATCATTTAAATTATACACCCATATGCCCCTTCCTGATTTACCTCATCCAAATATTCTTCAAATTTCTACCAACCCCACACAAAACCAACCCAATTACAAAAGCCTGATATTGTCTCAGACATGAATGGCAGCTAATTGTTTTTACTGTTTTGTCCCTCTCATGTTTGTGTGTTGCTTTCATTGGTTAATGAAGAAAGAAACTGCCTTGGCCTAGTTGATAAGGCAGAACTTAGGTAGGCGGGGAAGACAGAACTGTATTCTAGGAGAAAGAAAGCAGAGAGAGATCTGCCATGGAGCCACCAGACTCAGACATGCTAAATCTTTCCCAGTGAGCCACTGGCTCGTGGTAATATAGAGATTAATAACAATGGGTTAATTCAAGATTTGAGAGTTAGCCAATAAGAGGCTAGTGCTAATGGGCAGCCTTTCTGGGTCCAAAGAGGCTGTCATTCTTGTGTGTACCTGTTACTATGCATCCATGCTTGGTGTTTTAACTCCCTGCAGAACTGAACAAAACTCTCCGTTTGGGATTATATACATGGTTACACATGTGTGTAGCAACATGAATGGAGGTTTCACTTAATAACAGATGCTATCCATCTTTAGCCTCAATGACAGTTAGAATAAAGACAAAACTATACAAGAGTGTATTGAAGCAAATTCCCCCTCAATCACAACTGTCAAGTTCAGAGTCACAGTTACATCAAACTAGATCTTAAACAATAGCAGAACCTCACTTCTAATATCTTGACTTTGCCTGTATCACTTCAACACTGCTGTCCAAATATTATGTTGTAGCATTTAGAACTGAGGTACTGACAACCTCCTCCCCACTGTATCCTGTTAGGCTAAAGTCACAAACAAAAGTCATCGATGTAAGATGTCCCATTCTGTCAGGTCAGGTCACCAGTAAGGACCTGAAAAGTGCCTTTGTTCTGCCTTTGTATAAAGACTCTGGCTTCACTTCTCCCAGCACAGACTTGGAAGCAACTCCAGAGACTCCTCCAAGATGCTGGTAGTCCTGCTCACTGCAGCCTTGTTGGCCCTGGGCTCAGTCCAAAGAGCAAATGCAGGTATGAAGAGGGACTGAGAGTGGTGGAGTGAAATGAGAGTTGGTCAACATATGAAGTTCAGGCTTGTGAGGAACATAAAAAGACAAATAAGAAACTGAGGCACAGTGTAAGAAAACAGATATTAGAATATTCATATCATCATTTAGCACTAGACCTTAGACTTTGCTTATAGCATAATTTAAGAAACAATTCTTACAGCAACATAACATCAGTGCATTTGTAAAAGGATGTTTTAGGTGGGGGATGATGAATGGGAACATGATCAGTTGACAGAGGGAAACTCAGTTCTCAAGGTGTTAGATAAGTCAATTGTGAAAATTCTGGCTTTGCTGTACAGAAGATAGAAAAATGAAAGAAGTGGATAGCAGGGGTGTTTTTAAGAAAAGGAAAAATACGTTAAATTCAGAAATATCAGAAAATTTTTAAATAGATTTTTGCAATTGTTAATGTATATGTGAATATGTATGATGTGTGTGAGAGTAGGAAAGAGACAAGCACAAACACACTGAGACCAACTCACACACACACACACAAACACACACACACACATACAAACACACACACACACAAACACACACACACACACAAGAAAAAGAGACAGAGAGAGAGACAGAGAGAGAAAGTGAGAGAGAGTTTGCAAACTTCTTCA
Organism: Arvicola amphibius; assembly: GCF_903992535.2. Lineage (NCBI taxonomy): Eukaryota > Metazoa > Chordata > Mammalia > Rodentia > Cricetidae > Arvicola > Arvicola amphibius. The sequence continues at coordinate 18,371,912 of NC_052048.2, forward strand.
CATTTCAAGCAGAGGACAACATACTGTCACCAAGACTTCTATTTCTGCAATGTGATCCCTAGAACTTTAATTAAAGTCATCAAGTGAGCACTTTTACCCACAGAGATAAATTACTGAACATACTTATGTATTTTAATGAATGACATACACTACTCAATGGACTATACATAGTATTTAAAACGGTGTTTACTTTTATTTCCATTTATGAAATGCCCAGAGATATATAGTTTGAGAAATGAAGAACATGAAGAAAAACCAAAAGAATGTAAACCTATCAGACTGAAATTCCCAATTAAAATGAAGACTAACTGTATGTCTTGGTAGGGTTAACAAGGAACAAAATATTGGTTGCTACTGATCACAGAAACCATCTGGGCAGCAGTACCAGCAACATTAATGAAGAATAAAATTCTATTTAGTGGGCAAGAAGATGTAGTTGAAAGCTATCTTTATTTGCAGCTGGAAAATGTTATAAGTAACTTTCACTCATTTTGTGCTTATTTTTTAGTGATCTTCTATGAAGCCTCTTCTCCGCAGCTCTTAGGTAAAGCCAGATCCATTCTCTATTGAACTTCTATGCACCCTTTAGTTTTGTAATTATTTAGTTCTGAAATATCATATCACTTTGTTGGTTAATGAAACTTTCCACTTAAATATGTAGAAAAAATTGCATACATTGTGTCTAGAACCAAGAGAGGAAAATGAATCAAAAAAATAGGGAGCCAGACTTTTATACCAGGAACATTTTTCTAATCCACATATTGAAGCAATGGCTTGCATGTGATGAGCATACTAAATGTCCTCGTGTAAAATCCTCCATGGTTTTATAGGTTGCTCAAGGAAAACTTCTCTCATCTGAATTTTTAGTAAGAAATATATGCTTGCACACTACATACACAATTTCACAGATCCCATGCTCCCTCATTTTTTAAAACTTTTTTTCATACTTAGCTTTGTATCCACAGCTAACTAATACATATAAATGCACTGCATGAAAAGTGAAACAACTTCTAATATCTTTCAAACATTTATTTCTTTTTCTACACATTGTAATATAACCCTGAATACCATGATATATTTAAGAATAGGACATTGCTGCTACATGATGCTACTCTGACTAATTCTAGCTAATATCATTGAAAAGTCCTTCCCATTTCATCATTTTGGTGTGAAAATTGTAAGGAACACATAAATAACTTTAATACAACAAATATAAAAACAAATATTTCCAAAGATCTGAAGCATAAGAAAGTTCTGTAAATGCTTTAAAAATTACGTTTCAAGAAGAGTCAGAGACATAAACTTGGGAGGGGTGTTCTTGGAAAAAGAGAAGTGTAAGCTCCATCTACACTGATCTATTCCCATACAGGGGAAGAGCAGCAAAGTCAGGGCAATGGTCAACAGCTTCAGAAACCCCCTCTTGGACAGTTCCTACCAAGACTTTCTGCTTATGATGATGAGGAGGAGGAGGAGGAGGAAGAGGAGGAGGAGGATGAAGATAATGATGATAATGAAGAGGGCAGTGAAGAAGATGGAAATAATCCAGAGAGACTACGACAGGGACCACCACAGCATCCTCACCCTCCTAAACCTGGAAACCAACAAGGCCCACCCCAGCTGGGAGGTCCACAGCAAAATCGCCCTCCTAGACCTGAAAACCAAAAAGGCCCACAACATCAGGGAGGTCCACAGAAAAATCGCCCTCATAGACCTGGAAACCAACAAGGCTCACAACAACAGGGAGGCCAGCAGCAAAATGGTCGTCCTCAAAAAGGAAACCAACAAGGTTCACAACAGCAGGGAGGCGCACAGCAAAATAGGGCTCCTCAACAAGGAAACCAACAAGCCCCACAACATCAGGGAGGCCAGCAGCAAAATTGCCCTCCTAGACTTGGAAACCAACAAGGCCCACCTCAGCAAGAAAGTGAGGAACAGGCAAGTAAGCTGTAGAAATTGTCTCCATAGTGCAACAGGGTTTCTGTAATCAGTTACTTTTTCCTTCACACAGGTCACAAACTCTAGAGATCATTACCATCTTCTTAAAGTAATAGATATCTTATTCATCTGAACTTTAAATGTCCTCTGTAACTCAGGGTTTGTTGATAAATGTAATTTAAATTCAATTTCCATAAAATGTCTTAACTCTAACAGAGTTAGATATCAAAAATCTTAGAGATATCTCAGGATATGCTGACTCGCATGATAGGACTTTTTTCTCCCTGACCTTATTCATTTATGTATTGCAGGAGAACTAGAAGACAGATTCCTTTAATGTTATTTTAATGAAACAATGATGTTGCAAGTGAAGCTTCAACATTATAATAAAATATTTATCATTCAATTACTCTTAGTTGCTTTTATTCTTAGCATGAGTGAATGAAATGAAACCTGGGTCCTGGGACCAAACATAAGGGCAGTATAAACCTATGCATACAGCTACATCGAGAAAGGGGCCCACTTTGTCCCTTTACATATCAGCCAACTATCAATTGGTGCCATCATACCTGGAGTTCTGTCCATAGCTTTGCTGTATTTCCAAGATAACTCTGATGTTAGCAGGAGACTTCACAAAACACATTGTCTTCAGAAATATATATAGATAGATAGATAAAACTATATAAACACACACGTTAGTATGTTATGTGCATTGTCTGACCAGTATCCTATAGAAGAGCTGTCTAGGATTACCTGCAAAAGGGGTCTTTATTTATTTATCACAGGTAATGATCTTCCAGTTCATAGTTCAATTTTTAAAAATTTGCTGTTTCTGCAACTAGTGTTCTTTTTTGCTTTCAAGTGTCAAACTGCTCACATTCTTTCTCTGACTTGGACAGTTCTATGAATGCAATGATTTCTTAGGGAACAGATGTTCGTTGCTTTTATCTACCTAGAGTTTTTTATAAATATTATATGCCTGGCCTTATCAGCAAATGAAATTTATAAATATTTTATTTATATCTTAGTGCAATCTTTCATTCTTATTTTGGGGGAGTTTGTAACTGTCCCTTCATTGATTTTTAAATTTTGTTGTGTTTTAATTAAAGAGTGAAAATATAAAATCATGTATGTTCTAAAACATAAGGAGGGCTCCGGTGGGGGACGTCGCTGCGGGCGGCTGTGCTGCTGGCGTCCAAGATGTCGACCAAGAATTTCCGAGTCAGTGACGGGGACTGGATCTGCCCGGACAAGAAGTGTGGAAATGTGAACTTCGCTAGGAGAACAAGCTGTAACAGATGTGGCCGAGAGAAAACAACGGAGGCCAAGATGATGAAAGCTGGGGGCACAGAAATAGGAAAGACACTGGCAGAGAAGAGCCGGGGCTTGTTTAGTGCAAATGACTGGCAATGCAAAACTTGCAGCAATGTGAACTGGGCCAGAAGATCAGAGTGTAACATGTGTAATACTCCAAAGTATGCTAAGCTAGAAGAAAGAACAGGATATGGAGGTGGTTTTAATGAAAGAGAAAATGTTGAATATATAGAAAGAGAAGAATCTGATGGAGAGTATGATGAGTTTGGACGTAAAAAGAAAAAATACAGGGGGAAGGCAGTTGGTCCTGCATCTATATTAAAGGAAGTCGAAGATAAAGAATCAGAGGGAGAAGAAGAGGATGAGGATGAAGATCTGTCTAAGTATAAGCTGGATGAGGATGAGGATGAAGATGATGCTGATCTCTCAAAATACAATCTTGATGCCAGTGAAGAAGAAGATAGTAACAAAAAGAAAGCCAGTAGGCGGAGTCGCTCAAAGTCCCGATCATCTCACTCGAGATCTTCATCACGCTCATCCTCCCCCTCAAGTTCAAGGTCCAGGTCCAGGTCCCGTTCCAGAAGCTCTTCCGGCTCGCAGTCCAGGTCTCACTCCGGCTCCAGAGAACATTCCAGATCCCGTGGTTCGAAATCAAGATCCAGCTCCAGGTCCCACAGGGGCTCTTCCTCCCCAAGAAAAAGATCTTACTCGAGTTCTTCGTCATCTCCTGAGAGAGACAGGAAGAGGAGTCGATCTAGACCTTCTTCACCCGCCGTTCACAAAAAAAGACGAACGAGATCACGGTCACCCGAAAGGCACCACAGGTCGTCTTCTGGATCAACCCATTCTGGTTCCCGGTCAAGTTCAAAAAAGAAATAATGTATTAAAATTTACATCTTTAAAAAACAATGAATACAGTGCATGAAGCATATCTTTTAGGAAGTTGATGTCTCATTTGGTCGGAAGTGCTACTACATTTGCTAGTAGAGGTGCATGCCTTTATTGCTTTTCAAAACAGTACAACTGTGTTTATTTGTGAAATTGAAGTAAATTGCATTTTAAGCCATACTGTTCCCCAGACAGATGCTCTCTATTCATTATTTACAACCATTCGCTTTGCTTAAAAACACCTGTAACAGAGTATTGGTTTCTTTGTCCTTTTCATTTCTAAATGTCCTATTGACCGAGACAGGGTTGCCTGAGCTTGCCTGGACTCCAGACACATGGGCAAGGCTAATAAACTTGTTGGGATAACCAGTTCATGTTCATATGGGAGGAGTGGTCAACCTGGTTATGTTGTTTACTTGTGCCAGTAATTTCTTACCAGAAATTAACTACATCACAAAGCTGACAACTGGGAACTTTGAGTTCTCTCTACTGAGGGTGCCTTAGAATCCTTATCTCCATCAGCTCTGCACCACTTGTAATGCAAGAGGATAGACGTTAGCACTCACAGAGGAGTGTGTCTCTGAAATAAAAGTTTAAGAAATAGTTAAACATTGTGCTTGATTGATGAAGGTTCAAAAAAGGCCAAATCATAGTTAATGAGCAAATTGAAGAAAGCTTTTGAAGCCTATTTCTCAGTGACAGGCTGGCAGAGATGCGAATTTAAGGGATTTGCCTTGAGATGTCTGATTTTTTTTCAACACTAGATATCTAAGTAACAGAATCCTTATTTCTGCATGATTTAAGGAAAGTCTTTTTTTTTCTCACCTGAAAAAAACATATGGCTTAAAATGCTTTCAGAGTTTTATTTCTAAAATTAAAACCTGGTCACTTGAGATCCATTTTGTTCTCTGGTTTAAAAGTTAAAAGGTTTCTCCTAACAGTCTCTCCCGCAGCAAAACAAGGTAAGTATACAAGGGACCAGCAGTTGTGCTGGAGCTCCTTGTTACAGGAATTGTGGTTCCTGTTCCTCCCTCCTTTAGTATTGTGTGCTGCAGTTAAATAAGTAAAGCATTATAAGATGTTTAGAGACAGATCAAACAAAATGTTTTTATTTTAAAGTGAGTGTTTTTCACCTCAATTGATCTAAAGATAAAAACAGAATATTGTATGTAGAAATATTTTCGTAATATTTTTACAAGCTTTCCTGTGTTTTTTGTCTTATTTTCCTTGCTGCATTTACTGTAGGTTGCACACGAGCTCTTACTCTCTTGTAACTGTGCCTCAGACTTCTCAGAAGTCGACTTTCTCAGTTGCCCAGGTCGTCTAGCTCCGACGTGTTAGCCTGCGTTTGTTCCGTGCTTTCTGTGTTTGAAACCTGGGCTGTGCTAGGCAAATACAAGATTATAAACTTAGCCAATAGGAGTTTACAAACAGTTCAGATGATTATGATTTGATTTGGTTTAATTGAGCTGTACTAGTTCATTTCATAAGGAAATGATACTGTAGACAAATGTAAATAAAATCTGTGAGTCAAGCATCAAAATAAATAAATAAATAAATAAATAAATAAATAAATAAATAAATAAATAAAACATAAGGAATCTTTAAAACTTCCAAAATATTTGATCCTTAATTCTTTGAAACTGAATTTGTTATTCGTTGAATGCTCTCATCAAATTTTTATTTTATTACTTAGATGGAATTCTTATTTTCCTCCATCCACAAGATTCTTCATGAAAACTAGACAGACATTCATAGAAGTAGCCCAGTGTTAGATTCTCAGATGTGACAAATTGGGGTCATTCTGAAATTGGACACTTAATCCTCTGTTTATGTAATTCTTTGGATGGCCATGAATCAACCATGACAGTGTGAAATATAGAAGATATACTAAAATATGTGAAGTTTTTATATACCTACTCATAGGCACATGTTAATCATATTCATCTACAATATGAATGCAGGTTCATATCATAGTAAAACCACTCACTTATATGACTGTGAGTATTCTAAATGAGTCATCGAATATCCTTCTGCTCTAGAGTAGTACTCTGATTATACATTAACATGCTTTGAAGACTGAAACCAACATTGTCACCAATCCTATAACTGTAAATTTTTATCATAAGAGAGAGTAGCCTTTTTGCGGATATTCTAAGGAATGCTGAAAACTACCAAATTTAGTTTTAAGACATAGTTTGGGATTCAATGTATGGAGCCTAAGAAAATCATCAAAAGCTATAATATATGATGTTATATACATAAAAATATTATAAATTACTCAAGTGATAAAATATAATTATTAGACAAATTTTTCTCAGGCAAATACCTAGATTAAACTATTCAATGCCAAAAAAATCCATGAAAAACGTCAATACATGGAAGAAAATTTTTGTATGTTCAGTGTTTAGCATCTTAGCATCATTCTTTAATATCAATCTTTTTTATCTTGTATGTATTTAAATTTTGACAAATTCACACATGTATACATTTATTGTATTTATCTCTGAATCACCTTTTTACTTTTCTGAAAACTCCCCACACATAGCCCAAATTTCTTTTTTATATTTACCTTCATATCTACATCAGTATTCTTTTCTGTATATGTCCAACTATGCTGCCTACTGGAATATTTCTAGAAGACAGATATTCTTTAAGTAACTAAATACCTCATCCATGGCAACATGTACCCTAAAAATTTAGCTTTGACATAAAACTCAGTAGCAGAGTACTTGTTGACATGCATGATCCCTGGAATCACACTCCACCACATAAATAAATATTTCATTTTGCCTGCCACATGGTACTTTAAATTCAAAAAATTATGTATGTTTTCAAATCATAGTCCACAATTATTTTGTGGGTTTTAACAGATCAAGTCAGCACCCACTGTTCTCAGAAGTCCATTTAAATGCATAAATCAGTCAGCATGTGTTTGCCAATTTCTTGTTGTTGTGATCAAGTTTCCGACAGAAAGTACCCTAAGGGAAGTGGCCAAATTCTGTCATGTGGCTCTTTAGGAATGCACAGTATGATCAAATAAGGTCAGCATTCATTAGGTCTAACACTTAACAACATTTATTTATTTATTTGTGTGATTATGGATTTGATTGCATGCATGACTCTGTACCACATACATATAATACCTACGGAGGATAGAATATCTGGAACTATATTTATAAATAGTTGTTTCTCATTATATGGGTGGCAAGAAGCAAACCCAAGTTCTCTGGAAGAGAAACAAGTAATTTTAACTGCTGATCCATCTCTGTATCCACAAAGAAATATTAACATTACATATCAGTTCTTCTAAATAGAATATTTTATACACATGCAAATACATATACAAGTTGTGTCACAACAAGGTAATCTTTCTCAGTTTTTAAAGCTCTATAATGCATTTTTGTCTCAAATAACACCAAGGTGTTAATAAAAGATATAGAGATCTTATCTAATAATTATACCTTTGGCTTGTAGTGGTGGCACATTCATTAATCCCAGCACTGGAAGGAGTAGGGGCAGGGGCAGAAGCAGAAGATTCTCTGCAGGTTCAATGACAGCTTGATTCACAATGGCTAGTTTCAAGATGTGCACCAAGGCTACAAAGGAACCCTGTCTCCAAAAAGCAAAGGAATTCAAAGAATCTAAATATAGATTAAATTTAAATAAAATTTAAAGAAAAATAAAATATATTGTTTAATTTTCAGAAAAAGATATGGTGAATCTAAGTTAATAAGGGGTTGGTCTTGAAGAAATACCATCTGCCATTCATCTACTTATTCAGATATAGAAATTGAAATATTACCTGGAAAATAATAGTAGTAATTGAATCTGGTAAGGATATCTTAAAGATGTGTGTATATAATGTACTTTGCATTTTCAAGAACACCCATTTACATGCCAAGTCTTTCAAAAGAGTTACTAGAAAAATATATAGGTCAGTTTCTTAAGCAATCTTCTCATTCAAAATGTCCCATGATTTCATTTTTCTTTCTTAAAGTATTAGTTTCCATGCATAAATATTTTTTTTAGTTTAAGTGAATGATAAATTATTGGTTTACCACTTATTATCAAGTAAAATCCATGCAGAAATGGAAGAGAATTAATGAGGATCCTTAACTAATTCACTAAGTCATCACTTATACACAATCCCATGATCCCTACTTAGAAAGTTGCCTTTTTCTCATTAATTTCCATCCTCCATGAAAGTCCCAACTATTAGACCTAAACGCTCCTCACTATTGGATAGTAAAATAGTGACAGAATTCCTGTAACATGAAAGCAAAAGATTGCTTTAATATGATGTAAAGAATAACCAGAGCAATTTCCACTTTAATACCTGAAGCATCAAGCAACTATACCCTTACAAGTATTCTGTTCTTTATGCAAGGCGTGCAGTGACCACACCTGCTGTAGGAAGTCATACAGTACAGAAAACTTTGGGTGACCAGGCAGCAAGATGTCTCTTTCCTTTCTAGAGTTTTGGAAGTTGCTTACAATATACTTCCATTTTCTTAGGTAATATATCGTTCTGGACTCATTGATGGAGTTGAAGAATTTATAGTTATAGTAATAGTTTTCCTTAGTTATGATAAAAGATAAAGTAAATAGAAATATTGTAACTGTAATTCCTGCTTGATACCTGTTTTCCTATATGTAGTTTTGTGTTGGGACCAATTATGTCCTGGCCTTCAGCTGCTCTTCCCTGTCTAGAGCCTTCTAATTGAAGTTATTAGAAGCTGTGCTTTACCTAGAGGATCAGAGGATAGGATTTTCATCTGTTGGCAATTGACTGCAGGGTATTTAAGGTGCTATTAAAGAGGGGCTTTTGGTACCAGTGTTGGAAGGTCTGTGTGTCGGCCTGTCTCTGCGTGTGTTTCCTCAACCTCCAGTCCCTTGCCTGAAGCACGCGAACTGGGTTCTAGCATAGAGAGCAGATGGAGGGCATGGTGCGCGGCAGTTTTGCTATGTTAAAGTTAAAGCCTTCCTTTTTGTTTAAACAGAAAAGGGGAAATGGTGTCTTCTCTCTGTGTGTTGCTTTATTGGTTAATAAAGAAACTGTCTTGCCTGTTGATAGGTCAGAACTTAGATAGGCAAAAAAGATGGAACTGAATGCTGGGAGAAGGAAGGTGGAGAGAGAGTGACACCATGAATCTGCCACCAGAGTAAGACATTCTGCTGAAACTTAGCTGGTAAGCCACTGCGATGTGGTGATACACAGATTAATAGAAATGGGTTAAACTAAGATGTAAGGGTTAGCAAATAAGAAGTTAGAGCAAAGGGGCAAGGCAGTGTTTGAATTAATATAATTTCTGTTTGATTATTTGGTTCTGGGTGGCAGGGAAAATCAAGCAGTCCTCTCCTTGCAACACATACCTTAGGTCAAGCATCCTGTAGGCATCAACTCTATGGCTCAAACCTCCTGTAATATCATTGAGAGAGCAGGAAAAGCCTAAACTCTCTAATCTTTGGTCAAGGTAGAGAAGATTGACCTGTGTGTGTCATTTTGTTATCCAAAACACTAAGTAACCACACCCTAGGTCAAGATATCTTGCTATGAGCGACACCGTAAATCAAACCTCTTGTCAATGACCTTGAAGAAAAAGACTAGGCCTGAACTCTCTGACCATCAGTCAAGGTGGAATAGACATATTTCTGCTGTGGGCTCCCACAGCTATAGCAATACAAGCAGCTTGGCATTGGCGTAAAGACAAATGGGAACCAATGGAATTTAATCAAAGATGCTGACATTAATCTCCATAACTATTAACACTAAATTTTTCTCAAGAATTCAAAATGGTACAATGGAAAAAGAAAGCATCTTTAACAAATGGTTCTGACATAACTTGTAGAAGATTGCAAATATATCAATATCTATTGCCATATACAAAACATTCCAATGTTGATTCCAAATGAATCAAGGACTTCAACATAAAACCAGTTGCATTAAATCTGATAGAAGAGAAAATGTGAAGTAGCCTTGAATGCATTGGCACAGGAGACCACTTCCTAAATATAATAACAGTAACACTGATACTGAGGGTAACAATAATAAATTGGACTTCCAGAAAATGAAGTTTCTGTAAGGCAAAGGACACACACAGTAAATAAGACAAAGTGACAACTTACAGAATGGGAAAATATTTTTACAAACCCCACATCTGAAAGAGGGCTGAACTCCAAAATAGATGAAGAACTCAAGAAAATAAACATTACAATATTAAATAATACAATTTTAAAAATGGGGAACAGAGCTAAACACAGAATTCTCAGCAGGAGAATCTTAAATGGCCAAAATACATTTAAGGGATTGCTCACCATCCTTAATCATCAGGGAAATGCAAATCAAAACAACTCTGAGATACCATCTTAAACCTATCAGAATGGACAAGATTAAAAATACTGGGGACAGCTTATAATGGAAAGGATGTGGCATCAGAGAAACACTCCTCTACTGCTGGTGGGTTATAAACTTTTACAGCAACTTTGGAAATTAGTATGGTGGTTTCTCAGAAAATTGGTAATCAGTCTACACCAAAACCCCAACAATATCACTCTTGGGTATATACTGAAAGGACACTCAGTCATAACACAGGGACACTTGCTGGACTATGTTATAGTCGCATTATTCATAATATCCAGAATCTGGAAATAAGTTAGATGCACCTCAACTGAGGAATGGATAACAAATGTGGTAGATTTATACAATGGAGTATTACTCAACTGTAAAAAAGGACATCATGAAATTTGTATCACCCTTAATAAGGTACCCCAGACTCAGAAATACAAACATGATATGGAAGCATTCATGAGTGGATATTAGATATAAAGCAAAGGATAACCAGAGTACAACCCACAGTCCCAGAGAGGCTAGGTAAAAAAAAAGGAAAACCCTAAGAGGAACACATACACCAACCAGAAAATTTGATCTCCTGGATAAATGGGGGTAAATTTAAAGGGAAAGTGGAGGGGGTGGAAGATGGAAATATAATGGAACAGTACCATTGTGAGAGATGGACAGAAACAAAGAGCAATTAAAGAAGATGTTGATGGAGATAGCTACTATGGGGTTAGGGAAAAACCTGGTTCTAGAGACATTCCCAAGAATCCACAAAAATGACCCAAGCTAAGACTCATAGCAATTGTGGAAAGGGTACCAAAACAGGACTTCCCCTGTAATCAAATTGGAGAATACTCCAACTGTATCATAGAGCCTTCACCCAGTATCTGATGGATTCAGATACAGAGATCTGTAGAGGATTTCAATAAAGTAGTCCAACACTATCTCATAATGGAGTATAATAAAGGATTCTTTATTTAGAGATAGACAAACAGATCCACAGTCCTCTGCACGAGTTAGGATCAGGAACGAAATCTGGAAGCCAAGAGAGAGTGCACACATTTCTGTATCTGTTTTTATAGTACCCAAGACCATGCCCAATGTGGTCCACCATCTCAAAGGAAATTGGCTGAGGAGTTCCCATAGTACCTCCCCTTTTGTCTTAAAAAGAGAGTTCTAAGCTTAATAAAAACTAAAACTAACAGGTTGTCTAAGTCTTGTATTAGAAATGGCCTGACTAAGTCATAAGAGGAAAATAACTATGACTATCTTGTCTTCAATTATATTGAAGACCTGAGAAGGGAAATATTACTTGACTAAACAGAAAGTGCAATCAAGCAACTTCCAAAATGTGCAATAAGTGACAGAGACAACTGGCTACCTGGGCAATCATCCAAGGTCTCATTTGCAATGCTGGAACAACCAACTTTGGTTAAGGCCTAGAGTAACTGTCAGATCATTTTCAGACATAGGAAAATTTTCGAAATCATCATACCCTGTCTTGGCAAGGTTTGGCAGTCTTTTTACTTGTATCCTGCTTCTCTAGTCCAGGCACTGTACATTTTGTCAATGATCAAGTCATGGGCAGTTCTTTTGCCAAAGGCAAGTTTTTCCAAAAAGAAAACAAACTCCAAGTGGAGTGTATTCAGTGCTCAACATTCTCTCTGGAATATATTGGTGTTGCCAACAGCAATTGTATCTCACATCAAAAGAAATATAAATTATCTATATGGCATATTATACAGATTTGTGAAGTGGTGAAGATTACCTATTTATGTGGAATATAATTTCTATGAATCTAAAAAACATAATTAGTATAACTATAAATATGACAAACATGGATATGATTCTTAGTGTCTATATAGATTAAAGAGTAAGGCTTCATACTAGAATATTAAACAATATTTAAACAATGTGCAACAAATGAAGACAATGACCTCAAAAAGCAAACAATGTATAACTATCTTGATCAGAAGTAAAAAATTTATAGTGAAATATTGTAGCGAGGAGCTGCGGGCGATTCCCACTGCCCAGCTCCTGGCTGCCTGGCTAGCTTGTGCCCCGAAATAACAACACACAAATTGTATTCTTTTAAAGACTGCCTGGCCCATTATTTTCAGCCTCTTACTCACATCTTGCTTTAACCCATTTCTAATAATCTGTTAATCTGTATAGCACCATGAAGTGGTGTCTTACTGGAAAGATTCTAGCGTACGTCCATCTTGGGCTGGAGCTTCATTGCGTCTGTCTCCCTGAGCAGAGGCATGGCAGTCTGTCTAACTTAGGAGAGGCGTAGCATCTGACTGAGCCATCTACCTCACTTCCTTCTTCCTGTTCTGTCTACTCCACCCACCTAAGGGCTGGCCAAGGCAGTTTCTTTATTAAAACAGAAGACCCACGTCAAAATATGATAAATATATCCTAAAATTATATCAATATACAAAATATCTTTAAAAGAGTTAGAAACATGCATGCATACAATCTAACAAAATAACTTTGCATAGGTGTGCAAATATTGTAAACAGAAATAGGACCATATTCAATATAAATAATATAATTTGAGTTTGCATCAATATACAACAATTTATACCAATGTAAATTGTCTATAAATAATAGCTCACAAGTATTCACTCTATTACTTACTATTATTATTAGTGTGAGTAAGCACACACTAATCTACCTATTAGCCCATCCAATTTCCTTTTATTTAAGAAAAAACCCAAGGCTACATAATTTCCACCTATCCCTCAACCCTATACCAGTTATAATCAACCCCTAATTGATGTCCCTAACCCTAAGGATAAACTTTTTTTTGGAGAGAGGACATTGTCTTCTGGAATTATTTCCAGCTGTCATGGGACAATGTTATTTCAATGGGGTCCTGTGAAAACTAAGATGTTAATTAAATTTCAAGATTACTGTCTGGTATAATTGCAAATAATCTCTGAGTAGTTGATAGGGATTTTCTGAAGTTCTTATTTGAAAGTCTTGCCAGAACGTTGTAAGAAGGTGCTCTATTTCATAACACTATCAACACCATATCAGAATATTAAACAGTCTTTAAACAACTGGGCAGTAAGAAGGACAATTACCTCAAAATGTAAACAAAAAATGAGTATCTTGATCATAGGTAGAAATATATAATGCAATATGATAAACATATCCTACCATTAAATCAATATACAAAATGCCTTAAACAGAGGTAGAAACATGCATGCAGATAATATGACAAAATAACTTAGCATAGGTGTACAAACATTGTAAACAGAAATAAGAGCATATTTAATATAACAAATAAAATTTGAACTTGCATCAATATACAAAATTCTATAGCAATATAAATTGTCCATAAATAGTTGCTCACAATATTTATTTTATTACTCACTATTATTATTAGGTTGAGTAAGTTCACACCATTCTAAATATTATCCCATTCAGTGTTTCCTCTTTTATATATGACCTCTGGGTCTACATAATTTCCACCCCGACTCCCAAATCTATATGAGTAATAATTAATACCAGTCTCAAAGTAGTGCTATTATCATCATGATGTCGTATCAACAAGGCAGAATCACTATTGTGGGACCCTATCTTCTTCCTTGAACTTTCAAAGGAAACCAACTTAAATATTATTCATATAGACATATGAAATATATAACTATATATATATATATATATATATATATAGAGAGAGAGAGAGAGAGAGAGAGAGAAATGAAAGATATGATATAGACAAAATGGGCATGGAGAAAATTAGTATATTTCCTTAAAAATCTATCTTCTTTCTGTCACATACCAGATGAATCCTGACATGAGATAGAAATTCTGAATTTTTCTTTTAGCAACATATTTGGATTTAGAGACTAGCTATCATCCAACTCCAAAGTCAGCTCTGTTTTTTAAGTAGAGATGTATACATGTCTAGTTCATCAAATATTACCATGCATATGATACAGCATCATAAGTAGATTCCTTTTTGCTTGTTGTTTTTTCTGGAGAGCTATTCTTTTTATTTTTAGACATCTAGATGTCCAAGGTCTCTTGACTTTTTGAAGATGAGTATTTTCCTGAAAAGACAAGAACAGAAACCTGACCCAACCCTTCTGAGGTTTTCTAACCACCTGTATGATTGTAACCTCTGTAGATGATGTCATTTCTCTTTCTCAAGAGGTTTCTTTTTTTTTCAAACCAAATCTTTATTAATTTTGATGGTATTCATAGTTTTCCTCTTCTGTGGAAACAGGAACAAAACCTTTTCCCCAACATGGCACATCTCTTTTCCATTCTGAGGTCAACATATCCTTGAAATACACTGGATAATTTAATTCAAAAGTTTTTTTCTATTACCCAGTGTCTCTCTGTTGCTGTTTTTTCTTTCTCATTAGCAATAAGGTAGTTCAAGGTTGATACAACATTATGAAATTTACTTATGGGGTTATGTTTCATTTCTTTCTGTTTGTTTAGCATATCCTTTGTAGTTTGATTTGATCTTTCTATAGCTGACTAGTTATTTGATATACCTGTAATATGCTTTATTTTATACTAAGCAAAAATAACTGTTTAATTTTCTTAGAGACATGTGCTGGACAATTATCTGTCTTTATTTGTGTAGGTATATCCCTGATGGCCATAACTTCTAATAAAAGTATGATTACTGAATTAACCTTCTCTGAGCTCAAAGCAGTTGCCCATTGAATATGTGTCACTGTGTGATGTACATATTTAATTTTCTAAAATCTACAAAGTAGAAAACATCCTTCCAGATTTCATTCCTTTGATACCCTTTGGGTTACTCCCTGGAGGTAGTGGTGCCTGGTCATAGAAAGAGCAAGTAGGACATCTCCTTATAATCTCCTTAGCTTCTTGCCATATAATAGAAAACTCTTTTTTTTAATCTTTGCTATTGACATAATTTTTAAATGAATCTCTGATGCCTTCAGCACATTTCCAACCAATAATCTGTTAATTTCTGCATTACCTTGTGCTAAAGGACCTGGCAGACCCATATGGAGTTGAATGCTTGTTATGTACATGGGACAAAGCCTATTCCTGATTATATCTTAAATCTGAATGAATAATTAAGTCAATTTTCTATCATCTGCTATAAATTCAGCAGTTTCAATATGCAAAACAACTTTGCATATTGTAAATTAGTAACTACATTGAGAGGTTCTTTAAAGTTTCTTAGTATCATGAAAATAGCATATAATTCTGTCTTTTGAATTATAAGGGCTGTTTACTTTAATCTGTTAGCTGAGAAATGAACAACTATAACAGGTTTCAGATATCCTTATGTCTATTTCTTAAATAAATGGCCCATTTAAATTCTCTTAATTTCATTTATTTCTCAAAGTATTATTTTCCAAGCAAAAGTATGTGATGATTCACAAAGGATAGAAGTATATTGAGGACCATAATTCTATGGAGGAGTGGCTAAGCTTGCTTTTCCCTTTATCCCTGGGGCCTGAATTCCTACAGCAGTGTCTAAATGGACACTGCACATTTGTTTTCCAGCTGTGCAGACCAGAGTAATCACACAGAAAGTATATTAATTATAACACTGTTTGTCCAGTGACTCAGGAGTATTTCTAGCTAGCTTTTATATCTTAAATTAACCTATTTCTGTTAATCTGTGTATCACCATGAGGCTGTGGCCTACTGATAAAGTTCCAGCATCTGTCTCCTTTGGCAGCTCTATGGCAGCTCTATGGCATCTCTTTGGCTCTGCCTATTATCTTTCTAAATCTAGCCTAGCTATATTCTGCTCTGCCATAATGTAAAGCAGCTTCTTTATTAACCAATGGTAATAAAACATATTCACAGCATACAGAGGGGTATCACATATCATTTCCTCTTTTCTGTCTAAATAAAAAAGAAAGGTGTTACATGAGGGCCTGCTTGTTGGGGTTTCTGTCCTGCCCAGTTCCCACAGTTGTTAGGCCCCAAAGAAAATCACACAGAGGTCTACATAAGTTACAGCCCATTAGGTCAGGCTTTTTATTAACTCTTATAACTTATATTAACCCATTATTCTTATCTATGTTAGCCACATGGCTCAGTACCTTTTTGCTTTTTTAGTTTCTGGACAGGACTGGGGAGAAATGGGCTTCCTCCTTCCCAGAATTCTCCTGTTCTCCCATTTATCCACCTGTACTTTCTGTCTGTTTACCCGCCTATACTTCCTGCCTGACTAATGGCCAATAAGCATTTATTTAAAACATAATTGACAGAATACAGACAATTCTACCACACCAAAAATGTTTTAAATAACAAAACAGTTATTAAGCAATAATTATAATTACAATGTTTAGTCTATTTATACTTGGCAAATTAATGAAAATACTCCATCATCTATCCTATCTTTTGAATATAAAGTTTTATACCTAATTTATCTTTTTTCATAACTAAGAAGAACTATGTCTGTTTTCAACTTTTTCAAGACCTGAGAATTCTATAATATTACCTAAGTAAACAGGAAGTACATTGCAAGCATCTTCCAAAGTTCTAGAATTGACAGAGATACCTTGCTTACTGGATAGTCACCGAATGTTCTTCTGTGGTGTTAGGACATCCATCTTCAGCCTACAAGCCCATAGTATCTTGCATATTTTCCATGAAGCAGAAATTTGAAGATCTGTTTTGCCTTCTAATGACAAAGTGCTGCCCAAAGTAGACATGTTTCATTGTTGAGAAAAGATTTTAAATATCATATTCTGTAGGTCTTTGAAAGGTTGAAAGAATACGTATCTATCTGAAATATGTCTCTGTATATTTAGAAAACCTAGCTAACTACAAATTTAACTATTTTACATGAGCTATATAAACATAATCTTAAACAAGAGTATAAATATACATATAACAAAATTTGCCACACCAAACCCAGTAGAATCTGTATGATAGGTTCCGCAAACTGAGACAGAAACTTTAAAAGAAGGAGACCTCCTGGAACCAGTTGTGGAACTCTTGGCTGGAATAAATTATTGAGTCAGAGTTCTCATGCTAATCTAGCTGTTTTATCTTCTATTCCCTTTCCATATTTATGAGATGCTCCTAATATCCTACACTGAGATTTTAAGTGAGAAATATTGATAAGAAACTATCCCTTGAGATAGGTCACTAGCCATGACCTTATCTCTGGAAAACCCAGTACTTTACTTCATAAATCATTTATACAATTATAAAATAGAATTATGATAAAAACTTTCCCTACATTAAATCTTATATGGTATACATGTGTCATCAAAAGTGGGTTTCGGTGTATAGTAAAGAATGCCTTAAAAAAAAGAATCAAAATAATTTAAATTTATACCTTAAAGATTTACAAATACCAGACATTAGATGTTAAACAATTACTGACCATAAAAATTTGTTAACCTGTTCTTGGAAATGTGCCATTAGCCTTGGATAATTTTACACTTTACTGTGCCAAATGACAATGATGTTATCTATCCTACCTGTGATTGCTTCACTAAACACAGCTTTTAAGAATTCTTATACTTGTTTCATTATGCATACATGGACGGGCTCTGTGTGAGCCTTGTCAGTTTGGTTGCTCACCTTCCTGGACCCGGGGGGAGTTGGGAGGACCTTGGACTCAATATAGTGTAGAGAACCCTGATGGCTGTTTGGCCTCAAGAGGGAGGGAGTGGGGGTGTGGGTGGAGGGGAGGGGAGGGAAGAGGGAGGAGAAGGGGAGGAGATGGCAATTTTTAATAAAAAATAAATAAACTGGAAAAAAAAATCCTTGCTTGAGAGTTGTAAAATCCATTCAGATTCAGACTGTCTCTGTTTTTCTTTCTGTTTGTCACTGCCAAATCCTTACCCACCTAGTCTTTGAGGACCCTTGGCCCAGGGACTCCCTGACTGGGGTGGTCCATGAGAAAACTTGATCTTAAATTTGTACCAATAAACCAAAGTTAATACAAATGTAAAGATTTAACTCTATATCATATTCCCCTTATTATTTGTTTTAGAAATTGACTGTGACCTTTAATCATTTATAAATGACCCCCTTTAAATAAAAACAAACATTTATAAACAATCATTTTGGGAATTTGGGCATAGATTTCTCCATACTTTTTCCTGATGTTTCTTGGGTAAAATATTTTTTTTTCTCATGGTTTATTTTTTTTTATATTTAAAAATTTCCATCACCTTCCCTCCTCCTCCCCCCTCCCTCCCCTCCTTCTTCCCTTTCTCTCCCCTCCTTCTCCCCCTTCCCTCCCCTCCCCTCCACCCATACCTCCCCTCCCTCCCTCTCAAGGCCAAGGAGCCATCAGGGTTCCCCACTCTATGCTAAGACCAAGGTCCTCCCAACTCCCCCCAGGTCCAGGAAGGTGATCGACCAAGCTGAGAAGGCTCCCACAGAGCCCGTCCATGAAGAACAATCAGAGCCCAGAGCCATTGTCCTTTGCTTCTCAGTCAGCCCCCGCTGTTGGCCACACTCAGGGAGATGGGTTTGGTCGCATGATCCATCAGTCCCATTCCAACTGGAGTTGGTGATCTCCCATTAGTTCTGTCCCACCGTCTCCATGAGTGAACGCACCCCTCTCATTCCTGACTTTCTCCCTCATGTTCTCGCTCCTTCTGCTCCTCATCGGGACCTTGGGAGCTCAGTCCAGTGCTCCAATGTGGGGCTCAGTCACCTTCCCCATCTGTCGCCAGCTGGAGGTTCCCTCACGGTCCTGACTTTCTTTCTCATGTTCTCTCTCCTTCTGCTCCTCATCAGGACCTTGGGAGCTCAGTCCGGTGCTCCAAGGTGGGGCTCTGTCATTTTCTTCATCTATCGTCAGGTGGAGGTTCTATGGTGATATGCAAGAAATTCATCAGTATGGCTATAGGAACTGGCCTTTTCAGGCTCCCTCTCCTCAGCTGCCCAAGGAACTAACTGGGGGCGTCTCCCTGGAAACCTGGGAACCCCTCTAGGGTCAAGTCTCTTGACAACCCTCAGGTAGCTCCTTAAATTCAGATATATGCTTCCCTGCTCTCATATCCACCCTTCCTATATCCCAAGCACCCCATTCCTCCGAGCTCCCCCCGCTCTCCCCTTCACACTTTTCTCTCCCCATCTTCCCTTGGCCCAGTCTTGCCCAACCCTCAAGTTCCCAATTTTGCCTGGCGATCGTGTCTACTTCCAATATCCAGGAGGATTACTATATCTTTTTTGGGAGTTCACCTTCTTATTATCTTCTCAAGGATCCCAAACTTATAGGCTCGATGTCCTTTAATCATGGCTAGAAACCGAATATGAGTGAGTACATCCCATGTTCATCTTTATGGGTCTGGGTTACCTCACTCAGAATAGTGTTTTCTATTTCCATCCATTTGCCTGCAAAATTCAAGATGTCATTGTTTTTTACCGCTGAGTAGTATTCTAGCATGTATATATTCCACAGTTTCTTCATCCATTCTTCCACTGAAGGGCATCTAGGCTGTCTCCAGGATCTGGCTATTACAAATAATGCTGCTATGAACATAGATGAGCATATGCTTTTGTTGTATGATTGGGCATCTCTTGGGTAGATTCCCAATAGTGGAATTGCTGGGTCCTGGGGTAGGTTGATCCCGAATTTCCTGAGAAACCGCCACACTGCTTTCCAAAGTGGTTGCACAAGTTTGCATTCCCACCAGCAATGGATGAGTGTGCCCCTTACCCCACAACCTCTCCAGCAAAGGTTATTATTGGTGTTTTGGATTTTAGCCAATCTGACAGGTGTAAGATGATATCTCAAAGTTGTTTTGATTTGCATTTCCCTGATAGCTAGGGAGGTTGAGCATGACCTTAAGTGTCTTTTGGCCATTCGAACTTCTTCTGTTGAGAATTCTCTGTTCAGTTCATCGCCCCATTTTTTAATTGGGTTAATTGGCATTTTACCGTCTAGTCTCTTGAGTTCCTTATATATTTTAGAGATCAGACCTTTGTCAGTTGCAGGGTTGGTGAAGATCTTTTCCCAGTCAGTAGGCTGCCTTTGTGTCTTAGTGACAATGTCCTTTGCTTTACAGAAGCTGCTCAACTTCAGGAGGTCCCATTTATTCAATGTTGCCCTTAAAGTCTGTGCAGCTGGGGTTATGCATAGGAAACGGTTCCCTGTGCCCATTTGTTGTAGAGTACTTCCCACTTTCTCCTCTATCAATCTCAATGTGTTCAAATTAATATTGAGGTCTTTAATCCATTTTGACTTGAGTTTTGTGCATGGTGATAGATATGGATCTACTTTCATTCTTCTACAGGTTGACATCCAGTTATGCCAGCACCATTTGTTGAAGATGCCCTCTTTTTTCCATTGTGTACTTTTGGCTCCTTTATCAAAAATCAGGTGTTCATAGGTTTGTGGTTTAAGATCCGGGTCTTCTATACGATTCCATTGGTCAACTTCTCTGTTCTTATGCCAATACCAAGCCGTTTTCAATACTGTAGCTCTGTAATAGAGTTTGAAGTCAGGGATGGTAATGCCTCCAGAAGTACCTTTATTGTATAAGATTTTTTTGGCTATCCTGGGTTTCTTGTTTTTCCATATAAAGTTGATTATTGTCCTCTCAATCTCTGTGAAGAATTTTAATGGGACCTTGATTGGGATTGCATTGAATCTATAGATTGCTTTTGGTAGAATTGCCATTTTTACTATGTTGATCCTCCCAATCCACGAGCAGGGGAGATCCTTCCATTTTCTGGTATCCTCTTCAATTTCTTTCTTCAAAGACTTAAAGTTCTTGTCAAATAAATCCTTCACTTCCTTGGTTAGCGATACTCCCAGATATCTTATGCTATTTGTGGCTATTGTGAAAGGTGATACTTCTCTGATTTCCCTCTCTGCTTCCTTATCCTTTGTGTATAGGAGGGCGACTGATTTTTTGGAGTTGATCTTGTATCCTGCCACGTTACTGAAGGAGTTTATCAGCTGTAGGAGTTCTTTGGTGGAGTTTTTGGGGTCGCTTATGTATACTATCATATCATCTGCAAATAATGAAAGTTTAACTTCTTCCTTTCCAAATTGAATCCCCTTGATTCCCTTATGTTGTCTTATTGCTATTGCTAGAACTTCAAGCACTATATTGAAGAGATAAGGAGAGAGTGGACAGCCTTGTCGTGTTCCTGAATTTAGTGGGATAGCCTTGAGTTTCTCTCCGTTTAATTTGATGTTAGCTGTCGGCTTGCTGTAAATAGCTTTTATTATATTTAGGAATGACCCTTGTATCCCTAATCTCTCCAAGACCTTTATCATAAAAGGGTGCTGAATTTTGTCAAATGCTTTTTCAGCATCTAATGAGATGACCATATGGTTTTTTTCCTTCAGTTTGTTTATATGATGGATTACATTAATAGATTTTCGTATGTTGAACCAGCCCTGCATCTCTGGGATGAAGCCTACTTGATCGTAATGGATAATTTTTCTAATGTGTTCTTGGATTCGGTTTGCCAGTATTTTATTGAGAATTTTTGCGTCCATGTTCATGAGTGAGATTGGCCTGTAATTCTCTTTCTTGGTTGAGTCTTTGTGTGGTTTAGGTATCAGGGTACTGTAGCTTCATAGAAGGAATTTGGCAGTGACTCTTGTGTTTCTATATTATGAAATACCTTAAGGAGTATAGGTATTAGGTCTTCTTGGAAGTTCTGGTAGAATTCCGCATTGAAACCATCTGGTCCTGGGCTCTTTTTGGTAGGGAGGTTTCTGATAACAGTTTCTAATTCTTCGCGACTAACAGGACGATTTAGAGCATTTACCTGGTCCTGGTTTAACTTTGGTATATGGTATTTATCTAAAAAAACTGTCCATTTCTTTTACATTTTCCAATTTTGTGGCATACAGGCTTTTGTAGTAAGATCTAATGATTTTCTGAATTTCCTCTGTGTCTGTGGTTATGTCCCCCTTTTCATTTCTGATCTTGTTAATTTGCGTATTCTCCCTCTGCCGTTTGATTAGTTTGGCTAAGGGTTTGTCAATCTTGTTGATTTTCTCCAAGAACCAGCTTCTTGTTTCATTGATTCTTTGGATTGTTTTCTGTGTTTCTATTTTGTTGATTTCTGCCCTCAGTTTGATTATTTCCAGTCTTCTACTTCTCCTAGGTGAGTCTGCTTCTTTTTTTTCCAGAGCTTTCAGGTGTGCTGTTAAGTCACCAATGAGTGCTTTCTCCGTTTTCTTTAAGTGGGCACTTAGTGCTATGAACTTTCCTCTTAGCACTGCTTTCATTGTGTCCCATAGGTTTGAGTATGTTGTGTCTTTGTTTTCATTAAATTCAAGAAAGACTTTAATTTCTTTCTTTATTTCTTCCTTGACCCAGGTGTGGGTCAGTAGTTGACTGTTCAGTTTCCATGAGTTTGTGGGCCTTCTGGGGGTAGCATTGTTGTTGAATTCTAATTTTAGTCCATGGTGATCCGATAAGACACAGGTGGTTACTAATATTTTTTTGTAACTGTGGAAGTTTGCTTTGTTACCAAGTATATGGTCAATTTTCGAAAAGGTTCCATGAGCCGCAGAGAAGAAGGTATATTCTTTCCTATTTGGGTGGAATGTTCTATAGATGTCTGTTAAGTCCATTTGGTTCATTACCTCCATTAAGTCTTTCAATTCTCTGTTAGGTTTCTGTCTGATTGACCTGTCTATTGGTGAGAGAGGAGTGTTGAAGTCTCCAACTATTAGTGTGTGTGGTTTGATGGCTGCCTTGAGTTCTAGAAGTGTTTCTTTTACATAAGTGGGAGCTTTTATATTAGGGGCATAGATATTCAGGATTGAGACTTCATTCTGAAGGATTTTTCCTGTTATGAGTATAAAGTGTCCCTTTCCATCTCTTCTGATTGATTTTAGTTTGAAGTCAACTTTGTTGGAAATTAGTATGGCCACACCCGCTTGTTTCTTAGGGCCATTTGCTTGATAAACCTTTTCCCAACCCTTTACTCTGAGTAGGTGCCTGTCTTTGTGGTTGAGGTGTGTTTCTTGTAAACAGCAAAATGTTGGATTCTGTTTTCGTATCCAGTCTCTTAGCCTGTGCCTTTTTATAGGTGAATTGAGTCCATTGATATTAAGTGATATTAATGACCAGTGGTTGTTAACTTCAGTCATTTTTAGTAGTAGAGTTTGTGTGTTTCCCTTCTTCTAGTTGTGCTGGTGAAGGGTCGCTAGATGCCTGAGTTATTGTCGGCGTTGTTGGACTCCTTGGTTTGTGATTTTCCTTCTATTACTTTCTGCAAGGCTGGATTTGTGGCTGCGTATTGTTTAAATCTGTTTTTGTCCTGGAATATCTTGTTTTCTCCATCAATGGTGAATGCAAGCTTTGCTGGGTATAATAGTCTAGGCTTGCATCCATGTTCCCTAAGTGTCTGTAGCACATCTATCCAAGCTCTTCTGGCTTTCATGGTTTCCATTGAGAAATCAGGTGTAATTCTGATAGGTTTCCCTTTATATGTTACTTGACCTTTTTCCTTTGCAGCTCTTAATATCTGTTCTTTATTCTGTATGTTTTGTGTTTTGATTATTATATGGCGTGGGGATGCTTTCTTTTGATCCAGTCTATTTGGTGTTCTGTAGGCTTCTTGTACCTTCATAGGAACATCCTTCTTTAGGTTGGGGAAGTTTTCTTCTATAATTTTGTTGAATATGTTTTCTGGGCCTTTGAGTTGTAATTCTTCTCCTTCTTCTACCCCAATTATTCTTAGGTTTGGTCTTTTCATGGTGTCCCAGATTTCCTGAATGTTTTGTGTTAAGAATTTGTTAGATTTGTTTAGTTCTTTAATCTGTGAGTTTATTTCCTCTATAGTATCTTCAGAGTCCGAGATTCTTTCTTCCATCTCTTGTATTCGGTTGGAAATACTTGTCTCTGAAGTTTCTGTTCGTTTACTCAGAGTTTCCATTTCCAGTCGTCCCTCAGATTGTGTTTTCTTCAATACCTCCATTTCATTTATCAGGTCTTGTACTGTTTCCCTTACCTGTTTGATTGCTTTTTCTTGTTTTTCTTGTTTTTCTTGGGTATCTTTGAGAGATTTATTTATTTCGTCTACCTTTTTGTTTGTCATCTCCATTTCTTTATGGCAGTTTTTTACCTCCTGTTTAAGGTCCTCTATTATTTTTATAAAGTACTGTTTAATGTCGGTTTCTTCTATATCTTCTGGGGTAGGGTGTTCAATTCTTGTTGTTTCGGTATGTCTGGCTTGTGGTGATGTCATGTTGCCTTTCATGTTGTTGGAGGAGCTCCTGCATTGGCGCCTGCCCATCTCTTCCTTCAAAAGGAGCGCGGAGGTGTTTGGTGTCCCCAAAGAATGATGGATCCTCCTGCAGACTGTGAGGACCCCTTGCAGGCCAAGCAGCTCTCAGACAAAGGCCTACCTTGCTCCGGGCAGTCAAATGAAGGAGGGGACCTCCCACCGGCCTGGGTGCACTCAATTCCAGGTCCCCAGAGCCCAAACAGGCTGAGCTGTGGGATTTTGTGGCCCCAAAGACGGGAGGATGAGGCAGGGGGAGGGGGGGAGGATTCTGGGTGCAAGCTGGGAAGGGACAGGAAGAGAGAGGCAGTATCCGGGGAGAATAACCCCTGCAGGAAGAGCAGGAAGTGTGCTGGTGGCAGGGGGAGTTGTGGAGAGTCGGTGGTCCCTCTCCGGGCAGCTGCCGCGGTTTGGGCACTCACTCCTCACTCACCCCAAAGAATGATGGATCCTTCTGCAGACTGTGAGGTCCCCTTGCAGGCCAAGCAGCTCTCAGACAAAGGCCTACCTTGCCCCAGGCAGTCAAATGAAGGAGGGGACCTCCCACCGGCCTGGGTGCACTCAATTCCGGGTCCCCAGAGCCCAAACAGGCTGAGCTGTGGGATTTTGTGGCCCCAAAGACGGGAGGATGAGGAAGGGGGAGGGGGGGAGGATTCTGGGTGCAAGCTGGGAAGGGACAGGGGTAAAATATTTTTTAGGGTTTACAGAGATCTTTCAAGGGTTCTTGTTCCATCAATCTACACTAGCCTGGAAGAAATTCACAGGTTCTTATCTTCTGTGGAAACAAAAGCAAAAACACTTTTTCAAAGTAACATATGGTTATGATGTAGGTGTGTCTTCTATCTATCTGATGATTTCACTGGTTAATTAATAAAGAAACTACTTGGCCTGATAGGTTAGAACATAGGTGGGTGGAGTAGACAGAACAGGATGCTGGGAGTGAGGCAGATGCCTCAGGCAATTACCATGCCTCTCCTCTCTGGGTCAGTAGCCATGAAGCCAGCCACCAGGTCAGACATGCTGAATCTTTCCCAGTAAGACACCACTTCATGGTGCTATACAGATTATTAGAAATGGGTTAATCAAATTGTGAGAATTAGACAATAAGAGGCTGGAACTAATGGGCCAGGCAATGTTTAAATGAATACAGTTTGTGTGCTGTTATTTCGGGTTTTAAGCTAGCCATGCAGGAGCCAGGCAGGACAAAAAGCAGGCCTGCCCACAGCCCCTTACTACATGGTTAGACTCAATTTTTAACTTCAAGATATCTTTAAGATATATATGTTGGATTAGCAGCCCCCAGAATCAAATATCTCTTTGCAGAAAAAATAAAACACAAAGAAAAACACAATAATATGCACAATCCAGACTCTCTGTGTATATTCCATCTTTATGTGGCTTAGATTTTACTCAATTGCTTTTTAATATTTATTTCATTACTTTTACTCCGTTCAATCTATGATTGTCTTAATGTCTCTTTAAAGACTTTGTTTTATTTTTTTAACTATCTCCTTTTATAACTGTCTATACTATTTTTCTTCTCTCTCCCAAGTCTGCATACATTTCTTAAACACTCTGTGATTCATTCAGAGATTTTTCTGAGGTTAAATGGCATAAAAACTGCCAAATTTCGGGTACCAATGTGACATCAAAGT
Organism: Arvicola amphibius; assembly: GCF_903992535.2. Classification (NCBI taxonomy): domain Eukaryota; kingdom Metazoa; phylum Chordata; class Mammalia; order Rodentia; family Cricetidae; genus Arvicola; species Arvicola amphibius. Next base: position 18,398,237 of record NC_052048.2, read on the forward strand.
ACATAAAAGTGGTGTACAAGTGTGACTATTTAAGTTCTATTTACAGAACCTGTGTAAATGCAGAGAAAATAAACTTTGGAAGTTTGTCCTGACTTCTTTTAAGCATGATGTGTATCTGTGCATGTGGGTATGCTGGAGAACATGCTGCACACACATGTTCACACACACATAAAACTAATGAAAGTGTAAATTACTGTGGGATTTTTACTGCATTCTGACATATCCAATATTTACTATAATTATTTTTTTAAATCAGAGGGCAGTGCTAGCTACTAGCTGACCAAAATTAGCAATAAAGATTGTGAAGGATCAAAGACCTACAGAGATACAAAGAAAGTAGCAGTACAGATCTTAGAAAAATTCTTGGCTTTTTTTGGTTGAAGAAGGGAAGAGAGAGGAAGTCATTTATTACTTCTCCAATGCTTCTCTGATCATTCAGGTTCTTACTCCAATATCTAATTCCTGACATTTTATCAGTAAAGAGTAATTAGATAAACACTTCATTTGGCATCCAACACTGGACACAGGGCAGCCATTTACCACTGTCTTTGTGGATGCCTAAGATGCAACTGTGGCTGGTTTCCTCTTCCTCTTCCCAGACCCTCCATGCAAGTCTGGGTTATTCTCTATAGCAGCCTCCAGTCCCTGGCCCCAAATGCCACAAGTGACTGGTTGTCAAACACCACAAGGGTTAAACACCTACTGCCAGCTGTCGCTGTTGTTCAGGTGGCTCTGTGCCCTCACTTTCTACCACATGGACTTCTTACATACACACACACACACACACACACACACACACACACACACACACACACACACACACACGGGGCTTGGTCTTCTTTTCAGGCAATAGACTTCCACTCCTCATAGGTTGCAGGCTTTCCCTGGATTCCCTCCTCAGGTGCTACTATTCCAGGTCAGTCCTCTTGTTTTCCTGCTGTTGCCACCACCACACACTCTCAGTTTCTCATTACACTCAAGCAGCTACAGTTGCCCTTGGCCTGGTCTTGCATTACACATGTTCTCTGCCCAGCTATGAAGTGTGGAGACAACCAGCCTCACGCTTCACTGTTATCAGAAGATCTGGTGAGAATTGGGGATTCTTAAAGAAATAATTAGGATTTTTAAAAGAGTTTTTACCTATGTTAAGAATGGGGAAGAAAGCCGGGCGGTGGTGGCGCACGCCTTTAATCCCAGCACTCGGGAGGCAGAGGCAGACGGATCTCTGTGAGTTCGAGGCCAACCTGGTCTACAAGAGCTAGTTCCAGGACAGGCTCCAAAGCCACAGAGAAACCCTGTCTCGAAAAACCAAAAAAAAAAAAAAAAAAGAATGGGGAAGAATATTATGATTCAGGGAGTTAAGGCTCTGTATGGTTCCACAATGGCTGGTTTTAAAATAAAAATAAATGAAAGGATAATCACCTTAATTGGGATTGATGTAATGTTGATTATAATCATTATCACATTGGTAAATCATGTTTTGTCCTTTAAAAAGTAGTTTGATAATAGTACCAGATACAAAAAAATTAAGTGATAAGATACAATCCTTAGAAAAACTTGCCAATAAAACTAAGAAAAATATTCACACAGAGACAGAATACTATAGAGCAAAAGCTATTGCAACATTGAATTATAAAACTGAAGAGAAATGCCCCATGGTTATTAGAAAACCAACTTTGATTTACCCAGTTACCATTCAAGAAAGACAACCAGATGATATACTTATATACCCTCAAGGGTATTCAAAAGTTAATGGGAATCCTGTAGAAATTATAGATTTGGATAAACTTGAGGAAGCAGTATTTTCATATATATGCATTCATCAAATTTCATTAAACCATTGCCTGTCAGCATTGGAGAAATTCCTCCACAGAACAATTAAAAGACTTAGTGCCTGATGTTGAAAATCATACTCTTCTGGGTGACAGAGTAGCTGCAGTAGATAAACCAAAATTTTCAGGAGCGGCTATAAAACAAGTATGTTGACAAACACCTATGAATGATCAAAGACTAAAGCTAAATATTTGAATAAATGGCACTTTAAGTCTTACTTAACACAGGTGAGGATCTGTTATTATTTTCATCAACATCTTGGCACCCAGATTAACCTCCTCAGGTGGTAAATGTTCAGCTTCTAGGAATAAGAACATTATCTCAGGTAAAACAAAGTGCAAGATGTGTCGAATTTATAGAGAGCAGAAGCACAGAACAATGAAATTATGGGGATGTAATTTATTAAAACAGTAGAAAACCCAGACTAATATTCCAACAACCTCAGAAACAAACTAAAAATTAATGTATGTTACAAAGAAAATACTGAAAGTTTTTATCAAGTGTAGTCCTACCTTGTGTCACTATTTTGGACAACAACCATAGGAAATAATTTAAAGTTTCCTCAATCAATAATTCACAACTATATGGATGATATATTATCATTTGATTAAGATGCAGATACCTAATAACAATATTTGAAGAAGTAAAGAAAATTTTCCCTTGTTGAGGATAATACATTGCTCCTAAAAAGACAGAGGAGATTTTATTAATTACTTTGATATTAGATAGGTTTCCAAAAATTCAACCACAGAAGTACAAATCAGGAGCTCAATTCCAAACTTTTAATGATTTTTAAAAGTTTCTGGGAAATATTAACTGGCTATGGACCACAATTAAATTGACAACTCGGGAACTAAGTAATTGATTTCATACCTTAGAAAGTTATAATGACAAATAATCCAAAAAATTATCAGCTAAGAAAAAGCAGAACTGGTTTTCATAGAAGAGAAATTACAGGATGCACATGTAGACTGCTTGGATCCAGAATGCATTCTGGTTATTTTACCGTCTGCACATTCTTCCTCAGGAATTGTTTTGAAGAGAAAAGAAAATATCTTAGAATCTATATTTTTGCCACAGAAATGGAGCAAAAAAAATTAAAGACCTATGTAGAAAAGCTTTCTGAGTTAATTCTGAAAGTAAGGTTGCCCTGTGATTGAAATGTGTAGATGCTCTAAAGCTGAGCTCATTTCCTTCAAGGTGTCTGAGGTGTAATTTGTACTCTAGAGCTTCTTGAGGACTGAGACTGAGTGGAGAAATGTGTCTATAGTCTCATTGACTCTTTCATTCTCTTTTACTCTGTCACTGGTCTCTTCTGTTGGGAATTTATTAGTAAAATATGCAGAAAATGCTTATCTGTGAAAACGAATGAGATATTCCTCAAACTTGCTACTAACCTTGACTTCAAACTAAGAAAATCTCCACTTGGTTTTTCAAGAAGAATCTATCTATGTGAATATGGGGGAAAGTTCATATACAAATTCCAAAGGAGTATGTATTTAACTTTATTCCAATCCCCACGATAAAATCTCCTGTATTGCATTTCTTGCTGCTGAAGCATTTTGCAAAAAAGAAGGTGGTGGCTTACTATTTCTGAAAATTTCAAATCAGACCAGATAATCTGTTCATTATTTAGGAGGCAGAAATAATATCAGGTAAATACTTTTATAAAATATGTTTTTGCTGTCTAGTCTAATAGAGAGTCACCATGATGTAAAAAAAAAATTAAAAAGCCTTATACTAGTTAGTTTTGTTAACTTAAAACAAAATAGAATCTTCTGGGAAAAGAGAACCTCAACTGGGGTTTTGCTTTCATCACATTGTTGTGTAACAAAGTCTGAAAGGAGCCATATTCTTGTACTGATTATTGATGGCAGGGTCCATCCTAATAGTGGCCATGGAAGACCTGGGCATTTAATACTGAATTGTTTTAGACAGTAGTCTAAGCATTCTTGAGGAGTAAGACAGTAGACAGTGCTCACACATGGTATCTGCTTTAGTTCCTACCTTCAATTTGCCATTAGAGTTGCTACTTCCTCAATGATTGGTTGTATTATGCAAAGCTAAGATGAAATGGCCCTTTACTCACCAAGTTGGTTTTTGGTCATGATGATTATCATAACAATAAAAATGAAACTAATAGTCATATTAATGGACTATAGAGAAAAAGATTTTTTTAATTCAGCATTAAATTGAATGAGTTCATCAAATTTCTCACCCTAGGGCTCAAGGAACTCTGCAAAAAAAAAAAAGGAGGCAGAAAACTTGTAAGAGCCAGAAGTGATGGATGACTCTAAGAAAACAGAGTTCTCTAGGCACAACAGAACTGATGCACATATGAACACACAAAGCCTGAGTAGTTCAAGCCAACAGGGTTCCAGTACTGAAAGGTGGGAAGCAGATATGAGCTCTTATCACTAATCAAGAAACTGTCTCTCCAATTGATAGCCATTTACAAAGGGAAAAATGTAGTTTTGCTGTGGGACAATGGTCTTGTACTCTGTAAAGATTTTTCACTTCTATTGCTTTAATAAAATGGTGATTGGCCAGTAGCCAGGCAGGAGGTATAGGCAGGGTGACCAGAACAGGAGAAATTTGGAAGAGGAAAGACTCAGTCTGCAGTCATCACCCAGACACAGAGGAAGCAAGATGAGAATGAATGGGTGATAAAATGTACCAAGCCACATGGCTAAGACATGGTATAAGTATAATGTATCAGTATAAGTATACATTATACTTATAAGTATTATACATTATAATGTATAATGATAAGTATAATAGGTTAATATATAATTTAAAAGTTAATTTTTTGGGGGGTACCAAAATTCTTTATTTAAAGAAATGGTACAAATGAAAGAACTTAAGCAGATGTTTTGGTGAGACTTATAGAAAAGATAAAGGCAGACCGACATGCACGCACTGCCTTAGTGACCAGTAAAGTCACTTGTGGCTTTGGGGAAATCAGCTTAGCTCTGATTACTGTGTCCCAGGGTATGCTTGTCAAACAGATATTCTGCCATGCCAGCTTTAGGGGCTCCCATCTTGCGCAAGTTGGTCACGTGGTCATCCAGTTCTTTGATGGATTTCACCTGCTCATTCAGGTAATGCGTCTCAATGAAGTCACACAAATTGGGGTCCTTTTTGTCAGTAGCCAGTTTGTGCAGTTCCAGTAGTGACTGATTCACACTCTTTTCCAGGTGCAGTGCACACTCCATTGCATTCAGCCCGTTCTCCCAGTCATCACGGTCTGGTTTCTTGATATCCTGCAGGAAGATCCGGCCGCCTCGCTCGTTCTGCAGCTTCATCAGTTTCTCAGCGTGTTCCCTTTCCTCATGAGATTGGTGGAGAAAGTATTTGGCAAAGTTCCTCAGAGCCACATCATCCCGGTCGAAGTAGCAAGACATAGACAGGTAGACGTAGGAGGCATACAGTTCCAGGTTGATCTGGCGGTTAATGGCAGCCTCTGAGTCCTGGTGGTAGTTCTGGCGCACTTGCGAGGGAGACACGGTGGTCATGGTGGCGGCGGCTGGCGACGCTGGAGCGGCAGAGCGACGAGGTTGCAGAGGGTTCTGGCTTGGAACAGCCGGCTGGGGTCGGAAGGGTCGAGCGCCAGGTTCCGCCAGGTTCCGTTCAAGCACTGTTGAAGCAGGAAACCACGACGACTCCAGGCGAGAAAAATCCTGAACAAATAGGCCAACCATTTTGCAATTAATGTAGGCATCCGTGTGTTTCTTTGGGACTGAATGGCTGTGGGACAGGGTGTAACAGAAATCTCTGTCAACATAATTTTCTAAATCAGAATCTCATTGGGTATATTAACCATACTAATGGTTAGGCCCCTTGACAATCAATAGATGGCCAACACAAATTGAACACAATGATATTCTTGTAGACAGTTGTCTCATATTTCTCTGTTTTGGATCTTTTTACTATTGGTATTTTTTCTTGTATAATATTGCTTCTAATTTTGTGGGTTTATTGATCTGTGTGTATTTCTTGTGTTTTTTTCCTCTGTCTTGTTTGTTTGCTTGTTTTCTAAAGAAAGAGAAAGAAACAAAAGGTATAAAGTTTGGTGGGTAAGGAATTGAGGAAGATCTTGGAAAAGATAGGGAAAGAGAAACCATGATCAGAATATATATATATATATATATATATATATATATATATATATATATTGAATTAAAAATATCTTCAATTAAAACAAAAAAAACTAATACAGGGGTAAAAATAAAAATTTTTATCTATATTTTGGTCTTCACTGAATTTCTTTTCCAGGAGTAGGAAGGATACATATTTTCATTTCACTTTTTCTGTAAAAAAAAAAAAATACCTTTACTGAAAACATCGTGAGAAGGAGAGGATTAATTCACCCTATACTTCCAAATCACATTCCATCTTTTATAATCAGTTAGTCATATAACATTCATAGTTAAAAACAGGAAGAAATTGGTGCATCCTTTGTTGATGCCCCTTACTCAGCTAACCTCCAGGGCTCCAAACCAATGAATAGTATTGTTCCCAATGACCTGAGACATTATGCATAAATTAACAATTAAAACAATATATATAATATATTGTGAATATATATATATATATATATATATATATATATTCACATATAAACATGCTCACAGGCCAATTGATCAAGATAATTTCTCATTCAAGTATTTTCCAAGATAATTTTAGGTTGTATCAGGTTAATGTTATCAAACCAGTAAGAAAATAAATAAAATAACAAGAAGGAAGAAAGAGCTAATGAGGTGGAAATACCTGCATGAATATAATACATTTTACTTTTCTCTAGTGTCTCCAAGTATTCTTAGTGACTAACATTAACTATGTGACTTTATCTGAGAGTATCCCAAGATTGTACAGAAAAAATATACTACTTTTGAGGCCTGGTTCAAGGGCTAGGAGGTACAACAAACAGGATATTCAAGTTCCTCGGGTTAAGTGAAAAAGTTGCATAAATAATAAATATATGATCTTTACACATATTTAATTTATTTTTGTATTGAATTTTAATGCTAAAACAGAAAAGGGTTTTTTATATTATATAGTTAAAAAATAAAAGTCTAAACATTTCCAGCATTGATCATTGTATTTTGAGTGTTTTTACTATGTGAGATTAAATGAAAATTATACAGAAACCAATGATTCAGAGAAACTTCTTGTCCTTGTCATGAAATATACAATTATACGGACATTTCATATGATACCAATGATTTCTTGGTGTGAAATAATGTTCCAAAAACTTTTGCCAGTAGTTCATAGCATTCTGGAAGACCTGAATTGGTATATGACACTATTATCCAATAGTCTAAGTATCCTATAGGAAGAAAATAATAGAAGGGAATCTTGGTTCCATGTGTAAGCCAAGTTCTTCTTGATCAGGTGTACTTTGGCTAAAGCAGTTACTCATCTTGCAGTATTACGTGTCATTGTCCTATGTCTTTTAATGTGGACTCACACAAGTGACTCTCAAAATAGCTATCAGTAATTAGCTTCCAACTGAGGCCATATTATGGGTACCTCTTTTATGAAAATTCCAGGCTCTTAGACATAATAGTTACTGATATCTTTATCTTTCAAAGAGGTGCATAATAGGGAACCAACTAATCATGATCCTTTAAAACTGTATCACAATTTGCACTTTATAATTATATGTACATTATATTGGCTCTGACTCAAAGAATTTCTATGAATACATCTCTATAAACATGGAAGAGAACCAAAGTATGGTTCCCTGACTACATAATGTACCGCATTTATAATTTTGTCTGTTAAGTAAGAAATGAGTCTTGTTTTTACTTAAAACTTCAGGCAGCTCTAAAAACAATTATTGGTTAGTGGAATGGGGAGAGAAATGATTGAAATCAAAGGTTTCATTAAGTAAGATTCACTCAGAAAATCTGAGAAGCAGGAATAACATAACAAGGAGAATAAAAGATGAAAAGACAGGTCATTCATAAAGCTTTCAAACCCAAGTTCCTTCTCTTCATAGGGACATGTGCAACATGGAAGAGAATCTTTATTAATTAAGCCTTATGAATTTCATAGATAATTCTAAATAATAAGATATCATATTCTGTAATATATTTCATAGAGTAGACAAAGGGTCTCCCTTTTTCTCATGGTCTGTTGGTCACCATTCCTTTGAGGATAAAGGGAATAGAGGTAGAGCATAGGACTTTGGAAGTATTATGAAAATAGCCTTCTGTGAGACTGCTTTAGTGTTACAGCTCAGATTTATTCCACAGTAAAGGGAATATGTAGGAGAGGAACAGCAGCTAGAGCGTCACCTAACTTAAATTTGACAGCATGGACCTAGTATACAGTTAAAACAGAATACCTAATTATCACATGGACAGCAGGTGGAGCAATTGTAGGGAACTATGGCAAAGGTTACACTTAAGTCAGGCATTCAAGTCCAGGGACAGCATCCAAATAAAGTTGGACATCTAGGCCTAGAGACACTATTCGAATAGAGTAGGGAGGGAGTCCTACAACAAAGAGAGTCCTCAAGATTAAGATGAACTCAGAAAGCTGTCTGGACATAGCAGACTGCAACCATAAGCAACAGATGCCTCCAATAAAAAGAGTTACATGTATGTGAGTAAATAATACAATTTAAAAAACTGAATTGAAGGAAAAGATTATATTTTAATTCAAACTGAACTATCTCAGAAAAGCTTTACTTAACCTAATTCCAGACTAAATGCTTTTGTTTCCTTTCTGTGTTACATTCCTGCTAATGTTGAAAGAAAGCATTCAGAACAAAAGCAATTCAATGAAGTAAAGGCATTGGGTCTGGCTTCCTCCTACATTGCTAACTCTAACTCATTTGCACCAACCTTAGATGAGTCAACACCTTTGCCAAGAAAAAGATTAAAAACAACCACAGTGAACACGATTGTTATGATGATGGAACTGAATGCAATAAATATTGAGTGCATGTTCCATCTTACACTCAGGCTTGGCCTGTGTGTGTTGATGTAGCCAAAGCATGAAACAATACCTGAAAGTAATTGTATGTATGTGTAGGTGTGTGTGCATGCACACATGCATGAGCATAGCACATGCACATGCACACAAGGAACCACATGTATATGGTGGCCTCTATGTGTTTAAACATAGATGCATGCCATCATCACATGACTTTATTGAATTGAACTCAGGTGGTGAGACTTGAAGAAAAAACTTTTGTCTGCTGAAAATTCATGCCTGTCGAATAAGATGTATTTTAAGGACAAGACCAAAGGCTAATAGACAATGTTACAGAGAATGAGAAAATTGTGTGGTTTTTTTGTTTGTTTTTGAAAATTTGTACAAAATAGATGATAAATGGGCTAGAAAGAAATCAGAGAAAGATCACTATTAACAACAGGCACAAATAGCATAAAATATCTCAGAGTAATTCTAACCAAACAATGGGAAGACATGTATGACTTTAAATCTTTGAAGAAGGAAATTGGAAAAGATACCATAAACTGGAAAGATTTCCCAAGCTCTTGGGTAGGTAGAATTAACATAGTAAAAATGGCACTCTTACCAAAAGCAAACTACAGATTCAATGCAATGTCCATCAAAATCCCAGCAAAGGTCTTCACCTCAAAAGAACAATACTCTACTTCATATGGTAAAGTAAAAAAACCAAGGATAACCAAAATAATTATGTATAATAAAGGAACATATGGAGGCATCACAATCTCTGATTTCAAACTCTACTACAGAAGTACAATAATGAAAACAGCCTGGTATTAGTATAAAAACAGACAAAAGAACAAATAGAATCTAATCAAAGATCCAGATATCAATTCACACACCTATGTCCACTTAATTTTTGACAAAGAAGCAAAAACTATAAAATAGAAAAAAGAAAGCATATTCAATGAATGGTGCTGGTCTAACTAAATATCAATATGTAGAAGAATGAAAATAGACCCATATCTATTGCCATGCACAAAACTCAAGTCCAAATGGATCAAAGACCTCAATATAAAGCCAACCACGCTGAACCTCATAGAAGAGAAAGTGGGAAGTACACTTGAATGTTGGCACAGAAGACCAATTCCTAAATAAAACCTCAGTTGCACTGATACTCTGAGAAACAATTAATAAATGGGACCTCCTGAAACTGAGAAGCTTCTGTAAAGCAAAGAATGTGGTCAACAAGACAAAAATGGCAGCCCACAGAATGGGAAAAGACCTTCACCAACACCACTTCGGACAGAGGGCTGATCTCCAAAATATACAAGGAACTCAAGAAATTGGTCATCAAAAAAAGCAAATAATCCAATAAAAAATAGGGTACAGACCTAAACAGAGAACTCTCAACAGAGGAATCTAAAATGACTGAAAGACACTTCAGGAAATGCTCAGCATCTTTAGATATCAGAGAAATGCAAATCAAAACAACTCTGAGATTCCATCTTACAACTGTAAATATGACCAAGATCAAAAACACTGATGACAACTTATGCTGGAGAGGATATGGTCTAAAGGGGCCACTCCTCCATTGCTAGTGGGAGTGAAAACTGGTACAGCCACTTTGGATTTCAGTATGGCAATTTCTCAGAAAATTAGGAAACAACCTACCTCAAGATCCAGCGATATCACTTTTGGGTATATACTCAAAGGATGCTCAAGCGCACCACAAGGACATGTGCTCAACTGTTAGGAGTTCCTGAAATTCAGTTCACTCCAGTTCCTGAATTTCTTGTAAACAACTTGGTTTCCTCTGCTCTGAGACAGCCTGCAGCTGCTCTGAGTATTAGACCCTTGGGAGATCCTGATGGCAGGGGAGTAATTTCTCGTGGGTTTGGCTGGGGCATGGCTATCCCTATTTAAGCTGCCCCTAAACACAATAAAGGGGGCATTCTTGGAGCATTCCTGTTTCAAAAATGACCCGTGTCTCTGTCTGTGTGTATTTGTGTGTTTAAATCTCCAGGCGTCCCCGCGTGTGTGCGCCTTATCTCAGCTGGTCCGCCCGAGACCCCCTCAGCGCGAACCCTAGTCCCCCGCGCGGCCCCATTTCCACTCCGACAAGATGAAAGAAACGATCATGAACCAGGAAAAACTGGCCAAGCTGCAGGCACAAGTGCGCATTGGTGGGAAAGGAACTGCTCGCAGAAAGAAGAAGGTGGTTCACAGAACAGCCACAGCAGATGATAAAAAACTGCAGTTCTCCTTAAAGAAGTTAGGGGTGAACAATATCTCTGATATTGAAGAGGTGAACAGGTTTACAAACCAAGGAACAGTGATCCATTTTAACAACCCTAAAGTTCAGGCGTCTCTGGCAGCAAACACCTTCACCATTACAGGCCACGCCGAGACAAAGCAACTGACAGAAATGCTTCCCAGCATTCTAAATCAGCTTGGGGCAGACAGTCTGACTAGTTTAAGGAGACTGGCTGAAGCTCTGCCCAAACAATCTGTGGATGGAAAAGCACCCCTTGCTACTGGAGAGGATGATGATGATGAAGTCCCAGATCTGGTGGAGAATTTTGATGAGGCTTCTAAGAACGAGGCAAACTGAACGGAGGCGACTTCTGAAGAAGTGACACTTGCAGAAGTTACAGGAGCTGCTATTTTATATCATGGCTGCTTTTTAAAGGTCTTGTTTATGGATCTGATCAAATCTAGATCGCTAATATTTTTAAGCCCAAGCCCCTTGGACACTGCAGCTCTTTTCAGTTTTTGCTTAAACACAATTCATTCTTTGCAGCAAATTAAGCTGAAGAAGCCTGGGAATAAAGTTTGGAAAAGGGTTAATAAAATTCTTTGCCTAGTAAAAAAAAAAAAAAAAAAATCTCCAGGCCCTTGTCCGGCTCGCGAATGGTCCTGTAGTGCAGGCACCATAAAGGAGTAGTGCTGTACTGTCAAGTAGTACAGGTGGGCCCTACACTCAACTATGTTCATAGCAGCATTGTTTGTCATATCCTGAACCTATAAACAACCTAAATGCCCCTCTTGACCAAAGAATGGATGAGGAAAATATAGTACATTTACACAATGGAGTACTACACAGCAGAAAAAAAACCCGACATTTTGAAATTTGCTGGCAAATGGATAGATCTAGGAAACATCATATTGAATGAGCTAACCCAGACCCAGAAAGACAAATATCATATATGCTCACTCGTAAGTGGCTTTTAGACATAAAGCAAAGAAAAACCAGTGTATCCCACAGAATCTAGACAGCAATAAGGGCCCTAACAGAGACATACATGGATTTAATCTACACGGGAAGTAGAAAAAAAAAACAAAGATCTCCTGAGTAAACTGGGAGCATGGGGACCATCAGAAAAGGTAGAAGGTGAAGGGAGTGTTAGGGAGGGGAACAGAGAAATTAGATAGATGATAGATAGATAGATAGATAGATAGATAGATAGATAGATAGATAGATAGATGATAGATAGGTAGGTAGATAGATAGATAGATAGATAGATGATAGATAGATAGATGATAGATAGATGATAGATAGATATTGATATATGCATATATATCAATAAAATCAATTTAAAAATTAAAAAAATAAAAATTGTATAAAGTAGTTACTGTTTGTAAGAATCTATTGGAAGGTACTATGAACTGTGCATTTTCCCAAATACTTATCTTTTTCATTGAATCATTGGATCCACATGCCCAAAATATGACAATATTTGAACTAGGATCTAAGACTTTGAAAAGTTTGCTAATGTGAGACTGATAGGCTTGAAAATATTTATTCTGTCTAGCATTCTAAAGAAAACACTGAGATACGAAAACATGAAAAAGCACATGAGTATTGAGAAAGCCAAAGATTCAACAAGGAAGTCACTGTCTAGAATCTAAGCAAAGAAACCTCTAGAGAAAATACACCTTATGTCACATTTATCTTTGACTTGCACCGTAGAAATCTAGAAAAAAAGCAAACTCATGTTATTAATTCTACATATCTAGGATAGGAACAATATAGAAGATTAGAAAACTAATATAAGCTTAGTAAGAAATAGAACTTGGAAGTCTTGGTTACTATAGGAAATATTAAGTGCACTATACATATTCCAGGTATGCAAAAGTTATCGCCCTGAAAAACCAGGCTGCCCCTAAGAACCTGCTGCAAGCAACTTTGTTTAACACCAGTCTCACCTTCTGGATCAGGACCTTCATAACATGATTGTATTGTGTTGGAAGGTTACTAGGTCACATTTAATAATAATAACAATAATAATAATGATGATGATGATGATGATGATGATGATGATGCATTTTATAATAATAATGCCTTTCCCACACTGGTGACATCCAAGAAGGTCAAAGAAAAGTTTGAGTTTTGTGATATTTCAAACAATTACTGCTACTGCTCTAGTCCAGGGCCCACCAATTCCACAACAAGGAAGTTTCTACCGTTTCTTATACATAAATACATCTACTAGTTATTCCTTCTACTCCTTCTGTCTGATAATTTAACCTAATAAGCCACCTAGATAAGAAAATACGTCCCCAGTTTCTTTCCCCACAGAGAACACCTGTGACAAGACATCAGAAGTCATGATGACAATAAAACACACACAGACACCAACCAATATATCTCTTGCATTCTACAAAATCTGTGACTCCTGGGAGAATTTCTCTGAATTTTGTATAACTAGAGGAAAATTTTCAATTGGTAATACATTCCCCACTGAGAATACATCACCAGAACAAAATATATTTAAATGGTGGCCCTGCAATTTTCACTTGAGTTTAAGCAAAGTCTGTGCTTTATGTGGGCTTCCCATAATATTCCCTGCACACAGACAAAAGCCACCAGTACTAATATTCATGTGCATTCCCTAGAGCCCAGTGTCCACACTGGATAAGAGGTACCACTTAAGGATAATCACCTTGTGGCCCTCTCTACTTTCCTTCTGTCCAAATTCATTTTCCACTAGTCTGGCATAAAAAGTGAGTGATTTTGAAATTTCCTTATAAAGCCAGAAATGAAAGGACAGTCTGGTACTTAACACTTTCCATGAAAATAAAGATTAAATAAATCCCATAGGTATCAGATAAAGAAGAGCTGCAGACTGAAAAATTTTTTAAAAAGCAACAAGGGAAGCTTGTAGCAAACAAAATGACTTGTTACTAATTTTGAAATAAAAATAAAACAATTCCACTGAAATACAGAACAGCAATGGGTATGGTCACTCAGGTCTATATTCTTAACTATTAGGAGCTAAGGTGAGAAAAGAGAAGACAACCAAACAAAAAGAATCAAATATCCTTTCATTTGAAAGGTAAAAAGAAGTAATTCTGCAAAAGGTGGACATCAGATGGTAATTCAGGTACTATTGTAAACATCAGCTAATCAAATGGAGAAGGAGGTGGTGAGATTGCTCAGCAGAATATTGCATCTGACACTCACTATTGGGATAGAAACCTGAGGAAGAAAGCTAGAAGTCACCTGTAGTTAGAAGCTAAAAGCAAAGTAGAGGAGGTTTTACCATGTTATCTCAGTGTATTTTTCATATCCATAGCAAAGATTCAACTGTATGAGTAATTCATAGTATTCCTTGGGAAAAAAATGATAACCCAAAATAATCACACTCATTCTTTTAAGTGAAAAGGGCAGGACATTCCGTTATGCACATAGAAACTACTTTCCGATGTACTTGTGGCCTAGTAATTATATGGGCTTCCCAAAGCCACTTTTGCTTCACTGAAGAATAAAGACAGAAACAAAAACAAAGCTGCTGAGACTTTGACCTTTGTAATATGATGGTTTAGAGGCAGAAGAATTAGATGTTGCACAATATTTCAGGGCCCAAGTTAGTTTAGTGTCACTTTTTAGTAACATGTACCCTTCCTGTTGTTGTAACTCTTTACCAAATTGAACAAAAACTTTCAGCTAAGCACTATATACATAATTCAGTAAACAATCATAATATGGTAAATTCTATTGACATGAGAATATAGTAAATACACACTCTTCCATGATAAATTAATTATAAAATTACATGATAATTAATTACTCTTCCATGATAAATTAATTAAAATTACAAAACAACTTATTCTGTGTCTTTACTACACAAAGTACATGTAGAAGTCAGAAATTCACAAAAAGGAAGTTGAAAACAGATGTGAAGTAAATAAATGAAAGTCTTGTGATGATTTTGGTTGTTATATAAACTGTGCCCTTGATTCTTTTTAACTACTTAAAAATATTCCATTTCAAAGTAGCTTCCAGCTGCCTGAGACTTAGTTACCATAAAAGCTATAACTACTTTACATAACATTATGGTTCCTTGTTATATGGAAATTCTCTGGGTGTAAGAGGTAAAATTTACATCTTAGTTTGGATGGTAACACAAGAAGTAATTTGTCTTTTGAAAAAAAGCAGTAAAGAAAATCTAACATGATGGAAAAGATGTTAATATGCAATAGACAATAAAAAACAAGATATTCAAATTAAGGATCATAAAGTATCAGATTGTTGAAGTATTATTTACATATTTCCCTTATTCCCATATTAGAACGTTGCCATAAAATTAAAGTTTGATCATTGCAAAATGATTTAAAAGGTAATATATATTATATATATGCATTGAATGAAGTTTACACAAATTAAGAAAAATTTTCAGATGAAACAATGATTTATTAGACATATCAGGAACTTACCCTATAAAACTCTTTATATCACCAAAATTGGGGGAGGGAATACATTATTTGAGAAGCTTCAGAATACAAACTAGATAAAACACTGACTGAAACTCATATAGACTGCATAAAAAAAACAGTCACCTCATGTCACTAGATAGAGTTTCCAGCTATAATACTCTTAGGGGATCAATGCCATGGCCAAGGACTCTTGCATGTTTCTACTCCTTGTTCTGCGGATTGAGTCTTAACCCAGGCATTTTCCTTGGGAAATGGCAGTATCATTGTCAGTGGTAATTCACACTGTTTTTCTTTTTGTGTCTTGGTGGAGAGAGAGAAGCCTTTTACTAAACCATTGCTGAAAACAATTCATTACCTGTTGGTTTGTTAAAATCTTTGTGAATCTGATGCCATTTGTGGATCAATGACAGTCTTAACCTAATACATTGCCAGAACAATGTCAAAAATCTTCTGGCTTCATTGGGCCACTGTCTACTAAAGTAGAATCAGAAAAATACTATATACATTAACAAAACAATTTAGCAAAAACACCACACAAAAAATAGACATTCAAATAACAAAAGAATTGCTAGACAGTAACTGAAGTGTGTTGGAAAGCATTTATTTTTGTTTTTTTGTTTTTTTGTTTTTTTTTTTTCCATGGTTTATTTTTTTTATATTTAAAAATTTCCATCTCCTTCCCTCCTCCTTCCCCCTCCCTCCCCTCCTCCTCCCCCTTCCCTCCCCTCCTTCTCCCCCTTCCCTCCCCTCCCCTCCACCCATACCTCCCCTCCCTCCCTCTCAAGGCCAAGGAGCCATCAGGGTTCCCCACTCTATGCTAAGACCAAGGTCTTCCCAACTCCCCCCAGGTCCAGGAAGGTGATCGACCAAGCTGAGAAGGCTCCCACAGAGCCCGTCCATGAAGAACAATCAGAGCCCAGAGCCATTGTCCTTTGCTTCTCAGTCAGCCCGCGCTGTTGGCCACACTCAGAGAGACGGGTTTGGTCGCATGATCCATCAGTCCCATTCCAACTGGAGTTGGTGATCTCCCATTAGTTCTGTCCCACCGTTTCCATGAGTGAACGCACCCCTCTCGTTCCTGACTTTCTCCCTCATGTTCTCGCTCCTTCTGCTCCTCATCGGGACTTTGGGAGCTCAGTCCAGTGCTCCAATGTGGGGCTCAGTCACCTTCCCCATCTGTCGCCAGCTGGAGGTTCCCTCACGGTCCTGACTTTCTTTCTCATGTTCTCTCTCCTTCTGCTCCTCATCAGGACCTTGGGAGCTCAGTCCGGTGCTCCAATGTGGGGCTCTGTCATTTTCTTCATCTATCGTCAGGTGGAGGTTCTATGGTGATATGCAAGAAATTCATCAGTATGGCTATAGGAACTGGCCTTTTCAGGCTCCCTCTCCTCAGCTGCCCAAGGAACTAACTGGGGGCATCTCCCTGGAAACCTGGGAACCCCTCTAGGGTCAAGTCTCTTGACAACCCTCAGGTAGCTCCTTAAATTCAGATATATGCTTCCCTGCTCTCATATCCACCCTTCCTATATCCCAAGCACCCCATTCCTCCGAGCTCCCCCCGCTCTCCCCTTCACACTTTTCTCTCCCCATCTTCCCTTGGCCCAGTCTTGCCCAACCCTCAAGTTCCCAATTTTGCCTGGCGATCGTGTCTACTTCCAATATCCAGGAGGATTACTATATCTTTTTTTGGGAGTTCACCTTCTTATTATCTTCTCAAGGATCCCAAAATTTATAGGCTCGATGTCCTTTAATTATGGCTAGAAACCGAATATGAGTGAGTACATCCCATGTTCATCTTTATGGGTCTGGGTTACCTCACTCAGAATAGTGTTTTCTATTTCCATCCATTTGCCTGCAAAATTCAAGATGTCATTGTTTTTTACCGCTGAGTAGTATTCTAGCATGTATATATTCCACAGTTTCTTCATCCATTCTTCCACTGAAGGGCATTTAAAACATCTTTCTGCACTTGGGAAAGGTAAACAGAAGCATAAAGAGTCAAGAAAATTCCTTAAGTAATATAGATGGACTATATTTTAATTTAAGAATCATTAAATAACAAAAAAATCAAAACAAAAAACCATCAAAGAAGACTCAACTCCATAAAGATATGGGTGAAACAATGTCTGTACATTTAAATGTAATTGTAAAATAGTTCAAGTTCTTCATAAATTGAGATTTTAATGAAATAAAATGCACAGATTTAATTTTTTGAAAAAATTACAGCAAAGACTAAAAAGTAACGACGTCTTAAATTTTGCAGGAAAGTGGATGGAGCTAGAAAACATCATTTCGAGTGAGGTAACCCAGACCTAGAAAAAAATCACATGTACTCACTCATAAGTGGTTTTTAAACATCATACAAAGAAAACCAGCCCACATATCACAATCCCAAAGAACCTAGACAACAATGAGGACCCTAAAAAAAGACATACATAGTTCTAGTCTACATGGATAGTAGAAAAAGACAGAATCTCCTAAGTAAATTGGGAACATGGGAACCTTCAGAGAGGGCTAAAGGGGAGGGGAGAGGCGTGAAGGGGAACAGTGATAATTATTAAATAGGATAATTATTAAAACACTTAGCGCATGCTAAGTTGTGTAATTCTATGTTTTGTTTATTCTTATTGCATATAGTCTTGTATTAGGCTTAAAACTCTCTTATTTAGACAAAGGGAGAGGTTCTATGGGAACTTCTTCAGCCTATAGCCTTTAAGATACCATCCCACTTGTGTGTGGTCTCTTATATGATAAATGCAGCTGTAAAGTTTACGTACTCTCTGTCTTGGCTGCTAGATTTGATTTCTCTTACCTGCTCATGCAGAGGACTGTGATCTGTGAGACTGTGATCTGTGAGTCTACCCCTAAGTAAAGAAACCTTTTATACTCAATTCTGATCTAGTGTGGGGTTACATTACAGCATCCATTTACAATTGACAAACTGAGTTCCTTGAAAAGAACAGATTATCTTTGGATAATTATTTCCTCCAGTCACTGCAATTTCAGTCTGTTGGCATTGGTTCTATACTTAAGAGTAATATATGGAAAACTATTTAACTTTTAAACCTTTTTACCAAACCTGCCCCAGGGGGAAAAAAAGTGTCATTGCTGTAGTTTGGGGCAGGCGGGTTCCCTATAGTTAGCACTAATCTCTGGCAGAGAAAGAATAAAAATATATGTATAAGTAACTTACTAACTAGAGCTAGTGATGTAGCTCTGTGGCAGAGCACTGGCCTGACATGTACAAAGTTTATTCTCCAGGACTGCAGGGGAAAGAAAAAAAAAAAAAAGGAGGGGTGGGAAGTGATACAGAGGAGTGTCACTAGGATTCAAACAAATTATCATGGGTTTGATTCAAATAGAGCAAAAAAGATGAACCTTTCAATATTCTTCTGAAAATTATAACATTGATTTTCTTGAACTCAATTGATTTTGATACTTCCACTGAAGAGATCCTTGATGATAAATACAGTATGGTAAATATCAGTAATGAAACAAGTCTGAGGTCAGTTCCTGGAGGTGAATGAAGCCAGGATGCAGGCCTGAATACCTGTGCATTTTTTCCCCTGATATCCTTACCTCTTTACCAGAACAAACTGTGAAGCACAGCACATGGATACATCCAACCCAGCAGCTGATCCAGAGGTCACAGAGGAGGTCTGAGCCAGCCTGGGGGTGGGGGGCTCACTTTCTTGCTGATTTCTTTCTATCCTTTTCTGTTAAATCATGAAGTGCTTTTATTGTTAATTTTTTTTCTCTTCCCCTACAAGTTGTAAGTGTGGAATTTGCACACACACCCCCTACCCCATCTCACCATACTGAGCACTGTATCACAGTTTACCCAGAGCTCTTTCAGTTTGTTGGCAAATGATTGCCAGCTGAGAAGTTATAGGCCCAGTTATAGCCACAGATGACTGGGAAGATTTTAATCTGGGAGAAATGCTTCCAGGAAAGTGAGATGTCAGACAGACTCCAACTTCCTAATGCCCTCCACTATGCCAAAAGCCACTTTAAATGTCATGAAGCTGAGGAAGGCAGAGCAAAATAAAAATAAAAATAAAAATAAAAATAAAAATAAAAAAATCCCAATCCAAAAACTTGTACCTCTGTGACCTTCATAGACATCTCACACGATGGAGGTAAGTATTTTTGTTAAGGATGGGTGTTGGATGCACATTTTAGCTCATTTATTGAAGGAAATCCCCAAAACTTCTTGTTTTGAGATGTGTTTGTCTCTACATTCCATCCATCAAGAGACTGGGCCCCAGTAAAAAAATTCAAATAAAAAATATATTGCTATTTGTTATATAACAAAGTCAACATTAACACCAAGACACAATGCTCTCACTGTGTGCCAGGTCAAACGTTCAATGAGGCAATATGATTTAGAACCCAAAGAACAATCAGGGGACATGGTTGGAATGTTTTTGAGTGTGGCTGGTAGATGAGAGTGGAGGTTGTGCAGGGTAGGACTCGTCTCTTTTTCTGTTTATTTTTTAGGTTTTGAGACAAAATGGCAGGGTCAATATGTTGGAATCATGGCTCACTGTTCATATCAGTGATTGTGGGAGCTTTGGGTACAAAGGTGACAGTTGGTGATAGAAAAGTAACCAAGTGTTCTATACTTTGGCTTGCAGGCAACAGGAAGTGATTTGAGACACTGGGCATGGCTTTAACATTTATAAGACCTCAAAGCCTTCCTCTATGGTGACACACTTCCTCTAACAAGACCACACTTACTCCAACAAGGCCATGCCTCCTAATAGGGCCACGCCTTTTGGAGATATTTTCCTTCAAACCACCATACTCCTCAATTTATTTATCATGTGATTTAACATCAATTAAAAGAATATCAGTGGTTATAATATTTAAGTTTGATATGCTAAAAGGATTTCCCTCAAGGGGCTTTGCTACCTATTCTAAATTGATAGTGTTTGTGGTTGTATAATGAATAGTGATATCATATTAGGTATAATTATGTCCTGGTTCAATATATAATGTGCTTGTAATTGTATGTGAAATAATTATATCATATTTAGGCATTAATATAACCTGGTTATTGGTTGCATTTAGAAATTAAGCATGACATAAAGAGATATAATTTCGTGTCCAGTTGACATGAGATAAATTTGTGATGGCTATTCTTGGTTGTCAACTTGACTATATCTAGAATTAACTAAAACCCAAACATGGAGAGCACACCTGTGAGGTGTTTTGCTTAATTTAAAATGGAATATCCAATTCTAATCCAGATTTTTGAGATACCTTTAATCTAGATAATTTGAGCTAGGAGTACCTTCCTCTACAATGTTAGCCACATTTTTTGTTGAAAATCTGCATAAGGACATGGAAGAAGGAAGGTTTTAGTCTTTACCTTGTTAGTAAGTCCATTTCTTAACTAGCATTAGAGGCTACTTCTTTAAAATTCCAGCTAGAAGACCAGCTGAAACATCCAGCCTCATAGGTAGAGTAACTACTGGATTTTTGGAGTTTCTCTTCACAGTCAGACACTGTTGGATTAGTTAGACCAAATACTATAAGCCATTCTAATAAATCCCCTTTATTCATAGAAGAGAGAGATTCTATCAGTTCTGCAGAATTGATCCAGAACTCTACGGAACCCTGCCTAATGCACCACTACTGGACCCTGTTTCCTAAAATACCAGCCACAAGCCAATATATGAATACTGACACAGTAATACCTTTTATGGGGTAGC
Source organism: Arvicola amphibius (assembly GCF_903992535.2). Taxonomy (NCBI): domain Eukaryota; kingdom Metazoa; phylum Chordata; class Mammalia; order Rodentia; family Cricetidae; genus Arvicola; species Arvicola amphibius. Next base: position 18,419,431 of record NC_052048.2, read on the forward strand.
CAATTACTTTCTGATTGGAATAAGGCCTGCTTAACAGAAGGGAATTAATGCCTTGCACCATATACATGCTCAAAGTGAGGTGTGAGTGCTAAAGTACAATCTACCATTATTGTTTTGCTAAATATTGTCAAATTGCCTTCTAATTATTTTTGTTCATAACCATAGAGATGAGATTCTCTTGACTTTGATCAAAGAAACTCGCTTTTGCAGTGGGCAACAGCTAACGCAGGCTTGTAGCTGATAAAAGTCCTAAGAAAAAGTGGCTGTGAAGGCTTAGCCCTAAATGGAACATTTTTGTCATCTCCCCAGCTAAGACTCAGGGAACTTACCAGAAGAGATGGGAAGATTTTAAGAGGAAACTGATGAAAAAGAATGCTGTGGAAGAGTTTTATGGACTCAAAGCAGCTATGGTTACCAAAACAAGGTCTACACAAGCCAGTCCAAATTTCAGTACTATTGGCAGAGAAACACTTGGGACCATATGCCAGAGAGGCCATGGAGGTGAGGGAGGCAGCATCATTCTCCTTTAAGGCTAGGGCCACTGGTATTTTATGAATAATCTGCTGGATGGCATCACAGCCATGCATGTTTGGGGGCACTAATTGGACTTAATGGTTCATTAAATAAAAGAACAAGACATGAAGCTAGAGAGGGACATATTGAGTGGGAACCTACCGGAGTTGGAGGGGGATGAAATGATGGTGGATTTTATATTTCATTGTATACATATATGAAATTCTACAAGAAAATGCTTTTTTCAAAGTGTAGACTCACAAAAATTAAATCAGTTTTTAGAGTGTTTATAGTCATGATAATTTATATGCTATTTTTATTAATACCTTTAAACAATAAATAAATTGTAGTTTTTCCTTTTGATTCTCTTTGTCTTTTATGATTTTGTGATGATAGGATATCTTTTGTTCAAAAGAGATCTATAGTTATGTTACTTAACCACAAACCTTTGGTGTTGAGTGCTGCTCCTGTCACAGTGACAAAAGATCTTGGGACTATGAGCCTATACCTTCATGCCCAGCTCATGATGATCTGAAATTGAGAAAGAAATGCAAAATATGTTTTTGTTGTTTTGAATCCCCTCACCATGTCTGACACTCCTTCTGTTCTGCAATTCAATCTATTTAATGCAAAATGGACTCAGGAGGGTAAGTAAAACTCATGAAACAGAATTTTTCATTTGCTTATTAACAAATTACAAGAAGGCATTTTAGAACACACACATTCATGTAGACAGGCTAAGCTTTAATAGAAGCAAGAAGAAGGAACTCTGGGGAGACAACTGTGATTTTATCACAATATATTCTTGAGACAATTTTAAATCTTTATTTATGGAAAAAATATAAGATGACATAAAATCTTCCATCAAGCAGTCAATCTATGAAACATTCTCCAGCAGGTAATCTGCAATAGTGCATGCAGTAGTTGTAATCTTAGGAATTAGCAGGGATGCTGAGTACAGCAGAAGGCATCCTCCTTTTTATTTCAACTAGTGAGACAGTACTGGGAATTATAGGGGATGTGTTTATTGGAGTTGTTAGCTGCAATTACTATGTCAAGAACAAGAAATTGTCTACAGTTGGATTCATTATCTCTGGCTTGGCGATTTCCAGGATCTGTCTCTCGTGGCTATTAATTATAGATGCATATACAAAGTTATTCTCCGGACAGTTGCTTTCTCCTGTCAGTACAATTGAATACATGAGTTATCTGTGGGTTATTATCAACAACTTGAGTGTCTTTTTTGCTACCAGCCTCAGTGTCTTCTGTTTTCTAAAGATAGCAAATTTTTCCCACCATATGTTCCTCTGGTTGAAGAGGAGAATTAATTTGGTCTTTATCTTCCTGATAGGATGTTTGCTTGTGACATGGTTACTTTCTTTTCCACTACTTGAAAAGTTGATTCAAAAAAACAAAAGAAATACATCCCAACAGGTCCCTATTAAGAAAAGTGAGTTCATTATTGTCTGTGTTTTTCTGAATATGGGAGTCATTTTCTATTTTGTGGTGGCTCTAACTGCATGCTTCCTATTGATTATTTCACTTTGGAGACACAGAATTCAGATGCAATCCCATGTCTCAATATTCAGAGACCTCAACAGAGAAGCTCATGTGAAAGCCATGCAAGTTTTAATTTCTTTTATCATCCTTTATATACTGCATTTCATAGGTATGACCATAGTTGCATTGTGTTCGTTTATCCCAGAAGTCAAACTGCTATTTATGTTTGGTTTGATAATCACATTCTTGTATCCCTGCTGTCATTCCTTAATCCTAATTCTAACGAACAGTCAGCTGAAACAATCCTGTTTGGAGGTAGTGCAAAAATTAAAGTGCCTTGAGAAAGGAACAGATCTCAGAGCCACATGATAGTCTCAAAAAAAATTAATGGTCCAGGATAATCCGGGGAAGAAATCCTTAAAGACAGTTTTCATTTGCATTATATTTTGTGAGATGTTTAACACTATTATCGAATGTTATTGGAGTCTTCTGAAATGTTCTGACTGCCTACTCAAGGAACCTCACTTTATGGAAACATTTTAATGCTGTGTGTAAAGTCATCTGCTCATTTAATTGTTAAAGTCTACAACTACTTCACTCACACACCAGAGCAAAAGTACTGATCATAGACTACTCCATGTCAGAAAAAAAAAAAAACAAATACAAAAAACAAAAACAAAAAATTAATGAAGCAAGGATTTTTGGCTTTTACTTGGCTTCCCTGGATAGTTGACACCCTTCCATAGGAAAACCCAAGGTAAAGGAAACAAAGAGAGTCCACTGTGATTGCTCCTAAATCCTGAAATTCTTTTTTTCTTTTCTTTTGTTTAATTTTTATTTATTTATTTATTTTTAAATTTCTTTTTTACATTCCAACTACCATTTTCCCCTACTGCCCCCTCCACTTCACCTCTCCCTAACCCATCCCCCATTCATTCCTCCCAACAAATAAGGTCTCCCATGGGAAGTCAACAAAGCCTGACATATTAAGTTGGGGCAGGACCAATAACCTTCCCCACTGTATTAAGGCTAAGCATGGCATCCCATCATAGGGAATGGGTTTCAACAAGTTGGCTCATGCACCAGGGGTAGATTCTGGTCCTACTGCCAGGGACCCCTCAGATAGTTCGAGCTTCACCCCTGTATCCCACATATGGAGGACCTTGTTCAGTCCCATGGAGACTTTACAGCTGTCAATCTGGAGTTCCTGACATTTCATGAGCTTGGTTCAGCTGTCTCTGTATATTTTTCCATCATGACCTTTACCTCCCTTGTTCAAATATTCCCTCATCCCTCTCTTCAATTGGATTCTTGGAGCTTGACCTGTTGCTTCATTATGGATTTTTGCATCTGGTTCCATGAGTTAGTAGATGAAAGTTCTATGATGATATTTGGGGTATCCACAAATCTGATTACAGGGGAAGGCCAGTTTGGGCACCCTCTCTACTGTTCTTCTTATTGGGTATTTGATGCAGTAGCAATGGTAAGATCTAGCTTAAAATTACAACACATCTGGTTCTTTGAAATTTAACTAGAGAAAGAGAGTAGAAGAAAAAAATCTGTCTCATCTGTGGAAGATAGGACCAAAGTACTGATGAAAGAAGTCATTATACTTTATGAATACCGTGACTTGAAATGAAGTGGTTGTAGATCATCTAGAACTGAAGAAGATTCTGCTGAAAAGCACTACCAAAAGACCTAACACAGTGTCTGACCAAATCACAAAAGAATGAACAAACGGAAGAATCTATATGAGGTATGCAACAATCTGACTTAGGGTTTCAAACGCATACACACTCACACAAAAAGATTCTCCCACACACATACATTCACATGCTCATGCACATGCAGAGACAACACACACACACTCTTAATCACATATTCATTTATGGAAATGTACATTCACAAATGCATTTGACTTGTTGATTCTGAAGTTGAAACTTTTATGTTCAATATGATAGATAAGTGTTTTATTTTGAAAATTTATAGAATTTCATCATTCTTTTTTTGTAACAAAATTAATCTTTAATTTGTATCAATATACCTAGATCCATACCAATGCAAAGTATTCATCTCTATAGCAGACATGAAATGTTGCAAATTTATGTGAAATACTGTGTGTTTTAAAAATATCCATGTTGGGCTGGAGAGATGGCTCAGCCATTAAAAGCTAGTCCACAACCAAAATATAAAAATATGCATGTTTTCTGAGACAGCAATCTCATGATGTCACTCTGACTGGCCTTGAAATTGCTGCGGATACCAGACTGACCTCAAACTCATAAAGATATCCACCAACATCTGCCTTGACAAGAATCTTATTACATAGTATCTTGTTTTGCTCAGTCCCAGACCCACAAAATTGATTATATATATATATATATATATATATATATATATATATATATATATATATATATATAATACTTGTCAGGCAGTGGTGATCCTGCTTTTAATCCCAGCACTCAAGAGGCAGTGGCAGGTGGATCTCTGTGAGTTGAAGGCCAGCCTGGTCTTCAGAGTGAGTTTCAGGATAGGCTCCAAAGCTACTCAGAAATTTTGTCTCAAAAAAAAATCAAAAATAGATGATTGATGATAGATAGATAGATAGATAGATGATAGATAGATAGATAGATAGATAGATAGATAGATAGATAGATAGATACTATATACTGGATAGAATCTAATATAAGTAAAGATGAAGAAAGGAAACTCAAAATTTCTGTGTTTTTTTTTTTGAAAAATAGATTTGTTTTTAATGTTAAAAGGTACATTGTGAGTCAGTTGGTGGCTCACATTTTTAATTTCATCATTCTTATATTTATGGTCTGGTGCCTAGATATTTATATACATAAAGGTTTAACTCTTCTTATGTTAATTTTTCAAATTAATATTTTTGTATTTTTGAATAATATATTTGGAAAGTACAGAGATAAAATGTGTAGGCTAAAGGAATCTCATAGCCACCAACCAGCATTGCAAAGGGTATTTGCAGAAATATGTAGGACAGAAGAGAAAAATAATAACATCCAATGGTTAACAATGAGAAAACAGCACTGATAGGTCATTCTGTGGTTAAACAACAAGATCTAAACAAACAAACACCATACAATCAGCAAAATGAACAAAATCATGACACATCTTTCAGTAATAACTTTAAATAGTAATAGTATCAACTCTCCAATAAAAAGACAAAGATTAGCAGTTAGATTCAAAAATAGGATTTTTCATTTTGCAGCCTCCCAGAAACATATCTAAACACCAAAAATAAAAATTAAATTTGTGTAAAATAATGGGAAAAGTATTCTTTAAAAAAGGAAATCAAGAAACAAGTAGGAGGTACTAACACAATCTAATAAAATAGACTTCAAATCAAAGCTATTCAAAAGAGATAAAGAAGGTTATTTACTACTGATCAATGGAACAGTCTATCAAGGAGACATTACAGTTCTAAATATATATGCAACCAATTCAGGCACACTCAATTTTATAAAACAACGATTATAAGACATAAAGCATTGTATTAGTCCCAATTCATTAGTGGTAAGTAATTTAAGTATGGCCTTGTTGCCTAGTAGACAAGTCATACAAGAAAATAAATGGACTACCTGTCTAAACAGTAGGAAGATCTTTCTCTAAAATACACAATATATCGGAACAAAAAGTAAATCTCAAACAATACTGAAAAATTAAAATAATTCCTGGTATTTTATCTGGTCACAACAGAATGAAGCTAGATATCAACAGCAATAGAAAGCACAAAATTATACACAGCTGTGGAGATTAAACAACCCATTATTAAATGATTAATGTATCACAGAAGAAATTTTAAAGTGGCAATTTAAAAATGTCTAGAACTGAATAAAAATGAAAACACAATATAAGAAAAGCTGTAGGCTACAGTGAAGGAAATCCTAGGAGGAAAGTATTTAAGTATAAATGTCTACATCAAAATAATCAGAGAGAATCCAAATAAATAAACTCAGGATGCATCTTCAAGTCAGAGAAAAACAGAAACAAGAAACAACTAACAACAGTAGTTAGGGAAAATAATAAAGATTAGATAAAAAAGATCTAATATAAAATAAATAGAAATAATAATTACAAAGAAACAATGAAGCTGAGTTGATTTTTTAAAAATATTAACAAAATTGACAGACCTTTACTCAAATAGACTGAATAGAGATAAAGAAGACTCTAATTAATTAAATTAGAAGTGAAAGGGGACATTATAATAGACACCAATGAAACCCAGAGGACCATAAAGATATACTCTAAAAAATTATACTTCACAAAGTTGTAAATCTCAAGAGATATGGATAAATTTTTAATGTGTATGATTTACCAAAGTTAAAACAAGAAGAGATTAAAATTTAAATAAGTTCATCTTTATCAATGAGATAAAGACAACAATAGACAATCTTCAAACAAAAAATCCAAGATCTAAATAAATTCACTGAATACTTTTACCAGACTTTTTAAAAGAACAGAAACCAATGTTTCTCAAACCACGCCATGAAATAGGAAGAAGAAATGATGCCAACTCTTTTTAGGAAACCCATTTTACATTAATATATAAATGAGATAATATAAAATAAAGAACTCCATGAAGAATATGGATATAAGAATTCCCAATATAATATTTACAAATAAAATTCAAGACACATTTTTAAAAATTAGGAAAAAATCTACCTCATGACCCAGCAATACTACTTTTGGGCATAGACCCAAAGAAAGCTCAATCACACCACAAGAACATGTGCTCAATATATTCACAGCAGCACTGTTTATATTAGCAAGAACCTGGAAACAGCTTACATGCCCCTCAACTGAAGAATGGGTAAAGAAAATGTGGTGTATTTACACAATGTAGTACTACTCAGCAGTAAAAAATAAAGACAACTTGAAATTTGCAGGTAAATGGATGGATCTAGAAAAAACATATTGACTTAGGTAACCCAGACCCAGAAAGACAAATATAATACATATGATCACTTATGAGTATATATATATATATATATATGTGTGTGTGTGTGTGTGTGTGTGTGTGTGTGTGTGTATGTGTGTGTGTACATATATATATATATATATATATATATATATATATATATATATTCATAAGTGATCATCCTACAATCCACAACTCCAGAGAACCTAAGAAAGGCTCTAAGAGAGACATACATGAATCTAAATAGGAAGGAGAAAAAGACAAGATCTCCTGAGTAAATTGGGAGCATGGGGTCATGGGAGAGGGTAGAAGGGAAGAGAACAGGAAGGGGGAGCATAGAAAAATGTATAGTGCAAAAAAAAATCTATAAAATAGAAAAGTCCACCATGAAAAAGTCAACTTTATTCCAAAGATGCAAGGATGACTTAATACATGTAAGTCAATAAACACAGTCTACCACATAAATAGATTCATAAACGCCATATGACCAACTAATTAGATGCAGAAAAAATCCAACATACTTTCAAGATAAAAAAATTAGAAAGCATTGACTCTGTAATTTGGGATAGAATAGGAACTAAATTTACCTCATTGTACATGTTGAAATATTAATTTTGAGATTCTTTGTAGAATGGTTTGCATCTGAAATTTTCAATGTTAATTCTAGAAATTGAGACCAAAAAAACCGCCTTGCACCAGACTTATGGAAGAGATAACAAAATGATTTACAATATGAATTTAAAATTAAAATAGATGAGTTTAATTAGTAATGCATATAGTTCGGATTTATGTGCATTTTCAGAAATGTGGTAAATCTATAATGATGGCATAAACTTCAGTACTCTTTACACTTGACACTGATCTAAGTGATTTATTAAAAAGTGAGTTTATTAAAAGTGAGTTATAAAATATTACAATGCTTCAAACAAAACAAAGAATGTGTACCTAAAAGAGCATTCACTGAATCAAAAAACTTTTATTAAATTTCATAATTTGTATTGAATGCACAGATTTTCCTAAGAATTTTATTTCCACAACAAATTCTAAAAAGAAATTTAATTTCATTCATTTTTAAATAGTCAAATGTAATAAAAAATGATAGGACATAAAAATAATTTTTGTTCATCTAAATGCTTTTAAATATTTCACATTAAATTCTTTTGTTTGACTGTTGTTATGAGTTTCTTGTCCAGGACTCCATGTATATATGCAACTGGTAAATGGGAGATGCTGATTAAGATTGTGGCATGTTTTAAAATTATGTATACATAAGTATATATTTGTATATAATTATCAGCAACTTTATGTCATAGTTTCTTTTCATAATGGAATTATAAATGGTGCCAACAATAAAGAGCATCATTTGGGTTCTGATGATACTTACCTTGTATTAATAGAAAAAAGCACTATTTATTAGTTTTATAAAAAGAATGACTATATATTATGAATTTATTAAATGTTCAGCAAATGTGCAAACTATTCAAGCTAGGTAAATTTAGAAGTTTCAGAGGAATAGCAGAAGGAGAGAACAATGTAAGTAGAGTATAAAATTCTCAAAAAATTTGATTAAACAAAAAATTTAATGCAAGTGTTTTCTATATAGACAGACACAGACACTTTTGCATTGTTTCTGGACCTTCTCCATATGAAATATACATATATTCTTTCTAGACTGAGGTAGGTTAATCTTGCGACTGGGAAAATAAAGTTGTCACTCTACATTAATTTATCACTGCTAGAAAGTACATTTTGTTACAAGTGTTTGAGATGAGATTTTATTGCAATTAATTCATTATGTGGTTTCAGGAAGTAATAAATAGTTTTCCTGGTGTAAGGATGAAAACTCACTTGAGGACATTAATAAAATAGATACTGACATTTGAACATAAATAACCATTAGTCCTGTGCTGTGATATCAAAAGTCTTTCCACAATTTATTGTCTGGGCCATAATGCAGCAATAGCAGACAAAGCCATGAGAAAGTATACCTCACTTCTAAACTAGATTTGGAAGAAATATAAACAGCATTCAGGAAGTCCCTTATAAACATTGAGAATCATAGAAGTGCTAACTTACTTAATGTTGATTTTTGCCAATTTGGTCCAATGCTGTAATTCAACATAGATCTTGATTCTCACAAGTGTTCTTTTTACCTTAGGAGACCATCTCTCAAGAGCTACCATAGAAAAGGAAAAGCACATCCATGCCAAAATTATGTACAAACGAAACCCCTAGTTTCTATCCAAAGCACTAAAAATGTTGTCAAATAGCATCAAAGCCTATAGCAGAGATTTCTCATTCTTCTGGAATGAGAATACTTGCTATTTCCACCAATATACTTGACAAGCATGTCTTTCTATGACTTTATTTACTTTATTGCTATAAAAAAAAGTCATGATTTGCTTCCTCACAGGAACATGAAACTCAGTAGGGAATTTAGGAGAACCTAATCTTTGTTTCAGTCCCAAAATAAACTATCTTACTCCTTTGATGTAAGAACTCTTTCTTTGGCCCAGAGTGTTTTTCTCCTTATCCTTTCCTCTCTGTAGCAGGGGATGTGCCTACAAACAGCTCTACCAATGAGTTTTTACAATCCTCGACCTGTCCTATGATGTCATCTAAGTTGAACTTCGGCTCAGAACAAATAACCACTAGCATAGTGTGTTATGTAGACTCCTTGCTGTGGAATAAAGTGCAACTGTGCTCTTACAGCATAGAGTAAGCATTATATTTATCATTGAACCACTATGTTTGGTTGCATATACATGGTTATTCTCTATACTATTTATTTATTCATTTAAGTTGGGCTTATAAATGAAAATTATGGTGATTTTTCTCTTCTTTTCTTTCTGTTTATTTGGGATTGGTTTTTTCCCCAGAAGACATATATCACTGTGTTACCTAGGCTGACCTCAAAACATGAAGACAAGCAATGCACCTGTCCCAAAAGAACAGAGAGCATGGACTTAAGTATGTGCCTATTGTCATCTAGTTATACTAACTTCCATAGTTAAAAGATGAAAATCAATGTCAGATTTTGTGTTTTGTATCCTTTCTGTACTTATTTCTGTGAAACAAAATGTCTGAGGATGGTTTGTTTATATAATGTAGTACTGATATGGGTGTTCAGTGTAAGTCAACACAAAATAGCTGACATCAAATCTGTGGGGAAACTGAAAAGTCCAGCAATCTATTCTATACCAGTTTAGGGCTGAGTACAACTTTTATACAATTCATGGTTTAAAAAAAAAAATGGCTTTTCAGTCAGAGAAACCTCATCTTGATTTCCTGATTTACCTTGCTTCCATTAGGTGTGTGTAGGGCCTAGGTGCCTATCTCCATGTAGCTGGTATGCTGCCCACTTGTGTATGCCCCTTGAGTACCAGAATGTGCTTGGGTTTCTCCTGGATGATACCTGCCCTGAAGCTGTCATCAAGAGCGAACAAAGTATATCTGTTTAGTCTGCCACTCCTCATGTTCTTACCAACTTCCCAGTCTCCTGTGACCCTCCACCCTTCCTGCTGTCACACCATGAACCTCACAACCTGACACTTCTTCCAATGCAAAATAGTCTCAAAGGGACAAGCAAAATACACAAAAGAGAATTTTTCATTTACCTATTAACAAATTGAAAGGGAGACTTTTAATCTGCCCCATCTTGTAGACAAACTAGGACTTATGGGAGTTCATAGGGAACTCCACTATGACATTTCAGATTCCACTGCAATGAATTTTTGAGATACATTGAAGTCTTTAAGGGAAGAAGATAAAGTCACTCCTTCATTGAGCATCCAGTAGATGGGACTTTCTACACCAGATAATCTAAAACAGCTGCAACAGAAGTCTTCTTAAAGATTGGCAGAGATGCTGAGTACAGGGGAAGGTGTCCTCCTTTCCATTGCAACTAGTGAGGCGATGCTGGGAGTTATAGGGAATGGGTTCATTGCAGTTGTGAACTGCACAGACTGTACCAGGAACAAGACAATATCTAAGATTAGTTTCATTCTCACAGGCTTGGCAATTTCCAGAATCTTCCTTGTGTGGCTACTAATTTCAGAGGCATACATTAAGATAGTCTCTCCACACTTGCTGTCCTCTATCAACATCATTGAACTCATCAGTTATCTATGGATAATTATCAGTCAATTGAGTTTTTGGTTTGCCACCACCCTCAGTATCTTCTATTTTATAAAGATAGCAAATTTTTCCCACTACATTTTTCTCTGGTTAAAAAGAAGAATTAATACAGTTTTCTTCCTCCTGATAGGATGCTTGCTTGTGTCATGGTTATTTACTTTCCCAGTAGCTGTAAAGATCATTAGAGATAGTACAATGCAATATATAAATGCATCCTGGCAGATCGGCATGAAGAAAAATGAGTTAATCTTTCACTATGCTTTCATCAATATGGGAATATTTTTATTCTTTATGATAATGTTAATTGTGTGTTTTCTGCTAATCATTTCCCTTTGGAGACACAACAAGAGGATGCAGTTGAGTGAATCAGGATTCAGAGACCTAAACACAGAAGTTCATGTGAAAGCAATAAAAGTTTTAATGTCTTTTATCATCCTTTTTGTACTGCATTTCATGGGTGTTACCATCAATATAATATGTCTGTTCATCCCAGAAAGCAACCCGTTATTCATGTTTGGCTTGACAACTGCATTTATCTATCCCTGCTGTCACTCACTTATCCTAATTCTAGCAAACAGTCAACTGAAGCAAGGCTCTGTAAGAATATTACAATTAAAGTGCTCTGAGAAAGAAAAGCCACATGACAGTCTGGAAGAAAAATGAACAATCTGAAATATTCCAGTAGAGAAAAAATCACTGAAGATCCTCTTCATTTGCACTATGTTCTTTTATTGATTTTAGCTATTATCTAACATTGTTCGAATCCTCTGAACTTCTGTGACAGCCTCTGAAGTAATCACACCCCATGGTGGGATTTTAATCCTATGTGCAAGTTCATTTGTCCAGTATGTCTTCTGACACCTTCACTTCTTCCCATATATTTGCCAGAGGAAAAACATCAACTATCCCATGGTGTGCCTAACATCCAAAACGAGACTTCATTGTGATTCCTATGTCTTTCCTGGACCACTGACACCCTTCCCCAGGAGATCCAAAGAAAAGGAAACAAGACAGACAGTTAAAATCAACTTTCACATTTGGAACATGGAACTTTTGTGTACATTTTTTTACTCCTAACACAATGTTACCTTTATCCAGTTTGTTTGTTGTTTGGTTCTTTGGATGATTTTTGTTGTTTTTTTTTTCATTTTTTTCTCATTTTTTTATTAAAATTTCCATCTCCTCCCCTCCTCCTCCCCCTTCCCTCCCCTCCCTTCCACCCATACCCTCACTCTGCCCCTCTCCAAGCCAAAGAGCCATCAGGGTTCCCTTCACTATGTTACGTCCAAGGTCCTCCCAGCTCCCCCTAAGTCCAGGAAGGTGAGCAACCAAACTGACAAGGCTCACAGTGAGCCTGTCCATGCTGTAGATTTCATGCTCATCGCCATTGTCATTGGTTTCTCAGTCCTCCTCCACCGTCAGCCACATTCAGAGAGTCCGGTTTGGTCCCCTGTTCCATCAGTCCCATTCCAACTGAACTTGGTGGTTTCCCGTTAGATCTGTCCCACCGTCTCAATGGGTACACGCACTCCTCACGGTCCTGACTTCCTTGCTCATGATCTCCCTCCTTTTGCTCCTCATCAGGACCTTGGGAGCTCAATCCAGTACTTCTATGTGGGGCTCTGTCATTTTCTCCATCCAATGCCAGGTGAAGGTTCTATGGTGATATGCAAGATATTCATGAGTATGGCAATAGGATCTGGACATTTCTGGCACCCTCTCCTCAGCTGCCCAAGGAACTAGCTGGGGGCGTCTTTGTTTGGTTTGATTTAGTTTTTTGAGACAGGGTTTCCCTGTGTAGCCCTGGCTGTCCTGGAACTTGCTTTGCCAACCAAACTTACTTTGAACTAAAAGATCTGCCTGCCTCTGCCTCCTGAGTACCAGGATTAAAGTTGTGTACCACCAACACCAAGCAAGTTACGTTTATTTTTTTAAAGCACAAAGTTTTTATTACATTGGGTGTTTCATTTAGTACTGTGGTCATAATAGTGGATTTCGCTGATAAATGGTTAGAAAAACAGTAATGAAAAAGTAGATCAAAGCACTCATGAAATGATTCTTTAGTGCTGGTGATATCAACAAATAAAATTTCAATGCCAGATACTGGCCATCTAGTTGCTGGGCAGGGAGGAAATCCTCTAGAATTCAAAAACAAAACAGCCTGTTGTCATTGTTCTTGCTTACCCACTAGAACTTTATAAGACCTTATTGAGGAAAACCGGACAACCTTAGGTAATAGGACATTAAGACTGAGAATTTTAGTGACTTGGAAGAAAAAGATATACATATATATCTCCAATGAAATATCTAATAAAAATATCAAACATATATGTGTGTATATTGTAAGTATGCATATATATTTATATAGAGAGAGCTGATAACTATATAAAATTAAGCCATCAATTGTAAATCAGTATTTGCATGAAGAGACAACCTATATAATGAAAGTAAATCTTTATTGTTTAGCCATATGTCCAACACAAGATTAATATGTATAATAAATAAAGAGTTCAAAATACTAAATACCATCAAACCAAACAACTTAATAAACAAATGGGCTGAAAAGATAAACAAACACCTCGCTAAAAAACCCACAAATGCCAAAACTATTTCAAAAACTGTTGAACAACCTTGGTGATACAGGAAATACAAATTAAAACTACATTGAAATTCCATCTCATCCCAGTAAGAATGACTATCATAAAAAAAAATTACAACAAATGCTGACAGTGGCATTGGAAAAAGGGGTTCTTCTACATTGCTAATGGAAATGTAACTTAGCATGGCCTTCACAGGAATCAGTGTGAATGATCTTCACAAGCATAAGAAAAAACTATCACATGACCTATCTACAGCAGTACTGACTACACATGCAAGGATTCTAAGTCGGTGTACCACAAGACACTTAGACATTATGTCTATTGCAAGTCTATTCACATCTTCCAAGTTAAAGAACCTGCCTTGGTGTCCGTGAAAAGCAGAATAGATAAAGGAAAGGGAAATTGATTCTGCCCAAGGATTAATGAAGTATGTCATCTGTAGAAAAATGGGTACTTCTGGGGAAAACAAGATCAGACTCAGAAGACAAATGTGGAACATTTTCACTCTGTGTAAATCAGCAATGAAAATGCTATCCTGCAGAATGGAGAGAAATGGTCATTACCTACGCACATATCCAACATAAGATTAATATCTATAAGAGATGACAACTTCAAATATGAAATGTTGAGAAACCAAAAAACTTAGATTTTACCTAGATAGAATGCATATGTAAATATATAAATGCAAACACCACACACACACACACACACACACACACACACATGAAAGGAGACAGAAAATTGTCCAGGGAATTGAAAAGAAAAAGAAATATAGGTTAAGAATATTAAATTGTGATGTACATGAGTGAGAATATCTTTATGAAACCTATTACTTAATACAGCTATTATGCACAAATACAACAATTTGTTACTTTGAAACTTACGATACCTAAAAAGGAGCTTACATTTTAATTAAACATTAAATCAATATTTTAGGGTAAAGTGGCTCTATTTCTATATCTAATTAGTTTTATTTGTCTTTAGACAATTAAATTATGATTATTTTCTCCTTTTCTGGTTTTCCTTCTTTATCCTTTTGGTTTTAGAGCTATGGTATTTTTTCTTCATATCAGAGCTATGGGTTAGCTAGCTGGTCTCAAACTGACAGGCTAAAGTGATACAATATCTCACCCCTCGAAGAGCATTTACTACCTTGCACAACTCATAATGATGACTTCATATTTAAAGCAAGAAATTCAGTGTGGTTCTTGTCTAATTTCTGAATATGTATATCTACCACTCCTACTCAACTACTAAACTTATTACATGCAAAATAATCTCAGAGGTAAAAGCAAAATAGATGAAATGCAAACTGTCATTTGCCTATAAGCAAATTACAATGAGACATTTAATCTGCACACAGATTCCTCCACAACATATTCTTGATGCACTGTGAAGTCTTTATTTGATGAAAAAAAAAAGGAAAAAAATCTAACAGGCAGTCAATATAGAGGACATTTGGCAAAAGGTAATCTATAATAGATGTAACAAAAGCAACTGTGTGGAGCTGCAGAGATGCTGAGTGCAATGTCAGGTGTCCTCCTTTCTGTTGCAACTGCTGAGGCTGTGTTGGGAGTTTTAGGGAACTCAATCATTGCACTTGTGAATTGCCTGGACTGGGCCAGGAAAAAGAAGATCTCTAAGATTGGCCTCCTTCTCACTGGCTTGGCGACAACCAGGATTTGTCTTATATGGATACTATCTTTAGATGCCTATATAAAGGTATTCTTCCCAAGTATGTATAGGTCTAACAGTCTAATTGAAAGCATTTCGTACATGTGGCTTACTGTGAATTACCTGAGTGTCTGGTTTGCTGCCAGTCTCAGCATCTTCTATTTTCTGAAAATAGCAAATTTTTCCAACTATGTATTTCTCTGGATGAAGAGGAGAACTGTTAAAGTTTTTTACTTTCTAATGGGGTGCTTGCTAATCTCATGGCTAATCTCCTTCTCAATCGTTGTGGAGAATATGGAGGTTAATAAAATGAAGCAAAGTAACAGAACCTGGGAGATCCACCAGGAGGGAAGAAAAGCAATTATTAATTATGTTTCAGTCAATTTCGGAGTCTTGTCTCTCTTTATGATGACCCTATTTACATGTTTCTTGTTAATCATTTCGCTTTGGAGACACAGCAGGAGGATGCAATCACATGTCTCAGGATTCCGAGACCTCAACACAGAAGCTCATGTGAAAGCCACGAAAGTGTTGATTTCCTTTATTATCCTTTACACATTTTATTTTATAGGTATTTCAATAGAAATCATCTGCATTTTTATCCCAGAAAACAAATTGTTATTTATTTTTGGTTTCACAATGGCATCCATGTATCCCTGCTGTCACTCATTTATTCTAATTCTAACAAGCAATCACCTGAAGCAAAGCTCAGTTAGGGTATTGAGTGGGTTAAAGTGCTGTGAGAAAGGAAAAGGTCTCCGAACCATGTGAAAGTCTGGAACAAAAGATAGGTAGTCTAGAATAATAAGAAGTAAATCATGAAAGATCATTTTAATTTGTACAATGATCTTACATTGTGTTTGAGGAGATGTTTTATGTTCTTTTTCATTTTTATTTATTATCCTGTGTGTGAATGCACGCATGTGTGTTTGTGTGTGACTATGTGAGTGCAGCATGCATATGTGTGTATAGGAGGTATAAGATGGGATAGATGTGTTGGTAGTATTTTTAACAAGGACAAATCAAGGAGTTGGTTATATCTTTCCACCTTGATATAAGGTCTCTCTTTTATTGCTGTCACATTAATGCTTCTGTTAGTTGAGTTAAAAGCTTTCAGTCAGTTCACCAAACTGCACCTCATTTCTTACATTAGTTCTGGGATTATAGATGCATGTCACTGCATCAAACTTTTTAAATACGGGTTCCATAGATTGAACTCAGGTCACATGGTTTACACAGCAATCATTTTACCCACTGAGCTATCTTTATGGACCCTTTATATTGGTTTTTAATCATTGTATTAAACTTTATTGAAATCTTCTGCAGCTGTTTTATGTATCTTGGAATCTCACTCCAAGGGTAGGATTTTAATATCATGTAAAAATTTGAGTTCTCAGTCAGCCTTCTACTCTGCCTTTCATTCCCATGCACTTGGCAGAGAAAAAACTTCAACCTGCAGACTGTGCTGTGTAAAGTTACACAGTTAGAATAAATGTCTTAAGCAAGATCTCATTGTTATTAATCTGACTTCGCTAGAAGGACTCACAAACAAAGGAACCAAGGCAGACAGTTGTGGTCACTCTTGACATTTCCTACATGGAACTGAAAAACAAAGAACAGTGTTTCTTTTGTGTTCAATTTTTACCACTTACAGTTACTGTTATTTCATACATTAAATTTCAAAGTGCTTGTTACTGGTGGATAGTTGAAGCAAAATGTTTAAATGATTAGATGTGCCCCTGCAACAAATAGCTAGAGAAGCAAAAACGATCTGTGGAAGAAAGGATGAAAGCAACAATGAAAGAAGTCTTCATATTTTTCAACACCAGTTATTTGAAATGAAGTGGTCACAGATCAATTAATGCTGAGGAGAGATTCTACTGGAGAACACATTCAAAGGTACAGTGACCTTAGCAGAAGAGTGGACCAAGTCCAGGACCTGTGTAGAGTTATAAATGTCCTTTTACGGCTTGGAAACAAATATATACATATGTACATTTATGTACAGAAACCTACAGGCATATTTGAAAGGCTGATTTCTCAATAATAAATAATCAAACTTTAGTAGCTATTTTTGAAGACTTGCTCTGACAGATACGAAATGGTTATCACTGAAGAAGCCTTCATATAACGGACACATTATCATAGAAAACAAATAGTATGTAATGACAAATATTTGTATTTATATTTTGTAACAAAAACTCCTGGAAGGTACTGAGTAAATGGCCTAGGGAGAAGAGGTGTCACTGAGAAGAAGATGGTTTATTTTTATTTTATTTTCAAATGTCTATGTATTTTCTGTTTCTTGCAATTTACTTTCCCTATTGGCTTAATTCTCTACTTTTATGTTACAGATTTTTTTAAATTATTTTATAAATAATACCAATCAAAATTTCCACTTCCTGCCTTCCTCCCACTTCCCTCCCACTCAAGATGTTTTAAGCTAGAGCTGAATGAGCTGAGGCAAGGTAGAATGAGTAGGGCTTAGAAGCAATGGAGAACAGTGAAAGATGACAATATAGTGTGACCCAGGTATACAGGGAAGACTGTGGACTATTTAAGGAAAATTCTATTAATAAGAAATTTGGTAAACTGATTACAAGATTCATAAATTCTACCATATAAGAGAAAACAGTATTTTAATTAATATGGAATTCCCCCTGTATGCTGTGAATACTGTTGGTTAATAAAGAAACTGGCTTGGCCTGATAGAGTAGAACAGAGCTAGGTGGGGAAAACTAAACTGAATGCTGGGAGAAAGAAGGGCAGAGTCAGAGAGAAGCCATGGAGCTGCTGCCAGAGACAGAAGTGCTGAAACTTTGCTAGTAGACCCTGACCTCGTGGTGATGAACAGATTAATGGAGATAGGTTAAATTAAGATATAATAGTTAGCTGGTAAAAAGCTAGAGCTAATGGACCAAGCAGTGATTTAAATAATACAATACCTAAGTGATTGTTTCAGGAATCTGGGACCCTGGAAACAAACAAGCAGCCTTCATAAGACAAATTGGCACCAACATGGCTAACTAAATCCACTTAAAACCTTAGAAGGCTTGGAAAGGAATTCTAGACACTAAAAAACAAAATTTAACCACATTTATTTTCCCAAATGGGCTTGGCTTGCTGGCAGCATGCTACGACTTCTTTAAGAGAGGTTTTCCTGATACAATGGTAGCAGAAAAAAGTGCTGCCAGAATGAACTCTGACAAGGTTTGACTATTGAGCATTTAAATGGTTTTTTTGAGCAGAGTGCAAAAACTTGCTAAATAGACCTGCTGTGTTCCTGAAAATAGGGCAATATACACGGCTCTCAGAGGCAAGGAACAGCTTCACCATGCTGGACTGGGCAGGGCAAGTATTTGCTCTAGCGATGCTGCATCTTAAGTTTTTAAGAAGCGCTTAGCATTTTAAGAAGCACTCCTGGACAGTAAAGAATTACAGATATACAATAAGACAAATTCAGACAAAAAGACCTGTAAATGGGTCACAGTGTTGGATAAATGTACATAGGCTTGGGAGAGAGAAGAAAAAGAATATAGATAGTTATAAAATTATGTGTCCTTGTAAACTTTAGATTGTTTCTTTGGGGTTGTTTATTTTAGAACCATTAGCAAGACATCTTGTCTAACCTAAAGTAATATTGAAGCTTTGTTTCAGCTAATGGTGCAATCTGAAACCTGTCACTGCATCTTTTCAGCATTAAAAGAATTAAAGCCAGCCTGGCTCCTGGATGTTTTCCTTTAATCATTAACCTATGCTGTGATCTAAAGCAACCCATTAAGTGGAAATCATAGGCCTTACCTGTGAAACACATTCTTGTGTTTATTTTCTTCCATTAAAACTTGGTATAAGTGATTATTTATTATTATTATCATCATCATCAATTAGACAGTACAGCTTATGGAGTGGTCATCTTCTTGACAATCCACAGATAAAAGTGTCCCATAGATTGGGATGCTTCCATGAGATAAAAATACTACATTATAGGCAGTGGGGATCTCCCATAATTCACTCATGCTATGCCAGATATCAGAGAGTGAGTGCAGTAGCAAACATGTAAGGGGATACCAAAAGCAAAAGACATTTCAGGATCTGTAGTCTTGTAGCATTTCTTAAACTGAATTGGCCCATCAAAGAGTCTCCTCCTCGTGAGTTGACATCTTGAACTTCAATTACCACCTGCTGCTTCCCTGATATAGCCACTGGCAGAAGATCACTTGATTCTTTTTAAAGATCTGTTTCTATTGTTAAAACTTTGTTTTGAGTAAAAATGTTGGTTTGATGAGTCTGGAGTATAAAAAAGAGATCCCTGCCTAAATCTTCTCTCCTAATCTTCAGTGCAAACATGAATGCATCAGCTACAGGGTAGAGGAATCTTCAACTGAAATGCCATACTCTGATTCCAGATCCAGCTGTTTCTGTGATAAAGAGAATAGGCAGTAGAATATATATATGTATATATATTAATCCCTAGTGCACAAAAAGTGACAAGGTTTATTTGAGTTTACATTTTGTCCACCCCCACCCCCTCTTCCCTTCTAAAATCTCAGGATAAAAAATAAAGTTGTCTCAAGATGGGGAAAAAGGGTCACAAGGTGTATCTTTGAGTAAGAGTGGCAAGTGCATCTCCTTAAGGGTATGTGTCATTCCTTGGGACTGATGTCATTGATTGAGTCTTCTCTCACACCAGCAATCTTTCTTTTCCTGGATTACCTGAAATATTTCCATTTCCTCCATTATTGAGGACCTGAGAAAACAAATCTAAACATTAAGGAGAGTTGGTCTGCTTTTGTAATTTCCTCCTAATGTCTGGATTTAGGCATCTGACAGTACCTGACCTTAAGAATTTTAATAATATTTAAGTGTAGCTAACTTGGTTATAACTAAATTTCTCTAATTTTTAATTCCTATAAGACTTTTTGAAACACAGATTCACACAAACATGAAATTGCCATCAAAATTCTTTATCTTAATTCACTTTCCTCTTTCCTTAACCTTCTCTGTCACAAATATAGCTTGCCTTTATGATTCTTTTCTCTCTTGTTTTTCTTCAAAACAAAACTTTTCATATTTAATAAAACTTAGAAAGCACTATCTAAAATATCAACAAAACCAGTAAAAGTCCTGCCTGGAGACATAATTATCTTAACAACAAATTTAAATCAACCAGTTTGTTAACACTTTAAGTCATATTACATAAGGTACTTTTGAAATGACCTTGTTAAAAAAAAAAAACATTTGATTCTTTTTATGATTTGGACTCATAAGATTACCAAAGCAGGATAAAGTTTTGTGTTGTATGTCTTCATTTTGTTACTCTCTCTTTTCTATAAAATTAAACACATACATTTGTAAGTAAGCATATTAGTTATTTAGAGTTAAATACAGTTAAAAGACAGGGAGAATTGTTATCTTCACAGTCCTTGAAATAGCAACCATAATATTCTAGATCTTGACATCAAGGAAAGCCTATAGACACAATTAAGAGAACAGTTAGATAATACTTCTATCAGAGTTATTTAATTATACATGCTTTACATACTCTGGTTTTTTTTTTCCTATTTAAATTCAACTTTAATATTAGTGTCCCAAAGATGCTTTTGTGACTATCAAACCCTTCTATTTGTTAACTGGTTAGAGTACTTAAAGCTCAGAATAGTTTTTGTCTTCAGGATTTCAGATTACATGAACACTCACTGAGAAGTCAATTTGATACCAAATAATAAAGAATTTTAGTACATGTAATATGTACACATATAACATCAAATATTCTTTTTATTATGATTAATTAAAAAAAATACCCATCCAAATTCCTGCTCCCTTTTCTCCTCCCATTCCTTCTATACACCCTTCAGCCCCACCCCCCTCTAATCCTAAGAGAGGGTAAGGCACTTTTCTTTGTGGAAAGTCCAAGGCCATTCCCAATACATCTAGACTGAGCAAGGTATACATACAAATAGAATAAGATCCCAAAAAGCCAGTACATGTAGTAGAGACAAATCCCAGTGCCACTGTCAGTGGCCCCTCAGTCTGCCCCAACTGTCAACCACATTCAGAGGGACTAGTTTGATCCTATGCTAGTTTATTCCCAGTACAGTTGGAGTTGGTGAGCTCCCATTACCTTAGGCAAACTGTCTCAGTGGATGAACCCCTCATGGTCTTGACCTCCTTGCTCATATTCTCACTCCTTCCACTCTTCAACTGGACCTTGGGAGCTCAGTTCAGTGCTCCGATGTGGGTCTCTGCCTCTGTTTCCATCTGTTGTTGGATGAAGGTTCTATGGTAATATTAAAGTAAGCATCTGTCTGACTAGAGGGCAAATCAAAACTGGGCACTGTAGAAGGAGCGGCGGGCTGTGTCCCGCCACCCAGCTAGCTTTACCTAAAATAATTACACGGAAACTGTATTCATTTAAATACTGCCTGGCCCGTTATCTGTAGCTTCTTATTGGTTGATTCTCATATCTTGCTTTAACCCATATTTAGTAATTTATATAGCACCACGAGGTGTGGCTTACCAGGAGAGATCTTAACCTGCGTCCATCTCGGAGAGGAGAAGCATGGAGACTGCATATGGTGACTGCCTGAAGCGTCTCCCCAATTCTCCCAGAATTCTGTTCTGTCTACTCCACCTACCTAATTTTCTGTCTCTTAAAGGGCCAAGGCAATTTTCTTTATTAATTAACCAATGAAAGTAACATAGACAGATAACTCTCCTCCATCAGGGCACCCTCTCTTCTATTGTTGATGGACTTAGGCAGGGTCATTGTTGTGGATTCCTGAGAATTTTTCTAGAGCCAGGTTTCTTGCTAACCCCATAATGGCTCCCTCAATCTAGATATATCTTTCCTTGCTCTCATATCTGTCCTCCCTCCATCTCAACTATCCCATTCCCTCAAATTCTCCTCAACTCTCCCTTTCTTTCCTCCTCTTCCCCTTCTCCCCTTCCTTCTAGCCCCTGTCTCTATGCTCCCAATATTGTCAGGCAATCTTCCTGTTTCCACTCCATATATATGTTTTCCTTTGGGTTCACCTTACTACTTAGCTTCTCTAGGATCAGGACTATAGGCTCAATGTCCTTTGTTTATGACTAGTATCCACTTATGAGTGAGTACATACCATATTCATTATTTTGGATCTGGGTGATCTCACTCAGGATAATGTTTTCTAATTCCATCCATTTGCATGCAAAATTCAGGATGTTATTAGTTTTTTTACTGCTGAGTAGTACTCTAATGTGTAAATGTGCTATACTTTCTTTATCCATTTTTCAGTTGAGGGGCATCTAGGTTGTTTCCAGGTTCTGGCTTTTACAAACAATGCTGCTGTGAACATAGTTGAACAAATACGTTTGTAGTATTTTGTAGTATCTTTTGGGTATATTCCCAAGAGTGGTATTGCTCAATCCTGAGGTAGGTTGATTCCCAATTTTCTGAAAAACCAATGGAATGATTTCCAAAGTGATTTGCATAACAACCAGCAAGGATGAGTGCTTGCTTAACTGGATGTCAACACATAGATGAAAATGGATTCATATCTATTGCAATACAAAAAAAACTCAAGTCAAAGTGGATTAAAGACCTCAATATAAATCTGTCCACAGTGAACCTTATAGAAGAGAAAGTGGGAAGTAGCCTTCAAGGCATGAGCACGGGAGACCACTTCCTAAATATAACCCCAGTAGCACAGACACTGAGAACAACAATAAATAAATGGGACCTCCTGAAACTGAAAAGCTTCTGTAAAGCCAAGGGCACAGTCAATAAGACAAAAAGGCAGCCTACAGAATGGAAAAAATATTCACCAATCCCTCATCAAAGGACTGATCTCCAAAATATATAAAGAACCCAAGAAATCAGACAATAAAATTCTAAATAGCCCAACTTTAAAAATGAGGTACTGAACTGAACAGAGAATTCTCAACAGAAGAATTTCAAATGGTCAAAAGGTACTTAAGGAAATGTTCAACTTCCTTAGTTATCAAGGGAATGCAAATCAAAACAACTCTGAGATACCATCTTACATCTGTCAGAATGGCTAAGATTAAAAACACTAATGATAGCTTATGCTGGAGAGGATATGGAGTAATACTCATACATTCTTAAGACCCACATTTATGTAACTTTTTTAAAATATATCACATATCAATTTAAATCAACCTATCATTTATTTCTTCTATATCATAATTATCAATCCCAAATCTGAACATTAAGAGGTATGACTTTTTTTTCAGAAAATGAACATCTTTAGTGCAGAGACATAGGGTCTAAATTGACTGATAATAACTTAAGCAAATAACCAGTCAAAGAAAAAGATCAAATGTGAAAATATCCATGAATACTTATATCAGTATTATTGTGATCTAGCTGCCCTCTATTCCCCTGACTGACAGAGGAACTTCTTTGTGGTCTATAATTGACAAGGATGTTTGTCTTCCTTCTATCCAGTGGTTTTCCACAGAAGCAATAGAGGTATAAAAGGTTGCTGGGCAAAATAAAGCTTGCTGTTCTTCCACCTGAAAAGAAGCCTCAATGTCTCAATCCCAGCACTCCCCTCCACCAGTCTCTGCAGCCAGGCCACATTAGCAGTGCCAAGTGGAGGTTCCACTGATATCCGGAAAGTGAAGATTCGTGAACAGGATTGCTCCATCTGCCAGCTTAATCAAGGAGCGTATTAGGAAGGTAATGTGTTTTTTTTTTTTTTTTTATCCCTAGAGATACTCTGAGGGACATCCTCCAAAAGACTAGCAAGTATAAAGAAGAGGCAGGAAGGTGAATTGAAGGACTCAAAAAGTAACTGAAACTCTTAAAGCAACAAGGCAGGGAAGTAACAAGAAAGACAGCCAAAGATTTTGTACAAACAATAACTGAAGTTAGCCCCTGGTTTATTACAGAAGGGGGAAGGGGTTGAATGTTCCAGACTTGGAACAAGCCAAGTCAGATTAAAAGGAGTATGTGTTTCTTCATCCCCAGAGATGCTCTGAGGGGTGCCCTCTGGAAGACTGACCAGTAGGAAAGTAATAAGGAGGAGGCAGGAGGGTGAATTGAGGGTCTCAAAAGATAGAACGTGTACAAATGTATGTTATTATGTTGATTGTGTTGTCTTTTGTGTTCTGGCCTGGAGAAAGATTTGATTCTGGGAACTGCTAAGAAAGGTATTTGACTTTAAAATATAAGCCTATGAATTTGATGCTTTGGAAAAGAGGTTCTGTTTTTGTCTCCACAGAGAATGAGAACCTGTGACTTCATTGCAAATTTATGTGGTTTGACTCACCGAGACCCCCTGAAATGTTGATGTAAAATACTCCCAAGAATGCAGCACCCCTGCTCAGCAGGAAGTAGCCAGACAGGTTGACAATGCCCAAATTCCCTAAAAGATTGTTAAAGTGGGGCCCCGTCATTGGTTTGAGAGCAGGAGCAGCGAGCTTGCTTCCCTGAGTTTTGCTCTGCTCCATGCAGCAATTTGGAACCAGAGAAAGTGCATCTGGGGCCAGAAGGCAACTGGAGCAGAGCTTTGATAGGTGGCTGTGGAGAAAGGCATGTTGCCCTGGCCCAGTCAGTGCCCAGCCTGGGGACACCATGGCGATGGCGATGTCAGGATTATCCGCAATTATGGCAACAAGTGCTGGACCATAGAAGATTTCTGCCACAGCAGATACTGCTGTCAGAATTGCTCTCTCCCAGACTGTGCAGATGACTGACACTGTCAACCAGCTGGGTGAAAGAGTTAGCAATGCTTTGGACATTCAAAATGATCTTAATAGACATATTCAATTGGGCATTTTGACCTTGAACCAAGAAGTGGCTCTGGTTCAGGAGCAAGTGGACATGTCTTTGGACTTTTCAATGGTTAGTTATGTGTGTTACTCATGGCACTGTATTGCATGCTTCTGCCACTGTTATGGAACTCAACTGTCACATGAGATGGGTTTGAAATACTGCTTTTGTTAATTTTACCACCCAGTTAGTGCATGCTAGATGGTTGCAGCGTTGATCTGGCTTGTTGGCACTGTTAGTCCTGAGGATACTTGGTGTAGGGCTATGTGTCTGGGTAGCCATGGACGGGCAATATTTTGGGGGCAGGATGCCACCTAAGACAGTGAATATTAGAGGGATATTCCCCATGACAGGCAAGGTATTCCACCCAAAGTAACAAAATAAAATGGGGGAGTTGTTGTGATCTAGCTGCCCTCACTACCCCTGACCAACAAAGGAACTTCTTTGTGGTCTGTAATTGAAAGAAAACAAAGGATGTTTGTTTTCTTTCTGGTCAGTGGTTTTCCACAGAAGCAGTAAATGTATAAAAGGTTGCTTGGCAAAATAAAGCATGCTGTTTTTCCACCTGAAAAGAAGCCTCTGTGTCTCACTTCTAGCACACACACACACAGAGACACACACACACCCTCGCTAGTCTCAGCTATCCAGGCTGCACTGGCACATCAAGTATCTTTTCCATTTATATCTAAATAATAGATCAGTATCCATACTGAACAAAGTACCATCCTCATCCTGTTTACTCTTTTTAACTTATATTGGGGCTAAAGTATGTTTCCTATGCTTGCTTCAAAAATGTGGTAAGGGAAAGGAGTAACAGGAACATAGACTCCTATGTTATCATCATCTATCTGCCAAGTGATATTCTGGGACACATTTCCCTTCCTCAGGGAGTTCCCTCAAGGCCATAACCATGCCTTTGGTCATCATCAAAGTATAGAAGTCTCCATTTCCTTCAAGTCCAACTGGATCAAAAGTCATCCCATCCAGTGCTTTCTAAATAAATAGATACAGGACCTGGATTTTTTTAACCTCTCCTAAAATTGAAACACATGAATTGTACATTAAATTATTTGGGCTTTGAAAGTATGGAAGTTGTATGGAAGTCCATCTCAAAACATTATCTAGATAGGATAGTATTAACAACATGTTTCTTTAGTGAATGTGGGGAGTAATTTTAATATCTACATTGATAAAGAATATAAAAATGTGTAGTTTTAGATGTGTGTTACCAAAATGTCCAGAAGCACATGTATTAGAGAAATTCTTGAGCAAGAAGGTTTGCCTCAAGTGAAAGATACTACCTTGTTGTTCAACCCAGAGGCCTCCTATGAGACTTAAGTATGGAACTGGGTAGAGATTAATGTCTTCTTTATTGGACTGATTATTATTTTAGTGTATTCCCTGAGAGTCAAATCTGAGTGTCCTCCATACTTCCTTTACAAAACTCCTCAGTCTAATTGGAGAGGTGACTGATTGTGTGCATTGCTCCTCCAGTCAAGGAAGTGATCATTTTTGTTCAGTCTCTTACTCAAACTGTTCTGTTCATTTAGTAGGCTATTAACTACCATTTCTTATTACTCTGTTACAGTACTGTCTCCTAATTTGCAGCAGACCCTCTCTTATATCACACAAAGAGCTGTCTCATTTTCATATTTAAAAGATGAAATAAGAGGGCTCGACGGATCTCGGCTCGCCGCTGCTTTCTCCTGGACGCCTGGCCTGAGGACACGATGTCGGGTGTCTCCCGCAGACTCCTCTGGGCCGCCACCTGCCTGGCCGCGCTCTGCGTGGAGGCGGCACAGACGGGCACCAGCAGCACATCTCCCAGCGAGCCCCCGCCCGTGACCAGCACGCCGTGCCGACGATGCTCACGCCCACCGTGCTGCCAGACATCTGTGGGAACCACAACAGCTGTGTTTCCTGTGTTAATGCCACCATTGATAATACTACCTGCTTTTGGATAGACTGCAAAGAAGAAAATAAGATGTACTGTTCAAGTGAAATAGTAAGTAATTGTACCTGGATGAACAAAACTGAGTCCTGTTCTGTCGTGCCTACCACCACTCCAGTGCCAACCAACTCTACAGCTAAACCCACAACTCGGCCTTCCTCTCCTACACCTACTCCCTCAGTTGTCACATCAGCAGGTGCGACCAACACCACCCTGACCCCAACCTCACAACCTGAGCGGAAGTCTACCTTTGATGCAGCCAGCTTCATTGGAGGAATTGTTCTTGTCTTGGGCGTGCAGGCTGTAATTTTCTTTCTCTATAAATTCTGCAAATCTAAAGAACGAAATTACCACACTCTGTAAACAGACCCGTTAAATGAATGCAGACTGGCAGTTAATATGTAACTCACTGAAACCAAAATACTCTTTCATGAAGTCCCACATGGAAGCCACTGTTCCAGGACCTTTACATTTCCAAAGGATGCATACAGGATATTGTGGAGCATCGTTCTTGAAGAAAAGTCAGTTAAACCATTTTGCTTAACAGGAATATTTAAAATCTTCTGCATGAACCCATGTGGCCGTCATTTTCTGTTTGTAGAGTGGCTGCTGCTGTGCGATTATGTTTTCCTCTGACATGCCAAATGTGACTCCATAAGCTAGGGAAGGCGGTGTCCTGTGCAGGCAGCCTGACTGGCAGTCAAACGTAGTCATTAAAAAACCTAGTCTGTGTTATTTTCATCCTAACTCCAGGTGTGATTTAGTGGCTAGAATTCAGAAGAGTGCCAGATGGGCACCAGTCAGGTAGACTGAGGGCTTGACTTCAAAAGGAGACTAAATTGACTAGTACTAAACTACCTTTAGAGTGTTGTGCTTGATAGTTGTATTTGATACACTAGAAATACGATGCCGCGCAGGGAATCACATTCCAGATTTAGAGAAAGAAAAGGATGCAGACCATTAATGTGTAACAGGTTTTGTTCATACTCATAAAACACTGTATTAAGAAAATAGAACAGTGCCTTAAGACAGACCGAGACGGCGGCAGGACAGAAATGTATTCACATTGTGGGAGGTCAAGCTTGGTCTGAGAATGTAACTGTTGGTGTGAGCAACAGTGAACCTGCTTTTAGATAACATGCTGTTAATGTTTAATTTAAACATTGGTTTCTCCAGAGCGGAGAAATAGAAGCTAAAGAATAATTCTAAGCTGAAAGGCTTCCTATATGAAACTATCTAACATTTTTCATAGGGCTGTTGAATAGACATCAAATTGATTTGATTATCTTTCCCTCTGTACAAAGAGTATCCAAATATTACTGTATCTTAAGGATTCCTACCAGGTTTTCCTGAAAATTAGTTTTTACATGAGGCAAGAAGGAGTTTTAGAATCATTCATTTCCTAGTACTTAAAATGAGACAATCACTTTGTTTTCTAACAGATGTGACCTGTGTAACGTAAAACCCTGGGGTTTGAGAGGAGATTGCAGTGGATTTCTAATAATGATGCCCTGGCTGAATAGGCTGTTCTCTCTTTACTCCTTTTCTTCCTCCTTGGTTTCAGTTCCCATGTGCTGTAATCATGCATACTTTTATTTCTGTATTTTTAGGTAAAAAACGCTCATTTGTTTAGTTGTAGAGTTAGTGCTCCTTCGCCTCTGACACATGGACTAGTTCAGAGCCTCCAATTGGAAATGGGCTTTTGGTGTCCTGTGTCATTGAAGTTTTTGTTTTGGTTTCTTTAGAGTAGCAGAGTTTAGCACTTGGTTTCCAGTGTTTATAATAGGAAATGACATTGCTTTGTTCGTTTCTTCACAAAGTGAAACTCCCTGTACTCTTACAATGAAGTTTCTGTTTCCTCGTCACTTATTGGTACAGCTGAAGTTTGTTTTACTTGCACATTTGTACATACACCTAATGTTTTCAAGTGCCTTACTTGTTTAAAATCTCTGGCTTCAAAGGTTTTTGGGGAAAGATAGGTTTACCTCACAGTTTGTTTCCATTATAATATTCTAGGTACCTCACACAATTTATTAGAGTGCTGTGTTTGTTTTAAGTAAGTGCTAAAGTTCTTTTGAAAATACACAGAATTTTCATTCCTTATAAGGTGGCAAAATTGGTGTAATTGTCATTTACCTCTGTGTGACTTCCTTGCCCCATATAAATGTCAGCACATGTAGCAAGGTCTCTGAGAATTTGAAACTCCTGTAGTTTTGAGCACTGCTCTAACATCATAGACAGTTAGTGACATTTTGCAAGTCTCTACATAAGCTCTTGCTACAGAATTCACAGCTGCCATCACTCTTTCCCACCTTTGTTTAGTAAGGTAGTATTTTGAGCCATTAATGATTTTTGGGTTTTTTTTAATCCAGAAGGTATATAGAAACCTTTTCAGAGTTTTCAACTGATTTGTCCTGAAGATGTAGTTCTGTCAATACCTTATTTTACCTTTACTGTACTTGCTGCACAAGCAGACACTGCTGTACTTAGAAGTTTCTATTTGAGTTCAATAAAAACTATAAAACTAAAAAAAAAGATGAAATAGAATGTTGGTTTTGTATTTTATATTTTGTTATTATATATATTTATGTGTAAATATATGACACCCTCATTTCATAATTCAGCTTATTAAATGCAGAATAGTCTCAGAGGGACAAGTAGAATCCATGAAACAGAATCTTCAATTTGCATATTAACAAATCACAAGAACGTATTTAGTCTACTCACATTCTGTAGACTACGTAAATCTTACAGAAGCCACAAAAGTGAACACTATAATTACATTTCTCATTTTACCACAACACATTCCTGAAGAACTCTGGAGTCTTTATTTAAGGAAAGAATATAAAAATCACTTCTAGATCAAATAAACCCTACATGCAACAGTTCTGCAGCAGGTAACCCACACCAGTTACAACAGAAGTCTTGGAGATTGGCAGAAGTGCTGAGTGCAATGGAAGGCATCCTCCTTTTTGTTGCTACTACTGAGGCTATGATGGGAGTTTTATGGAGCTCATTTATTGCACTTGTAAACTGTACAGACTGGATCAGGAGTAAGAAGCTCTCTAAAATTGACTTTATTCTCACTGGCTTGGCATTCTCCAGGATCTTTACCACATGGTTAATAACTTTAGATGCATACTCAAAGGTTTTCTTTTAGAATATGTTTGTGTCTAGTGATCTAAGTAAATGCATATATTACATATGGGTAATTATTATCTACCTGAATATCTGGCTTTCCACCAGTCTCAGCATCTTCTGTCGCCTGAAAATAGCAAATTTTTCCCACTCCATTTTCTACGGTTAAAGAGGAGAACTGATAAAGTTTTGCCTTTCTAATGGGATGCTTAATTATAATGTGGCTAACTTCTTTTCCACTAGCTGCAAAGGTGATTAAAGATGTTAAAATGAACAACACATCCTGGCTGGTCCACCTGGAGAAAAACGAGTTACTTATAAGCTATGTTTTTGCCAATTTGGGAGTCGTTTCCCTCTTTGTAATGGCCCTGACTGCATGTTTCCTGTTAATTATTTCCCTTTGGAGACACACCAGGCAGATGCAATCACATGACTCCAGATTCAGGGACCTCAACAGAGAAGCTCATGTGAAAGCCATGAAAGTTTTAATTTCATTTATCATACTCTTTATCTTACATTTTATGGGTATTTTTATAGAAGCGTTGTGCTTGTTTCTCACAGAAAACAAACTTCTGTTTATTTTTGGTTTCACAATGGCATCCATGTATCCCTGCTGCTACTCGTTTATTCTAATTCTAACAAACAGCCAGCTGAAGCAAGCCTTGATGAGGGTACTGAAGAGATTAAAGTGCTGTGAGACTTAACAGAAAAGTGGATGGGTCTGGCATAATCCTGCAAGGGACTCCCCAAAGCCATTTTCCATCCTAACTATACTCTCACACTGCCTTTTATTTGGATTGTTAAACATCTTTGAAACATTCCACAATGGTTGAGACTTTTGTAGTGAGAACAAACAGCTAAGACACGACTTCCCAGTGTGATTTATTGGACTTATGAAGCATTGACACCCATTCTCCATGAAGAAACAAGGTGTGTGTCAGGGGGAGCAGGCAGAAATGTATGATGAACCTTGATCTTTAGAACATGGAACTGAGGAACTAAAGGGTTGCTTTTGTGTGTATGTAGTTGTCATTCTTAGTTACTTTTACTTTCTCATTTTCAATATGGAAGTTCTAGTTACAGTAGATGTTTGGTGCAGTATCAACAGCCGTGAGAATAGTCACAATTCTGTGGAAAACACCTGAGGAAACAAGGCTTTCTGAGGAAAAAGAGACCAGAAACTGGTCTTCATGTATGTCAGAAACACTGATTTCGGATGAAGCAAAGTTGTGGAGCAAAGAGATCTGAGGAAAGGACTCCCCTAGAGCAGATCCAAAGGTCACAGTCTGCTTCTGACCAAAGAAAAAAAGAATGAACCAGGAGTAGAATCTACACAGTACAACATTCTACCTTAGGATTTCATCACACACACAAACAGATACACACAAGCACACTCACACACAAACACACTCACACACTCATGTATATAAATTTATACTCACATATATATACATATATATAATGTAGTTTTTAAAGAGAATATTATGTCCAACCTAATAATTTAGGTGAATATATTATTTTGGCAACTTATAAAAGTATACTAGTTTTATACTGATGGTCAAACATATATTTATATATTTGAAAGATTAATTCTATATGAGATTTTTGAAGTAATATTCTTATATTTTCAATATCTTATTTCATTGTAAACGTCTTTATCCTCTCTCATTAGGACAGTTTCTAGCTCATCCTTGTTGGAATGGCTATCATCATCAAGAAAGTAAATGAGCATGAGGACTCATGAAGATGCAGGGGAATGAAACATTTATACAATGCTAGAGTGAGTATAAGAGTCCAGCCTATATAGAAGTTAGTTTGGTAGTTCCTCGAAATGTACCTATTACTATTGCTGAAATCACTATAAGCTTTGTTGGCAGAGCAAAAGAAAAACAAGTTGGGACTGATATGGAAGCTTTATCCATGTTGGCATAGATTTTATAGTACCAGATGGTGCTGTCAAGGCTATTGGGAATTGTTATCAACCAATTTTGTTCAACTGTGTACTCTGCATGCTACATTACAGAACTGCATGGTAGTGTTCATCTGCTGGTATAACAGAGGCAAGCATGTTATAGGAATAATGAACTGCTTTCTATTTGGACCACCTCCACATCATAGAATCCACATCTGATACTTCAAACAAAAGTCCAGGACCACAGTGTCACCCCCTTTTGGAGAGAGGTGAGTAGAGATATAGATAGAAATTTAAAGCTGAGTAATCTACCTGCATTATACAATACTAATAACTAATCTTCTAATGGGTATAGGCCCCTTATTACACTATATGCCTTGTGCTAACCCCTTCTCATGCACTCCAGAACAGTATTACTGCTTTTGCTTGTCCTTTTAAACAGTCATGGAAACTGGAACACAAAAAGAGCCAATCATCTTTCTAAGGGGTATCTGTCATGTACAAATGTCTATATTATCTTATGTACTAAATGTGTAAGCAAGGAGTTGACTAATGACTGGCCCAGTACAGCTGTACATATATATGTATATTCCTCTGCATATTTCTTTATATTCCATTGATGTAGGTATGCTCTTAGGTATGTGTGTAACTATATGTGCATGTGTAGGATGCATGTAGGTATGTTCTTGAGTAGTTGTATGTGGATGCTAGAAGATTAAATTCTTAAGCCCTAAAGTCCTTTATTCTTACTTGCCATTTAATCTTCAAATGATTGATTCTCCCACATGAGTATTTGAGCATTCATCATCATTAGCCCTGATTAGCTTCAAGACTAGATGATACTGTATATAGTAGGGGTGATAACAGTGTAGACCAAACATCTGTCTTTCTGAGCCCAACCCCTCCCCTATTAGATGCAGTGCAAGAGTTATAATTGTGCCTATCTTAAAGTGTTTTGAAAAGGTTCAGACTATTAACATGAATAAAGTGTCATCTAATTAAAAAAAGGTAATAGAATGACTATGTGACCAACTTATACCTTTCCTGGGCATCTATCCTAATAATTCCAAATCAACATGACATAGAGATATGCACCACTAGTTACAACCATCAAGGTATTAAATCATCCTATACATCTATCAATAAATAAATGGATAAGCCAAATATGATGTGTAAATACATGGAGTTTGATTGAGTCACATTAAAAAATAAAGTTATGCTATTTGTGAGACAATGGATGCAAAATGAAGATACATAATCTTTTGGGGTGAAATAACTCAAAATGAGAAGAAAAATATTGCATTCACTCATTGGTGGGTCCTAGATATTGTTGCAACATAAAGATACGAGAGTGGGGGCACCGGCAATGGTGGTGCATGCCTGTAATCCTAGCACTCAGGAGGCAGAAGCAGGTGGATCTCTGAGGAATGTTCAAAACACCACAGGTAAGATGCTTGAGTGAAATTGTCTTTGTGAAACCATTCACTCTACCAAATGAATATAAGCTTATAAAACCTTGTAAAGTAGTTTTAAAGTTGTGAAATGTATCCTATCTACAGTTAAACTTAGATTCCGATTTAAAAATAACCAGTTTAACAGAGTAAGTGGTTGTATTCAAAAGTGCTTCCATATACTATTTTAATAATATAAATTATAGTGATTCTTTTTTGCTTTCTTGATTTTTTTTTTCTGAATGGTTTTGGAGTTTGGGGGGAGAGGTTGTGGCTTTATTTTGTTATGAACTCTCACTGAATTACCCTTACTGCTCTGAGTCCTCTATGCTCAAGGGATTCCCACACATCAGTCTCCCAAGGATTTAGAGGCATAGGCAAGTGCCACTGTGCCCAGTTAACAATAAGTTGCTATGGAAAGAAAGAAAATGCAATGCTGGTTTTGTAAGTTTGGGTCCTGTCCATGTATATCTGACATCCTCATAACACCATTCACTTTATCAAATGCAAAGCAGTGTCTGAGAGACAAGGCAAATCCATGAAACAGAAACTTTAGTTTGCTAATTTGCACACTACAAGCAGACATTAGTCTGCCTGCATTCTGTAGACAGACTGAGTCTTAGAGAACAGGAGGGAACTTCATAAAGATATTTCTGATTGCACTATAAGACACTTTTATTTCCCTCCAAAGTCTTTAAATATGGACGAAAAACATCAGTCATTTCTCAAGATGCCATTACAAGCAACATTCTCCAGCAGGTAAAAAAAATCTAAAATAGTTGCAACAAGAGCAACCCTGAGGATCCATAGAGATGCCGACTATAGTTGAAGGCATTCTTCTTTGTTTTGCAACAAGTGCATCAGCGTTAGGAGTCCTAGTGAATGATGTGGGAGAGTCTTCTGTTTTAATAAAGAAACTGCCTTGGCCAGCCCTTAGGTGGGTGGAGTAGACAGAACAGGAAGAAGGAAGTGAGGTAGATGGCTCAATCAGATACCACGCCTCTCCTAAGTAAGACAGACCGCCGTGCCTCTCCTCAGTGAGAGAGAGATGCCATGAAGCCACCCACCAGGTCAGACATGCTGAATATTTCCCGGTAAGACACCACTTGTGGTGTTACATAGATTATTAGATATCGGTTAGTCAAGATGTGAGTAAGAGCCTGAAAATAATGGGCCAGGCAGTGTTTAAAAGAATACAGTTTGTGTGTCGTTATTTGGGGGCACAAGCTAGCCAGCGATCAGGAGCAGGGCTGCAGGAAAGCAGCCCATAGCCCCTCACTACAAGTGAATGGGTTTATCCTGCATAAAACCTGCATTGACTATGTCAGGCAGAAGAAGTGCTCCAAGATCAGCTTCATTCTCACAGGCTTGGCTATTTCCAGAATCTGTGTCATAGGTGTACTCATTGTTGATGGATATTTAAAATCATTTTCTCCACATATGGTTGCCTCTGACACCCACATTACATGTGTTGCTTATCTATGGATGATTATCAATCACATAAGTACATGGTTTGCAACCAGCCTCAACCTCTTCTGTCTGCTGAAGATAGCAAATTTTTCTCACTACATCTTTCTCTTCTTGAAGAGAAGAATCAATACAATGTTTATCCTTCTTCTGGGATGCTTGCTTATATCATGGTCAATTTCTTTTCCACAAATAATGAAGATGTTTAATGATAACATGCAACACAGAAATACATCCTGGAGGCTTCACCTTCTTAAAAGTGAGTTTATTATAAACCATATTGTTCTCAACCTGGGAATCTTTTTCTTCTTTATGATAACTATCATTATATGTTTCCTAATAATTATTTCAATTTGGAGGCACAACAAGAAGATGAAATTGAATGTCTCAGGATTCAATAACAATAACACAGAAGTTCATGTGAAAGCCATGAAAGTTTTAATTTCTTTTATTATCCTGTTTATCTTGCATTTCATAGGTGTTTTCATAGAAACCCTGAGCTTTTTCAGATCAGGAAATAAATTGCTGCCTGCTTTGGGTTTGGCAATTGCATGCATATATCCTTGCTGTCACTCATTCATCCTAATTCTAGCAAACAGCCAGCTGAAGCAAGCATCTTTGAGGACACTGAACCAATTAAAGTGCTGTGGGAAAGGCACGGATGTCAAAATGACATGGCAAACTTAGAGAGAAATGGGTGGTCACAGAAATAAGCCTGGTGTGGAGATCTTTGAAGACAGTTTTCACTATGTTCTAGCATTGATTTAAAAGCAAGATCAAAACAAAAACTCTTACCTGACATCATGGAAATCTTTCTCCTTTTGGGACTGGAGAGATGGCTCAGCTTTTAAGAGCACATACAACTCTCTATTTTGTTGTTTGTTTGATTTGGGAGGTTTTGAGACAGGGATTCTCTGTGTAGCCCTATCTGTCCTGGAACTTGATCTGTAGACTAGGCTGGGTTCGACCTCAGAGATCTGCCTACCCCTGTTTCCCCATTACTGCAATTAAACGTGTGTGCCATCACACCTGGCTCTTAAATTGTTTTTAATATATGTCAAAAACCCTCATTCTTCGATGGACTTTTAATTCAATCTCCCGAACCTGCCACTTCTTCCTACATATTTCCCAAAGAAAAAAATGTCTAACCAGATATTATCTCTTATAAAATCCTTCAGCATGAGGTTAGACACCTATAACAAAGCTTGGCATTAGGATTCATCTGACTTCTGACTTCCCTGAAGCACTGATAATACCCTCTTCCCAGGAAGACCCAAGGGAAAAGCAAAGCCTGACAGTTACATTCATTCTTGACATTTAGAACATGAAGCTGGGGAAAGCAGTTGCTGCTTTTTTGTTTGAATACAACTTTTTTACAAAGTAACTTTTGCTTTTATTGTTTAGATCCCCCAAATCTTCCCTGCTGGGGGAAAATTTGATGCAATCTCAAAGATC
This sequence comes from Arvicola amphibius, assembly GCF_903992535.2. Classification (NCBI taxonomy): domain Eukaryota; kingdom Metazoa; phylum Chordata; class Mammalia; order Rodentia; family Cricetidae; genus Arvicola; species Arvicola amphibius. The sequence goes on from NC_052048.2 coordinate 18,455,952, forward strand.
TTAATAACATATGAATGGAACTCTAAAATAACAGCCAGGGGAACAGTTTATTTGAAGGAGAGTAGAGCAGAGCATCAGAAAGGGAGCCTACACCCTTCAGAGGCTGTGATTTCAGATAATGAAGTGAATGAAACAATCAAAGTTGAAGGAAGATTCTGCTGGAGCAGATGTTAAGAAGTCATGGTTGTCTTTGACCAGGAGACAAATGACTGTAGAATGTGACTATAGTATGAAATTTTCCACCTTATGGTTTTACGCTCTCTCTCTCTCTCTCTCCCTCTCTCTCTCTCTCTCTCTTCCTCCCTCCTTCCCTCCCTCCCTCCCCCCCCTCTCTGTCTGTCTCTCTCTCTCTCACACACACACACACCACACACACACATACACAGAGAGAGAGAGCTACATTTATAATGCAGATTGTTAAGTGAATTTTTATATCTAAACCATTATTACATCAGTGTCTTCTTTACTTCATTTAAAAATGTGTGTGGAACTTACACTTATACGTGTGTGTGTGTGTGTGTGTGTGTGTGACTTGCTTGTATCTATGTCTGAGTACCACATGTGTCCCTTGTGTCCAGAGAAGCCAGAAGGATACCCTGGCACTGAAGTATGCTATAGACCGTTGTGAGCCACCAAGTGGGTGCTGGAACTGAACCCATATCTCTGTAAGAGAAGCATGTGTTCTAAAGCACAGAACTCTGCTCAGTCCTAGAGCAACTTTTTGAATCTTGAATTTTACTACACAATTTTTAAAAAGTTTACCAGATCAGTTAAAAATGTATAATACTGTCTGGGCATCTGTGCTCTGAATATTAATTATATTAGCATATAATTGATTTTCACTCCAATTTTTAAATTATCTATAAATATTTTCACTTATATTAAGTTGCTTATATTTAGTGTATCTTGTTTTCCACTGTTTCAAATAAATATAAAATGGCTATCATGAACGCTATACACAATATATATGTGTATATAAATGACATTTTATTAGGAAGGTCTCACTCATTAGCCTAGGTTTGCATTTAAACTCAACAGCAATCCTTCTACTGCAGTCTCCCAACTACATGGGTTGCTAGACTGAGGTATCACCCCTGACCAAAAAAAAATACTTTCTTTAAACAATTATTTCATAGATATTGAAATTATAGTGTTGAACAAGGCTACAGTATAATGAATAATATATTGTAGAAAGAAAAAATAGCAAACAATAACTAAAATATTTGTTTACATTTCTAGATTTAAAAGTCTGATTGGTGTTTAGCAAATAAATGAGTCAGTCCTTGGGGCAGAGAAAGGTTTTCTGAAGTTAAGATGGTTTTTACCCAAGCTAAGTAAGGTTGCGGAGTAAAGTGGAGAAAAAGAGGAATTCTGAGTAGGAAATAGCATGTACACTGAAGGAGCTCAAGACATTGCAGGAAATAAATGTCCAGGATCACCACGTTTACCAACCAGAGTCTTAAGTATTTTAAGAAAAATTCCAATTGGAAGAAATTCAGAAATTTTCTTACAGAACTGATAACTCTTTCTCTAGAAAGAATGAAGAAATATTTTAAGATGGAATAAATATCCCTTATCATCCAGTCTTACTATTTTTGTGCTGTCTTGGTTACAAAAGCATACTTTAAAAATAAATATATATTCAATGCTGAGTTTGGGGTTTTAGCAACCAGCACATACATTTTAATGATTCTTTATCTTCACTCTTAGCCTTCTTAGCCTTAGAATTATCATAATGATTTTCTTTATTATTTTATGCTTTAATGCTATGTCATAGATATGTTGATGTTGTGTCTGTTAGTTTGCTATCTAGAAAATATTTTATAATGTTTGGTGAAATCATTTGTAATTTATATTAATTAAAAATTACATTTTTATGTTTTCTCCTCTTATTATTTTTGTCAATATTACTTTAGTTTTAATTGTGCTTTTCCTGTTATGACATTGTTCCATTTTTATATATAGTTTCATTGAGCATGAGTTCATAAAATAAAAAGATATAAAATATATTATTGATTATGATTATTTACACTTTCAATCATTAATTAATTACATTATATTTTCAGACAGATAGGTAGGTAGAAGATAGAGAATGGAAAGCAGGGAGTATTTTTTATAAAATTTACAAATTACTTTATCTGTAAATAATTAAGTACATGAGGTTTTTTCTTTTCATCCCATTACAGATTGCAAAATTTTCTATGTAGCATTCATATACATAGAAAACAGATAAATAAAAACTGAAATATGAAAAAAAATCTGTGTGGTTAAGGTTCTTTTTTACAGTAAGGGAAGAGTCATCACTGTGTCTATGTGTAAGCACTGCTTTCCTATTTCTGATCAGTTGCTTTGCAGATCTTGCTGGCATGGGTCTGGTGGTCTAGTCTTAATGTATTTTTTCCCATTTTGGTGTTATGTGTTTCAAACTTGCTGTGTAGCTGAGGATGGTTTTGAACTTCTAAAACTCAAGTCTCTGCCTCTTGAGCACTAAGATGATAAACAATGCACCACCAAGCCTGATTTTATTCAGCACTGGAAATCAAATCTAGGCATTTGTACATGGTAGGCAAGCATCCCACTACCTAAATTAAATGCCTACCTATCCTGTATTTTGTGATTCTTTTTGAACCCAATTTTATTAGAATTTTGTGTGTATGTGAGTCTGCAGTTCAGGTTTTCAGTGTGTTCTGATAGCATGAAATTGATTTTGCATATTAACATTATTTAAAGACAAGACCAGTGTTGAAATTTTTTTAACAAGGTCTCACTATATAGTCCAGCCTCAAACTTTAAGTGGCTTTATTGGCTTAGACTTGCAAATATTGAGTTTACAAGCATTTTCCAGGACACTCAAGTTAAACATCATTAAAATTAAATTTCCAGTTTGTGAAATTTGATGCAGTGCAAGCACAAATTTACGTCCCTGTGCACACATACAAAGGCCTTTACTAAAACCTCTCAGATCAACAGATCTTTACACTCCCCTCCACTGAATGCCATGGTTCAGAGGTGAGTATCTCTATGTGAACTCTTCTCTGAATTCATATTCTCTTATCCTGTGTTCATTACAATACTGCCTTCTAGGGACTGTTGTCTATTGTTAACATCCAGTCTTACTTCTGATTTTGGAGGGGCAGAGCCAGATGGCTCATCCTATGTATGTGAGTGTTCCATTTAAAAGAAACTCATACGCAAGGAGATTAATATTTTCCTCAGCAATCAACTTTTTCAGCACTTTTTTTTCTCTTTCAAAATTTATACTATCCTTTAACTTCATAGAGAGGCCATTAATATGTGTTTAGGGGAGGGAGGGTAGTACATGTACTTATATTTCTGATTGCTTTTTTATTGCCTTTTTAAAAAATCTAGAAAAGAAGGAACCTCATCACAATCTTTTTTGCTACATTTTTAAAATACATTTTAATTAAAATATAATTATATCATTTCCTCTTTTTCTTTTCCTCCTTCCAATCCCTAACACATCCCTGCTCACTCTTAAATTGATAGCTTCTTTTTATTTGATTAATATTATTATACAAATACATATATGTGTATTTATGCACAAGTATGTTAAAACATGCTGAGCCCATTTTTGTTGTCTTTGTACATATGATCTTAGAATTGAAGCCATATGTCTCTCCAGGGACCCCTCTACTCAAACTGCATTCCTCCTCTTCTCCCCAGTATCCCAGCTTCACTCACCATATTGTTTTTTTTTCCTCATTTTTTATTAAAAATTTCCATCTCCTCCCCATTCGCTCCCCTCCCTTCCACCCATAAGCCCACTCCCTCCCTCCCCAAGCCAAAGAGCCATCAGGGTTCCCTTCACTATGGTAAGTCCAATGTCCTCCCAACTCCCCCCAGGTCCAGGAAGGTGAGCAACCAAACTGACAAGGCTCACACAAAGCCCGTCCATGCCGTAGAGTCCAAGCCCATTGCCATTGTCCTTGGTTTCTCAGTCATCCTCCACCATCAGCCACATTCAGAGAGTCCAGTTTGGTCGCATGTTCCATCAGTCCCATTCCAACTGGAGTTGGTGATCTCCCGTTAGTTCTGTCCCACTGTCTCAATAGGTGAACGCACCCCTCACGGTCCTGACTTTCTTTCTCATGTTCTCCCTCCTTCTGCTCCTCATCAGGACCTTGGGAGCTCAGTCCGGTGCTCCAATGTGGGGCTCAGTCATTTTCTTCATCTATCGCTAGGTGGAGGTTCTATGGTGATATGCAAGATATTCGTGAGTATGGCAATAGAACCTGGCCATTTCTGGCTCCCTCTCCTCAGCTGCACAAGGAACTAGCTGGGGGGCATCTTGCTGGACACATGGGAACCCCTCTAGAGTCAAGTCTCTGCCAACCCTAGAATGGCTCCCATAATTAAAATATATATTTCCCTGTTCCCACATCTACCCTTCCTATATCCCAACCATCCCATTCTCCCAAGCTCTCCCCATCATCCACTTGAAACATTTCTCTCCCCATACCCCCTTACCCTATCTCACCCCACCCCCAAGTTCCCAAATTTTGCCCGGCGATCTTGTCTACTTCCAATATCCAGGAGGATTACTATGAGTTTTTCTTTGGGTTCACCTTCTTATTATCTTCTCAAGGATCCTGAATTATAGGCTCGATGTCGTTAATTATGGATAGAAACCAATTATGAGTGAGTACATACCATGTTAATCTTTTGGGGCCTGGGTTACCTCACTCAGGATGGTGTTTTCTATTTCCATCCATTTGCATGCAAAATTCAAGGTGTCATTGTATTTTACCGCTGAGTAGTACTCTAATATGTATATATTCCAACTTTCTTCATCCATTCTTCCACTGAAGGGCATCTAGGTTGTTTCAGGTTCTGGCTATTACAAATAATGGTGCTATGAACATAGTTGAACAAATGCTTTTGTAATATGATAGGTCATCTCTTGGGTAAATTCCCAAGAGTTGAATTGCTGGGTCCTGGGGTAGGTTGATGCCAAATTTCCTAAGAAATCGCCACACTGCTTTCCAAAGTGGTTGCACAAGTTTGCATTCCCACCAGCAATGGATGAGTATACCCCTTACCCACAACCTCTCCAGCAAAGGTTATCATTGGTGTTTTTGATTTTAGCCAATCTGACAGGTGTAAGACAGTATCTCAAAGTTGTTTTGATTTGCATTTCCCTGATAGCTAAGGAGGTTGAGCATGACCTTAAGTGTCTTTTGGTCATTCAAACTTCTTCTGTTGAGAATTCTCTGTTCAGTTCAGTGCCCCATTTTTAATTGGGTTAATTAGCATTTTAAAGTCTAGTCTCTTGAGTTCCTTATATATTTTAGAGATCAGACCTTTGTCTGTTGCAGGGTTGGTGAAGATCTTTTCCCAGTCAGTGGGCTGCCTTTGTGTCTTAGTGACAGTGTCCTTTGCTTTACAGAAGCTGCTCAGCTTCAGGAGGTCCCATTTATTCAATGTTGCCCCGAATGTCTGTGCTGCTGGGGTTATACGTAGGAAGTGGTCTCCTATGCCCAAATGTTGTAGAGTACTTCCCACTTTCTCCTCTAACAGGTTCAGTGTGTTCCGATTGATATTGAGGTCTTTAATCCATTTGGACTTGAGTTTTGTGCATGGTGATAGATATGGATCTACTTTCATTCTTCTACAAGTTGACATCCAGTTATGCCAGCACCATTTGTTGAAGATGCTTTCTTTCTTCCATTGTGTACTTTTAGCTCCTTTATCGAAAATCGGGTGTTCATAGGTTTGTGGTTTAAGATCCGGGTCTTCTATTCAATTCCATTGGTCGACTTCTCTGTTTTTATGCCAATACCAAGCTGTTTTCAATACTGTAGCTCTGTAATAGAGTCTGAAGTCAGGGATGGTAATGCCTCCAGAAGTTCCTTTATTGTATAAGATTGTTTGGCTATCCTGGGTTTCTTGTTCTTCCATATAAAGTTGATTCTTGTCCTCTCAATATCTGTGAAGAATTTTGATGGGACCTTGATGGGGATTGCACTGAATCTACAGATTGCCTTTGGTAGAATTGCCAGTTTTACTATGTTGATCCTCCCAATCCAAGAGCAAGGGAGATCCTTCCATTTTCTGGTATCCTCTTCAATTTCTTTCTTCAAAGACTTAAAGTTCTTGTCAAATAGGTCTTTCACTTCCTTGGTTAGAGTTACCCCAAGATATTTTATGCTATTTGTGGCTATCATGAAAGGTGACACTTCTCTGATTTCCTTCTCTGCTTCCTTATCCTTTGTATATAGGAGGGCAATAATTTTTTCGAGTTGATCTTGTATCCGGCCACAATACTAAAGGAGTTTATCAGCTGTAGGAGTTCTTAGGTGGAGTTTTTGGGGTCGCTTATGTACACTATCATATCATCTGCAAATAACGAAAGTTTACCTTCTTCCTTTCCAAATCGAATCCCCTTGATTCCCTTATGTTGTCTTATTGCTATTGCTAGAACGTCAAGCACTATATTGAAGAGATAAGGAGAGAGTGGACAGCCTTGTCATGTTCCTGAATTTAGTGGGATGGCCTTGAGTTTCTCTCCATTTAATTTGATGTTAGCTGTCGGCTTGCTGTAAATAGCCTTTATTATATTTAGGAATGACCCTTGTATCCCTAATCTCTACAAGACCTTTATCATAAAGGGGTGCTGAATTTTGTCAAATGCTTTTTCAGCAACTAATGAGATGATCATATGGTTTTTTCCTTCAGTTTATTTATATGATGGATTACATTGATAGATTTTCGTATGTTGAACCAGCCCTGCATCTCTGGGATGAAGCCTACTTGATCGTAGTGGATAATTTTTCTAATGTGTTCTTGGATTCGGTTTGCCAGTATTTTATTGAGAATTTTTGCATCAATTTTCATGTATGAGATTGGCCTGTAATTCTCTTTCTTGGTTGACACTTTGTGTGGTTTAGGTATCAGGGTAACTGTAACTTCATAAAAGGAATTTGGCAATGACTCTTCTGTTTCTATATTATGAAATACCTTAAGGAGTATAGTTATTAGGTCTTCTTGGAAGTTCTGGTAGAATTCCACATTGAAACCATCTGGTCCTGGGCTCTTTGGTAGGGAGGTTTTTGATAACAGTTTCTAATTCTTCGTGACTAACGGGACTATTTAGAGCGTTTACCATTTTCAGTCTTCCCCTGGAGTGTGTTTTCCTCATTACCTCCATTTCATTTTTCAGGTCTTGTACTGTTTCCCTTGCCTGTTTGATTGCTTTTTCTTGTTTTTCTTGGTTATCTTTGAGAGATATATTTATTTGTCTACCTTTTTGTTTGTCATCTCCATTTCTTTATGGCAGTTTTTTACCTTCTGTTTAAGGTCCTCTATTATTTTCATAAAGTACTGTTTAAGGTCGATTTCTTCTATTTCTTTTGGAGTAGAGTGTTCAATTTTTGTTTCGGGATGCCTGGATTCTGGTGATGTCATGTTGCCTTTCGGGTTGTTGGAGGAGTTCTTGCATTGGCGCCTGCCCATCTCTTCCTTCAAATGGAGCTAGCAGAGACTTGGTGACTTGTTCCAATCCGTGCTCTGACTGAATCTGGGTGGATCTCCTCAGTGCCAGAGGAGGAGCTATTCCTTGCAGAACAGTCTGAAGGATCCCGCAGTCCCTTGCTGGGCTCCTCAGACCTGCCTTGAGGGCAGCCTCTCCCCCCTCTGGTTAGGTGGCCTTGGTATAGGGTCAGGACACTTGAATACACTAGGGAAAGCCGTCCAGATGGGACTCCACAGCACTGAATCAGGGATTCCTGGTAGCTGAGGGACGCCTCCCAGATCTGTCTTCTGGTTTTAAGATCTAGTGTCTTTGCTCCCAGATGTGTCTTCTGGTATGAATATCCGGTGTCTTTGCTCCCAGATGTGTCTTCTGGTCCTCCCCGATGTGTCTTCTGGTCCTCCCAGATGTGTCTTCTGGTCCTAATATCCAGTGTCTTTGCTGGCCAGGGAGTTCCGGAGAGGGCCTACTTTGCCACAGGCAGGCTCCCAGATGTGTATTCTGGTCCTAATGTCACCATTTTCTTAAAAACAGAAATTGGCCATTGGTGCGGGAGAATTATCTGTATTCTGTCAATCTGTTTTTTTGAATAAATGCTGATTGGAGAGGCAGGAAGTATAGGTGGGTCAACCAGACAGGAAGTAGAGGTGGGGCGATGAGAACAGGAGAGTGCTGGAAAGGAGGAAGCCCATTTCCCCCATTCCTGCCCAGACCACAGAGAAGCAAGATGTAATCTACCCAGCTGAGAAGGGTACCGAACCATGTGGCTAACATAGATAAGAATAATGGGTTAATATAAGCTACAAGAGCTAATAAGAAGAATGAGCTAATGGGCCAATCAGTTTTATAACTTATGGAGATCTCTGCGTGATTTTCTTTTGGGCTTGCCGGCTGTAGGGTATAGGGTGGGACAGAAAACCCCAACAAGCTGGCCCTCATGTTACATGCCATACTGTTCTTAACTTCCTTTCAGTATTTTTTGTTGTTTTGTTAAACGCATCCAAATCTTTTTTATCATAATTGAGGGCCTGCATTTAATAATACTTCATCTTCTTCAAAGAGTTTAATGTTCTTAAAGGCAAATTCATATAAAACAGACAAGTCATATTAATGTTATAATTTCTGTGTAACCTTTCAAGACACATGTCACTTTAAAAAGTTTTCTTCTCATAAGAAATTTATCTGTTTAGTATTGTTACATGTGCTTTTCAAGTTATATTGAATATTCTTTATCAAATTCTATTTCTGGAAGATTTACTATTAGATTTTCTTTGATGTTTTATTGTTACAGTTCTTACCTGTATGACTGTGACCTCCATTAATTTAAAGTTGTCATAATATTTGAAGGAGGGACCCATTCTGTTCTTTTCCATGTGGGTATCTAATTATTCTAGAAATTATCTTAAGAATATTCTTTGTAACCTAATGACACTCATATACAGTGTGCTTTTGCCTGATTGTGTTTCACTGTGAGATCCAGCAATCTATGCCCATCATTCAGGCCAATACAAAGAGAAGTCTTTTTTTCTCTAAATGCCTATTTGCTCAATTAAAACTGAAGATATGGTTGTGGGTGATGCATAACCATAACTCTCAGAATTCAGAGGGCAGGATGGGAAGGTCATAAATTCAAGTCTAGCCAGGGATACATAGGAAGACCCTGTCTCAAACACATACATACTCATGCATTAATGATAATGATAATAGTAGTAGTAGTAGCAACTATATTAAAGATAGATTTTGAAGATGAGTTGAGATGATGAATAGGAAGGGTTTAACATATTAAACACTCACAAAATGTCACTTTTAATTTTAGAATCATCTACCTATTTGACTGGGGTTTTCTGTCCCCTCATTAGAACACAAGCCCTTGGGCAAAGAAGGCATTATGGATCTATGAGCCAGTCTCTTATCTCAGAGACTTGAATAGAGCATGCTGAAACACTCAAGAAATATTATTTAAATGAATGAAAGAATTAATGTTATTAAGTAGAAACATGATAATTGAAAGGACGGGTCAAAATTTATTTGCACAATCTTCATGCACGAAGGTCACAGAACTCAGTATATAAATAACCACAGCTGCTCTGTGTGGTATTTGTGAAACCTCTTAATTCTACAGTGAGCTAACATTTTACTTGAATCAATTTTGGAGTCAGTGATTACCTTCATTTGTTCCTCCTACATATTATTATATATTTTAACTGTGGTTGTAAATGGTGTCAATTTCTAAATTTTTTTGTCTTATGTTTCTGCTTGATTTTTGGAGTTTAGATTATTTCCAGTTTCTGAAGTTCTTTCGCTATATTATCCAGGTCTCAAACCCCTGGGTTCAAGTGATCTCAGCCTGCCAAGGAGCTTGAACTGCAGGTGTGTGACACCTAGTTGAAAACAATGGTTTCATAATGAAGAGGAGGCAAGGGGGTGTTGGTTCCTGTTGTCTGACCAATGTTTCTGACATTTGCTCCATATTTGACTTTTTCCAGAACAAGGAAACTTTATTCATTTTTTATTCATTTTTTAGATTGACCACACTTCCTCTTTCCCCTCTTCCCACTTGCTCCACCTCCACCCAACCAAGCCCCATCCACTCCTTAGAAAGAATAAGGCCTACCATGGGGATGCAACATGGCCTGGCACATTCAGTATAGGCAGGGCCAAGTCCCTCCCCTCTGCAACAGGCTGAGCAAGGCATCTCACCCTATGGAATGGGTTTCAAAAGCCTGCTTATGCACCAGCAATAGATAGTGGTCCCACTGTCAGAGATTCCACAAGCAGACCAGGCTACAAAACTGTCACCTGCATGCAGATGTTCTAGTTTGGTCCCACACATGCTCCCCAGCTTTCAGTCTAGTATCCATGAGTTTCCCCCTCATTATCTTGACCCTGCTTGCTCCTATAATTCCCCTTCTATCTCTTCAACTGTACTCCCATAGCTCAGCCTGTTGCCTGGATGTGGGTCTCTGCCTCTGCTTCCGTCAGTTACTAGATTAAGATTCTATGATGAGAGATATGGTAGTCACCAATATGATTACATGGGATGATCAGTTCAGGTGCCCTCTCCACTTTTGCTAGGTGTCATAGCAGGGGGCTATTCTGGAAGATTTCTGGGGATTTCCCTAGCTATATTTTTCCCCTAGCCCCATAATGGCTCCCTCTATGGAATTATCTCTTTCATTTTTCATCTTCTCAATTCCTTTCTCAACTTGACCTTCAAGTTACCTCATGTTCTCACACCCCATTATGTTCCCTAATATCCCCCCACCCAGTTTACCCAAAAGAATAACAAAGTTTAGCCACATTTTTTGACTGGCGGCATGCAGTATCTCCCTTAAGAGATGGTTTACTGATTCAGGGGTAGCAGAGAAAAAAAGCCACAGGGTTTCTGGTGACTTCTGATTCTTTCAGAAGGATAAGCACTTAAATGGGGTTTGTTAGCCATGTGCTGCAAGTTACTTGGTGGCAACATGGGCCAACTGGTTATCAGAGTTGAGGTGGTAAGGATGGCTTCCCCCTGGTAGTCTCAGGCATTCAACCAACTTCCACCATGTTGGGATGGGCAGAGCAAGCAGGCAGGGCCGTATTTCCCCTAGTAATGCCACAGCTTAGGTTCTTAAGAAGTGCTTTGCATTTTAAGAAGTAGTCCTGGTCAGAAAAAGATTACAGATATGCAATAAGAATGGATTTAGACATAAAAGACCTCTAAATGAGACACAGTATGTTTAAAATATGTAGTTAGGCTTGGGAGAGGGAAAAAAAAGAGTAAAGAAACAGTAAATGTAATATAAAAGAGTACAGACGGTCATAGATTAAAGGGGTAAAGATAACCAAATAAATATTAAACTTGTTGAAAAAGTAATAGATTAAGAAAAATAAGCCACATAAAGGTGAAAAATACACAGAGAGTCTGGATTATGTATATTATTGTGTTTTCTTTAAATTTTTTGCCTGTGAAGGAGCTAAGTACAGAGAGACATTTCATTGTATAGGCTGCTAAGCTAAACAAAGATGTATAACTTAAAGGTATCTTGATTTCAAACTATGGATCTAAGGATATGTTGCTTTGGGAAAAAAAGGTTCTTTTGATTTCACAGAGGATGAGATCCTGTAAAATCCTTCCAGATTAATGTGATTTGATAGACCAAGATCCCCTGAAAGGTTGCTGTAAACATCCCAAAAATTACTTTTCCCAACAAATGCAGGAAGCAGTTTGGAGAGAACTGTGCCCATATTTCCAAATATTGTTTATAAATATTTGTTTAAAGGGGTATATGCTATAGAGATTTGCATTGTTATGGATCTTGGCTTATTGATACAAATTTAAGGTCAATTTTGTTATATGTATATTTCTGCTCTTGATTAAAGTATTGTGTTTGTGCAGCTCATTTAAAAATGTAATTTATAATTAAGAAATATAGGAAAATAGATAATCTTTAATAGTCAAGATTCTAGTCATGTTGATTGGGTTTTCTAGATGCACAGATATATATTTCAGTTAGATAGATAATCTTCAAATCTTTCAGAGACCTTCAGAATATGGCATTTAAAATGATTTAAGAATTTAGGACCTCTAATGACAATTAGACACACCTCCTGGCAGCACCAATCTATGTCAAGAAGAAGATAGACATTGAACAGGCTTCTTAAAGAGTTACTAGACATTTGGGCAAGAAACTGTTCTTGCCTGGACTGCTTGATTAACTGGACATGCAGGACCCATAGAGAAATGACTGCTGAGCTTGCCTAAAGGTGAGACTGTCCTTCAGAGTTCCTGCTTTATGAAAGAGTCTGCAGACATTGTGCAGGGCACAGAAGAAAGTGACTAACAAGCTGCCAATATAGGAGGAACTGTCTTTGAAATTTCCTGCTTTGTAGAAAAGTCTGTGATATTATGGGCCTGTGGTCTGAACGTGGATGCTCCAAAGATACAGAACTTTGGGTGGCTATCCAGGCAATGAGATGTCTCTGTCAATTCTAGAATTTTGGAAGTTGCTTACAATGCACTTTTTGTTTTCTTAGGTAATATATCTTTCTGGAGTCTTTGATAGAGGTGAAGAATAAATATTTATAGTTAGAGTTTCACTTAAGCGGCTTGTTTGCTCCCAACCTCAACATCCTCTACTTTCTAATGATAAGAAATGTTTCTTACTCGCTATTTCTCTGACTGAAAAGGATATTAAGTGCAGTTTTTATCTTTTTGTTGGGAAGCGTGCTTACCTTATGGCTACTTTCGTTTACACAAATGAAAAGGAGACTAAGTGCAGTTTTTTATCTTTTTGTTGAGAAGTGTGCTTACCTTATGGCTACTTTCTTTTACACAAATGATAAAGATGGTTCATGACATAAAATTGCACCAAGGAAACACATCTTGGATCCACCAATGAAAAAAAATTGCTTTGTTATTAATCAAAGTTTAACCAGTTTGAAAATTCTTTTCTTCTTTTGGCAGCTCTGATTACATGTTTCCTGCTAATCATTTTTCTCTGGAGACACAACAGGCAGATACCGTCAGATGCCTCAGGAAACCTCAATCTTTTCTAATATTTTATGATTTTCTTTATCTTGCAATTTTTAGGCATTGCCATAAAAGTAGTAAACTTTACTCTGCCACAAAACAGACTCCTTTTTATAACCAGTTTGACAGCCACATGCCTCTATCCCTGTGTTCCCTCAGTCACCCTAATTCTAGGAAACGAACAGCTGAAGCAAGCCTCTTGGAGAGTGTTGCAGTGCCTAAAATGTTGAGAGATAGAAAGGAGTCTCAGAGTCATGAAAATGGACTTTTAGAGAAAGCTGAATAACTGATGCTCTTCCATCAGTTTAAAATTGGTATCAGATGTTTAAAAACAGAAAACCCTGCAATGGTTAATAACAGCTCAAGGAGTCTTTCTGGTGGCATGAAGCCTCAATTCACTTTGTGTCTTGACTATACAGATTCTTCACGCAAACTAACCAGATAGCAATTGGTCTGGAGACAAGTCCTTATGGAGACTGTTATGGTGAGAATATACCTAAAAGAAAAAAATCATTTCATTGTTACTCACTGAAATTCTGAGACTGGGTCAAAGAAAAAGAAAACAGAGGGTTATGATTGGTTTTTCATGTCTAGACTGAACTGGGGACCAGAAAGTGATGCTTCTTGTGTGTGTGTGTGTGTGTGTGTGTGTGTGTTTTCAGATTCTATTGCCTTCATCGTGTAAAGCCTAATATTCTTTGCTAATGGTATATATTTTATGAGATAAAATGACCACAATACTGGACATTGTTCTGTCAAAAACAGCTATGGAAATGTAATCTAGCCAAGGGAGGAACATCTATAAATCCAGCAAATCCACCCAGGATGAAGCAAAGCCATAAGCCATTGGGAACTGCGTGAATATTGTGCTAGAATCATGCACGCAAAAGAGTTAATATGGCTGGTAATAAAGAGATAAAAAAAATACTACACTGGGGTAGAACCTGTGTGAAGTCTGAAATTTCTGCCTTTGGTATTCTGGGGCTAATGGGAATCATATTCTCTACCACTAACTTGTTAGACTTTAAGAAATGTTGATTTGATTTCTAAAAAAAAATTTCTATTTTCCAGAACAGGTACCAAAGCTACACAGAGAAACCTCATTTCAAAAACAAATACTTCTTTTATTTTTTGAGATTATAATATAACAACTTTTCCCTTTTTCTTTTCATCCCTTTGAATCACCTCATATATCACTCTTTGCTCTTTCAAACCCATGGCCTCTTTTTCACTAATTATTCTTCTGTAGTTAATATTGACTGTCAACCTTACAGTACCAAAGATGATGGCACACCACTTTAATTCCAGCACTAGAGATTGAGGAAGGTGAATCACTGAATTTGAGAGCAGCCTGATCTACAGAGCAAGTTCCAGAATGGCCAGGATTATGAAGAGAAATCCTGTCACAAAAAATTTAAAAACAAGTAAACAAAAACCACCAAACAGATGAACATATGGATATGTTCTTAAGGGATTATATGGCAGAAGTTAAAAATGTGAGCAGCATCATGGCATGAACTGTGGTTCCAGTCTGCATTTTAAAAAAGCTAACTAAATAAGAGCATTTATTGATATGGGATGCCCTTCTGTATATGTGTTGCTTTTATTGGCTAATGAATAAAACTGCTTTGGCCTATGGCAGGGCAGAATATAACCAGGCTGGAAGAGATATAGACAGAGAGTAGGTAGAGTAAGAGAGACACTATGTGGCTGCTGAAGGAGACAGATGCCAGAACTTTATCTGGTAAGACACAGCCTTGTGGTGATACACAGAATAATAGAAATGGGTTGATTTAAAATGTAAGAGCTAGCTAGAAATATGCATGAACAATTGGCCAAACAGTGTTGGAATTAATATAGATTATTCGGGTCTGGGCTCCTGGGATAAATAACAGACTCTGTTTACAAAGTGGTGCCAACCATCTGGGGCGTGGGTCTATATAACATCTAAAAAAATCTTAAGAAAAAAAAAGAGGGATTCTAGACCCACAAAAACAGGAGCCAAGCACAGCTTCATAGTAACTGTATTTTTTCAGATAGGCTCACTTTGATGGCCATTAGCAGAGGTGTGGCTCCTTTATGATAAGACTCAGCATTAGCAGCAAAAACTGCTCAGCTCCTTTAAGGTAAGGCTTTCTGGTTCATGCTGGTAGCAGTAATGGTTCTGGCTCCTTCCAGAGGTCCTACACATAAATGGGGTTTGTGAGCAGCATCCTACTAGCTGTTTAATGGCAACATAGACCAGCTTTGTACCTGGAGCTGGGGTGGTGAGCATGGTTCCCAGAGGCAGTCAACATAATTCTGCCATGTTGGACAGTGTAAATGCCAATAGGCAGGGCCACAGAGTTGGTCCTAGCCATGCCTGCTTAGCATTTAGAAAAGAAAAAGAGGTACTCCTGGTCAGAAAATAATTACAAAATAAAGACAGATTCAGACAGAAATAAACCTCTTAAAAGATCACAGTGTATTTAAAAATGCTTGGGAGAAAGAATATAAAAAATATAGACAGTTCTAAAAAGAAATAGCTTTCAAAACTATAACAAAGTCTTTAAAGAGACAATAAAAGTAATATGAAGGAGTACAAACAGTAATAGATTAAAGGAGTTAAGAAAATTAAGGTGTGTAAAGATGGAATATACACAGTGATTCTGGATTATATATATTATTGTGTTTTCTTTAAATTTTTTAACTGCAGAGAGACATGATTCTGGGAGCTACTAGGTTAAACCAGTATATATATTTTAAAGTTATCTTGACTTCAAAAATTGAGTATAAGTATATGTTACTTTAGAAAAGAGGTTCTGCCTTTGTTTCCATAGAGAATGGGGACCTATGGATTCCTTCCTGGCTAATGTGACTTGATGAAACAAGACCCCCTGAAAGGTCTACATAAACACTAAATTAGTTCACCCAACAAACAGAAGAAAAAAAATTTGGAGAAAGCTACAAAATTCCCAAAATGATTGTTTACAATATTTGTTTTTACTTAAAAGGGGATGTGATATAGAAATGAATACTTTACATTGGTATAGACTTTGGTTTGTTGATACAAATTTAAGATCAATTTTATTATACATGTATTCCTACTTATGTTCAAGGTATTAATATTTATACATCTCATTTTAAAATGCAATGTGTAATTTAATATTACAGATTCATGAATAGTCATTTATAATTGTCAAACTTAAAATAATGTTAGGTTTTCTAGATATACAGAGATACATTTCAGTTAGATAGAAAATCTTCAACCTTAAAGACCTACAGAATACAGACTTTAAAAGATTTTAAGAATGTAGACTTTTTGGGAGGACCTTGGTCTTAACATAGAGTAGGGAACCATGATGGCTCCTTGGCCTGGAGAGGAAGGGAGGGGGTGTATGGGTGGAGGGGAGGGGATGGAAGGGGAAAGAGGAGGGGAGGAGATGGAAATTTTTAAATATACAAAATAAATCATATAAAAAAAGAATGTAGACTTTTCTCAACAGTGAAACATGCACATCAAAACAACTCTGAGATTCCATCTTACACCTGTCAAAATGGCCAAGATCAAAAACACTGATGACAGCTTATGCTGGGGAGGATATGGTAAAAAGAACATGCCTCCATTGCTGGTGGGAGTACAAACTGGTACTGCCAGTTCAGAAGTCAGTATGGTAATTTCTCAGAAAATTAGGAAACAACCTACAAAAAACCCAGAAATGCCACTTTCAGGTATATACTCAAAGGATACTTTATCTTACCACAAGGACATGTGTGTAGAGAGGAGCGATGGGCTGTGTTCCTGCCCGCCCTGCTCCCAACCTCCTGGCTATCTTATGCCCCGAAATAACAACACACAAATTGTATTCTTTTAAACACTGCTTGGCCCATTAGCTCTAGCCTCTTACTCACATCTTGACTAACCCATATCTAATAATCTGTGTAACACCACAAAGTGGTGTCTTACCAGGAAAGATTCAGCATGTCTGACCTGGTGGCTGGCTTCATGGTGACTGTCTCACTGAGGAGAGGCATGACATCTGCCCGAGGCGTCTGCCTAAGCCATCTGCCTCACTTCCTTCTTCCCAGCATTCTGTTCTGTCTCTTCCTCCCACCTAAGGGATGGCCTATCATATGGGCCAAGGCAGTTTCTTTATTAACCAATGAGAGACCTCCATCACATGTGCTCAACTATGTTCATAGTAACATTATTTGTAATAGTCAGAAAGTAGAAACCACCTAAATGCCCCTCAACCAAAGAATGGAAAAATAAAATGTGGTAGAAAATGGAGTACTACACAGTGGAAAAATATAATGACATCTTTAATTTTGCAGACAAATGAATGGATCTAGAAAATATCATATTGAGTGAGGTAACCCAAACCCAGAAAGACAATATAATATGTACTCACTCATAAGTGGCTTTTAGGCATAAAGCAAAAAAAAAAAAAAAAAAAAAAAAAAAAAAAACACCTAGAGTTCACAACCCCAGAGAACTTAGACAACAAAAACAAAGAGGACCCTAAGAGACATACATTGATCTAATATACTTGGGAAGTAGAAAAATGGCAAGATATCCTGAGTAAATTGGGAGCATAGGGATTATGGGAGAGGGCAGACAGGAAGAAGAAGGAAGATAGGGGAGTGGAGAAAATATACAGCTCAATGAAAACAATGAAAAAGAAAAAAAACTAAGACATAAAAAGGGCAAGTTCAAATGGGCTCATTGACATTTGCTGCCATGACTGGTGTCATGACTTACTTTCTTATTACTTTTTTATTTGTCCTGACTTTTGACTTTGATGACTTAGTCCTGATGGATTTTGTGATTCTATCTTGAACAGCTTAATTAGGCCTTTACCTTGAAAGTCCTTTGAAGTTGGACTTACATTCTTCTCTACCAGCAAAGAATTGATTTTGCTAATGAAGGGTGACATGGACTCTACCAGATTTGGACTTCCTTAAAAATAAATTATCAGTATGTAAAATGTTAGGCAATATAAACAGCACAAATTCTAGTTTCAAATACACCTGCATCCCTGCTCCCATATCCACCCTTCCTATATCCCAAGCACCCCATTCCTCAAGATTTCTATAGGAAAGTTTCTGAACGTCAATTCTTTACATCCCTTTTTCCACTGAATGCCATGCTTGAACCACTTGCTGCACATATACTCAGTAAGGTACTCCCTTACTTCCAGTCCTGGAAAGACCTAGTCAGGTAGCTCAATCTATAAGTGAATATTCTTTATACATTAAAACAATTGCTTCAAGAAAATCACAGTTTTTGTGTTTTTTCAGATATTTATTTATTTTTTATTTTTTCATTTTAATTTTTATTGCTTTATAAATAATACCATTCAAAATTTCTACTTCCTCCCCTCTTCCCATTTCCTTCCTGCTCCCCCACTCACCCTCCAATCCTAAGAAAGGGCAGGGTACCCTGCCCTGTGGAAAGTCCAAGGCCCTCCCCCCTCCATCCAGGCTTAGGAAGGTGTGCATTCAAATAGACTAGGATTCCAAAATGCCAGTACGTGCAGAAGAGACAAATCCCAGTGCCATTACCATTGGCTTCTCAGTCAGCCCCCATTGTCAGCCACATTCGGAGAGTCCAGTTTAATCCCATGCTCATCCACTCCCAGTCCAGCTGGATTTGGTGAGCTCCCATTAGATCAGATCAGTCACACTGTCTCAGTGGGTGGACCAACCCTTCGTGGTCCTGACTTCCTTGCTCATATTCTCCCTTCTTGTGCTCTTCAAATGGACCTTGGGAGCTCAGTCCAGTGTTCCGATGTTGGTCTCTGTCTCTATCTCCATCTATCACCTGATGAAGGTTCTATGGTGATATTCAAGATAGCCATCAGTCTGACTACGAAACAAGACCAGTTCAGGCACCCTGTCCTCTGCTGCCCAAAGACCTAGCTGAGGACATCCCTGTGGGCACCTTGGAGCCCCTCTAGAGCCAAGCCTTTTGCCAACCCTAAAATGGCTCTCTTAATTAAGATATCTTTTTCCCTGTTCCCATATCTGTACTGCCTCCATCTCAACCATCCCACTCCCCCAAGCTCTTCCCAACCCTCTCCTTCTCCCTTTTCTCTCCCCCTCTCCCCTTCCTCCACCCCCATGCCCAAGCTCCCAACTTTTGCCTTGTGTTTTTGTCTGAATTTTGCATGCAAATGGATGGAAATAGAAAACACTATCCTGAGTGAGATAACCCAGACCCAAAAATATGTATATGGTATGTACTAACTCATTAGTGGATTCTAGACATAAACAAAGGAAATTGAGCCTATAGTTCACAATCCTAGAGAAGCTAAATAATAAGGTGAACCCAAAGAAAAACACATATAGATCCTCCTGGAAATCACCAATAGTTTTTGGAATAACTATTTCAGCATTCCTTTTCTATCAGAATTTGTGTTCCCCACACTTTTAACCTCTGATGATGGATACGTGTACTGGAGATATTGCATCCATTTATATTTTTGAAGATTTATTCAACGTGTAATGTGTGCTCGTGTACATGTGTAAACACATTCATGAACATATGCACTAATAAGGGGGTAGTGTGTTCACCTACACATGTGTATGTGGAGGAAAGAAATCAATATCAGATGTTTTTCTTAATAACTCTCTGCTTCCAAAAGGTGGATGTTAGACTTCAGAAAGGAGATGGCATAAAAATGTTACCTTAGAAAATGAGATGTATTAGTAATAAGAGGGATATGTGACCACAGAGGACATCATCAAGTCATGCGGTGGGAAAGCATCATGAGGAATAGCATGCCAGAGGCAGCATGACAAAGCTGTGAGTTGAGAGAGCATTACACAAACATTAATAGAGTTAGCTTAAGGTGAAATTGTAAAAGAGATATCTGATGTGGACAGTATTTCAGAGACACCTTAAGAGAAGGGGAGGAAGGAGGGTTGATGGTTGATGAGAGGGAGAGGAGAGAAAGAGAATAGGGCATGTAAGATAAAGAGATAGAGAACTAGAATAAGGTAGAGCGAGCCCTACTTTGATAACTGTCCCTGAGGTATGGGGAGCTTGGCCATAGCTCAAAGCCAGTTTCAAGTCAGGTATCAACTAAGATTAAAAAGCACGTCTGTTTACAATTACTTTCTGCATCTTTAGGTTGTGTGGAAAAGAAAAGCAGGAGGCTTGCCAGTTCCTTATCTGGACAGACCCCACAGGGAAGCTAGTCTGATCTTAGAACAACAGGTCCATAGTCTACTAGCATTCCTCAATCTCACTGTTTTAACTCACCTACTTGATCAGTGGACCTCTGGGGACCTATCTGCCTCCTCTTCAAATACTGGGTCTACAGACATATGCCTCTGTATCTGGCCTTCACCTGGGTATTGGGATGCAGAATAATGCTGTCATGTTTACACTTCAAACATTTTAGCCATTGAGCAAATGTACATACAGACTGCTGAGTTCATTTAGTGTTGCTTATATGTATTTGTGTATAGAACTGACTGCTTGGGGCTGAATAACATATCAGGGGGCTCATTCCTGGGAAAGATAGCTCTCTTTCAGCAGCTAATAGTTACCTATAATTCTCAAGAGGCTTTTCTCCACCCACAGTTCTGCTATGTTCCCTGAGCTTTACATGTTTATATATCAATTGGGACAGGCCACCCACAGAGAACAAATTTCTGCATTGTGACCATTTGTGGCTCTCTGTAATGGTCTCCATCCGTTCCAAAAAGATGGTTCTTTGATGAGAGATGAGAGCTATGCTTCCCTGCCATTGCCCAATGAGCCCATTAATGAAGTGGCCAGGATCGCAACCATGGTGGTCAATGGATGGACTCAAATGCATGGATTTCCTCTTATGGAGGATGACCTGGCTATAACTGTGGTTGAGTACCAAATATGTGAGAAGCAAAAAACAACATTGAGCCCCAATATGACATTGTCAAGGACCATTCTCGACAAAAATACCTCTTGCTGGGGTAGGGGCATTGGGATTTAGAAATATAGTTAAAAATATGAAGACATGCTTAAGATAATAAAGCAGAAACATATTGAAATGTATCGGGAGGGAGTTCCAGTAAATTCCTAAATTACATGTGTTTAATTTACAACTGCTCAAAATACCCCTGACCCCAAAAGGTAGGAGTAAGACAAATAAAAACATAAAGGAACCGGAATTTTGGTCAGATCCTTAGACTTTTGTTTGAGGTAGAATAATATCTACTTCTCTATTCCTGAAATACAAGCTCTGGCTATTAGCCACACATGTTGACTATAATCTTGAGAGAACAGAACACTCTGATCTAAATCTAGGTGGGAACTTTGTTGGAGATAGAAACACAATAACCTTGAAAGAATAGAAGTAAGTTCCAAGTCTCTGACCTTTGGTCAATGTGGAAACAGGTTCACATTTTGGGGGCCCCACGTGGCATTGTTCTCCAGAAAAATCAGTCAATGACCTGGTTGCAGATAAACTATAGTGGATATACCATCATAGTATTCTATTCGGTATTGCTTTTGCCTGAGGAACTTACTTCATAGTGAAAAATAAAAAGGTGAATCTGGTCTATAGTCTCATGCTCATGTAATTCACTGGTTTTACCATGTCTCCCTCTATTCTGGAATATCTGGTTTGATAGAATAGCTGGATTTGAAAGAGGTATAACATAAACTAGATGGTAATGGTCTTTGATGGTTGAACAAAATTGATACTGATTTTTTCTTTTGCTGAGAATATCCTTAAGTGTAACAAAAATCACTCTAGAAAACCCTACCTCTCAAACAGAGTTCCCTGGCCCTACCTCACCAAGAGCTTCCATAGCTCACTGTTTACCTTTCTCTATTTCCTTTTAAAATTACATCTCTTTTTTCTTTTTATAGACATGCAAATGAAAATATTTTGTTGAACTTTATTTGCATGTGCTTTCTCAATGTATTTTAATTTCCCTCTGTCCAGGTGCTAGAATATTCTATCATTTTTGCCTCTGTTTGTTTCTTAGGCAAAGTAAACTTAAACTAACACTTTAAATCAGTCCTTTATCTTACCTAGAGACTAAAGAGGAAAAGAAAACTATAAACAACACTAGGATATATATATATATATATATATATTATGCTGACTGTAAGATAAACACAAAAGCTGCCAAAGGGAAGTTACAAATGAACATGGCATCTACAACCTTGGAAAGCAACTGTCAAAATGAATATAACCCTATAACTATGAAGCCCAAATCAGGAAGATTATCTTGATTTCAAGGCCATCCTATGGCACTATGACAACACACACACATATATATACCACACACTCGCTCCCTCACATACTCTCCTTTAGTGTGTTTGCTAAAATGCAAACACTTTTCCCTTATTTGCAACACTGACTGTAAAAACTAAAATATGTAAAACAGGTTAGCACAATGCTTATATATCTTGCTTGGTTATGAGAAATGGAGATGGCTAGGATATACAAATTATTATTTAAAGCAATTCTATTATGAGGACCCAACCCGTGACTGGAAAATAAAAAATAAAAAAGAAGGGAAATAAGTCTTTGTATCACAAAACCTATGTAGAAGACATGCAAACAGATAGTCAAGAACATATGCCACTCACTCAAATCTGATAGTGTCATGGCTTATAAATAAATGGAAATATAAAAGGAAGAGACAATTAACTTAAAAGCCATAACACTAATAGGTATTGAACATAAAATGAATAAATAATGAAATCTAATCATGAAGAAATTAAAAAATCATAACTTACAGACTTAGTTTAAGCAGATGCCTAAGCATAATATACTAAGAATGTTGAGGCATATGTAAATAAAATAATTCTTTGATAAATAAGATTACAGGGTTGGGTTGAGTCACCTATAATAGGCTTTAAATGTGCCTACACTTAGAGTCCATGTTATGATAACTATTGCTTATTATTATTATTATGGCACAATTTTGACAGTTATATTAAAGTTTTCAAGAAAATAAAAGTACTCTGGCCAGGTAAGTAGATAACTTAACTTGATAGCTTCCCTCTTATGCTCCAAATCCTATCTACCCCAGTCTCATCTTTAGCTCTGTAACAAACTACCTGCTGTGTTCTCTATTCTTCTCTGCCTCTGTCCTCTCCTCCAGTAGATAACACAAATCTTCCTCTCCAAAGTCCTTTCCCCTTATTCATTGCAATATCCCAGCAGCAATTTTCTGGGAACCTGCCAGCTTCCTCCCAGAGAAGAAGGTCAGCTAAGCAGGTAGGCTAGCTTCAGATCTTCACTCTCTCTCGTCGTCTCCTCCATACCAATCCCCCAATCTCAGCATCAGCCTTGTGCTGAATACCTCTTGTGTCCTCTCCTTACTTCTCTGCCTTCCTAAAGGACTAAGCAGATACTAGTGGAACACCCTGCTTTCCTCCCACCCGTGCATCTGCTCAGCCTCTCCCTTCCTAGCCCATCCCTATTCCTAAGTGTTAGACCCCAATAACTAGAAACACATTTCACTGGAAACTGCATTAGAAACATTCACAAAGCAATGGAATGGAATCCATAAATAAAACCATGCATTTATCATCAACTGATTTCCAACAGAGGTATCAAAAACACAAGACAGAGAAATTATAGATGTCTATAAATAGTTTGGGGAGATCTTTATATCTGCACACAGTAGAAAGAACTTAGATGCTTTATCATGCAATATATAGAGGATGGACTAAGACAATTGCAAGCCTGTTGTGATATTTTGTTTGTGTTCTGACAAATAAGCTTGCCTAGTGATCAGAGGGTGGAACTAGCCACTAGTTAGCCATAGAAGTCTGTAGGTTTGTGCAGACAGGAGAAAGGAAGTGATAAGGCTGGGCATGGACAGAAACACAGCCCCCTTTCATTCTGAGATTTTGTAGGGGTAAGAACTCTAATGGCTGGCTGCTCTGTTTCTCTGATCTTTCAGCTTTCACCCCCAACACCTGACTCCAGGTTTTTATTTAATAATTTGTAATTAGACCAATTAGGGTCACATTTCTTTAGCTCTGAAATTTGTGAAAGAAAACAGCTGGGGAAAGATTGAGAGAATTGGTCCAGGGCACAAAATAGATATGACCCAGCAATCATAGGCAACAGAAACATAAATAGACAAGTGGGACAAAGTCAAAATAAAATGCTTCTGAGGAGCAATGGAGACAACTGACAGAGAGAAAAAATGACTGAAAAATCAGAATAAAGTATTTGAATAGTATTCCTCTGATAAAGATTAATGCTCAAGTGTAAGGAACTCAGATGATTTGAAGCAACTAGTTGATGTAGTCTTTGAGAATAGTGTCCCTTCGAAAGAGAACTATATATTTCATGAATGCTGTCAAAGGATAGCAAAAGATTAAAATAATACATAATATGAAGAATCTATCATACTCTAGCTGGACCACTTAAAATGAGTCCATCACGGTGATATGTAAGATCAAGTGCTGATTCTACAGATGTGTTCAGTACTAAAAAGATTTGCATTATCATAGCAACTGGAGACGTATTAGTAGAACTCTGAAGGGATGAACTCTTTGAAGTGATCAACTAGATTGACTGAAATCCTTACCAGTATTGACTGCATCCTTACCAGTTATCTTCAGAGTGTATCTGATTAGTGTAATGGTATTGAGCACTATTATACTACTCTTGTGCCAGAAACTTACCATCCACTAATAGCAGTCACTCTGAGTGTCTGTACAGTCCCGAAGTACTTAAGTGTTTGTTTGGGCACCTGTCATCTTGACTTTTAGTTTTTCACAGTAGCCAATTCCTCTCACGCACTTTTTTCTGACTGAAGTGGAAAATTGATGAAATAGATCATTGTTATCATGCTTTGCAATTTCCCTGCTGGCCAGCCTTAAACTACCAACAGACTGCCTTGGAGCTACAAGGAAAGATATGACTAAAATGGTCATGTCCAGTAAAAACACGGAGGATGTGGTGGAAGTACATCTAGCCATTAACTTTGTTTAACCTATTTGTTGTACCACTGGTATTTTTCTTCCTTTTATCCTATCCTTACAGGACCATACTACACTGATGAAACTCAATATGACAGCTTGTATAGATCCCAACACAGAAGCTGTGTTAGTGTCATGAAAATTGTAACTTCATTTACCTTCTCTTTTTATTTGTTATGTTTCTTCTATTTGGGGGACCTTTATCTCATAAAATTAGAATAAAAATTAATTGTAGTGTTTGAAGAAACTATAGCAATCCTCAATCCCTTCACTCACTCATTTTAACTTGAGGGAAAATGAATTATAACCTGCATCTGTTGGTGTGCTGCTTGATTTCTGTTGCTGTGATAAACACCATGGCCAAAAACTGTGTGGAGAGGAAAGAATTTCTTTAGTTTAGTTGTGTGTCACAGTTCAACACAAAGAAGTCAGTGGAGGAACCTGTAGTCAGGAAATAAAGCAGAGGCCATGGAGGAATGTTGTTTACTGGCTTGCTTTCCTGGCTTGCTCGACTAATTTTGTTATAGTGGTCTGGACATTTCAATATCAATATACAATCAAGAAAATGCCTCAGATACTTGTCCATAAGCCTGTCTGATGGCAGCAGACCTCAACTGAGATTTTCCTCTTCTCGGTTGACTCTAGTTTATGTAATGATGATAAAATCTAACCAGAAGAATCAAAATACTGACATATAGAAGCATAGTCCACATGATGTAAAATATTCACTTTATGAATTGGCTTATCTCAATGTTTAATATCACCTGTTACTCTTGCACAGGATCTAGATTTAGTTCCCAGCACCAATGTAGTAACTTACAAATTATACACATAATATAAACATAAACAAATTATTTTCTAAAAATATGAAATTTTCTAATGTGTAAATTCTTCTGTTTTCTTTATTCTACTAATTTTGGAGGCATATCTTCAAGTTTGATCAGAATTTACTATCAAACTAATGAATGTGTGTGTGTGTGTGTGTGTGTGTGTGTGTGTGTGTGTGTATACACATACCTTGGACTTTTTATAATACAAATCGGCCTACTATGTTTTAATACATTTAATAATTTCTTGAAATATCATGCAACTATTTTAATTATATTCACTCTTAAATAATTCTTTTAGTTACTCCCTCTCTCTCCCCAAATTCTTTTTTTTAATTTAGTAACCAATAGCCTCCAATTTGTGCTGCTCATAAATTCTGGACACAAGGCCATCCGAAGAAGTATGGTCAACCTAAACACACTCATTTTTATATTCCTTGTTTTCTAAGAAATTCTGTGCTCATTGGTCTTTTGCATTCTTAGTATAAATGTGGGACATGAATTGCCTTGTTTGTAGTGCACCACGCCTATCTGCGCTCCATAAGCCACCATACAGT
Source organism: Arvicola amphibius (assembly GCF_903992535.2). Taxonomy (NCBI): domain Eukaryota; kingdom Metazoa; phylum Chordata; class Mammalia; order Rodentia; family Cricetidae; genus Arvicola; species Arvicola amphibius. Next base: position 18,482,266 of record NC_052048.2, read on the forward strand.
TCGTGAACCAGGCGAAAGACTGGAGACTGAAACACACAAAGACTCACAGACAAAGACACAGGTCATCCTTGATGCCAGAATGCTCCCTTTATTGTGTCCAGGGGCAGCTTATATAGGGATAGCCATGCCCCAGCCAAACCCACCAGAAATAACTCCCCTGCCATCAGGAACTCCTGAGGGTCTCGTGCTCAGAGCAGCTGCAAGCTGTCTCAGAGCAGAGGAAAACAAGTTGTTTACAAGAAGTTCAGGATCTGGGGGTTCACAGCTCCCAACACCTGTTCACTTCGAATATTTTAATATTGGTTGTGATAGATTACATTTGTGTTACACTTACAAAATATTTGGAGGAGGATGCTGTTGTAGGGACTGTGAGTACTTTATTAGAATATTAGGTGTGAATAGACAATATTATTCTATTAAAATGTTATATAGTAAAGTATTTCTCAGTAAAGTTCTAAACAATAATTAGTCTGTGTGTAAAATAAAAGTATGTAGCTGCTCAGCCATAAATAAAGAATCTCCTCTACGCAAGGCTCAGGGGACACTGCAGAAGAAGAAGTGAAAATATTGTAAGAGCCATAAGTGGTATATGACAATGAAACAGTATTTTCCAGACACATATACAAACCCACAGTGATTATGGCAGCATTCACAAGATTCATAAGAGCTCTAGACACAGATAAAATCTCTGTATTGAGGAGAGCATGAAAGTGGACATAGTTTCATCCCTAGATGAGGAGCTATTAGCAATTGATAGTTGCTGTGTGTGGAAGAATCTATTTTGATTAAGGATGTGATCCTTGGCAGGTCAGCCATGCTCTGGGGGTTTATTCTATACTCACGAGTGTTTGGGCAACACAAACTGGACTAAATAGACTTTTATACAAGGAGAGAATGTGAAGTTAGAAGTGGGCATGGCTCTGGAGAAGTTGTGACAGAGATGTGAATGTGATCAAAACACCTTGTATAATATTGATAAACATTTTTTAAAAGAGTCAAGACTGGTACTGTGAGTTTAATATTCCTTGCACTGCTAGAAAAAATAAGGGTCTAGATATTTAGATAAACTTTGGTAAGGAGAAAGGTGGAGTTGGCAATGATTTTACAACTTATTCTCAATATAAAACTATCCATGAAAACAATGGTTATTTTGATAGATATATTAAGGATAAATGAAATGTGAAAAACAACACACAAGTAGTGTGTTTAGATTAATTTTGAGATTATCAAGCATCTGTGATGTCAACACCACCATCATGACAACTGGCACTTCCAACACCTTACAAGACTTCATGAGAACATTTTACATGAAAAGAAGCATCTATGGTAATCAATAGTGATTTTATCATTGCTTTTTAACTTATTATATTTCACATCATAAACTAAGTGATGAATAGGTTTGAATAGGTATGTTCCCATAGACTCGTGTGTTTGAATTAGCCCATAGGGAGTGGCACAATTAGGATATGTAGCTTATTGGAGGAATTGTGTCACTGTGAAGGTGGGCTTTGGTCTTTGAGCTTTCATATACTCAAGCTATGCCCAGTGTGTGGCACAGTTCTCTTCATGTGAATTGAGATGTAGCTCCTTCTCAGACACCATGTCTGACTGCATATCACCCTGCTTCTCACCATGACAATAATGGGCTTAACCTCTAAAACTGCAAGCAAGCTTCAATTAAATGCTTTCCTTTATAAGAGTTGCTGTGGTCATGGTGTCTCTTCACAGTAATAGAACTCTAAGACAGTGACCAATAAATGTCACTTTTCCAGTAATATGTCACATTCAGAAAAAAAATGTAAAATCAGCTATGGAAGCTCATGTCCTTAATTCCATCACTTGGGAAGATGAGGCAAAAGAATTTCCATGATTTTAAAGCCAGAATGGGTTATTTAGTGAATTCTAGGTAAGTCTGGGGCACAGAGTGGTATTCTCTACTTTGAGCTTTCATCAGAATGGCCACAATCAATAGAACAAGTGAGAGCTTATGCTAGTGAGGATGTGGAGTAAGGGGAACACTTATCTATTACTGACTTGAGTGCAAAACTTGAATACAGGAGTGCAAACTTGTACAACCACTATGGAAATCAGTGTGGTGGTTCCTTGGAAAGATGAGACTCAATCTACCTCAAGATCCAGCTATACGACTCTTGAGCCTATACACAAAGGACACTTCATCCTCCCACAGAGACAGTTGCTCAACAATGTTCATTGCTGATCTATTCATAATATCCAAAAATTGGAAACAATCTAAGTATCCATTAGAGAATGGATAAAGAAAATATGATACTTTCATACAGTGTAACATTACTCAGTCATTAAAAATGAAAATGTAGTAAAATGTATGGAACTATAAAAAAATCCTGAGTGAGATAAGCCAGACACAGAATGATAAATATTATCAGTGACTTGCTCGGCCATCATCAGAAAAGCTTCCTCTTACAGCTGAAAAGAACAAACACAAAATCCCACAGCCAGATATTTTTCAGAGAGTAAGAGATCTTGGAACACTCAGTGGCTCTTTTTTGTTTGTTTGTTTGTTTGTTTGTTTTGTTTTGTTTTGATTCTTTGGAAATTTCACGCCCTGCACCCCAATCCCACTCATGTCCCAGTCATTCTGTATATACCCCTCACTCCTGTAGTTGCCCCCCACCCAAAGGAGAGCCAAAAAGAAAAGAATAAGAATTTTTAAAAAAATTTAAAAGTAAAACACTTCACTCCTCCATCTTTCCCATCTCTCGATCACTTCTTCACTCATCTTAATGTCACTGGGAACTGTTGGGTGTCATGCACTAAACCCTTTAGTCCAAAGAGCTTTACTTGCAAATTGTGTGATGAGTTGTGGATTAAGTCCCCTAGTTTTGGTACAGTGTTAATACTGGACCCTCGCCTACATTCCTCTCAGATATTCTGCTGCTGCCCTGAGTCATGGAGATCCTGAGGCTATGGTCCCACAGGATCAGCCCCTTCACACACTCCTGAATGTCATATGTAGGGTAGATTTGGGGTGTGTCATCTCCAAGCCCTGGATGTGTACCAAGATGGCAACTGAGTTGGTCAGTCCTGGTCTCTGGAACCATTCCTTTCAGGTGAGGGGGTAGAGCCAGTTCTCCCAATTTGGAAGTGAGAGGTGGCTTGAGATTTCCCATGTGTTTGGGCCAGTTCTTTCATTGGGATAGGCCATCTTTCAGTTGTTGGTCCATTATCTCAGGACAGGAGAAGTTTAGGGTGAGTTTTCCTGTGGGGAAGGCAGGTCACTCCAGACCAATGAGAGGCAGGGCTAGCTCAGTAGGGCCCTAGTGTTTCAACACGTGGTTCATTCAGTACATGGTTTGCATGGGCTCCGGTGCAAAAACAGGAAATGGTCATCCACACAGACCCCAGATGCTGAAGGATCACAAGCTCAGACGTGGTCAACAGAAGCAGCTTGGCATCAGATATCACCATGACCTCAGGTGACTGTACAAGTCTCTCAAGATCTGAATGGGTCCAGCAACAGCATGGTCCCTGGACTCCAACCTGGCCCCATGTGACAGTTCAGATTCCTGGCAGTTGCTCAACACAGTGGTAACAGGGATCATAGACCTCAACATAGAGTCTGACTGCAGCAGGGTCATGGACCCAGAAATGGCTGCCAGGCCCAGCTCTGGCCTGGCATCAATATGGCCCTGGTGTCAGTGCCAGCCATCCCAATCTGCATGGTCCTAGCAGCAGTATGATAGCCTCAAAATGTTCACCTGGACTCCATGCATCTACATTGCCTTGGATAATAACCAGAGTCTCAGATATTGAAGCAGTCCCTGCAGTGGAACCATGGGTTTGGGCCCAATGAAACCATGGCCATAGGTTTCACAGGCCACTGATTTTGGCATGAACCTACTGCAGCTGAGGACTGTGTTGATGTCCGTGTCTCCTGAACTGAAACCAGGACCCAGACATCTCCATGGTCCCTGGTGGCTGTGTAGTCCATTCTTATCTGTACGGCCCTGGTGGCAGTGTGACCCTCAGGCACCAACCTGGCCTCAGGTGTTAGCCCATGCACTGGGCATCTGCACAGCCTCCAGTGGTAATAGCAGCCACTGACACTGATACATATCCAGGCTGTAGTAGTGCTATAGCACCAGGCATGGCCCCTGATATCAGCTTGGACCCAGCCAACGCTGTGGTCACTGATGGCAGTGCAGCCACCCACATTGTCACGGCCCGGCCTCGGCATGGCCATTGGTTTTCAACATGCCCACAGGCAGTGACCCAGAACCCAGGTATCTGTATGGCCCTTGGTAGTGACACAGGCCATGAACATCATCACAGACCTATCTGATGTAGGACTGTGAACTCAGACAGGGTCCTCAGAAGCAGCCCAGGCCAGATGCCACTATGACCACAAAGGACACTGAAATGGGCACCATCCCAGCTTCAGGGTAGCCCTGGTCACCCAACATGTCCTCAGGTATGGTCCCAGATGCTGGACATCCACATGACCCCAGATGGTAATAGGTTAATGAACATCAACACAGACCCTGGCTGCAATAGGTTCTCAGACCCAGACTTGGCCCTTGGTAGCAGCCCGGGAACAGACAACACCATGGCCCTGGGAGGTAAACAGGCCTCCCACAACAGCCTGTTCTTCACAGCCTTTGACCCATCTCTTTCTATGAACCTCTCTCTGACTCTCTCTCCTTCCCACACCCCACCACACATTTGCTCACCCTAATGGTGCCTGACCATTTAATGACACAAGGCCCGTGTCCTCTTCTCACCAACTCAGTGCAAACTGCTTCAGGAAGGCTTGTGAATGTCCATCTCTGGCTACTCTTGGCATCTTGCTGCCCATCCTTGGAGGGTGTGTGTGTAAAACACTCATTCTTAAATGTGGTATCTCTAACAAATTCCTCCCCTGAGAACTCAGGGAACTCTGGGGAGAGGATGTAGAAAGAGTATAAGAGCCAGAGGGGGTGGGAGACACCAAAAAAACAAGACCCTCTAAATTAGCATGATTAATGCACATATGAACTCTCAGAGATTGAGACAGCATGCACTGGGCCTGCAGAGGTCTTCACCAGGTCTTTGTGTATATGTTATAGCTTCCAGTTAAGTGTTTTTATTCCTGAGGGGGCTGATGTGGGAGGTCCTTCTGTCTATGTGTTCCTTTATTGGTTAATGAATAAAAAAACTGTCTTGGCCTGTTGAGAGGGCAGAACTCAGGTAGGTGGGGGAGGGGGGAACTAAATGGCATGCTGGGAGAAGGAAGGCAGAGAAAGAGAAGCCATAGATCCTCTGCCTAAGGCAGACACCAGTTAGAATCTTTGCCCATAAGCCACTGTCATGTGGCGATATACAAATTGATAAAAAATGGGTTAAAATAATATAAGAATTAGCCAATAAAAAGCTAGACCTAATGGACCAAGCAGTGTTTTAATTAATACAATTTCTGTGTGATTATTTTGGTTCTGAGAGGCCAGGAGGAACGAGTGGGCCATCCTCCTACAGGGTGTAAACGAGTGAGTCCCTGCTTTTTGTGCCTTCTCTGGAGATCTTTTCCTTCTGTTTCTTTTGTCCTATTTTGATGTGGTAGGTTTTTTAAATCTTATAATTTGTTTGGCTATTATGCCTTAGAAGCCTGTTTGTTTTCTAATGAGAGACAGAAAGGGAATAGATCCCGATGGAAGGGGAGAAGAAAAGAAACTGAGAGGAGTAGAAGTAGTTAAACCATAATCAAGGTAGACTATGGATGAAAAACGGTCTATTTTCAATAAAAAGGAGATAAATCAAAGAAAAATAATTTGTCTCATACCCATGCATTGTTAAGAGTATTGAACATATTAGCTTGCCAGTAATTCTAATTAGTATGCTCTAATTAACTCATTTTATCTGTTTTGGTATAATTCAATTACAATTAAAACAGTTTGTTAAGTCTCAATGGAGAATTGTTTCACATTAAAAACATTTTTTCTCAAAAAATCAACTGTGATTAACTTTCATAAAGAACTCAAAGTTCAAATTATTGAGAGATTCACGAGTTTCTCATTTATTTTATTCAGATCCTAAACATATGGTGAATCTGCTTTAGCCTTCTTAGTTTAGTCTCAAGTAAAATTTAATTCTTTTCTCCCTTCAATGGGAATTATGAATGTGAGGTCTAAGAGGAGTATGTGTTACACCCTGCACTCTGGTTCTTTTTTTTTTCTAGTTTTTTTATTAAAAATTTCCATCTCCTCCCCTCCTCCTCCCCCTTCCGTCCCCTCCCTTCCACCCATACCTCCACTCCACCCCTCTCCAAGACAAAGAGCCATCAGGGTTCCCTTCACTATGTTAAGTCCAAGGTCTTCCCAGCTCCCCCTAAGTCCAGGAAGGTGAGCAACCATACTGACAAGGCTCACAGTGAGCCCGTCCATGCTGTAGATTTCATGCTCATTGCCATTGTCCTTGGTTTCTCAGTCCTCCTCCACCGTCAGCCACATTCAGAGAGTCCGGTTTGGTCCCCTGTTCCATCAGTCCCATTCCAACTGGACTTGGTGGTCTCCCGTTAGATCTGTCCCACCGTCTCAATGGGTAAATGCATTCCTCACGGTCCTGACTTCCTTGCTCATGATCTCCCTCCTTTTGATCCTCATCAGGACCTTGGGAGCACTCTGGTTCTTTAGGAAATGTTTTTATGGGGTACCTGAATAGAAAATATCCTGAGATGCCGAAATAAGTTTTATAGTCTTTGTTTACCTTCAGTGGGGGCTGTTCCAGGCAGAGTAGTGGGAAGTAGCTACCACCTCCAATTTGTACAAGTTTTTAAAGGCAAAACCCACAACTGTGATGTATATAAAAGGCAGCTGTAGATAACTGCAACAAGCAAGCCTTTTTTACAGAAGCAGAGAGATAACAGTTCAGTGGTCAGTTCTCATAACCTTTAGGTCACAGACACACTGTATAGGAATTTATGGCTGATTCTGAGGTCCTTTTACTCTAGGAATTTATGGTTAGTCTAAGTGACCAGAGACCTGTTTACCCAAAATAATTTAACAACTTAAAATATTAGAGATTTTCACAAGTAGACATAATTACAGTTCAGTAGTTCACTAAACTGTAAATATTATCATTCTGTGTCTGTTCCTTGGAGTTCTTGGTCTGATTTTTCAGTTATTGCAGTGTTTTGAAGATTGATCGATATTAGATGTGTCAATCATTTCTTCCTTTTAAATGCCAAATAATTACTAGTTACTATTTGGTTACTAGTATGATTACTGAATGCCAAATATGATAGTCATTTCTTTCTTCTAAGTGCTAAATAGTATTTTATGGATACATTTTGTCCATGCACTGAGTTATGATGGCTGGTCTGTTTCTGGGACCAAGAATTAGGATATGCGCCATAACTTCTCAAATATTATCAGATTATAGACATCTACATTTGCCCCTGGTGGATAAACTCCAGGATTTGGTGTCCAAGTCACATGTTTGGCTTTTTAAGAAAATGCCTTACTCACCATCATCACTTTTTCTTAGAAAGCATGTTGCAGTGATCACATAAATGAGACTCAGGTCAAAGCCTCATGGTTTGGCTGCTTGTCAACACTTAGCTTTGCTGGAGTTTTTTCTTGTTATATTCATTGAAGTCAATCTGGTAGATGTGCCATGATATTCCAGCACACTGCTAATTTGTTTTTCCAATATCTAATAATTGTTGCAAGTAACTTTTCATGTGCTTATGTGATATTCGTATCTCTCTGTGACAAATAAAAGTCACCAGTGAAATGTTTAAATCTTTCATCTAATTAATAAAGATATTTCCTAATTTATTGCATTTTCAGAATTACTAAATATTCCAGAAGTAAGCCTTTTATGATATGTATGTTCATAAGAAATTTTTGGATCATCCTGTGGCATATCTTTTCTTCTTCTTTACAGGGTACATAAAAAAATAAAGCTTAAAACTTAATGATGTACCATGTATCATTTTTTTCAAAAAAAAAATAGAAAAGAAAGAAGAGGGAAGAGAAGCATTGCATCATTCAACTAGTGTTCTTTTAACACTAAACAAATTTTTTAAAATGGAGGGCTAAATTATAGAGAGGATTAGTTTGTTAAATGTACTTGAATTGTCCATTTCTCAATGTGCAGCCTAATTTTAAATTTTTTAATAATAAACAGCATGATTATCCACAAAGATGAGAGTCCTCCATAAATTTCAGCTACTACCAATTTTTTAATTGCTAAAAAATTCTTGAGGGTTGGGTTACCTAATATAACACAGGACACCCAACTCCATTTAGCTTCAGTGCTTCCTAAAAGTTTTGATCTTACATTCTAAGTTCTAAAATATTCTCTTTAAAAATGTTCATTGTTTATCTGAAATTCAGTTAACTGAGGGCACTGTATTTTTATTTATTCAATATAGTAGCTTTGTTGGGGTTACTAGTATGATTACTGAATGTCAAATTCATTAAACTTATCCTCAAATAAACAGCATCGGACCATGGGAAGGAATTGAGTCAATTTGCATCCTAGCAAACAGTAGCTCAGCCTAAACTAACTGTGTGTAGAAAAGAATGACCTCCTGAGAAGATAAAGGGACACACAACACCCAGGCTAAAGATCAACAAACACACTGTTTATCAGACTAATTGAGGTTTAACTAAACTACCTCTAGTCTTCATGTATCCAGTCTTCCTCACAAGACAGGCTACAACTTAACAAGGAAAAGACAAAGCCAGCGAACTCTAAACTACCAAGTATAGAGACAAAACTGCATCAAGTCAGCCAGAAACTAACTGGATATTTCTCTACTTAAAATATCTCATAAAATGGATACTACCTTAATGTTTGTAGCTGTTGGCGAGACCTTGGTAGGGATCTTAGGAAATGCATTCATTGCATTGGTAAACTTCACAGGCTGGATCAAGAGTAAGAAGATTGCCTCTATTGATTCAATCCTCACAAGTCTGGCCATGTCCAGAATTTGTCTACAGTGTATCATCCTATTAGATTGTTTCATATTGGTGCAGTATCCAGACACCTACAACACAGGTAAAGAAATGAGGATCATTGACTTCTTCTGGACACTCAGCAACCATTTAAGTGTCTGGTTTGCCACCTGCCTCAGCATTTTCTATTTCTTCAAGATAGCAAACTTCTTCCACCCTCTTTTCCTCTGGATAAAGTGGAGAATTGACAAACTAATTCTCAGGACTCTACTGTTGAGCTTTGTCCTGTCCCTGTGTTGTAGCCTTCCAGCCACTGAGAATTTGAATGATGACTTCAGATCTTGTGTCAAGACAAAATGGAGAATAAACTCTACTTTGAGATGCAAAGTAAATAAAGCTGGACACGCTTCCGTCAAGGTATATCTCAACCTGGTCATGCTGTTTCCCTTTTCTGTGTCCCTGCTCTCATTTCTTCTCTTGATCCTCTCCCTATGGAGACACACCAGGCATATGCAGCTCAATGCAACAGGGAACAAAGATCCCAGCACAACAGCTCACATAGAGCCATAAAAGCAGTAATCTCCTTCCTTGTCTTGTTTGTTGCCTACTGTCTGGCATTTCTCATAGCCACCTCCAGCTACTTTATGCCAGAGTCTGACTTGGCTGTAATTTGGGGTGAGATGATATCTCTGATCTATCCCTCAAGCCATTCGTTTATTCTAATCCTGAGCAACAATAAACTAAAACAGGCATCTGTGAAGGTGCTTTGTAAAGTAAAGGCTATGGTAATGGGAAGAAACTGTTAACAGCATGGACAGATCTGAATAAAAACTTCCACTTTCTAATATAAAGGAAGAAAAGACCATTATCTTTCATTCTGACATGAATATTGGTTTTATGCAGTGACATTCTTTTAACAGATTTAAGATTGAACTTTGGGAAATCTCACGTACAGCGTTGCATGTATCTATCTCTGTTTCTCTTTACAGGGTTGACATTAAGAAAAACATATCCAAATAAATTACAACAAATAGCCACAAGAGGAAAGAATGTTTTCATAGTCAGCTCTAAATCACTTCTCCAAATGCAAAGCTGCCTGACATATTCAAAATGACTGTAACAGCATCTTGCCATTGTTTGCATCCTTACAAAAAGAGTGAGTTCATTCTTATGGCCCTACTGAGCATTTTCTTCTCAGATCATGGAGCTATGTTCATGACTGGAGAAGAATCAAGTACCAAGTGATGACTTTTGTTTTGGAGACAGGATCTCATCATCACCATGTGATTCTGACTAGCCTGGAACATATTATAAGGACTAAACTGGCTTAAATTCACAGCTGTGTCTCTGCCTCCAGGTGCTAGGATTAAAGGTGTGCACCACCACATCGGACTCAGGTGACAATTCTTAGCAAATGCCTTGGAAACATATAATATATGGGAAATTAAATTAATAGAGTATAAATATCATTAAAATATAAATTGTGATTAAATGTTATGTTAAATTCAAAATTATTTAGGATTATATATCAGTAGATGAAAAATATTCTAGAAGCAGGGTAGTAAGTTTTCCATAGAAACTTTCTGAAAAGTAATTCCTATTGGCTGCATATTGAAGCAAATTTTTCCACAAAGAACACCTACAACTTTGTTTCTGGACACCCAGAATGTATCAGGCAGAGATTATAAAGATATTATAGCAGGATATAGCCTTAAATGTTAAAAATAGAATCAGTTATACCAAACCTGGGTACATACCTAAAGACTATGTCAGCATACTACATAGATACTTGTATTGCCATGTTTACTACAACATTGTTCATAATAGCTAAGATAGGGAACACAACTGCATATCCAACAACAAATGAATTAATAAAGAAATTGTACATATACAAAATGGAGTGTTATTGATACATGAAGAAGAATGGAGCTATCTCATTAGCAAAAACATAAGTAGACTTGGAGATCTTTGTGATAACTGAAATAACCAGACCTTGAAAAAAAAGTGTGTTTTTTCTGTAATGGAGAATATATACTTAAATGAATGGATGGGTGGATACTGATATAGTATAAAAATAAAAAATTGACTTTTAAGGAGCACGAATAAGTCTAAAGGAATAGCGGATAGATGTAGGAGAGCTTAATGGTGATTAAAAATAAAGGTGAACATTACATGCCCCCTCATATATGAAACCTAGATTTAAAACTGTGTGTGTGTGCATGTGTGTGTGTGTATGAGAGAGAGAGAGAGAGAGAGAGAGAGAGAGAGAGAGAGAGAGATGAAAGCAGGAATTTGACTGCTTAAAGAATAAAAAGGACCAACAGGAAGAGGGGTCTGGCAGGAGAGGGCAATGGCAAATAGTAATAATATAAGCAAAGAACCATGATTTACACGGTAGCAATGTCATACAGAAACCCAGCATCTTCTGTGCCTACTAAAAAGGATAATAAAAAAAAAGATAAACATAACTAATGAAGGGAAAGGAAAGGAAGTAAAGGAAATAATTCCGAGAGAAAGGAAAAATGGTGAAAAATGAAAAGAAACAAAAAGAAGCAGAAGAAACGTGGCCTGAGATGAGGGACTTGAGCTACAGAGACCTTAGTGTGGCGAGGCATTCCTGTGCCTCCAGCACCTGCCGGGCTGAGAGAGGTGACAGAAGGAGTTCACGGCCACTCTGCGCTATATAGCCAGACCTTATTTCAAAGGCTGAGGGAGATAAAGGTGGAGGTGCAAAGGAGAGGTTGGAGGAGGAAACAGAAGAGGAAAATGATGTAATTATAGCACAATTTCAAACAACTAAAAAAATTTTAAAGCAACAGGATGGGGAAATGTCCTGAAAAGTAAGAAGCTGGGTTAACAAGTCTGGCAGCCTGAATTCCCTCTCGCTAGGTTAAAGTCGTCCTCGCTCAAGAAGGTGGACTTACTTCCTGAGTGTGTTGATTGTTGCAAATCATGTGGTGATAAACAAAAAAGTGGAATGGCATATTTGGATACCTTCTTTTACTGTAGCAATGATGATAGCTTCCGAGCTCTCTTTATAAGGGATCAGTGAATGGACCACAGAAAGCAGAGCTATTCCTATCTGGTTCTGTTCCTTGCATGCTCAGTGGGTAGCCATTTATACCTTGAATGTCTAGGTATCTAACAGTGCTGTAGGTGCTAGAAATGCATATGAGGTATGATAAAGTCCATGGTCTCGTGTGAGATACAGTCACAGAAAATATCATTGAAGACAAATAATAATCCAATAGACATAATTACAAACCATAATTATACAGTTGAGAGTAACTAAAGGTGAGGAATCATTTTGTACTAAATTAGGATAGATCTGCATCAAGAAAGTAAAATCAGAGCTGGTTATCTACCTGATAATGCATGGCATTGACTGATTGGCATGCCTCAGACAGGTCTGGGTGGGTATTTCCTAGAATTAATAGAGAATGGAAGACCCTGCCCTAGAGTGATCAGCTCCTTCTGGTGGCAGCAAGAGACAAAGAGATCTGAGTTTGCTAGTGAGTTAACCCCACTGCTGCCATGTCTACTGGAATCCTTTGCTGACACTGGAACCTAGATTTCTTCTGTCCTTACTAAGTGAAGAAGAGCAAATTCTCATGCATCCTGCACTCCTTCAATGCCAGACTGAAACTCCTCATAGACTGAGAAGCTACTGTGCCCTCTGTCTCACAGTGTGCCAGCAGGTTTCATTGGTCCTGCAGTGTGCCTGCAGGTGTCATCATCAACTACTCAGTGTGTCAGATATAGCAAACCATATTTGTACTGTATGAGCTTTCTACTGTCTCTTTTTCTCTAGAAAACTCTGACTCACACAGACTACAGTATCAGAAGTAGAGTTGCTGCTATGATAAACCTGGCCATGTGGTTCTTAAGTCTTTGGAATTGGTTTGCAAAAGGAGTATGAAAAAATTGTAGATGGAAGAAATACAAAATGTGTAGTAAAAGAAGATAGTCATAAGTAGCAGCTAATGCCATGTGACTAGTTATACAAGTAAGGATTATAATTTTTGTATTTCTGTCATATTTTGTTGTTTTATAATATTCCCTTACACTGTGTGATGCTATGTCACTGTGATTGGTTTAATAAAAAGCTAAATGGCCAATAATTAGGCGAGATTTTCAGGGCAGAGAGAATGCTAATAAAAGGCAGTCATCAAACACAGGGCAAGGAGGATGGGCATTATGAAGATGAGATAATAAAGCCACAAGACAAAATGTCAATTAAAAGGTATGGATTAATTTAAATTATAAGATTTAGTTAGGTATAAGCCTAAACTTTTGACCAAGCTTTCATAATTAGTAATTAGTAATAAGTCTCCATGTCATGATTTGGGAGCTGGATGATAGGACAGAGAAAAATCTGTTTATATTTTGTTATGAATACATTTGTAAATGTATGTATATACATACATTAAGAAGAATTTTCCTCTCACTTTTTTTAATATGGTTTATTTTTTTATATTTAAAAATTTCCATCCCCTCCCCTCCTCTTCCCACTTCCCTCCCCTCCCCTCCACCCATACCCCCATCCCTCCCTCTCCAGGCCAAGAAGCCATTGGGATTGCCTACTCTATGTTAAGACCAAGGTCCTCCCAACTTCCCCCAGGTCCAGGAAGGTGATCAACCAAGCTGACAAGGCTCACACAGAGCCCGTCCATGCAGAAGAATCAAAGCCTTTGTCCTTGGCTTCTCAGTCAGCCTCCACCATCAGCCACATTCAGAGAGTATGGTTTGGTCGCATGTTCCATCAGTCCCATTCCAACTGGAGTTGGTGATCTCCCGTTAGTTCTGTCCCACCGTCTCCACGGGTGAATGCACCCCTCACGGTCCTGAATTTCTTTCTCTTGTTCTCCCTCCTTCTGCTCCTCATCAGGACCTTGGGAGCTCAGTCCGGTGCTCCAATGTGGGGCTCAGTCATTTTCTTCATCTATCACAAGGTGGAGGTTCTATGGTGATATGCAAGAAATTCATCAGTATGGCTATAGGAACTGGCCTTTTCAGGCTCCCTCTTGTCAGGTGCCCAAGGAACTAGCTGGGGGCGTCTCCCTGGAAACCCGGGAACCCCTCTAGAGTCAAGTCTCCTGACAACCCTCAGATGGCTCCCTAAATTAAGATATATGCTTCCCTGCTCCCATATCCACCCTTCCTGTATCCCAAGCATCCCATTCCTCCGAGCTCCCTCCATTCTCCCCTTCACGCTTTTCTCTCCCCATCTTCCCTTGGCCCATCTCGCCCCACCCTCAAGTTCCCAATTTTTGCCCGGTGATCTTGTCTACTTCCAATATCCAGGAGGATTACTATATGTTTTTCTTTGGGTTCACCATCTTATTATCTTCTCAAGGATCCCGAATTATAGGCTTGATGTCCTTTAATTATGGCTAGAAACCGATTATGAGTGAGTACATCACATGTTCATCTTTTTGGGTCTGGGTTACCTCACTCAGAATAGTGTTTTCTATTTCCATCCATTTGCATGCAAAATTCAAGATGTCATTGTTTTTTACCGCTGAGTAGTATTCTAACATGTATATATTCCACAGTTTCTTCATCCATTCTTCCACTGAAGGGCATCTAGGTTGTTTCCAGGATCTGGCTATTACAAATAATGCTGCTATGAACATAGTTGAGCAAATGCTTTTGTAGTATGATTGGGCATCTCTTGGGTAAATTCCCAAGAGTGGAATTACTGGGTCCTGGGGTAGGTTGATCCCGAATTTCCTGAGAAACCGCCACACTGCTTTCCAAAGTAGTTGCACAAGTGTACATTCCCACCAGCAATGGATGAGTGTACCCCTTTCCCCACAACCTCTCCAGCAAAGGTTATCATTGGTGTTTTTGATTTTAGCCAATCTGACAGGTGTAAGACAGTATCTCAAAGTTGTTTTGATTTGCATTTCCCTGATAGCTAAGGAGGTTGAGCATGACCTTAAGTGTCTTTTGGTCATTCAAACTTCTTCTGTTGAGAATTCTCTGTTCAGTTCAGTGCCCCATTTTTAATTGGGTTAATTAGCATTTTAAAGTCTAGTCTCTTGAGTTCCTTATGTATTTTGGAGATCAGACCTTTGTCTGTTGCAGGGTTGGTGAAGATCTTTTCCCAGTCAGTGGGCTGCCTTTGTGTCTTAGTGACAGTGTCCTTTGCTTTACAGAAGCTGCTCAGCTTCAGGAGGTCCCATTTATTCAATGTTGCCCTTAATGTCTGTGCTGCTGGGGTTATATGTAGGAAACAGTCTCCTGTGCCCATTTGTTGTAGAGTACTTCCCACTTTCTCCTCTATCAATCTCAGTGTGTTCAGATTAATATTGAGATCTTTAATCCATTTGGACTTGAGTTTTGTGCATGGTGAGAGATATGGATCTACTTTCATTCTTCTACAGGTTGACATCCAGTTATGCCAGCACCATTTGTTGAAGATGGCCTCTTTCTTCGATTGTGTACTTTTGGCTCCTTTATCAAAAATCAGGTGTTCATAGGTTTGTGGTTTAAGATCCGGGTCTTCTATACGATTCCATTGGTCAACTTCTCTGTTTTTTTGCCAATACCAAGCTGTTTTCAACACTGTAGCCCTGTAATAGAGTTTGAAGTCAGGGATGGTAATGCCTCCAGAAGTACCTTTATTGTATAAGATTGTTTTGGCTATCCTGGGTTTCTTGTTCTTCCATATAAAGTTGATTCTTGTCCTCTCAATATCTGTGAAGAATTTTGATGGGACCTTGATGATGAGTGCCTTCTGTTTGCCAGCCGTTGGGATAACGTTTCATCTATCCATCCGTCCAGCGAACTGATTTAGCCCTCACTGTGTATCAGGCACCATTTCCACTCATTTAAGAAATAGTTACTAGGTACTTACTGTGTGTCATATGTGTTCTTTCTTTCTTTCTTTCTTTCTTTCTTTCTTTCTTTCTTTTCTTTTCTTTTCTTTTCTTTTTTTTTTTTGGCATTCATTCATCTAACAAGTACTAAGTACGAACTGTGTACCGGGCATCACAATAGCTGCTTTTTATTCATTCGCTGACTTTACTGAACAGCTACTGCTTGCCAGCCACTGTCATCATAATTTGTCCTTCATCAACTCTTTTCTTGGGTATCTTTGAGAGATTTATTTATTTCGTCTACCTTTTTGTTTGTCATCTCCATTTCTTTATGGCAGTTTTTTTACCTCCTGTTTAAGGTCCTCTATTATTTTCATAAAGTACTGTTTAAGGTCGGTTTCTTCTATACCTTCTGGAGTAGGGCATTCAATTCTTGTTGTTTCGGGATGTCTGGATTCTGGTGATGTCATGTTGCCTTTCATGTTGTTGGAGGAGTTCTTGCATTGGCGCCTGCCCATCTCTTCCTTCAAATGGAGCCAGGAGGTGCTTGGTGTCTTAGACCAATCTTTGCTGTGACTGAATCTGGTTGGATCTCCCCAGTGCCAGAGGAGGAGCTATTCCTTGCAGCACAATCTGAAGAAGCCCGCACTCCCTTGCAGGAATCCTCCGACCTGCCTGGAGGCCAGAGTCTGACCCCTTTGGGTGGATGACCTTAGTATAGGAGCAGGACACCTGAAAACACTAGGGAAGGCTTGGGAGAGGCAGGGAAGTGAGAAACAAAGACAAGCCTGCAGAGGGAGCTGGGGGAGGGGATCTGTGCTCTCTTCCAGGGCAGGTTGCCCCAGGGTTGCACTCACTCACCAGTCCAGATGGAACTCCACTGCACAGGATCAGGGATTCCAGGCAGCCCAGGGATGCAGCCCAGGAATGCTGCCCAGACAAAAGGGCCAAGGTGGGGGCAGGGCGATATGGAATATCACACAGTGAACCTGGCAGCACAATCTGAAGGAGCCCGCACTCCTTTGCAGGAATCCTCAGACCTGCCTGGAGGCCAGAGTCTGACCCCTTTGGGTGGATGGCCTTAGTACAAGAGCAGGACACCTGAATAAACTAGGGAAGGCTTCAGAGAGGCAGGGAAGTGAGAAACAAAGACAAGCCTGCAGCAGGAGCTGGGGGAGGGGGTCTGTGCTCTCTTCCAGGGAAGGTTGCCCCAGGGTCTGCACTCACTCACCAGTCCAGATGGAACTCCCTGTGGTTGTCCTCCTCTCACTTTTTTTATCATGAAATGTAACAGTGATTAACATAATATTGGTATTTAAGTGTTATAAATTTATATCATCACATTTACATTTTGAGGGATTATGCAGTTTTCAAGGGACTTAGCCGTTTATTCTGGGGAAAGAAGACTATGTTCTTGGTTATTCATTGGGCAGTTATGTCATGTTATGCAGAATGATGACCTTGTTATTTTCTTCACTTGGAAATTAACATACTAATGAATTAAATAACAAGTTGATAGGAATGGATTTTATGATGGTTAATTGTGGTTGCAAATATGATTGGATATTAAATTATGTAAAAGAGATTCCTGGAGTAGAAAGCAGATGCTAGAAGGTTAGAATCCTAGAATAATTAACTGAGAAGGTGTGGTGGTTTGAATAAGAAGGATGCCAAAGACACATGCATTTAAATTCTTAGGGAGCAGCACTAAAGGATTAATGGGAGTGCCCTTGTTGGAGGAACTGTGCAAATAGAATGAGTTTTGGGGTTTAAAAGCACAAATCCAGGAGCTAAAGAGAAGGCTTAACAGTTAAGAGAAGTATATACTCTTCCAGAGGTCCTGAGTTCATTTCCTAGCACCCACATGTTGGCTCATAGCCACCTATGATGGGATCAATTGCCCTTTTCTGGTATGCAGATAGAGCACTCATACACATAAAATACACACATAAATTTAAAACAACAAGCCCAAGCCAGGACCAGAGACTCTCTTCTTCCTGCTTCCTGCAGATCCAAATGTAGAACTCTCAGTTTCTTCTCCAGCATCATGTCTGCCTGCATACATGCTTCTCGCCATGCTGATAATGGGCTAAACTTCTGAACCTGTGAATAAGTCCCAGTTAAATGCTTTCCCTTATAAGAGTTGCCATGATCAAGGTATCTCTTCACAGGAAAGGAACATTAACTAAGATGATGGAGGAGGGTCATCTGTCTATGTGTTACTTTCATTGGTTAATAAAGAAAACTTCCTTGGCCCTTTAATAGGACAGAAAATTAGGTAGGTGGAGTAGACAGAACAGAATTGTGGGAGAAAGAAAGCAGAGTCAGGCAGATGCCTCAGGCAGTCACCATGCCTCTCCTCTCAACCCTTGTGGTGCTACACAGATTACTAAATATGGCTTAAAGCAATATGTGAGAATTAGTCAATAAGAGGCTAGAACTAATGGGCCAGGCAGTGTTTAAAAGAATACAGTTTACATGTAATTATTTTGGGTAAAGCTAGCCAAGTGGTGGAACGGAGCCAGCTGCTCTTACTACACTAAGACAGAGGATTAGAACCTTCCCCAGAATACACTGCACCTTCCACTGGCAGAGCAGATAGATGTCTGAGGAAAAAGCATTGCTACCAACCTTTGCTGTCTGCTCTAAAGTACAACTACTGTTGCTGCTACCATCCTTCAGTGACATAACAAGCCAGTTACTTGAGCTTTCCAAAATGAACTCAAAACAAGGAACTCTTCAGGAATATTCCAGACTCTCTATGTCATATTGTACCTGTTAAGGAGTTTACAGTCACAAACTGAGAAGCTATCAGGTTCTCAGCTTCTCCAATATTCAGAGACCAGTTATTGGACTAACAATCCAATATCATGGAAGCCAAATTAATAAATTATCTTTGTGCTGTATGTTCTTTTTAATTGCTCATTTTAATTCATTCATAATTGCTCATACAGGACAGAAAACAGCTAACACAGGACAAAATTTCAAATATAATTAGTATAAAATGCTCTGAAGAAATAATATTAGAAAAAATAACATCCTTAGTCATCAGAGAAATACAAATCAAAACAACTCTGAGATTCCATCTTACACCTGTTAGAATGGCCAAGATCAAAAACACTGATGACAACTTGTGCTAGCGATGTTGTAGGGTAAAGAGAACACTACTGCATTGCTGGTGGGAATGCAAGCTGGTACAACCCCTTTGGATGTCAGTGTGGCGATTTCTCAGAATATTAGGAAACAACCTTCCTCAGGACCCAGTAATACCACTTTTGGGTATATATTCAAAAAATGCTCAATCATGCCACAAAGACACGTGCTCAACTATGTTCATAGCACCATTGTTTGTCATAGCCAGAACCTGGAAAGAACCTAAATGCCCCTCAACCGAAGAATGGATAAGGAAAATGTGGTACAAGTATTACGCGGAAGAAAAAAAATAATGACATTTTGAATTTTTCAGACAAATGGATGGAGCTAGAAAACATTATTTTGAGTGAGGTAACCCAGACCCAGAAAGACAATTATCACACATACTCACTCATAAGTGGTTTTAAACATAAAGCAAGGAAATCCAGCCCACAAATCACAATCCCAGAAAACCTAGAAAACAATAAAGACCCTAAGAGATATTGAGCAGCCATCTAGCCCTTGTAGGCAAAACTGTTTAAGGAAGAAGTCAAATACACACAAATTTCTGTTACTGAAAAGGTTGGGGAATCTCCCCTACAATGTCATGTGTTACTGTGGATATGAGTCCTTTCTCAAGAATCATAGTCTTGTTAATAATTTAAGAAAGAACTCAGAGAAAGAGAACAAATTTATTAGCGTTTAAAAGAGGAATCATCTAACAGGCAAACTGTGAATCTCTGCAACTGCCTATAGAGGAGAAAATAATGTTGCTTCTAAGCTAGATGGCTAGTCAATCTTGTAGTGGTGTGGAGCCATGGGCTGTGTTCCCACAGCCCTGCTCCTGGTCGCCAGCTAGCTTATAACCCAAAATAACAACACACAGATTGTATTCTTTTAAACACTGCCTGGCCCATTAGTTTTAGCCTTTTACTCACATCTTGACTAACCCATATGGAATAATCTGTGTAACACCACGAGTGGTATCTTATCGGGAAAGATTCAGCATGTCTGACCTGGTGGCTGGCTTCATCGCCTCTGTCTCCCTGAGGAGAGGCATGGCAGTCTGGCTCAGAGAGCAGAGGCATTGCAATTTATTAACTTCCCTTCCCAGCATTCTGTTCTGTCTACTCCGCCCACCTAAGGGCTGGCCAATCAAATGGGCCAGGCAGTTTCTTCATTAACCAATGAAATCAACTCAAACAGAAGACCCTCCCACATCACAATCTAATTCTTCTATTCTTAGGCAGACATGGCTATGGCTGTGGGGTCTCTCTCCCTACTTTGTAATCTACCACATTTCTATGTCATAAAACAAAACACATAGAGATAACCTACTGCGAGTTTCAATCCAGGCTAGTCATTTCTGTGGGTATGGGGTAACTCTACCTCAGATCAGGAAGGTAACCAAAAAGTTAGAATAAAATTAAGCTTCTATAACCAAATATATGACAATCAACATAATCTTCATTGTCTTTTTTAAGATTTATTTTATTTTTATTTATGTATATACATGTATGTCTGTGTATAAACATATGATTGCAGGTGCCCACACAGGACAGAAGAAGATTGGTCCACTGGATCTATAGTTATAGGTGGTTGTGAGCCATCTAAGATGGTTATTGGAAACCAAACTTGGGTTCTCTGCAAAACAGTAGGGATTTTTAACCTCTGAGAGATCTCTCCAAACCCTGAGTTTCAGCGATTTTGAAATAATCCCTCTGGCAGAGACCTATTGTCAGCACTAAGGATGAAAAGTATTGTTGCCCTTTAGAAACTCAGAACACAATAAAAGATGGTGCTTGGACACAACCACAAGAACTATAAGACAGAGAAAGAAAGGTGCTTTATCCACGTGTGGTAGGGCTTGCCTGTAACCCCAGCACTTGAAAGACAAAGGCAAGAAACTCGGGAGTTCAAGGTCATGCTAGGCCATATTAAGGTCAGGTTTGCCTAGGTTGTATAAGACACTGTCTGGAAAAGAATGTGCCATTAAAGCTCAAAATAGCGAAGACAAGGGGTGGTGACTGGGGTGGGAGGGTACAGGCTCACAGAGAGATGTCATGTGATTTGGACTGTGGAGAAGGATGGGAAATCAGAAGAGAATGTACAGCTAATTCTACATGCACTTCCTGGTGTTTCAGTGGGGATGGAGAGATATGGACCAGAAATGAATGTCAGTTCCAGATGAGGAAAGATACTGTGAGCAGCAGATTGAAATGGAGTTTGCTGTTCATTGTACTGACAATGAGAAGAATGTCGAAGGAGTAGTGTGGTCAGACTTCACTTTCCCAGCATTTCAAACTAACATATGCACTTGCTGACACTGTAAAGTTGTGCTTACAGACAAATAGTCTCTCCTGATCAAGAAATTTGTTTCAATGTGAGCAAACTGTACATTTCTCTAGAGGACTAGAAGACACCTTAATATGAACAAGAAAAGAAATGGAAACTAGAACTTTTAGCAGAAGAAAAAACTAGAAGACTGGTCAACTTTAAACAAGAGAGGACAGTAGCTGAGATCTTGTTATAAAACAAAGAAAAAAGTGATGTGTCTGATTTATCTGTTAATGTTCTGCCTATTCTTTCACCCTGTGTAACATAAGGCAGTGTTGTGATATGACCTTCACTATGGGGACTGCATGGTCCAACTAGGGGTAATTCATAGGTAAACATAGGGAACTAGTATCCATTATGCTGAATGTCTGAGTTATAGTATATTGTGTCTTATTTTTACTCTACTTCATTCTTTTTTCTATACGTTAGGCAAAGGTTGTGATGGAAAATTGGGAAATATCATTGTAAATGATCCCAGTCTTCTTGCAACATATGCAGACATTTGTCCTTTCATCCTCTCCTAAGTCAGTCCCAAATGTTTGTAAACTCAACTACAGTTTATGTGTTGCATACATTTTGCCTCGTGCAATTCCCCCAAGGCTACCTACAGAGTCAACAGATTACTTTAGTAGTTGGTAGGATAAAGGGGAGAAAAAGAACAGTGAGATATGCAGGCTGCTCTGATCAGATTTTCAGATTGTCTTAGCCTCTCCATTAACACTAATGCTGAAAGCAAGAACCTTAGAACCTTAGTGGGGGCCATTGTAGTGTTCATTTTTATTTTCTGCTTTTTAAGCTTTCTGCATTCCACAGGTTAACGTAATTGGGAAAACAAATATCTAGGTGGAATACAGTCACTACAATGACTGTATTGAGTCCACTAGTTGCCAGAGGCTTGCCTATAGTCAGTTCTCCAGTTATCCAGTTCTCTCTCTCTCTCTCTCTCTTTCTCTCTCTCTCTCTCTCTCCATTCCTCCCCCAACCCCTCTATCTCATTAACTCTCTCTCCCCCTCCCTCTCTACCTTCTCTCAGAAGCTTAGGGGCCAGAATGGAATACACATGCTAGGTTTCTTCTATTTTTATTCATGGAAAATATCTGGTAAGTGAATTTCCTCATATAACTTTTTCTAAGTAACCAAGATTCCCAAATGGGCAGGGAGAAGAGGATGTTCCAACCACACAAATGTGCTGTATGTGTTCTGTTACAGTTCTGAATGCTAAAATTGCAAGATGTAAATGGGTTCATTCTTTGTGAAAGCTGTAAGGAAGACTCTGTTGTGGGCTTTTGCCCTTGCTTCTCGTAGTCCTGGGGACTCTCATAAACCCAAGATAAATGTGGAAAAATGACACTTGGGCATTGAAATATTGACATAGAAGCTCACAAAGTAAGTATCTTCTTGAACTAAGAAAAAGCTGATTATTGAAAATTTGCTCACTGGTTACAAGAATATTACCATTGCTCTCAAAAACATGTTGAGCCATCAATCAATTACTAACATCTAAGTGCCTGTAAAACTCAAGAGCAAGAGATCAGTATTCTCTATGAAGAGCCATAGTCCTAAAAAGAAAACAGGAGCCATGATATACATGCTGGTAATTTTATTGATGCTTGAGCTGGAGGAAAGGAAGAGTCAAGTGGTTTTTACTCTTCTGAAAGTTCTCCGATATTCTCTGAAACAAAGAGAAGGACTTTAGGAGTCAAATAGACATAAACATGTATGCCCGATACCTTCACTATCCAATAGTCTCATTAAAATACATTATATTGCTAGATGTTGTGGCCTATGCCTGTGTCCCTAGCACTCCGGACTCTAAGGCAGGGAGACCACTCAATATGATTTTAATTTGGACTGCATAGTGAATTCCAGACCATCCTGGGCTACAAAGTGAAGCTCTGTCTCAAAAGAAACAAATAAACAAACAAACACACTAAGAGAGAGAACAGGAAAAGGGAGTGGCTAGGAGAGGGGGGAAAAGAAGGGAGAAGAAAGAGAAGGGAGATGATAAGAGAGTGAGAACTTAGGAAGACATTAAATTAATCTAATGAGAGAGACTGTGACAGTGCAGAAGAAAGATTTCTGCTGTCAGAAGGAAGAGGGCCTTTCTATGTATAGATGTGAGGCAGGTAGAATCACAGCAAGAAAGAGTGTTAGAGAGAAAAACAAGATGCAAAACTCAGATAAATGAGAAAAACATGAGGAATTTAAAGAACAATTCACTAAATGGCAGAGTTTAATTAGTCCCTAGGAAATAGTTGGAGGCCATCTTTAGCTGGTTCTCCTTTTCACTGGTCACCAGGAATGCTGTCATACTGACCCCTTTGATTTCTCTTGACATTTATTCCACGTTGTATTTTCTGGCCACCTTTTGCATTCTGGCCGTTCTCGCCTCTCTGGCCACCACGACCATGTCCTCTTTGGTCACCTCTTCCTTGTTGATTTTGACTCTGACGATCCTGACCTCTCAAACCTTCAACATCAGAGCCTTGGCCTTTTTTTTGGTTGAGCTTCCTTCTTTTTTGGATGAGATCCTTAGCCTTCTTGCTGTGTTGACTTAGTTGTTCTTGAACATGGTTCTTTATTTCCTTTAGCCCTGCACCGAGATAACCAACTTTTTGGAAGCGAGAACACACATTCAAAAAAGATTAAAAATAGAGACTTGAACATGGTTCTTTATTTCCTTTAGCCCTGCACCGAGATAACCAACTTTTTGGAAGCGAGAACACACATTCAAAAAAGATTAAAAATAGAGAAAGAATCACCATGAACTTAAGAAGAAAATCATAGAATCTATCAATGATTTGATTTAGTGAGAAGTTTTTTTACTGGCATAGATGTCATTAGGTAGTGACTAGGCCCCATTCCTAGAAAAAAAAGGAACAGAGTGATCTTGCCTAAGTGTGTATAATTACTTAATAAGGAACATTTTGCTTTTCTGTCCCAATTTACTCTCTCCTCTCTTTTTATATAGCTGCTATTATTATATAGTGTCATCTATTCCTCTAACTTGAACTTGGTTTGTTCCATATGAAACCACCCATATTCCATCATATTTCTCAGTGCCTGAGAGAAATCATAATATAAATCTGTTGTTACGCATGTCTTTTGCTTAAAGGATGGGTACAATTTGCCATTCATAATACCTTTCACACCCAGATGCTAAATCACATTTTCAACTCTTCATATTACTTCAGCTATATGCATTTTTAACCTTCTAAGACTGATCTTCTAAGGCTATAATGTGAGTATAGATATAGCTGTGAGTGGTACAATCTCTTGTATGAGGTCTTTCTTTTCCTCTAATGCTGTGAGATCTACAATTTTCTATGCCCATTTTCCTAACAGTGGTCCTGGTTATGACCAAGCTTCTCAATCTATTAGATTCTAGGTACCACAAAGATATTAACTATGCCCCCATTTAGCTCTTGCACCCTTAGTGATGACAAAGAGGGCACGCCATGATGGTTGTAAATGTGATATTTTTCATTGAATTCACATTGGAGGATATATTATAAGTAGGCAAAATGTTTCTTTTAGGAAATGCTAAATATGGGTGCCACCACAAGGGCAGCCAAGGCAAGGGAGAAAAGGCAGAGGAAGACAATAACCCCACATTGAACATCATAAAGACAGATACAAAGCAAACATTGCTTTTCTTTCTTTTTCCTTGTCTTTCTCATTTTGTTGATGTTCTTATTGTTTTTCCTTTTTTCAATTTTTTGAACCTTTTATAATGTGGAACTAAAAACTAAATAATAGAATAATAGGGAGAGGAAAGTTTTAAAGCTTAGGCATAATTTTTTAATTTAAAAAGTTAGACAAAGTTTATACTAGACTTTTAATCCAAAAGTTGCTAGATGTAATTCAGAATAGTTCCCAATAATTCAATTGAAACTGAAATATCTCACCTGGGTCAGGGGAGTCTCCCCCTTCAGGGGATTCTGTGAAGAAAGAACAGCACACACACAAAGAAGAAGTTTAAATGGAATTACAAACTATGTGGAAAGATTATTAAAATGTCAGGAGGCATCCTTATAACAAATGACTATGTGGCTTTCAAGGGTTTCATTTGCTTATTTGCTGTCATGGTATTGAACCTACAGTCTAAAATGATAGGCAAGTGCTCTACCATTGACCCAAGTCTCCTTTACTTTTCACTTTGAAACAGGGTCTTGCTAAACTGTCTGACCTAGACTTGAACTCTCTCTGCAGCCCAGTTAGACATTAGACCTGTGAACCATCCCCTTCTGTCTCCTCAGAAAAGACTATAGGCCCATACCTTCATTAATTCATTTTATTTGATTCTGTCATTTCCTTGATGGGCTATTTACTGATTGAATAGCCATATTTAAGCAAATAACCTAATATATTTACTATTCAAAGTATATGTTGAGCCGGGCGGTGGTGGCGCACGCCTTTAATCCCAGCACTCGGGAGGCAGAGGCAGGCGGATCTCTGTGAGTTCGAGACCAGCCTGGTCTACAAGAGCTAGTTCCAGGACAGGCTCTAAAGCTGCAGAGAAACCCTGTCTCGAAAAACCAAAAAAAAAAAAAAAAAAGTATATGTTGTTCTATCTGATGTTATGTCAACTTGACACAAGCTTGAGTCATCTGAGAGAAATGAACTCAACTGAGAAAATGCCTCCATAAGATCTTGCTATAGATAAGCTGGCCTGTAGAGCATTTTCTTAATTATTGATGGATGTGCAAGGTATTATGCCATTGGAGTAGTAGTGCAACCCTGGACATGTGGTGTATAGAAAGCAGGCTGGGCAAACTTTAAGGAACAAACCAGTAAGCCATTCTCCTCCTTGACCTCCACATTGCCTCGTGCTCAGAGATTCATTAAAACTCTTATAAGCAAAAGAGGGTTGTGTTACACCATTATCAACCATGGTCTGTAGGACTATTTAGAGAAAAACATTTGAAAATGATTGGTGTGGCTGTGTTCTGCTGATATACAGACACTATCTCACTGACACAAGAGTCATGATGTGAAAGGTTGGCTCATGTTTAACACTTTGACTGAGGACTACAAAACATTAGGGGTTCTCTTTTGAGATACCTTTTTTGGAGACATACCAATTTTTAGAACTTGTAAATGACAGAAATGTAAGCAAAAGGTAAAGTATGACACATTCTGAATGAAAATGAAGCATAGCTTTAAAGATTTACCTTGCTCTTGAAGAGAATTTTCATCATCTAGGATTTTAAACAAAAAATATAATAAATTTAAGATTTTATTTAACTGATTCCAACTCTGTACTTGTATAAAACAATATATATATATATATATATATATATATATATATATATATATAAGAGAATGCTGGGGAAATTAAGATTTACATTATACACAAAACACATGTATATGTCGTTTCAATATAATGAGCCATCATTTCCGAAAGTAGAACCCTAGTCCCCATCATGTACTAAACAAGAAGTAAATCGGAAATTAACCAACCAATTGAATTCTTTCCTTTTCAGTGTAGCACATGCTTGATGAGCTGATGTCCTAAACAGGTAAAACTTGAGAATTCAACCATCCATGACCATATGGCTCACTGACTATGTTAGCAAGACTTTATTACCCACAAAACTTTTTTCCCAGAAGACAAGCTTTTCAAACAAGGATTGCTTATTTTCATGAAACTATCCAAAACCCTTTTAATCAAACACAAGTTTGTCCAATTCTCTAAAGCCATTACTGTTTATTCTTGATGATATTTTCATAGGTCCTCCATCATATCGTAAGTTGTACATTTTACACAATCTTAATGAAGACCTCATTCCACCAACCAGAACCCAGAACTTTGTTTGAATATTCCAATTTTGCCTCTTGTTTTTAACTAATGAATTAAAGAAAAGTGGACTTTATTTCATTACATAAATAAGAAACTCATTTTTTTCACCAACAGATTGTTTTGATAGTATCTCGAAGTACCCAAATTTTGCTAGCCTTTCAAGATATATTTTCACTCAGAAGTTGCTTAGATTTTGGTAAAGAAATGTTCTGATTGGAGCTCTGCACTTCACTGAACTGTAATGCTTTTCCTGGGAAGCATGTGTATTTGGGAAACAGCAGAAGAACCTATGAATCAAACTTTCATCAAACATGAAGGTTTAATAAGAATTATCAATATTTCTAAATGTTCAGGTATTTGTTAGAAAGAAAAAGAATATCTAGGTGAATTATAAAATTTTCACCCTATCGCCAGATGAAGGTTCTATGGTAATATGCAAGATATTCATCAGTATGGCTATAGGGTTTCGCCATTTTCGGCTCCCTCTCATCAGTTGCCCAAAGCCCCACATTGGAGCACCAGACTGAACTCCCAAGGTCCAAATGACGAGCAGAAAGAGGGAGAACATGAGCAAGGAAGTCAGGACCGCAAGGGGTGCACCCACGCACCGAGATGGTGGGGCTGATCTAATCGGAGGTCACCAAGGTCAGCTGGACTGGGACTGAAAAAGCACGGGATAAATCCGGACTCCCTGAACAAGGCGGACAATGAGGGCTGCTGAGAAGCCAAGGACAATGGCACTGGATTTTGATCCTACTACGTATACTGGCTTTGGGGGGGGGAGGGGCTAGCCTGTTTGGATGCTCACCTTCCTAGACCTGGATGGAGGGGGGAGGAACTTGGACTTCCCACAAGGCAGGGAATCCTTACTGCTCTTCAGACAGGAGAGGGAGGGGGAGTGGAGGGGAGGGAGGTAAATGGGAGAGGGGGAGGAGGCGGAAATTTTTAATAAAAAAAAATGAAAGAAAAATTCACCCTATTCACACAGAGAGTTAGTGTTTAAAATTGCTGCATGTTCAAATAATAAACATTACATTGTAAAGATATGTTCTTAGAATATACAGCCAGATTTTCAGGCACATGTCTTTGCCATCAGTGAAAAAAAAATGATACAGAAACTAATGTTGTCTACCCTGTTAATGGCCTGCTCTCTGAATATTAACTAATTTCTTATAAGAAATATAAGTAGTCCAATTCTACTCTTTTCCATGAATTTCAGTCCCATTTCCCCTCTTACCTTCAATGGTCCTCTGAGCTGAAGTCAGGGCAAGCAGGGCCATAGAGACCAGAAGGAGAAGCATCCTGGAGGGAGCCATGGTGTCTCTTTCTTTTGATGCTCCGAGGAACTTCAGCACAGCCTTTATAAGACCCAGCAAAACAATGTCTCCTTGAAGACCATGAATTGAGCACTTCCCATCCATATATGATTTGTTACTTGAGCCTCAGCCAGACTAGTTGGATTAGACTAAAGAAGGGTGGGTTGTGTTCTTCAAAGAAAACTAATAATTTCTTCAGGTTCTTTGAAACAATGGCTCATTCTCCTCATTTATTAATTCTAGGTGTTACTAATTGTCTTCCATGTTTAACATTCTACCTAGAAGTGCACTTCTCTGTTTTATTACAGGCTCTAACACTGTTCTAACTTTCCACAGTGTCATTGACTTCAAGATAGTTTTTTATAGAATGAGCCAAGAAAATCAAAATGAAAGCAGACTCTAAAAGAAAAACAGAAACTCAATCAAAAGAGGGAAGCATGAGTCAAGAAAACCTATGATAAGATATCTTCTATGACTTGGAAAACTTCAAGAGTAGTTGCCAATAAGAACAAACCTAATATTAATGACTGGGTTGGAAAACAACATTCTGTTAGGGTCACTCAGTGAACTAAATATGTTCATCTTGGAAAGACAAGATTACAACTAAGTACACCTCTCATTCTTAGTGATATAGAACAAAGAGCACTTTTGTTTGAATCCTTCTAGAAACTGCGACTATCAACTAACAAAAGAACATTTTGTTGGTAATATAAAAGTAATTCTATAGTATTCTTGAAATTATCTTAAACAATTTTAGTTCATTTTTTAAATTGTCTTAATATTTTTAAATATCTCAGAAGAGTATGAGTAAATTTACTATAATTATTGATACTTCAAAGAATTAATTTGGATTCTCCATTAAAAGGAACTATGGGGCAGTTTCATACATAGACACACCTAATAGGTATCTTTATTGTCTATCTCACCATTATGTTCTTCTTTTCTCTCAAATGCTCTCTTCTTGGCTCTTTCTAAGAAAGATGTCATTGCCTTCCCACCATATCCTTAAAATATGCCCTTAAATATACTATTTTAATCTTGCTTCTTTTTCAAGGTACTTCACCTTTATTTTCTTTCATTTCACTTCAGCTTAATTTTTAAACATATGCATCTCTCTTTTGTCTTTATTCTCTATATAAGCACTCAATAGATAATAAATCGAACAATAAATAGACTGATCAGTAAGAGATAGTCATAGAGATGAATGTGTAATAGATGATAGATAGGTGATAACTAGATAATAGATGATAGATGGATGGATAGATAGATGATAGATAGATGATGATAGATAGATGATAGATAGATAGATAGATAGATAGATAGATAGATAGATAGATAGATAGATAGATGAAGATAAATAGGCATGTAGATGGAGCGGCAGGGCTACGTCCTGCCACTTGGCTAGCATTACACCCAAAATAAGTACATGGTAACTGTATTCATTCAAACACTGCCTGGCCCATTAGTTCCAGCCTCTTATTGGCTAACTTTTCACATCTTGCTTTAACGCATATTTAGTAATCTATATATCACCATGAGGTGGTTGCTTACCAGGAGAGATCTTAACCTGCATCTGTCTTGGAGAGAAGAAGCATGGTGACTCACTATGGCAACTGCCTGAAGCGTCTGCCTGACTCCCTTTCTTTCTCCCACAATTCTGTTCTGTCTACTCCGCCTACCTAATTTTCTGTCCCATTAAAGGGCCAAGGCAGTTTCTTTATTAATTAACCAATGAAATCATCAGATAGATAGAAGACACACCTACATCATAGGCAGATAAGTGGATTAATGTACAAATATATTATAATATACTTAGTGGGAACCAAGGTTTATTCTATTTATTGTGCACAGGTACTAACTCACTTAATCATTATATATTTAACTTTTAAAATATTTAACGTATTTATTATGTTAATGTGAACTTTAATGTTATATATAAAGGAACTTGGTTTGCATTTACTTTTCAAAACTTTTCTTGGGACTGGTAAGATGCTTCAGGGAATTAACAGCTCCTCACTTCTAGTGGTTGAATTCCCTGTTATGGGTGCTGGGAACTAAACTGGGGTCCTCTGGAAAACCAGCAAGCATTCTTAAACTCTGATTCATCTCTTTGTGATACCAAAACTAATTTCTTACCAGTAAAACATCATGTTGATAAAAAAAAATTGGTTTTAATGATGGTGGGTTAGAAATGTAGCAAAATACATGCATTTCTTTGATTCATCAGTGTTCCAACTTTGACTCTGTTGATGCCAGTCATTTTTATCAGTTCACTTCTCACATCTGTAGTCATCATTCTGCAGTTGGCTGATTGTCAGGTGTAATGTAAAACCTCATATCAGATGCTTCAATGACTAGGTGTTGAGAGAATAAGATTTGTAGCCATGGCTTTTTATTTCATAGACCAGTCACAACACTAACCTTTCTGAATTAGATATGCAAGAGGAAAATTCGTAAGCTGTTATGAAAAAAGTTTAATAGTCCCTCATTAGCCAATGATTAACTTTGATTTCAGAATTCTGGAGTTATGATTTCAGTAGTTTCTGAATAGAACTCAAGGAACCTCCTGTGAAGAAAGGACAAAGGCAGATGGTTTCTTTCTGAGATACATTTTACAGAGTCATAATAGGCAAGCCCATCCTTCTTCCTCTGTGTCACAGTGGCTAGAATGCATAAAAAAGGACAAAAAGGGACAGTGCAGGCCAGTAACAGAGACTCGGGCCTACAATCTCAATGCTGAGGTGTGAAGACAGGTAGATTGGAAGTTCAAGAGTAGCCTGGGCTACCTCATAAGGACCTGTCTCAGAAAATAAAACCAGAGTGAAAGAGACAAGACAGAAATCAGAAAAAAAAGAGGGGGAGGGAAGGGAATGGAGGGGAGCAGCGGGGGACAGTGGAAGGGAGGAGAAGGAAAGGAAAGGGAGAGGAGGCAAATCTGTAGCTCCATTAAGTATGCAACAGGAGGTAAGGGAATGATGCTGAAGACAGGTGTCAGCAGAGGTTCGTCTAGAAAGCACATTTAAGTCAGAATTTGTGCTTAGCTATGAATTTCAAGTATGCTTTGAGATTTGTAGAACAACTTTGAGATTTGTAGAACAAACTGACATTGAACTCTTTTTATTAAATTCCTGGGGAATGGGCCATGCTCCCTCAAGGAACTGTTTTGACTGACAACAAGAGTGTGGGAACTTATTGCTCATTCTTTACACCTATTTGGGAATAGACCCAAAGCCACCCTTTCACCACAAAAGGTTCTGCTTTAAGTAATCTGAACCATAAATAAAACATAACATAATTCAGCCATCAAAAATAATTTAGAACATCACAATAGAGAAGGGTATCCAAATTAATTATTAACTAAAAATAAAAATTATCTCACTTTTGCATGAAAAAAATCTTTTTACCTCTCTACCCATGCACCTATTTCTCTATATGTCTTTCTGTCTAGCATATTTCATTATCTTGTTATGAGTATACTTATTTCATGGATAAATATTATATATGCATATATATTACCCATATCAGACACTGTTGTCAGGAAATGTGTGAAATTATAGACAAATTATTATTTATTGGTTTCTTTTTTGTAAGTAAGATTGTAGAGGTCATTTGGACTGTTTGTTTGTTTGTTTGTTTGTTTGTTTGTTGAGACACAGTTTCTCTGTGTAACAGTCCTACCTGTTCTGGAACTAGCTCTTGTAGACCAGGCTGGCCTCAAACTCACAGAGATCCACCTGCCTAAGCCTTCTGAGTGCTGGAATTAAAGGTGTGCACCATCACCACCCAGCTATCATTCGGACTTTTTTTTATCCTTCTATATTGTTAAAATTTTTATAGTGATAACTTCTTACATTTTAAAAAATTCCAACAAAAATTAAGAGCCTTGCCAGCACACTCTGACCTGACACACTCAGAGGACCATGCTAGGATTTTCCACAGCCTCAACTTTCTCCTTCATCCTTTACTTTTTCCATCTTATATCTTGGCCTTAGCAGTGACCTTGAGCTTTTTAGCAGTGACATTTAGCCTGAAGCTTGTTCCAGTCAACAATTGGTACACTCTTTTCCATTATCCAATAATGAATGGGTCTCGTGCCTTAATTCCATTTTCCCTATGAAGGTATGTCCTTCACTATAATTCTTTAATTACAGACCTTTCTTCCAAATATTATGCTTTCACCTGAAGTTGTTTTGAATTTCTGGAAGTTATGGCCTTGATTCAGTTCTTATGACTACCATGATGATATTTTGTAATTAATTCTTTGTGAATCTGGTTTGTATGAACAAACAATTGTGTCTTTGGAGTTATTCAATTATTAACATAACTCTTGGAAATCTTGCAAAGCAGGTACCATTATCACACTAATGATTTAAGTGAATAAATTGAAGTGTAGATTATATTTGTCTGGGAAGTTTTGGAGATGAGATTTTACTTACTTTATTCATCAACCAACAAAAGCAACACACATACAAGAAGGACATTTTACATCATCTTGCCTTATCCTTTTAATTTTAGCAAAATTTCTGAGTTAATCCTCTATATTACACCATATACTATTGTTTGTTTATCTTTATTTTGTTACAGTTCATTTTAATTTCTGTTATAGTCTTGATATGCTAGTGAATTTCTCAAATGGACTAACAATTTTTGGTCATTGTTCTTTGAACACAGAACATATAGAGAAGCGGGTTTTTTTCTCCTAGTGTTTGGTTTCGACTTTTGAATCCTTGACTGTTTCTAGTTTTTGATCTTGATAAAAATATTTTGTAAAAAATACAAATTGTCTGATGCTCAGGGCAAGCAACACCATAACCATCTATGCTTTAGATTCTAAAGTTCACTAGAAAATCATAGCTTGATGGGAAACGTGGGGCCATAAAAATTAGTGCCAGTGGGAGGCAGCAAGGAGCAAAAGGCAAAATACATCTGAATCTCAAATCAAATTTTACATCAGGTCAGCAGCCCCTTTAGAGTCCTATTTTTTAAATACATATTATTTCCAAATTTTATTTATGAAAGATTTACTCATCTATGTTTGTTTATATGATGTGAAATTTTCTTAATAATTTAATCAAATATCTATAGATTAAATTCTATATGAAAAAGAAAAATGTTTCAGCACATGATGGCTACAAAAAATAAAATAAAAATGTTTAGATTTTTGTACATGCCAAGTTTGAAAAGTGAGTACTGGAAAGACACATTTTATACAAATTGCAACCCAAAGAGACAGGTGACATGTTAAATCATGAAACAAGTGTTAACAAATCTGAGAAGATTGATTTCTATGCAATAACAAAGCAGAAAGAAAATGGCAAAGTTTGCAAATGCTTAGACATTTAATAACCCATCTTTGAATGTGATGGATCAGAAGAAGAACTTAGATTACATCTTGATTCAGGAAAACCATACAAAGAAGAGAGCTTCATGATAAACATTTAAATTTTAAAAGCAATAAAGTGCTATGGGGTATCCACCAGAGAAGACTCTATGGACACAGTTTTAAGCCAAGAGAAAGTCTTTATTAGCTGGCTGGAAACCACAATGGCTGTTCAGGATCCTAGTGTAGTCTCAAGCCTTTCTCAGGGTGGTATTTTAAGCATAAAAACAATGTCCTGGGTTGATATGCTTCAATTAACAAGAACAGTTAGCCAGACACAGAACTACAGAATCCAAAAAGCAAAGTTAGTACATTTAGAAACATTCCCAGAACTGTGGACTCTGATAAGTTAAGTCTTTGTTTTCATTTTGACAGGTGGTACTGTCTACATGCTGAGTTTTATGATCTGAAAGACATTTCCCACATGGAATCAGTTTGTTCACGCCTGGGAGCCTGTTACAGAAAGGACTTAACCTCTATAAACTTCAAACATATAAGAAAAACAGAAAAAAAGCCTATATTACAAAAGACACAAATAACAATCAAACAAAGGGTCCTAAAACAGAAAATGAGGGGAAAAATATAAACACAATAGAAAGTGCAATAAAAATAAGACTTGCTTTTTCAAAAATAAATAAACAAAGTTGACAAACTTTAACAAGACTCAAGAAAGCCAAAAGACAAAAAAAAATTATGGGAAGTAATTATGAAGACTTACTCAGCAACAAATTGGAGAGCAGAAAACAATTTTTTTAAATTATTAGATGCATAGTTACAGGGATGGAGTTAGAACTTAGTGGTAGATCCCTTATGAAGCATACACAAAGCCCTGGGTAAGAGCAATCTGGGGCACATGACCACCACAGATTGTTTCTCACCAAACTGAATGGAAGAGCCCTTTTCTGACTGTTGAACTATGATATAGACTTGCCCTGCCTGGAAGTCATTGTGATGGAGCCCAGAAATTTAATCTCCGTGGCAAGCCTTTGCAGGCCTGAGTGCACTGGTGCCATTGTCAAGATGTCAAATCTGCTAAGCTCAAGCAAAAAGGACTGTAGCAGAAAGTATTTGGATGAGAGTTTAGTATTGATTGCCACCAATGCCTACGCATACGTTATTGTTATATACACTGTCACACACACCCTGACCATCACCTCCAACACACTGCTATGCACCAAATGGACTATTAGGTGGCTAGTGCTGATCTGGACCCATTGCCTAGAACAGTTATAATGTGCTCTACAGATAGCTTCACCAGCCAGGTGTGCAGCACACACCTGTACCCCTTGCCCTGGATCATGAATTCTATCTCAACCTGCAAGACATGTGAGAGCCTGTTTCAAAACATCTAAAAATAGCAAAGTCTGATGACACAGAACTGCTGTCAGAGCTACTCAACAGGCTGAGGCAGGAAGATCATAAATTCCAGGACAGCCTAGGTTACAGCATAAGTTCAAGGCCAGCTTCAGTAACTTAGGAAAACCCTGACTCAAAATAAGAATAAAAAAATGAATATGTCTGGGGAGAGGCTCAGTGGATAAAATGCTTGCTGTGCAAGAATGAAGACTGGAATTCAGATCCTCTGAACCCACATGAAAAGCAGAAGCCACCCGTATTTCTAGCAGTCAAGAGAAAGAGCCAGAGGATTGCCAAGGCAGAAATCCAGACAGAATTTTTAAACTCTGGGTTCAGCAAGTGGCTTGATCCCAATAAATAAACTGTAAGGCAATCAAGAAAGACACTTGACACACAACTTCAGTCCTCAAAAACACACCTGCACACACATGGAAATGAATAGATTAAAATGATAGATGAGAGAGATAGATGATGATGATAGATAGATAGATAGATAGATGATAGATGGATGATAGATAGATAGATGATAGATAGATAGATAGATAGATAGATAGATAGATAGATAGATAGATAGATAGATAGAAAATGGCAAGAATATCTCTGTACTAGAGGACTTGCCTAGTATGTTTTAGGCCCTGAGATCAAACCCCAGTACCAGAAGTGGATAGTGAGTTCTCTTCAGCCTCTGTTATTGTGCCATCTGTTGAACACTGCTGTGATAGGAGAAGATTGGGTAGCAGGTATAGCTCATATTATCACCACTAAATGAGTCACTCACAGCTGACCCATTATCCTAGAAGCACCCTTGGCTCATGTTAGCATTAACCATGAACATAACACAGCATCATCTGTTCATATGGTGAGTGGCTGGGACTCATAGTATTCAGTCAGGAGCCTCACAGCAAATATGGTGCATCTATACAGCTGGATTTGAGTTGATACAAAGATTTTGAAGAAACATCTTAATATGAGGAGACTTATTATAAAATGGAATTCTGTATGTCCTTAAGACAAAATATCAGTTCAAGGCATCTGCCACGTCCACAGCAGTGACTGCCGTGTAGTGACAAATGCCATTACTCTGGCCAGCACACGCTGAAGGATTGGGGTTAGAGCTTCTTGGAGCGAAGCCCCAGGCGGTCCCCTAGCAATCAGCTACCGTGATGGGATCTGATTCAGGTAGAACAAAGTGGCCTTGGAACTGGCCCTGAAAGCGAGCCCTCCTGCTACTCTGCGTACTCTTTCTTTGTATTTCTTATCTTTCCTGTTTACAGATGACTGCTACCATGAATCCTAGAGAACAAAATGACACAGAGGATACTGATCTACTTGACTCTGCGCCACCGTTTATTCAGGCTGTTGCTCAGGAGTTTGAGAAAACTAACATACACCCACAACATAACCTAGGGAGGATACATTCAGTACTTGATTAATGGTCAGTGGTGGACAGCCCCGCGCTGGACACCAGAGTCTGGAAATTACCTGGATCCCCTTCCTTACACAGGAGGGTATGATGAATTGGGTAATAGATGGGTTAATCATGAAGGGAAAAGGCAATTATGGAATACACTGCTATGCCCACGGCTGTCACGCCTATGTAGCAGAAAAATGCCGCTAAGGTGGAGCGACGCTGAAGGGTTGGGGTCTGCGCTCCCAGGAGTTGAGCCCCAGGCAGTTCCCTGGCAATCAGCCACAGTCATGATTCCGGATCAGCAAACTCGCCCTGGCTAGCCCTGGCGCTGTATTGAGCTTTCTGTTCCTTCTTTGTTTCTGTATAGTTCTTTTGTCTTGCCAGCAGATCAAGAAGTTTCAAGACATTACCAATAATAATAATAATCAAACTACTGAGACATATTGGACTCTGGCTCGCTCTCTGGGAAAACTTATGGATACCCTAAAACAAAAGAAGTTCATGATGGGAGAGGCTAGCCAGAATGAGAAACCCCCAGGTACATTTTAGATAAGAGAAAAAGGCAGGATTCTTGACATTAAAAAACCAATTATTCACCATCGGAGCAAGCCTTGGGAGTATAACCCTAAAAAATGGTGTTTTGGGTTACCATGAGAACAGATATGATTTAGGGCTATGAGAAAATAGTTGGTTAATGGTGTGAGACAGATTTCAAAAAAGAGCTCTGCTCACCTGGCCCTAACCACAAGACATACTGAAAACAATCAATTGTCTGCTTTTGATTATTGCCTATAATCATTCTTCTCATGTAATTTGTTTGCCAACTTCCTTCTGTGATCCTATAAAACTGATGCTTGAACTTCAGTAAATTTGCAGCAGCATATTCAACCTTATTGAGTGTGTCTGTCTGTCATTTCCTCGCCGATTCCTGATTTCTCCTAGCCTTCACCCCTGTTCTCCCGCGGTCGGTGGTCTCCACGAGAGGCGGTCCGTGGCAGGTGGCGCCCAAACAGGGACTTGAAGGCCAGGTAATCTTTCTTTCTTTCTCCCTCGAAATCA
The DNA here is from genome assembly GCF_903992535.2 of Arvicola amphibius. Classification (NCBI taxonomy): domain Eukaryota; kingdom Metazoa; phylum Chordata; class Mammalia; order Rodentia; family Cricetidae; genus Arvicola; species Arvicola amphibius. The sequence goes on from NC_052048.2 coordinate 18,519,799, forward strand.
GGTACGGCTTTTACCAGGGAACTGCAGTCCCGCCGGTAAAGGATCACCGGTTAAGAGTAAGTAATCACAGGAAACATGGGGCTTACTGACTTAAAGCAGAAACATGTAATGACAAATAGAGAACTGAAAGTATTGGAGCAGTCTTTGGGGAATTTCTTTACAGACATGCTCCTTAAACAATTGGCATGGGAAAAGGCCAATGCTCTATGCCAGGACCTTATAAGGCCCATCAGAAAGACAGGAACCATACAGGACTATACTAAAGCCTGTACAGAAGCCTCACCAGCAATAGTCCAGGGTATAGCCTATGCTGTAGTCATGAGAAGACAGGAATTCAGCGCCAATGGAGGAGGTCAAAAGAACCCCTCAGCTCCCACTTGTTATAAATGTGGGGAATCAAGTCATGTACAAAAGAATTGCTCTGGGGAAAGGAAGGAGGGCAAAAGAGGCCCTCTCCCAGGTAATTGTCCAAGATGTCAAAAAGGAAGACACTGGAAAAATAAATGTAAATCCAAACTCTATAAGGATGGAATGCTTTTAGATAAGAATAAAAAATTAAAATTAATATTAAAAAAAAGATTCTAGGCAAATATAAAACAAAAAGTCTGAGATCATGGTCAGAAAAAAATTAACAAAAAACTTCTAAAAAGGAGCATTAGGAGCTAAGGACACTCTCTGTGCCTCTTTTCTTTTCTGAGCTAAGTTCTTCACTGTGATAACACTCAAGGTCTCTTCTGCTGGCCAGCAGTTTTCTGTCTTAACTCTTTCCTGTCCTAATGCTGCTTATAAAAAGTGTCAAATTATGCCAACCTGTAACTTTAAAAAACACTAATTTTAAAATAAATGTTAAAGATACATTATGTATTGTCAAAATTTTTAAAAGGTTTTTAATAGAGGTTTTTATAATGTCTAAAAACCAAAAAGGATGGAAGACTAAAATAATAATAATAATAATAATAATAATAATAATATTAATAGGGGTTTATCTAAAAATGTCTGACTTAACCAATAAAACAAAGATGAGAGAGAACAAACCTAAAAATTACAAAAGGTATATAAAAGGTCACAAAAGGTATATAAAAAATTATAAAAGGCCAAAAGATGTTTACTGTACCTAAATGTTTAACTGTTAATTCTGGCTTTAAAAAGGCTTTGTTTGCCTTGTTAAAGGGTCATGGTTATTTCTTTAAAAAATTATGTATGCTTGTTTTGTTAAAAATTAAGCTTTGGTAATTGTAAGTTTTATACTTGTAATTTTTCTCTGAGCTCTGGTCATTAGATTTGGGTTCACAAAAATTTGGATGTCTTTTTAATATAAATAATGTTAAAACTGTTTTATGCTGTTCTTTATTGATATACAAGAATGTCAGTTACCACCGGAAATAGCTGGGACTAGACTCCCAAAAAAAAAACAGTTACAAAGAAAAACAAAAAGGACAGGTGATAATCACCAAAAGTGTCAATTACAATAAAATAGGTTATAAAACATAAAGTCTTATAAAATGTTTCATATTGTTAATGTTTAGATTTTAGCCTCATTGTCTTTGCTAAAATCATTAATCTAAAGGTTCAATCTGACAAAAATATGGTATATAGTTCTGGTCTGTTAAGAATACAAGTTAATAATTAGTCATCCTCAAAGTACTGGTATAAGTACAAGTAATTTAAAATAATAAAGTTTGTCTAATCACAGATACCTGGACAGCCCTAAATACTTCAAAAATCTATAGAAAATAGCATTTAAAATAAAGTTTTAAAAGGCTTATATCAAACAAAAACTCTGAGATCCTAACAGTGACCCAAAGAAGACTATGGGACACCACGATGTCTCCGCCTGGATAACAACGACGCTGACCACTGGGCAAGACGACCCCCAGTGCAACACCAGCTGCCAGGACCGGGTCCAGACTATGGACAAACAGCAGGACCTTGAAAAATTGATTGCACCACTTTTACCTACACAAAATAAGGTCAGTCTTTTCTGTGTCCCTCTTCCACAGAAACCAATCAATCACCTTCTGGGTCTGGTAAAGACTGCTGTTCTGATACTTCTGTCTCCAATGCTATGGAAACCTAGGCACCTGCAGAAGGACTGCAGGAAGCCGCGGGGAGCAGCAGCAGGGCAAAGGGGAACTCCCGACTTATGCCCACGCTGCAAAAAGAAAAATCATTAAAATGATAAATGTAAGTCAAAGTTCCACAAAGACGGTTCCCCTCTTGAAGAGGAGGAAAAAGAGGAACTCACAGAGTCAAAAAACTAAGTCAGGGGTGCTCTCCTAACCCTGCACCCAAGGGAGAGGAGAAGCCCATACAGAGGCAAAAGTTAAATCCTGATGCTCCTAAATTCACTATTCATGATTTGCCCAGAGCTACTCCTGGAAATGCTGGCTTAGACTTAGCCAGTGCTAAGGATATGATACTGTCCAAATGGGACGGACTGGCACTGATGCCAACTAACGTGAAAGGCACACTCCTGCCACAAACGGTGGGACTCATAATAGGAAGGAGCTGTAATTATCTAAAAAACTTTAAAGTATTGCCTGGTGTTCTGGATGCGGACACCGAGAATGATATTAAGGTAATGATTAAGACTTTAGCTGAGACAATTCAGATTCACAAAGGACAGCGTATAGCACAGTTGCTGCTCCTGCCTTATATTAAACTGCCAAATCAGGTAATGAAACAAGAGAGAGGCCAGGGTCAATTTGGTTCCTCAGAAGGAGCTTTTTGGATACAAGACCTGGGACAAAGGTCATTCAAGGCCATCACTATAAATGAAAAAAAAAAAATGGGGTCTCCTGGATACAGGAGCTGACAGAACATGCATAGCTGCCCCTGACTGGCCGTGGTCATGGCCTATCTACAAAACTGGCTCTTCACTATTGGGGCTAGGATCAGTTACAGGAGTGATGCAAAGCTCTACACATCTAAAATGGAAATGTGATGGTAAAAAAGGGCTGATCCAGCCCTATGTGCTTCCTTCTTTGCCCTTTACCCTATGGGGAAGGGACATCCTAGAGTCCATGGATGTTAGACTGGTAACCTCAGATCAACTTAGCTGTCAAAATTTTTCATAGGGGCCACTGCAGAAGGGTTGTATGCTGATAAAATAGAATGGCTAACTCAGGAGCCTGTCTGGGTAAGTCAATGGCCCCTAACAGAAAAAAAAATACAGGCTCTAAAATAACTAGTACAAAAACAGTTAAAAAAAGGCCACATAGTGAAATCAAATAGCCGGTGGAACACTCCAGTGTTCATAATAAAGAAAAAGTCTAAAAAATGGAGATTATTACAGGACCTAAGAGCTGTAAATGCAGTAATGAAAGGTATGGGTCCTTTACAGCCTGGCTTGCCATCCCCTTATAAAATTTACAAGACATGTAAAATTTGTTTTTCCAGTTTGGTTCTCAAAAGAACCATTAGATCGGGCTCTCTGTATTTTTACAGACGGCTCTTCCTCAGAAAGGGCTATGGTTTTCACACAAGAAGGTGAAATACCTGTTAAAACAGAAAACAAGACTTCTGCTCAGCAAGCAAAAATTAGAGCTGTAATTTTAGCTCAGGACAATGCTATGACAGATTATTATACACAAAAAGGTGTGTTTTCAATGCAAAAAGCACTGGAGAGTCATGCTATTCATCATCAAAATGCATTAGCATTAAAAAGAATGTTTTCTCTCACAAGAGAACAAGCAAGACAGAACATGAGACTCTTAATCTCAGGGTCGTGGGTTCGAGTCCCACGTTGGGCACATGAATATAATACAGTCCTCCCTAAAGTAATGTGAAAGGACCTGCTTTCCGAAACCTGAAGGGCCGGACGTCCTAATAACATTGGGGCGAGGGTATGCTTGTATTTTCCCACAGGATGCCGACTCCCCCATCTGGATCCCAGACAGACTCGTCCTGGCGGTCGCTGGAAGTACAGCACAAAAAAAGAAAATGGAAAAAACAAAAAAAACGGCTGACATGACAGATAAAAAAAATAAAACTAACTTCGCCGAGAAATCGAAAAATGACTTGGACAAAAATAAAACACCTGGTAAAAGAAGCGAAAGGCTTACTTAAAGAGCAGGGAAAGCCCCTAACTGCAAGCATGTACTTTCTTGCTTTCCTGGCATTGATCGCAGCTCCCCCGGGGGCTGAGGATGTTGCCTTTTGGGGCCTATGTGCCTCATCCGCCGATTTTGCAGCCTGTGGGTTGATTAGACAGGGAGCCAATTAAGATATTAACCAATGATTCAGTCAGACTAGATGGGTCCCAGGACTCTAAAGCAAGGTCTCGCTCGTCCTCTTTGATAACCTTTGAGGGCAGAGCAGATTCGCTACCGATTTGCCTCACGCTGCAGGGGAAGGCTGTGTGAGTACAGGCTATAGGACCTTCCTTACTGCCGATCCTGATGAAGGAAGTGCCGATAAGCGATGGATCTGAAAAACACAGATGCAGACTTTAGGGGATCCCTCCTATAATGAGAACTCTATTAAAGTAAAGGAAATGCCTATAGATCCTTGTATTCAAAAATACCGTGACAAGGATCAGTTTTGGGACTCCTCCTTAACTAAGTTTCCTGCTTAGCTTACCTGTGGATTTTCTAATGCTGCCACATGGTATCAACCAAAAAATTCATCCTTAAAGATATGGGATTATTCTAATTCAAATGGTCAGAAAAATGTTTATAAAAATTATATAACTATACATAAAAATAAATTTCATAAATATTCTTATAATGAAAGGGGAACCACTAAGAAGATGATTTTCCCCTGGTTTTGTTAAACCCACATGGTATGCTCAAAAAGAAAATGTTACTAAAAAACATGCTGATTTGTTTAGACTTGTTGCTTCTGCCAATATGTTTTTAAAAAAGAAACCCAACACCACTAAAGCTCTTCCTTATGGAATTAGGGCTTGTATTTCATATCCTAATGCTTTGCTTTTAGGACAGCAAATTCATGTTAAAATCTCTCAAGTGGGTAAATCTTACCATGTAAACTGCTACTCTTATAAAATTACTAATTGTATTACCTCTGCTGAACCTAAGGATTTAGGGGTGCTGTTAGTAGTCAGGAGACCTCTTTTTGTTATGCTTCCGGTTGATTCAGAAAAAGATCCTTGGTATGATAATTCAGCTTTACAAGTACTCACTACCCTAAATGACTTAATTAGGCCAAAAAGGTTTATAGCTGCTCTTATTTTAGAAATTACAGCCTTGATTTCCATAATTACAACCTTTGCTGTTGCTACTACTGCCTTAGTTCAAAAAATACATACAGCACATTATGTTAATAGTTTAAATAAAAATATAACTTCTGCTTTTCTTACACAGAAAGCAATAGATCAAAAATTAAAAACAAAGATTAATGTATTAAAAAAAATAATGTTAGCTCTTGGACAAGATATCTCTAATTTAAAGACCACTCTCTCTACTCGCTGTCACAGTAGTTTTAGGTCTATTTACATTACTCCTTTACCTTATAATAATTCACAACCTTGGGAGAAGGTAAAAGCTCATTTACAAGGACTATGGCAGGACAATGATATAACTCATGATATGGATACTCTTCAAAAGGATATTTCTGCCATTGTCAGACACACCTACAATTAGGAGGATTACAAGATTTAACAACACAAATAAAAGGAGGTTTAAAACACCTTAATCCTCTGGACTGGATCCAGTATTTCGTTCTCATTGGAGTCTTGATTTTAATTTTAGTCCTAGTCATCTTCTTATTCCCATGCCTTATAAAATGTCTCTTCTCCTCTTTACAGGCAGTAAAGCAGGAGATGTTCGAGCTTCATTTTTCTAATAAAAAAGGGAGACCTGCCACGTCCACAACAATGACTGCCGTGTAATGACAAATGCCATTACTCTGGCCAACACACGCTAAAGGATTGGGGTTAGAGCTTCTTGGAGCAAAGCCCCAGGCGGTCCCCTAGCAATCAGCTACCATGATGGGATCTGATTCAGGTAAAACAAAGTGGCCTTAAAACTGGCCCTAAAAGCGAGCCCTCCTGCTACTCTGCGTACTCTTTCTTTGTATTTCTTATCTTTCCTGTTTACAGATGACTGCTACCATGAATCCTAGAGAACAAAATGACACAGAGGATACTGATCTACTTGACTCTGCGCCACCGTTTATTCAGGCTGTTGCTCAGGAGTTTGAGAAAACTAACATACACCCACAACATAACCTAGGGAGGATACATTCAGTACTTGATTAATGGTCAATGGTGGACAGCCCCGCGCTGGACACCAGAGTCTAAAAATTACCTGGATCCCCTTCCTTACACAGGAGGGTATGATAAATTGGGTAATAGATGGGTTAATCATAAAAAAAAAAAGGCAATTATGAAATACACTGCTATGCCCACGGCTGTCACGCCTATGTAGCAAAAAAATGCCGCTAAGGTGGAGCGACGCTAAAGGGTTGGGGTCTGCGCTCCCAAGAGTTGAGCCCCAGGCAGTTCCCTGACAATCAGCCACAGTCATGATTCCGGATCAGCAAACTCGCCCTGGCTAGCCCTGGCGCTATATTGAGCTTTCTGTTCCTTCTTTGTTTCTGTATAGTTCTTTTGTCTTGCCAGCAGATCAAAAAGTTTCAAGACATTACCAATAATAATAATAATCAAACTACTGAGACATATTGGACTCTGGCTTGCTCTCTAAAAAAACTTATGGATACCCTAAAACAAAAAAAGTTCATGATAAAAGAGGCTAGCCAAAATAAAAAACCCCCAGGTACATTTTAGATAAGAAAAAAAGACAGGATTCTTGACATTAAAAAACCAATTATTCACCATCAAAACAAGCCTTGGGAGTATAACCCTAAAAAATGATGTTTTGGGTTACCATAAAAACAGATATGATTTAGGGCTATAAAAAAATAGTTGGTTAATGATGTGAGACAGATTTCAAAAAAGAGCTCTGCTCACCTGGCCCTAACCACAAGACATACTAAAAACAATCAATTGTCTGCTTTTGATTATTGCCTATAATCATTCTTCTCATGTAATTTGTTTGCCAACTTCCTTCTGTGATCCTATAAAACTGATGCTTAAACTTCAGTAAATTTACAGCAGCATATTCAACCTTATTAAATGTGTCTGTCTGTCATTTCCTCGCCGATTCCTGATTTCTCCTAGCCTTCACCCCTGTTCTCCCGCAGTCGATGGTCTCCACGAGAGGCGGTCCATGGCAGGCATCCCTCTGCCAGAGACCACACCCTAAGCGTCTTCCCTCCCCATGACATTAAATTCTCCTCCTCCTGCTTGTTAAAAAAAAAAACTCATGAATAAATCAGTGTAAGTCTCCTCTGCACATAAAATATTTGCATGCTCAAAAGAGGCCATAGGCAATACCCTTCGATGCCCCTAAGTCAAGTGTAGAAACACTTCCCATCAAGTATCCAGGGCTGCTGTGGATCCATCTCTCTAGGAAATCTCAGACCAGCTGAGCCCTCCCTTGGACCATGCACACCAAGTGCCTACAGGGTTTCTTGCCCTGTGTCAGCAGTGCTGTGTGAATAGACAGTGGAGAGCCCAAGATTCAAAGATGGCTGCTTAGAAGAATGTAGATAGGAATCATTCTAGAGAGTTCCACTGGGGATCTTCCCATTGTCTTTTTAGGAATTTGCCTAGACACCTAGGCCAGAGGTGCCTGGAGGTACTCTTTGATTAATAGAGGGTGTTTGTTTCTGTTTCAGGTCTGTTTGGTTTTCCTGGGGAAGTATGTATATTGATGGGGCTTCTTTGACCACAGCAGTGGTAGCAAGGTTGGACACTGTACACCTTCTCCCAGAAATGAGTCCCATACTCCCTATCTTTCTTATGCCAAAATGCATACATTCACTTAAAACATACACACAAAAAAATACACATCTCACACACGTATACATAGTACATATATATATATGCATACTACACAGCACAAATACACAAACATCAAACACACACACACATATGACACACCATATATACCACACAACAAATACACACCACACACATACACAATGCACAAACATATACATGCACACCACACACACAACACATATACACATTAACACACACCACACACAAACACACACACACATATATATATACCATGCACATACCCACATACATACACAGTACACACACATATAGATACAGCACACATACACACACACAGCACACATACAAACACCACACCACACACACGCACACACACACACACACACACACCTGTTCACCAGGGCTTCAGGATAGTGTTCACTGATGGCTGGCCTTCCTACTTTGAATTCAGTCACTACACTGACAGGAAGAGAGCATGTAATTACTGTCCCCAAAATTTCCTGGGTCCTAGACATTTGGGATGAAACTAGATACTTTTCTCTGAAGGTGGCTGCAGGTGTAGAGGAGCTCCCTGCAAATCAAGATAGTATTTCAGCCTCTCCACAGAGAGTCAAAGCCTAACAGGAAAGGACTCACTGACTCCACAGGATGAGAGCCAGATTTCTCTCTAGAAACCAGAAAGTTCAGCTGGAGAGCAGCCAACCCCAGAACATATTTGGGAAGAGAGAAGTCTTTTTGGCAACAGTGTGTCAAGGGGTGTAACTCAATGTCAGAGCACCTGCTTGCATGTGCAATGGATTGTATATGTAAGGTTTAAATCACAATGCAAATATATAAATAAATGTTGTCTGTCTGGCTTCACCCTGGAATCTGATGCCAGAAGCTGAGTGTATCCAAATAACTGGAACAGGCCACAGGGCTCAAGCATAGAAAGCAGCTCTCCAGCTGACCATCAGCCTTTATCCCGTCTAAAAACAGAGGCTTGTTCCTGTGCTATGTCCAGAAGATCAGCAGGTTTGGGGAGTATGGGGGAGAAATAATGCCATCTATGCCAGACAGTGATGCTTAATGAACATTGCATTACCAAATATAAAAAGTACTGTTGGGATACATAGTTTCCCTCAAGCAGAAACCAAGTCCTACATCTTGGGAGAATGTCTTCATGCTTAACAATAGAAAACAGAGTTTGAAGACACCCAGGTAAACATAGAGTCCCATGCCAACCAGAAATACATAAAGAGGCTTTGTCTAAAAATAAAGCAAGGAAGGAAGGAAGGAAAGAAGGAAGGAAGGAAGGAAGGAAGGAAGGAAGGAAGGAAGGAAGAAGGAAGGAATGAAGGAAGGAAGGAAGGAGGGAAGGAAAGATTATGTCACAGCATAAATATATAAATAAATGCTGTCTATCTGGCTTGACCCTGGAGTCTGATGCCAGATGCTGAGAATGGGTGAACACAACTGTTTCTAAACATGCTTCATTCAGTATTATAATGAGTCAAGTTTATTCTACATGCCTAAGAGCCATTCCTGGCTCCTCAGAAGTTCAATTAAACATTTCATCTGACACAAAAATTCTATGCTTTGCAGGCATCTGAGAAGAAGCTGCATTCCTAGCCACAGCAGATGTTGAGAAAAGGTGCCAGTGCTATGGAGCAATTACAGATGCTTAGCAAGGGTCAAACCGCTCTAACTCAAGAGTTGTTTAGGATGTGTGTGTGTGTGTGTGTGTGTGTGTGTGTGTGTGTGTGTGTGATTTGTGACTTGTATGTATATTGTGTGGCTTATGTGTATATGTTCCTATATGGTATGTATGTATATGTGTGTGAGTGTGGTGCATGTATGCGGATATGTGGTATGGATATTTATGTGGTGTGGTATGTGTGTGAGTGTGGTGTATGTGTGTGTAGTGTGTATATGTGTGTAGTCATGTGTGTGTGAGAGAGAGAGAGAGGGAGAGACAGAGAGAGAGAGAGAGAGAGAGAGAGAGAGACAGAGAGACAGAGAGACAGAGAGAGAGACAGAGAGCTTGCCTGGTATAAAAGCCAGAGTTGACATTCAGATGTATTTCTCTATCACTCCAACTGTACTATTTGATACAGGGTCTCTCTATGAATCTACCACTCTCTATTTTGTCTAGATTGGCTGGGCACTTGGGGTTAAAGTTGAATGTTAGCCTGTCCAGTTTTGCTCATGAGTGTGTAGGATCCAAACTCATGCTGCCAGTGGTTTCCTCCATACACCAATCCCATGTAGCCAGTTGTCCAGAAACTATTTTGATGGTAGCTTCTTGTGCTGCTTTAACTCAAGGGCAGTGTATCAAGTTCATTGGGAGGAAATGTGATAGCATTTATACTTTTTCCCCCAAAAGAGACTTCTCTCATCCATAAAACATTTTGCTGAGTTTCCCACCTGGGCATAGGTAGGGGCACTGGTTTGAAACTGGTTTTCAGATTTTCCATTTATAGATTCTGTTCATGGCATCTAGGAATTGAGACTCTAAGCAGAACAAATTCTAGTCATCTGGTGTACTGCATAAAATTGGAGTGTTGTTTTAACATGTTCTTTAAAAAGCATACATGTAATTCATCTCTGTGGATTTGATGAACATCTCCAAGAGGACTTTGAATTCTTGGCAGACACTAACCTGCAATGTCATGGTAACCTCCACACTCATGGCTTCAGTTCTGCAGGCTTCTAACACATTGAAAGGTAATTTGCAAGGGCAAAGAAATCCATCTGAGATCTGAATTTAGGAGACTAATGACAGTGTTTATTGACAAGGCAGTTACATCTTGCATCTTTTGTGGCTGGGCCAGGACTGCTGACCAAGCTTTTCTCTTCCCAGAATTTTCCTGTTCTCATTGACCCACCTCTACTTCTTTTTTTTTTTTTGGTTTATTTATTTTTATTTAAAAATTTCCATCTCCTCCCCTCCTCCTCCCCCTTCCCTCCCCTCCCCTCCACCCATACCCCCACCCTCCATCTCCAGGCCATGGAGCCATCAGGGTTCCCTACTCTATGTTAAGACCAAGGTCCTCCCAACTTCCCCCAGGTCCAGGAAGGTGATCAAGCAAGCTGACAAGGCTCCAACAGAGCCCGTCCATGCAGAGGTTTCAAAGCCCAGCACATTGTCCTTGGCTTCTCAGTCAGCCTCCACCATCGGCCACATTCAGAGAGTCCCGTTTGGTCTCATGTTCCATCAGTCCCATTCCAACTGGAGTTGGTGATCTCCCGTTAGTTCTGTCCCACCGTCTCCATGGGTGAACGCACCCCTCACGGTCCTGACTTTCTTTCTCATGTTCTCCCTCCTTCTGCTCTTCATCAGATCCTTGGGAGCTCAGTCCGGTGCTCCAATGTGGGGCTCAGTCCTTTTCTTCATCCATCGCCAGGTGGAGGTTCTATGGTGATATGCAAGAAATTCATCATTATGGTTATAGGATCTGGCCTTTTTCGGCTCCCTCTCCTCAGCTGCCCAAGGAACTAGCTGGGGACATCTCCCTGGAAACCCAGGAACCCCTCTAGAGTCAAGTCTCCTGACAACCCTCAGATGGCTCCCTAAATTAAGATATATGCTTCCCTGCTCCCATATCCACCCTTCCTGTATCCCAAGCATCCCATTCCTCCGAGCTCCCTCCATTCTCTCCTTCACACTTTTCTCTCCCCATCTTCCCTTGGCCCCGTCCCACCCCATCCCCAAGTTCCCAATTTTTGCCCAGCAATCTTGTCTACTTCCAATATCCAGGAGGATTACTATATGTTTTCCTTTGGGTTCACCTTCTTATTAACTTCTCAAGGATCCCAAATTATAGGTTCGATGTCCTTTAATTATGGCTAGACACAGATTATGAGTGAGTACATCCCATGTTCATCTTTTTGGGTCTGGGTTACCTCACTCAGAATAGTGTTTTCTATTTCCATCCATTTGCATGCAAAATTCAAGATGTCATTGTTTTTTACCTCTGAGTAGTATTCTAACATGTATATATTCCACAGTTTCTTCATCCATTCTTCCACTGAAGGGCATCTAGGTTGTTTCCAGGATCTGGCTATTAAAAATAATGCTGCTATGAGTCCAACAATGCCCACAATAACTCAGACATCTAGCGACCTTTCACCAGCACAACTCAAAGAAGGGAAACACACAAACTCTACTACAAAAAAAATGACCGGAGTTAACAACCACTGGTCATTTATATCACTGAATATCAATGGTCTCAATTCACCTATAAAAAGGCACAGGCTAAGAGATTGGATATGAAAACAGGATCCAACATTCTGCTGTTTACAAGAAACACACCTCAACCACAAAGACAGACATATACTCAGAGTAAAGGGTTAGGAAAAGGTTTCTCAAGCAAATATCCTAAGAAACAAGCGGGTGTGGCCATACTAATTTCTAACAAAGCTGACTTCAAACTAAAATCAATCAGAAGAGACGGAAAGGGACACTTTATACTCATTACAGGAAAAATCCATCAGAATGAAGTCTCAATCCTGAATATCTATGCCCCTAATATAAAAGCACCCACTTATGTAAAAGAAAAATTACTAGAACTCAAGGCAGCCATCAAATCACACATATTAATAGTAGGAGACTTCAACACTCCTCTCTCACCAATGGACAGGTCAATCAGACAGAAACCTAACAGAGAATTAAAAGACTTAATGGAGGTAATGAACCAAATGGACTTAACAGACATCTATAGAACATTCCACCCAAATAGAAAAGAATATACCTTCTTCTCTGTGGCTCACGGAACCTTTTCAAAAATTGATCATATACTCGGTTACAAAGCAAACTTCCACAGTTACAAAAAAATATTAGTAACCACCTGTGTCTTATCGGATCACCATGGATTAAAATTAGAATTCAACAACAACGCTACCCCCAGAAAGCCTACCAACTCATGGAAACTGAACAGTCAACTACTGAACCACACCTGGGTCAAGGAAGAAAGAAAGAAAGAAATGAAAGTCTTTCTTGAATTTAATGAAAACAAAGACACAACATACTCAAACCTATGGGACACAATGAAAGCAGTGCTAAGAGGAAAGTTCATAGCACTAAGTGCCCAGTTAAAGAAAACAGAGAAAGCACTCATTAGTGACTTAACAACACACCTGAAAGCTCTGGAAAAAAAGAAGCAGACTCACCTAGGAGGAGTAGAAGACTGGAAATAATCAAACTGAGAGCAGAAACCACCTCTACTTCTTGTCTGGTTGTCCCACCTATACTTTCTGCCTCGCTACTGCCAACCAGCATATATTTCAAATATAATTGACAAAATACAGACCATTGTCCCATACCAGAAATATTCTCATAATATTGAGTTGCAACACATAACCACTTAAATAAGAAAGTCTACATTAATGCAAGTATATGATCTGAAGATACGGCTCAGTAGCAGAATGGTGGACTAGCTTACACGAGTCCTACATCCAGTAACATGTGTCAATATAAAAATCAAAAAACTAACTAAAAAACTAAATAACTAACAAAAAACAGCTATCGCCTCAAAAAGAGATAGTTTAGAGTTTATTCTGGAGCCAAATATATAAAATAACAGTAATTAATTAATTAAAGCTCTTGCCTCAAAGAAGAGATAGTTTATATAATTAATTCTGGAGCCAACTATGGTCTGGGAACACAGGTTTAGGTTACTTTAAACTCCATGTTGCAGTGCAGTCTTAACTTCTTGAGGTTTTTATAGAAATACAGCAAAGAAAGTCATAATCTGACATGCTTTTCAGATTCATTGTTGTAAGCATCAGACAGGCAGATTACAGTTAAGTAGGGAAGCCTCTGTCAGCTTCTGGTGTTACCATGTGTTGTCTGATAACAATGATAGCTTTGTGGTGAGCAAAAGCTTGTGGTCTGGTCATACATCCCAAAAGTTTCATGTGATGATCACAAATAATATCAGATCACACAACAGGTGGACAATGAATGTGTTTATGGATCTAAAAATAGTTCAAGATAATTTATTCCAGATCTGTACTGTTCCAACCTCTCCACAGTCACAGAAAAGGGTCTGAAGCAATGTGAATGTTCTTCAGTAGAGGAATATGGGTCATTATTTAATATGTCTGTAATATGAAATCTCAAGCAACAGTTAAAAATGAGGTAGCTTTTGCAAATAGTTATGTAATTATCTTAAAGATGGATTATTAAGTAAGAAACTAAAAATGGAATGCAGTAGCTATATTATGACATAAAGTATATGATTAAATAAGTACATAAATAGTATTTTGTATTTATAAATATTCCTACCCAAGAATACACACAAAATGTGTGTATTCATATAAATCATATAGACTATAGTGGTACATCTAGTGAAGTTAGGAAAAATTTTTCTTTTTATATATATAAATTTTAAAGATATGTTTAGAACATGGAGAAATGGCTCAGAAGTAAAAAGCACATACTGCTGTTGCAGCATACCCAAGTTAAATTCCCAGCATCCATGTCTGGCTCCTCACAATCATCTGTGACTCCAGGTCCAGGAGATCTGGAACCCCCTCCTGGTTACTGTGGCACCTGCAGTCATGTACACATACCATCTACAGACACACACAGATAAACATAATTAAAAATAAATCTTTAAATAATATAAGCAAAATTTAAACTATGTTCATACTAAGAATTATTTTCTATTGAGAAACAAATAATAAATTTTTGAAATTGATAACTAAGTTAAATAAGTCAAGGTAATGGAAAATAGTCTGATTTAATGAACAATTAAAGTTATAAAAAAAATCAACCCTTTCTATAGCATAGTTCTAACACTACCTATGTGTAAAGGTAGTTGGAAACAAGATTAGCCCATTGCACTATGTAACTACAATTTCACTTCTTATCTGTGCTTTAGGGACACACCCTGAATGGACTCAGTAAAAGAAGACAGAACTGCAGCCTTGAAAAAGAAGTGGGATGAATTCAGACTTTGACCACAGCACATTACTGACCTATAGGCAAAGGTAGGCCACAAACTACTAATGATCACAATTTTCTTCATTTTTTTCTCTTCTTTATTTTCTTTTCTGTTATCTTGTTAGGGCCCAAGACCCCAGACCTGTAAGCCAAAAGAGTCTACAAGAGTTATTTTTCAGATTAAGACATAGTTTCAAGTCCCTGGAACAGGGCTTTCATATCTAAAAGAACATCTTGCGGTTGTCTGTGCCGCATTCTCCCCCAGATGGTATTTTTCAGACAACTTCCCCTTTGGCCTAGGGCTCAGCAGTTCTCCATTCCCCTCTAACCTTACCCCTCCCTGCCAGATCTACCCTATAAAAAACAGAACCCTGCTTGCAATAAACGGAACCTTGACGCATCTCAGACTGACTCTGTCTTTCCTTACGCGCTTGGTTCCCTTTCCCTTTCCCCCCATTATTCCTAGGTGATGCCTCCTCGAGACCCATGAATAACCTGGCCTGCTGGACGGGTCATTATCTTATCAAAGAAAATGCAACTTAATTGACACATACCATTAGAGATAATTTTAGAATTCTAAGAAGTTTTCTTGGGAAAATTATTAAAAAGAAACATATGCATAGATACCTGGGACGAATTTTGGTTTTGGAATTTCTTGCCTTCTATCCCAACATAGGAACAATTTAAAAAGTCTTCTGAGAAAGTGTTCCTATCAGCTTCTCTTTGATTTCAAACAAATAAATACCCATGTGATTCATAGACTCTCATGCAATTAAATGTCAGATTTAATTAAGTATTTCATAAATTAATGAGTTTCAAAATATAGAAAAACGAATAATTCTTCACACTTAAAGTGACATTATTGGCTCCCAGTGTTCTCACTAATCCATTATTTGCTTTAATTTGAGAAGATTAGCAAATGTCAGTGGCTTGGATTCCTTCCATTTATTTCCCCCAAAATAAATATCAATAGGTCAAATCAACATAAAATGAAATATTAAAATAATATTGACTTTTATTTCAATAATACATGAGCTCTTAGTACATGAACTCTTAGAATGAAATCCAGACATTCCAGTGATCAAACAGAGAGCCATGTCTTTTAGAAATGTCCCTGCATCCTCTAAGCTCCACATCATAAAAAAACTCGAGGGATCATCACTTGTCTCAAAGAATCACTGCAAAAGCCCAAACATCATGTGCTTTGTGAATTCAGTTATTTCCAGACATTCTCAGTACACTGTTGACTTTATCAACAGCCATGGGTAGGAACATTCATTGTGTCCACTACTCAGGGCCTGGCAGTGACAGAACTGATGGCAGGGGCCCATTACCTGGTGTTTACTTGTGCTTAGATTATAAAGGTGAATTGAGTAAGATAAATTCAACAAAAGCAAGCTGTGTTCACTACTGGGCACCCCTGGAAACACTACAGCCTTTCATAACACCTTGCAGTCTTTAACGTCTGCACATGTTCTGAGAAAAATACCTAGAAAACTTAGGTCCTTGCTTTTTCATCAGAATGATCCTATGGGGTTGGATCTTGACTGTCACTTGGGACCAGTCCTCAAGAAATACTTCAAACCCAACAAAAACACCCAGCCTCTCCTCACCTGTAAAAGAAAAAATAAAAGGTCTCTACAGTGCTGGTCTTCAATCCCATGACTTTGCACACACCAAGCAAGTGGTGTGCCCCTGAGCCATATTCCCAGCCTTTAGGTCATTCAACATTTTAGGATAAATGTTGTTTAGGATAAAGACAACATTCATTTATTCCAAGCAGTAAACAAGAGCTAATCTTTGCACTGAACTATTTCCTCTCAGACTCTCCACAGGAAGGTAAACATTGGGGATATCTGCCCTGATCACTCTCACCAGCCAGCACACCTCCTCGTTGGTGGCCAGTCATAGCTGCCTGCTCCACTAGGTATTTGCCCTTGCCAGTCAGCCTCTGATGCAATCCTCCAAGGGCCTGCCCTTCTTTGTGGAACTAAATCTCAGAAGTAATTGATACTCCAGGCCCTCCTCTAATGGGTCAGGCTGATCTCCATGAGAGACCATGCTCCGACATGCCTTTGTTCTTTTCTCTATCCTACTCCCTAAGCACCATTTGTAGCAGACTTTCTCAGACCTCCAGTTCTAAATACATGACATAGAGATTTATTATTAGTTATGAATGTTTTTTCTGCTTGTTCCACTAGTTCTTTGTAATTTATATTTACCTCTCTCTCTCTTTATCTACATTTTGTCTCAGGCTTTTTACCTTTCTTTTGCTCTGTATCCTACTCTGTTCCAGGCTAGCTGGAGCTGCCTGGCTGTCAGGATCCAAACATCTTCCTTCCTTTCTCCCTCCTCTAACTCTCTCTCTTCCTCTCCTTGTTCTTTCTTCCCACTAGCCCTGCCTATTTCTTTACGGCTTAGCTATTGACCATTCAGCTTTCTTATTAGACCAATCAAGTGCCTTACACAAGCAAGGTGAAACAGCAACACATCTTTACATAGTTAAACAAATGCAGCAAAAATAAATCTAACACATTCTTGCCTAGCTAAAATAATGTTCCATAATATTTATCCCTTTTGTATAAATAAAAAGGAAGGGCTTCAACTTCAATATAGTAAAACTATATACAATAAGAATCATCAAGCAAGAATCACATTTACAATATTCAGTCCCTTTGCATTTGGCAAATTTGGAGAAATCACTCTATTATTGTATCTTGATGAGTCCAAATGATGAGTTAATTTGCCTGCTGTCTTAACTTAGGAAAACTGTAACTACACTTATGCAGTCTTTAACTTCTTTGAATATCCCAGAAGGATATAACATTACCTGAGTAAGCAGAAAGTACAGTGCAAGCCACTTCCAAAACTGAAGGAATGGCAGAGACACCTGGCTGCCTGGAGAGTCACTCACAATTCATCTGCAATGTTGAGGCATCTATCTTCCATCTACATAACTAGAATATTTGTCAGACTTTTCTATGAAGCAGGAATTTTGAACGACTGTTCCACCTTGTTTTCGCAAAATTCAGTAGTCTTTTCCCATTGTGTACTGTTTCTCCAATTTGGACAGCATACTGTCAGCAATCAAGGCAAGGGTAGTTTATTGCACAAATGACTAGCTTTGCCACAATGAAAGCAAACTGCATATAGAGGCTCTTCAATGCTCATTATCCTTTTGAAAGAGATTGGTGCTGCCAGGAGCAGACACATCTCACTGTCATGAAAAGCCTTAGGATATTAAACATCTTAAATGCCATAGTCTTTTGTTCTCTGAAATGTTTTAAAAAGCATCTATCTAAAGTATATCTTTTGAACCTTGAAAACATATCTCATGTGACAAGTTTGATTATTATAGATGACTAACTACCAACCTGCATTTCTTAATTATGCATTACATTTTAAATGAGCTGTATAAACACAATACCCCGAACAATACTAGACACATACATACAGTATAACAAAATTATTTTTAAATTTGTATATATACCAAAATTTACATCAATGTAAAATATTTGAGTTTAATAGCTGACTTCTTAACCTATATTACTATATTCCCCCTAAATAATGACAAGCATCCATAAACCACTGAATGACCAAAAACCACGTACCCCAACTCTTGGGAATTTGGGTTTCATGTTCTCTAGATTGTTTACTATTGTCTGAGGGTGATGACATCTTTAGGGAATCCTGAGGAAATTGAAACAATGAACAAGTCCTACAGAAACTACTTTTAACATTTGTTGTCCAATCAGAATTGTTCTCTTACAGAGGGATATGGATTTAGGGCAGAACTTAGGTAGGTGGGGAAAACTTAGAACTTAGGTAGGAAGGTGGAGAGAGAAGAAGCCATGTAGCCCCACCAGAGACAGATGTCAGAACTTTACCAAGAAAGCTGCAGCCTCGTGGCCATACACAGATTACTAGAAATGGGTTAAATTAATATGCAAGAATTAGTCAATAAGAAGGTAGAGCTAATGGGCCAACCAGTGATTTAATTAATATAGTTTCTGTGTGATTATTTTGGGGCTAAGTGGCCAGGAACTAACTAGTGGCCTCCACCTACATTAAACCTGATTTCTCATAACCTTGAATAAATCTACCACCTTTTATTGGAAACAAAGCATAACCTTTTCCCCAACTCAACACATTTTCTGAATTTCCATTTTCAAATTCAGATATCCATAAAGCACCTAGGTTGGTTTAATTCTGTAGTCCCTTTTATAATCTAATGTCTCCCAGCAGCTGCTAGTTGTTCATCAGCATTCAAAAAATCCAGTTAACACACCATACAGTATCCAGACTTCCCATGTATTTCCTATCTTTATGTGACTTACTTCCTTCATATTACTTTATTGTCTCTTTAAAGACTTTATTATTTGTAAACTATTTACTTTTTCTATGATAGTCTATATCCATTTTCTTTTCTTTCTTAAGCGTGCATACATTTTTAAACACAGTGTAACCTTTATAGAGGTTTTTATCCATCTGAACCTGTCTTTACTGCATATCTGTATCCTTTGCTGACCATGTAAGTCAAACCTGAAACTGCTAAGCAACCAAGCATGGCTCTGGTGGCTGACTCTGCCCCATTCCTGGTCTATGGAAGTCAGCCTTAAGACGATAGCCACAGTCGATCAGAAGATATAATTAACTTAAGCCCATTTAAGCATTTAACTGGGGGCTACATTCAACTACCCCAGCTCTGGCATGTTGGTGCCCACACTGTGGCAGGCACTTTTACTTAACATGCTCTGTCTACCTCGCATCTCAGTTGCTCAGTTGCTCTCTGTACAGCAGAACCTCTTAAGAATTCCATTCTGTTTCTTTTCCACCCTCCCCCTCTTTTTTTCTTTCCTAGCCATATGTAGAAATTCAAGCCCCACATTTGAATATCAAAGGTAGCATGCTTTCCTCTCTAGATAAGTATCTGATGGATCTTGTCTCTTTAAAAATAAAAAGATTTATTTATTATGTAAACAGGGTTCTGCCTGCATGCATGCCTGCATGTATGTAAGAGGGAACAAGATCTCATTATAGATAGTTGGGAGCCACCTTGTGGTTGCTGTTAATTGAACTCTGGACTTTTGGAAGAGCAGTCAGTGCTCTTAACCTCTAAGCCATCTCTCCAGACCTGATCTTATCTTTTGATTAGAAGCAAAGATTAATGAAATGGTCTCTGGACTCCTATACAGAAGAATGATTGGTTGAAAGTGTTTTTTGTTACAAAATTCTATAAAACTCAATACACAGGGAAGTTTCTGAACAAAAATAATTAGTAAACAGAATAAGTTGAAGCATCATAACGTTCCTGTTATCCCAGCACTTGGGAGTGAAAGCAAGATCTGGAGATTCAAGATCACCCTCCCTCAGTTACATAGACAATATGAAACCAGCCTGGGCTACATAAGAACCTGCAGAGAAAGGGAGGGGGGAGGAAAGAAGAATTAGAAGGAGGAGAAACAGTGGGGACGGACCTAACAGGTTAAAACATATACTTGAGAATAACACATAAGGCACGCTAGGAGTGTTTCCAAAAGCAGATGGACCACAGAACGAAATGCAGTTCTGTAGCATGAATAATAAAAGCACAGAGACAGAAATTGGGGGTTCAGCCCAAAACCCAGAAAAGCAGAGCAGCCAAGTCACTAGAGAAGTCTTACCTCTATCAACACTGGGCAACTGCAAACTAAGCAGACTAAGCCTCTCTCCTCCCATTTTGTATTCCCTCTAGTGCTGGGATTAAAGACGTGTGACTCCCTAGGACTGTGATTAAAGATGTGAACCACCACTGGCTGGATTTGTTTCTGCATTAATCATGTGTAGCCCAAGGTGGCCTTGAAATCACAGAGATCTATGTGACTCTGTCTCTCAAATCCTGGGATTAAAGGTATGTGTCACCATTGCCTGACCTCTAGTGGTTTTAGCTTTTCCTTAGGTCTTTGGGCAAGATTATTTATTAAAATACAAATAACATACCACTACATTTATGCCTAAAATGCTTATAATATTTGTAAACTCATGTTTTCAGAAGTAAGAATGTTTGCAACTGTCACTTTGAAGACAGTATTACCATATTCTTCCTGTTTTATAATGTCTCCAAAACTATTATGTTATACTAGAGACTTCTACTTATCAATCAAAGTGAAAACTAGTTCTAACTGCCTAGACATACCAGTTTTAGTATTAATAAACACACACACACACACACACACCATGAATAAATGAAGCTTGCAAACTTAAAAAAAATTTGCAAGACAGAAAGCTGGTGAAGATGGAATTGAACAAGGGAGTCACGTTCCTCAACCAGTAAATAGCAGAATTTGGCAGCTTCAGCCACGTGGTTCTGGAGTTAAAGATAAAAGAAGGGAGATATGGAATTTGCTCCTGCAACTATGGAAAGCTGCTGAGGCCAGGCATGCATCAGGGATGTCCCTGAATGGAGACCTTGATAGGTCATTGCGTGAAACTATGAATTTGAAGCCTTAGAGACTCCAAGATGTTGGAGATGCCAGAGCTGTGGGATACCTGCCAAGAAAGGCTGCTAACAGGAGTGGAACCAGTCCAAGAGGAAGAAGTGAGTTGCAACCAACAAAACTGAGAGGAGTTAAAGATGTGCAGAGTGCTTTGACATCAGACATGGAGATGCAGAGTTTGGAGTTTGTCCAGATGGATTTTGGTCTTGCTTTGGTCTAGCATTTCCTAATTATGTTCACTTCCCTATATGGTAGAATAGAATCCTGTGCCATTATATGTTGGAAATATACGATCTTCTTTTTTATTTTAATTCTACAGGGGATTACAGTTAAGAGGTTGTAGGAGTCTCAGAAGAGAGTATAGATTTTGAAACTAGTTAGGGACTGTGATGGATTATGGGAACTTTTCAAATTGGACTGAGTGCATTTTCCATGACGATATTGTTACAAGCTATGTGGGTCAGGGAGTGGAATGTGGTAGTTTCAATATATTGGTCCCCAGAAGTCATAGAGAGTGATACTATTAGGAGGTGTGGTTTTGTTGGAGTAGATGTGGTCTTGTTGGCGGTCACTTTGGGGGTGATCTTTGAGGTCTCATATAAGCTCAAGATAATTCCCTGAGACATGGTCCACTTCCTGTTGCCTCTGATCAAGATTTAGCCAGCACCATGTCTGCCTTCATGCCATCATGGATCCCACTATGATGATAATGGACTGAATCTCTGAACTGTAAGTGAGCCACCCCAAATTAAATGTTTTCTTTTTTAAGTGTTGCTGTGATGGTGGCTCACAACCATCTATAATGGGTCCTGGTGCCCTCTTCTAGCAAGCAGGAAGAACACTGTTTACATAATAAATAAAACTTTTTTAAAAAAAAAATGCAAGCTCATTTTGCCACTGAGTTCACTGGAAACCTTGAACTCTAGTTTCACTGTAGAAACCAAGGCATTTAAAGCTCATGACTTTAAATCCAACATTCAAGAGGCAAAGGCAGACAGATTTCTTTGAAGTCAAGGTTAGTCTGTTCTACATAACAAGTACTAGGCATTCCAGAATTATATAGAGAGACACTGTTACAGAAGAAGAAAAAGGGGGAAGAGGAGGAGGAGACAGCAGATACCAGAGTAGTGTGACTTGAATAGTTACAATGAAAATTCCAACAATGAATGGTGTTCTTTCAAGAAACTAAATAGTCAGCTGGAAAGCTGCTAGCTTGAAGATTTGGTAGAAGCAGGGATTTTTTTTTTTTAATGAAATTTGATTTATAAAAAAGAAAAAGAACAAATGCCAAGGGAAGAGGAAAAAGTGGAAGTGAGTCAGGAAAATCAAACACATATAACTAAGCACAAAGTATCGACTCTGGCTCTTGAGAAGATTAAGGGAAAACTTTACAGTACTTTCAACACATTGGCCATTTCTCCAGGCAGCAGTGAGAGGCTTTTTTGTCATATATGATGTGCACATGCCACCTTGTGGTGGTTTCTAGGTACAGCACTTTTTAAAGTTTTATTTATGGTGTATTTATATGATGCCTGTTTATATGTATGAGCATCCTTCTCTGTACGTGCCCAATATGTGCCCTCAGATGCCATTTAAAAGCATTCCAGCCACTTGGAGCTGGAGTTACAGGTGTTTGAGAGCTGAATGATGAGGATTTGAGAACCAAATTTCCCCCCTCCCAACCCCATAAAGAAAGTAAGCATTTCCTTTTGTTTGTTGCAGATTTGGACAGGTTGGCTTTGCAAGTTTGTTTTCTTATTTGTTTGTTTTGAGATGGGGGTCTCAGTATGTAGTTTAGGCTGGGCTGGAACTCCCAGTGTAGACCAGACTGGCCTCAAATTCATAAAGATCCTGCCCCTTCTGCCCCCAAGTGCTGGATTAAAGGTGTGCACTACCACGTTTAGTTAAGTAAAATTTTAACATTATAGCCATCTCTCTAACCTCTAGAGATAACTTCTTTATCACCAATTTTACACATCATTAAAGTTCTAGATATAAATTTGCTTGTTCTTTTTGGTTTTTGAGTATTTTTCTTAGCATGGGTTCCTATTTTTAATTCTTTTTGAGTGACACATAACATAGAGAGAATAAAGCAATTCAGATTCAAAAAGGAGCAGTGTGGGAAGCTATAAGAATTTTTTAATGCACTACCAACACAAAATACTTAATCTGAAATTTTGTGTGAAATTGTTTGAATGCCCTTAGGCTAACCTGGAGTATCTGCAATGGTTGATCTTTGTTGCCAACTCAGCTAGATTGAGAATCACCTAGGACACACAAAGCTGGTGTACAAACGAGGGCAGGCGCATGCTGACTTTGGGTAGCCCCACCTCATGGGTGGTCCTGGACTGATCAGAGGAGAGAGTAAGCTGAGTGCCAGCATCAGTCTCTCTGCTTCCTAACTTTAGATTCAATTGAGCCACTCACCTCACTCTCCAGCTGCCATTCTGGACTCTTTTCTCCCAAACCTTGGGCCAAAAAAAGAAGAAAAACAGCCTTCCTTCCATAAGTCTTGTTAGATAATCATAATTGTGAGAAAAGTTGGTACCCAGGAGTGGAGGTGCTCTGATATTAAACCTGACCATAGGCAGCTGGAACTGGATTGCAGTAGGAATATGGAAGGGTTTGGAGGTGAAAATTTAGAAATGCCACCAAATTCAGGAAACAGAGTTTAATGAGCCATTCTAGTGGGGGCTGAGAAGACCAGATATCAATAAAAACTCATGAGGTAAATGAGGTAACCTAACTCTATTGGAAGTGAGACACCTTTATTACAGTCTATCAAAGAATCTGACACGCAATCAATCAATTTTACCAATAGATTAATAAATTAAATATAGAGGAAATGAGAGCTAGGAAGAGCACAGCACTCAGGAGGCAGGTGGATCTTTTCTGGTTTGAGCCCAGCCTTTTCTATGTAGTGAATTCCAAGCTTAGCAGAGCTACATAACAGAGAGAACATGTCTCAAAAAATTTTTAAAAATATATAAGAAAAGAAAAGAAAAAGGGCACAAGACCATGTGAGTCAAGTAGGACATGGGTCCACACTGCAGGAACAGCAGCACACCTTTAGAGAAGTGACCCTATGGCCACTGTAGTATATCATGGAATGTTATCTTAACTAGGCAAGATTGATACATTTGCTTATGCTGCAGAATATTACTTTAACTATGTGAAGATATGGCACTTTTGTTTATGCTGCCTTTGTTAATGATGTAAAGTTGTGCTACATTTCTTTATTCTGTATTTAATTACGTAAAGATGGGTTGCATTTGTTTCACCATGCCTGCCTAGGGCACCTGAAAGGTCTAATCAAAAGCTGAATGCTCAATAGCTAGGCAGGAGAGGGATAGGCAGGCCTGGGGGGCTCTGGATAAGGAGGGAGGGAGTAAGAGAAGGACCTGCCTGGGCCAGGCAACTGTCAGACAGACAGACACTGAAACAGCAGGAAAGTAAGATATACAAAAAGAAAGGACAGTAAAAAGTTGTGGGGCAAAACGTAAATGAAGAGAAACAGGATAATTTAAGTTATAAGAGGTAGTGGCTCAAGCTTTTATAACTAATTATAAGTCTCCATGTCATGATTTGAGAGTTGGTTGGTGGCCCAAATGGAAGCCTGGTACCTTTGGCATTCCAATGTGAGGCCCAAATTTCCACATAGGGCCTGAGATATCTAAAAAAAAAAAATAATAAAAGTCAGCACATAAGTAGATACAG
Organism: Arvicola amphibius; assembly: GCF_903992535.2. Taxonomy (NCBI): domain Eukaryota; kingdom Metazoa; phylum Chordata; class Mammalia; order Rodentia; family Cricetidae; genus Arvicola; species Arvicola amphibius. Next base: position 18,544,748 of record NC_052048.2, read on the forward strand.
TGTGCTAGGTAGGGATGCCTGCCAAAGCGCAGGCAAAGTCATTCCAGAACAGAGCAACTGAAAGCTGTTCCTGGTTTTAAAATGTGGCTCTCTCCAGGCCCACAGGGCATAGAGCTCTTCTCTATTGGACCAAAGGAGGGGACCGAGTCTTTCACCAGATCTGGAGGACCTAGCTGCAGCCACTTAGCTGTTTAAACTTTGACTCACACATCAGATAATGATGCAAGTGTGCAGCTGCAGGCACTTAGTAAAGCAGGTCAGATGGATGAAAACCGCTGAACAGGTTTCACTGTGTTTAAAAATGTGTGAAGGCTTACAAAATAATAGAAAAAGGATATGGACAGAAAATCATAGTAAAAAATAATAGCTTAAAAATAAAATAAAGTCTAAAAAGAAGTAAAGTAATATAAAAAATAAGTCATGTAAAGATGAAAAATACACAGGAAGTCTGGTTCCTGTCTGGTATTGTGCTGACTTTGAATTTTTAGAATGCTGATTAGCAAATGATAGCTGTTCAGAGACATGAGATTGTAAGAGAAACTGCTGAGTTAAAGCAACCTAGATACTTTAGGAATGTCTTAGCTTTAAAATGGAAGTCAAAGAAATGTATTGAGTTGTGGAAATGGTAATGCTTTTGTTTCCACAGGAAATGAAAGGCTGTACATTTATTCAATGTTAAGAGAGATCAGGCTTGATGGGGAACACCCACTGAAAGTCCTGACGACAGACATAAAGAAATGAACCTTAAAAAGCTACAAGACAGGCAATGTATCCTTTATCTGCTCAAATGTAAAACAAAAAATTCATCTCTGGCTGACATGTGTACAACACACATTCCATACTTCCATTGATGCAGATATGTAAATTACCTTTGAAAGTTTGTGTGTTTTCAGAGCATGGGGACAAGACAGTAATGAAAACAGGTGGTCCTGGTGTTCTAGCCTTTCAGAGTGTGTCTGCTGCAGTTTTCTCAGACTTCTGTATCCACAACAGCTTCAAGGTTGTTAGTTGAGACAGTCCAGGCTCACAAACTATTTTTGTCGGGACTTCAAATAAGCTTTGTGCTTTCCCATTGCATAGAGACTGGACAACAAATGTTACAGCTAGGTTCCCCGGGACTTGAACATTATCTCAATTTACTCAGGATCTACTAAAGATACCATAAGACCCAGACAATGGGAAGTAATTTTAAAAACATGAAGCCCACATTCCCAAAAGGTGGGGTGGGTAGTTTTGGGTCATTTGGTGGGTTATGGATGCTGGTCCTCATTTAAGAGAGTTGTGTGAGAATTGTTATTGATCATGTTAAGGGAAGAAACTAAACAAGGGAGGTTAGATTCAAGGATTTTCTTCTGAAAAGAAATAGGGGAATGTAGGAATAATAGAATAAAAGTAGACTATTGAATCTACTTTTACACTAAAAAGCAACTATTTACTCAAATATTTTACAATGGTATGGATTTTTGCATATTGATACAAATTTAAGTTTCTTATAAAATACTGTATATGTGTTTCTACTCTTGATTAAGAAACTTTTGCAAACTGATACAAATTTAAGGTTATTTTTGCTAAGGCATAATTTATATATGCTTATACTCTTGTTTAAAGTACTATATCTGTGCAGTTCATTTAAAAATGGAAGGCATAGTTCTAGTTTTTGAACACTATTATAAACCATTTAGGATAATTAAGAAAAGAAGGTTAGTAGTCAGTCATCTATAGCAATCAAACCTGTAGTTAAGTTAGATTTGCTTTCAAGATCATACAGAGATATATTTTAGATAGATAGGTCATCTCCAAACATTTCAGAGATCTACAGAATATGGCTTTTAAGATGTTTAATAACCTAAGGCTTTTCATGACAATGAGATATATCAGTTCCTGGTATTGCCAATCTATCTCATAGAAGGATGATGGGCATCTGTGGTTGGTTATTTTACTCTTTTGGCTCTTTACTCTTTATGGGTCCCCTTACCCAGCTTCCAAATAAAGCACATGGATGGAAACTTATTCTTTCTTATAAATACCAAACTTTAGCTTGCCTTGTTTCTAGTCAGTTTTTCTTATCTTAACCCATCTGTAGTAAGGAGGCTGCTTGTTTGCTTCCCAGCTGCCCAGACTCCTGAAATAACCACACAGAAACTGCATTAATCAAATCACTGCTTGGACCATTAGCTCTAGTTTCTTATTGGCTAACTCTTACAGCTTAATTTAACCCATCTCTATTGATCTGTGCATCACTCACGAGGTCATGGCCCACCAGCAAAGTTTCAGCATGTCTGTCTCTGGCGGCAGCTCTGTGGCTTCGTTCTGACTCTGCCTCTTTTGTCCCAGCATTCAATATAGTTTTCTCCGCCTAGTTAAGTTTTGCCTTGTTATAGATCCAAAGAAGTTTTTCTATTTATTAATCAATGGTAATCACAGCACACAGAGGGAAATACCTCATCACCCATCTACCTTTTGCCTCTGGGTTTTAATTATCTCTGTTTTTATATATCTTTTCTTTCCATCTTGTTCCTTGCCTGGTTGTGTATCTGGGTGGCTAGGCACTTCTTTTCTTGCTCTGTGATCTTTCTTTTCTCTTTCTCTCCTTCTATTTATTCTCTCTGCCTGCCAGACCTGCCTAGTCTTTCCCTTGCCTTCCTATTGGCTGTCGTGTCATTGTATTTTAATAAATAAAGCTTGCCTAAAGATCAGAGAGTAAAACAGTCCCATTGTTTAGCCTAGTGTACAGACCAGGCAATGATGACACACACATTTGATCCCAGTAGTCGCACTAGTTTGCCATAGAACCTGGGTGGTAGTGGTGCACACCTCTAATCCCAGCCCTAAAGAGGAATATAAAATGGGAGAAGACAGCTCTCAGACACAGTCTCATTCTGAGGATTCCTGGAGGCAGTATCATCATTTTGGACTGAGGTAAAGGGAAGAGTCAATGGCTGACTATTTTGCTTTTCTGACCTTCAGGTTGGACACCAATATCTGTCTCTGGGTTTTTATTAATCATACTACAATTGGCCATTCAGTTCTTTTTAGACCCTTCTAGTGTTTTAAACAGGTAAAGTAGCACAGCTCCACAGAGTTAAACAAATGTAATATAAAAGAATGCAACACATCTTTGTATCATTAAACAAATGATCTATAGCATAAACAAATGTAACACAACTTAAAATAATATTCTACAATATTTCCCCATTTCCGTTTTAAGAAATGAAATGATTTAACTTTAATATAGTAAAGCTATATACAGCAAAAACAGTTATCAAGTAAGAATTGCATATACAATATTCAGTCTACGTGTATTTAGCAAATTCAGAGAAAATACTCCATTATCTATCTTATCTTAGTGATTCCAAAGTTTTATACCTAATTTACTTTCTATCATAACTAAGGAAAACTATAATTCCTAACTATTTAGTGTTTAATTCCATCAAAGACCTCACAGAAGGATTGCTATTACCTAAAAACAGAGACATCTTGATGCCTGGACAGTCACCCAAAGTTCTTCTGAAACATTGTGGAATTTATCTTCAGCCTACAGGGCTAGAATGTCTGTCAGCCTTTTCTGATGTGGGAGTCCCCTCTGTGTGCTGTAATGAATAAAGAAACTTCCTTGGCCGGTTGATAAGGCAGAACTTAGGTAGGCAAGGAAGACAGAACTGAATGGTGGGAGAAAGAAGGGCGGAGCTGGAGAGATGCAATGGACTCACCACAGGAGATAGACATGCTGGAATTTTGCTGGTAGGTCACGACCTCATGGATTAATACACAGATTAATAGAAATGGGTTAAATTAATATAAGAGCCAATAAGAAGTTAGAGCTAATGGCCAAGCAGTGATTTAATTAATACAATTTCTGTGTGCTTATTTCAGTTCTGGGTGGCCGGAGTGAACAAGCAGGCCCCCTGCAACACTTTTCATTGAAGCAGGAAAATTGAGGGACTGTCCTGGCTTGCACTGGAAAATTCATCAGTCACTGTTCTCTGTGTCCTGCAATATATCTGGCAGCCTCTTGTTTGAAGCAGGAATCTTAAAAGACTGTCTTGCCTTCGTTTTGTCAAAGTTCAACAGTTTTTTCCTGCATGTCCTACATGTCCAGTTTGTATAACATAGTCAGGCAGCCCAGGGAGGAAAAGTTTCTTGCACAAATGGCTAGCTTTTCCACAATGAAAGAAAGCTCCATAAGGAGTTTCTTCAACATCCATTATCTCCAAAGTAAATTGGTGCCACCAGAAAGACATGTGTCTCATTATTATGTAAAACCTTAGGTTAAGAAAACATTTTAAATGCTATATTCTACAGGTCTTTTTTTTTTCATTTCATTCTTATTCTCTCTATTTAGTCTCTGTCCTCCTCTCATGTTTTTTCACAGCTTTTATACCCCAACAGAATCTTCCAGGGAGTACAAAAGTCAAGATGGTTGCATTCCATTTCTCAAGTGAATGATTATGGGTAAAAGCATGTTTTTTATCTCCCTCACATGATTAAACATTTGATGTACTACAGGTAGAAACAAATTATCCCAAAAATCCACCTACATTCATACCCAAGCAACTTGTTATAGATTAACTATGTGGGCAAGCATGGTGTTCTTGTCAGGTGTTTTACTGGCAGGCTGCATTTTCCAGTTACAAAGAAAGGGCCAATGACTTTATTACTTATCTTGAAAGGTAATCTTATAAGCAATTTTAAGGGAATCCCAAGCCTAAACTTTATGTATGAAAAAGAATCAGTCAGCTCTACTTTAAATCTTTATGGTGCATATTCATTCATTAATAGTTTTTTTATATCAGGAAATTGAGGGCAGAAATGGGTATAAGGAATTAATCATAACCTTTGGTCATCAACCACACCTAGCAAGAAGAGTACATCAGCAGTAATAATTGAGCTGCTTTGTTCTTGTTCCTTGACCTTAAAGAGTTCCGCATTCAGCTATGTGCCTTTCTAAAACTAGATTGTCTTCTTAGGTTTTTTACCTCAAAGTTATTTAACAAAAGCATCTTAGTCTAACTTTGTTATTTTCAAAGTTTTGTTTCAGCTGTGATGCATTCCAAGACCTGTGAACACATCTCCCAACATTAAGGTTAAAAGAATTTAAACTAGCTGGGCTACTGGGCCTCAATTGCTACTCATTAATTTGATACAATCCATGCAGCTCCTTAGGTGAGACTCACAGACCCTGGCTGTGAAACATATCCTTGTATTTATTTTTATTCATCAAAACTCTGTATAAGCTATTATTATTATTATTATCAAATTAGACAGTACCCTTAGTGAGGTGTCATCTTCTTGACAACCCACAGGTAAAAATGCCCAGTATAATGAGACATTTCCAAGAAATAAACACACTGTATTATAGGCAATGGAAATCTCCCCATGCCCACTCACACCATGCTAGATACCAGCAAAAGAGATCTGCCACAACATGTACAGGCACAGCAGAAGCAAAGGACATACCAGAATCTGCAGTCTCCTGGCCTTGCCTAAACAAGATTGGCCCATCAGAGGATTCCCTTTTGGGGCTGACACCTGGAAGTTCAATTGCAACTCATTGCTCCTCTAGCATCGCCAACAGCAAGCTACTGAACTATTACAAATGTAAGACAGTCTGATGGAGACCTCATTAGAAACAATGAAACAGAACATATACTACTTACTATCAATAATCAGTCAGCTATGCATGGTGATGTATGCCTTTAATCCCAGCACTCGGGAGGTAAAGGGAGGATTCTGATTTGATTCTGAAAGAAAATGTAGAATTCATCAATTAACAGGAATAGACCCAGGAGAAATTGTGGTACCTTTTACTAATGCTGAAATTGCTTGATTATGGATAGAAAATCAACACTGGCAAAGAGTTTGCAGTAATTTGGGGAGGAGACTTCAATTTATAAAAATAAATAAATAAAATAATTAGATTATCCCTAGTATAACAAAAGGAACACCAATTTCTGAAACCCATACATTCTATACTGATGCAAATAAATATGAAAAGTCAGGTTGTAAGTCAGGAAAAATAAATAAAATGACTCAAAGCCTTTATGATACAGTTTAAAAATCAGGATTATATTCTCATGGTATTATTAGATTTTCCAGAAACTCTTAATGTAGTTACTGACTCTCCATATGCGGAAATAGTTGTTTTACATATTAAAACTGCTGAGCTTATTCCAGATGATTCAGAGTTAACTTTGTTATTTATTCAGCTGCAAGTAATCAGAAATAGAAATCTTCCATTGTGCATAACATATATCAGATCCCATACAAGTCTACCAGGGCCTCTAACACACGATAATGATGACCTTGACCAGATATGAATAGAAAATGTGATAGAAGCCTCCGAATTTCATAAAAAAAACACCATTATAACCATGAAGGTTTTATTTTTTTATTTTAGAGAATTCAGGCCACACATTTATCATGTTTTATAAACAGAAAAGACGAAGGTAGTAAAATTCAGCTATTATGAAAGATGAACCATTATACACATATTAAAGGGATGCTTCCTATCTCTGCATTGACAATGGTATTGGAGTGTTGACAGAGGTTTCTGTCCCACATTGGAGGATTAGCCACTGACTTCTTTGTTTCTGAGACATTCTCATGTAACCCTGGCTGCCTATGAGTTTACAATACAGTTGGATGGATGACCTTGAACTTCTTATTCTCTTGCTGCTAACCTCCCAGATCCTGAGTTTACAGGAATGCAGTACCACATCACTTTTTTTCAAAGTGCTAGAGATAGTACTCAGGGCTTTGCACACTTTAGGCAAGCACTCTCCCAACTGAGCTATAGCCCCAGCCCTCTCCAATTTCATTTACATAGTGTAAGCACACACACACACACACACACACACACACACACACACACACACACACACAAACCAACAAGATCTTTGAAAATCACTCATTTCCAAGCCCCTGCATGGGAAGTAGTAGGTGAATATCCATAGCAATACAATTTGTTGTCCCCTCCTCCACTCAGAAGTGCCCTCTGTCTGTCCAGTCCACACTTAAAACTTTTTCTTCATGCACAGCTAGATCCCACCTATCTGTGCTTTAGATGCCAGATGTTTACAAAGGGAAGAATAGAAAATACAGTTAAACACTATTTTTCCTGTCCTTCTTAGTCCCAACTGCCCTGTTTTCTGCTTCTTGCATGGCCGATTTGTGGATTCTTCCATTTCATCTTCTTCATCTTTAGGAAGTGTAGACCAGATCTTTAGCATCTTATCCCAGGAGCCACTGCAAAATTTAGTTCCTGAGCTATTGACTATTATAGAGTTCAAATCCCCAGCATGACCTCCGCAGCAGTTTAAGGCTTTTACTTTATTCTTCTCTACATTCCATTCTGATAAGAGAATCATCTGAGCCACTGAGTCACTCAGTAATAAGCAGGACAAACTGTCTTTTTATGCAATCCACATTTTTCACAACATCTATACGTCCCACGATTGTCATTATTGACTTTCCTTCCAAGGACAGATCCGAGAGGTCTTATCATAAGAACATGACAGGATATATTCTTCTGTCCCTTCTTCAGTTGAGCTTATCCAGTCATCATGCATTGCTCTAGCTGGTATGCTGTATATTTCTCCACATATTCTAGTTCCACATATTCTAGTTCCACATCTCTTCCGATGGAAGGTTCTCCAATTCCATGTGTTTGACCATTTGAAAAAACTGCTCTTGACATGTTGTGGAGCTCATCTTTGGTCTCCACCAATTTATTGATGATTTTACTATAGTCAGCAAGTCCAGCAGTTTATTGGTGATGTTACTAAGGTCAGCAACTTCAGAGACAGCAGGGATTGAGAAAGGAACATCATCTACTTCATAGTTCTTGTTCTCGGTGTAGAAACGTGCCTGCAGTTGTGCCATGGCAGAAAGTACACACAAGACTTCTCCACAAAAATGTATGCATTGACAATCAAGTAGCAATAAATTAAACAGCACTCGGCAAGTGCAGTGGAAGGTAGGAACCTGCTATCATCCTTCAGTTTCTTCAGACCATACCCCAAGGTTAGCTTGGCACAGGCGCCCAGTCCGCACGCATCAACTACTTCAACCTGATTCTTTTAAAGGGTTTCTTCAGGCCAGATACTTCAGACTCCCCATGAAGGTTTTAAGAAAAACTTTTCTATCACTTGGCAACAAGCCAAGGAAATAATAAGGAAATTTCCTACTTCTTCTTTGTATACTCAAAACTTCACTACCTACAGGAAGTAGCACAAAAAGTACACAAAGAAATGAATTTGGCAAATGAATGTGTTTCATTTTGCGGAGTTTGGAAAATTTAATGCATGCACCATACTATAGACACAAAATTAGGATTCCAATGGGCAACTGCTTTAAGTTGAAAAGGTCAATTTTGTAATAACATATTTATTAGAATTTATGGTAATTATGGAAATACCTGTACAAATTAAGACGGACAATGTTCCAGCATATGTTCCCAGTAAAATGAAGGGTTTTTAGATATTAAAACACATTATAGTTATATCACACAATCCTACAGGAAAGCAGTTATAGAAAGGTGTAATTATCCTTTAAAAGATATGCTTAATAAACAGAAAGGGGTAGTAAAAATCCCCAAGAGATATAGACTATACCATGCTTTATTAACTTAAATTTTTTGATGTTAAGGTAAAGCAGTAACAGCTGCAGAACAACATTGAATTATTATTATTATTATTATTATTATTATTATTATTAAACTGTTAAGTTAATTCAGTCTGAATATTTTAAGGATGTGTTGATTTTGTGTGAGACAAAACAAGCTTTAAGTTAAAATGTAAAGCAAACATTAACATAAGTGGAAGAAGGAGTAGAAAATACAACTACCAAGTCCTACTATCAAACTATTGAAATCCAGCAATCTAAAGTCCTCTTTGGGACTAATTAGCATGCCCAATTAAAATTAAACACCTCATCAGAACATAGGGTTTCCCCGTTTATCTTTATAAACTACCATTTGCCTATCTGTCTATCCAGAGGCAGTCTTTTATCTCTTCCCCCTCACCTTGATTCCCTTCCCCTTCTCCCTCTTCCTCTACTTCCTGCCTTTGTCCCTTATCCTTGTCCACTGGACCTCTGGTGCAAATATATCTCCTTTGTGCTGAGTACTTAGTCTTGGTTGTCCTGAGCCAATACTTTTCCTTTCATTGGCACCTCAGTTGAGGAATTGCCTCCATCAAGTTGTAAGTCTATGGGCATTTTCTTGATTTATGATTTATGTGAGAGGATCCAGCCCACTGTGGTGTCATCCTGGACAGGTGGTCTTGGGTTGCCTAAATAAGCAAGCTAAGAAAGCTTGGGGACCAAATATGTAAACATCCTTCCTCCATTATCTCTGCTTCAGGTCCTGCCTCTTGGCCTACTTGAGTTCCTACTCCAACAACTTCCCGTAGTAATGAACTGCGGTGTGTAACTAAAGCAAACAAGTCGCTTCCTTCCCAAGTGGCTTTTGGTCAGTGTTTATCAGAGCAACATAAGCAAACTAGACAACTAGTTTCATTTCTATGCTGTAATCAAAGCCACTTAGGGGGAAAAGTGTTTATTTTAGCTTGCAATTCCAGCCACAGTTAAAGTCAAGGGCACAGGATCTTCTGCCATTGATCACATCACATCCACAATAAAGAACAGGAAGAGAGGAAAGCCTGCATGGCTATTGTTCCCTTCACTTCCTAGGTCTTTTATACAGTGAAGACCCAGAGAATAGCAGCATTCTCAATGGATGGTCTTCCCACACTAATTACTATAAACAAGGAAATGCTCCTTAGATATGACTACAGACCTATCTGTTCTAGATGATCCCACACTGAGACTCTTCCCAGATAATTCTAGGTTATATCAAGGTGACAAGTAGAACCAATCATACTGTGATATTTTGTTGCAAATTTAGGTTTAGTTTATAACTATAAAACAATGGAATTACAATAAAGACTTACAGTACAGAGGCATGCATATCCTTTAAACCAGTTTATTCAGACTCTGAATTTCCTGTAAACAACCTGTTATGCTTGCAGCTGCTCTGAGCAAAACAACTTGTTTTTCCTCTGTTTGTAGCTACTCTGAGCATGAGACCCTCAGGAGTTCCTGATGGCAGGGGAGTGATTTCTGGTGGGTTTGGCTGGGGAGTGGCTATCCATTAAGGATCCATATATAAGCAGCTCTGGTACACAATAAAGGGAACATTCTTGTTTCAAAGATGACCCATGTCTCTGTGTGTCTTTGTGTGTTTAAACCTCCAGGCCCTTGCCCAGATCAGGAATGGTCCTGTAGTGCAGGCTCCACACTACAGGTGCAGTACACGTAGTAGTGCGGATAGTACATGCAAATGGACAAAAGTAGTAAACAAATCATCCTGAGTAAAGTAACCCAGACCCAGAAAGACAATCATGGTATGTACTCACTTATAATTAGATATTAGCTGTTAAGTAAAGAACAATCATGCTATAATCCACAGACTCAGAGAGGCTAAGTAACAAGAAGAGCTCAAAGGGGACACATGTACCTTCCTAGGAAGGGGACTTATGACAGATTTTGTGGATGGAATGGGGAAAGGTGGGGATGGGGATAGGAGGGTTAAGGTGAAGGAAATGGAAGTTTGAAGAGAGATGACTAGAATTGAAGGGTATTGGGGTGGGGTGGGAGGGGGGCAATGTAGAAGCCTAGTCCACAGGAAGCTCCCTGGAATCTACAAGGGTGACCCTAGCGAGACTTCCAGTAATGGAGAATAGAGAGCCTTAACCATTCATTTTCTGTAACCAGGAAAGTCTTCCAGTGAGGGAACTGGGACACCAACCCAGCCACAAAACCTTTGATCTACAATCTTTCCTGACTGCAAGATATTCTGGGATACTGGTGGGGCAAAACTTGCAGGAGCGGCCAAGCAATGACTGCTCTAATTTGAGTCCTAAGCCACAAGAGGGAGCTTGTACCTGGCATTGCCTGAATGAACAAGATCCAGAGGCTGAAAAGCCCAGAAACCTAGAGTAGAACAAAAGAGGTTAGGGAGTGTGTGTGTGTGTGTGTGTGTGTGTGTGTGTGTGTGTGTGTGTGTATTATATACAATATATAAAATATATATAACAAAATTTATAACATATTTCAATTATATCAATTAAATGATCCCCAATGATGTTCTGCTATACTCAGAGAGACTGCCTCCAGCAGCTGATGGAAGTAGATGCAGAGACCTAGAGCAGGAAAATTAGGAGAGAGAGCCCAGGTTGGAGATCTCCATCAGGTCCTTCCCCTCGAAGCTCCAGGGAATCTCCATGAAAATTAGGAGGAGAAATTGTGGGAGTCAGAGGGATCAAGGAAACCCAGAAAACACAGCCCATAGAATTGACTAAGCAGGGCTCATGAGACTCGGAGAGACTGAAGCAGCAAGGCAGCCACAGAGCCTGCAAGGGTCTGTATAGGTCCTCTGCATATGTGTTATGGTTGTTGGCTTGGTTTGGGGGGACTCCTGACAGTGAGATTGGGGGGTGTCTCTGACTCTATTGCCTGTTTTTGGGCTCCTTTTCCTCCTGCTGCATTGCCTTATCCAACTTTAATGAGAGGGTTTGTGACTGGTCTTAATGTATGTGTTGGGTTGATATCCCTGGGAGGCCTGCTGTCTTCTGTGGTGGGGTTGGGGTGGGGGGAGAGACTGAGAATGGAAGTCAGAGAACCTGGGGAGAGGGGAGGAGGAAACTGGGAGGAGTGGAAAAAAGGAAAGCTGAGGTCAGATGCATTGTACAAAAGAAGAATATTTTTTCTGAAAAAAATTTTTTTAAAGGAGAAACTGAGCATTTTATTTTAAAGGGTATTTCTATTGTCTGTCAAACATTCCAAGTGATTGATTTTGAGAGTAGCAAGTCTCAGCATCGTTTCCTGCCCCTCCCCTCCTGCTTAACAGAAAAAGCAGGCCCTGAATTCTGCAGCAGAGAAATTCAGGGATTGTACTTTAGAGGGAGCATTTTAATTAAAAAAAAAAAAAACCTGAGTAATTTTTCTGTGCCTGCAAAATTAAGAACTTAGAGAACTGACGTAACGAGTTTTCCACTGAAGTAAGTTTATCTTTACTAAGAGAGAAACCAGGTTAAATGTCTGATAAGAGGGGGATTAGTTCCTAAGACTCTCCTAACTCATAATTAAGGAAATGGGAAGAGTGGGGAGTCGAGGGCACTCATTATGATGACTGCTTAGAGATGGAATGTAAAACAAGAAAACAGGTTAGCCCTGCTTCCACACCCACTACAAAAACACAAACACCCACCTCCACAAAATACAAAGCGAGAGCCACACACATGCTCAGAGACACCCACACAAACCTACACGCACACGCACACGCACACACGTTGAGTCAAGGAAAACAAAATATATATGGGGAAATGATTTAACTAAAAACAACACACAAAAAAAAGAAAAAGAAAAAATGGGAAAATACACAGAAAGCATCAATATTAAAAGGAGAGAGCGCCGGTCATTATAACTGTCTTTGAAAATTCAAAGAAAACCAAATGACAAGTATTTAAATTAATGAATAAGTTCATCAGTTAAAAGATTACTGACGGATTTAAAATAAGCACAGTATAAAGATCTTCTGTTTAAAAGCAGTAATCAACAGAAAATGGAGATTTTTTTAAGCCTTTTTATGAAACCTCAGTGACAGATCTTTAAAAGAAAATCAGAACATTTCTGATGGAAACACAACAAAGAGCCGTATAAAGCTGGGAAGTTTATTCTAAACTGTCAATTCTTTCTAGATTGTTGTAGCAAGTCATTAATGCGAAGGGAACTTTTCTACGAGAGATTTACATATTCTAAAATTAATCTTCCCTCCTTTCTGCATCTCAAGCACCCTGATTAAAGAAAGAAATGTGCTCGAAAGGGAAAAGAGAAAGCAAGGATGCCCATGATGGATTAGTAAACACACATTAATTGAGTCTATGCTGGCAATGCTCTTAGACATATGATGAGACCTGAGACAATCACCTAGCTAAAGAACTAGGAAAATGCTAAAATAGTTCCTTATTGCTTCAGAGAGGAATATGAACCACAGCAGCACACACAGCTCAGGAGCAGCCAGTGCCTAGTGGAACCTAGAAGAATGAAGATGTGCAGAGCTTCTCTGAAGTTGAGGAATGTTTCCAGAAGTAGAAAGCAGAAACAGTAAGTACTCAGGGAGTCTTGAGTAAATGGGAGCTGGTCCTTGCAGTGTCACCCAGCAGAGCACATCCACAAAAGAGAGCAACAGCAAATGCTTCTCTCAGAAGGGAGATGACAAGCCCAAGGAAATAGAATACAGAAGGACAGAAGCACACATAGATACTGTGCTATAAGGTAGATTCCTAAAGTGAGCAAGTAATTATTGTTTATGAGATAGTAATGAAAAAAAATCAACTCTTTGTACAAACAGCATTTATTATCCAACCATGTGAGAGGGAAGAACATTTGATTAGACATCAGACGACTGTAGGTTTTCTTCCTAGATTCATTATTGGCCAGTCTTAAAATTTAAATTACTTAGCAACTGATCTTTGTACATAAAAATTAAAGAGGAGGGAGGCCACTGGGTGAAGGAGGATTAACTAATGATCTCATTCAAGTCCCAGCCTTGTATTCAGCTTTTCAAACCAAAGCAAAACAACTGCTTGGGTTCATTCTCCCAGGGCTGGAAGACAGGACTCATAAAGACTGGAATGCACTTCACTTGGCTGCATTCCCTTTTTAATTTCTCAGCCTGCGTTTCATTACCCAAGAAATCCACAGGGTGGCAACAGCACTGAATAAAAATAAATGGAAAGTTAAAATTCTCAGAAACTGTTCCTCAGAAGCTAATGTTTACAGCTCTCCCTTCCCTGTTTTTATGAAGTCACCAGGCTGCTGGCGCCAGTAGAACAAAGGCCACACACAAAGCCTGAGAGTGGGAGAGATGACTCCCAGGAGGCCCAACTATGACCAGGCACTTTGCCACACAAAGCAGGTTTTACCATTCTCAGACTGATTTGAAAGAAAGATTTGCGAGATGGGAGAAGGAAGAGAAGCTACTGAAATATCAAGTTATTGAAAGTAACAGAGCAAGCAATGGAGGCAGAACTCCATCTTTAGTCAAACATCTAGGATCTTTACCCTCCAGCAAGTCGACACCTCTGAGGAGACTTGATCTCACTAAAGCAAAGTAGCCTTCCTTCCTAACCATCCTCATTGGGACAAGAAATGTTACTTTTACTATTTTCTTTATCAGAGAAAGGAAGTTTCCTCAACTTGACTCCTTTTTAGCACAGGCTAATACAAATCATTTCCTAGTCACTACTAAATAATGATTGACAGCCCTAACAACGTCAGCTTCGGGTTTTGTATTAGGGCCTCTCACGTTTCTCTCCTACTGCTTAAACAGCCCAGGAGGAGCTGGGAGTGGACAGATAAAGGTCTCTCGGTTCAATCCTTGGCAGCATGAAAAAAAATAAATAAAGCAGGGACTTTTTGTCATTTCCTCTTATCTTAATGGAAGAGCTTAGAGTTAAAACAAAATTTCTTCCAACTTGAGTTAAAAGGTGAAAGAGATGACATTTAAAGTAACTATGGAATGTTTCAAAGTATCCAAAGATAAGAAGCTCCTTTGATACAAAAGACTGAAATAGAATAATCAGAAAACCACCCAAAATGATAATTTTTCACACAGGCTATAATGGTTTATTTTAACTTTCAATTTGATACAATCTAGAGTCACCTGGGGAGAGAAGGATAGTCTAGATCAGAGGACCTGTGGCCAATCATTAGGGGATTATCAGGGCTATGCTAATTGATGTGAGAAGATCAAGTCTAGAAGTGAATGATGCCATTCTCTGGGTTTGTGTCCTGAACTGTATAGAAGTAGAGAAAGGGAGCAGAAGTGTGGAGGCAATCATTTCTCTCTGCCTCTGCCTACGGATGTGCCTAGCTGCTTCAAAACTCATGCCACTGTAAATTCCTTGCCCTGATGGATTGTAACCTCAACTGTGAGCAGAAATAAACTCCTTTCTTCCCTTCATTCCCTTTGATCAGGATATTCTATCAAAACGGGAACGAAACTAGAACACAGACTGAGCATCCATAATCCAACAATATTACACTTAACTGGAAATGATGGCTCATACTTCTGTTCCCAGCACTCTGAAGCATGAAACAGAAGGGTCTCCGTGAGTTCAATATTAGCCTGTGCTGCAGAGTGAAACCCTATCCCCCACCCACCACCAACAACAACAACAACAACAAACCTAAAATGTGAAATGCTCCAAAGTCAAAACTTCTTGAGAACCAACAGGACACCATGAGTGCAATATTCCACACCTGACCTCACACGATGAGTCACACTCAAAACATAGATGTAATAAAAATATACTATATAATTACCTCTAGGCAAAGTGTGTAAGGTGTATATAAAACAGAAATAAATTTTGTGTTTAGACCTGGATGCCTTCCCTACCGGGCTTTTTGTTAAGTACATGTAAATTTTCCATAATTTTAAAAAAACTGAAATACACTTGGAAATCAGTGTGGCGGTTTCTCTGGGAATTGGGTGTCAACCTACCTCAAGATTCAGCAATACCACTATTGGGAATATATCCAAGAGATGCCCAATCATACTACAAAAACATTTGTTCAACTATATTCATAGCAGCATTATTTGTAATAACCAGAACCTGAAAACAACTTAGATGCCCATTAATGGAAGAATGGATAAAGAAAGTGTGGCACATCTACACATTAGAGTACTACTCAGTGGCAAAAAAAAAAAAAAAAAAAAAAAATGACATCTTGAATTTTGCTTGCAAATGGATGAAAATAGAAAACACTATCCTGAGTGAGATAACCCAGACCCAAAAATATGAATATGGTATGTACTCATTCATTAGTGGACTCTAGCCATAAATAAAGGACATTGAGCCTATAATTCACAAGCCTAGAGAAGCCAAATAATAAGGTGAACCCAAAGAAAAGCATATATGAGTTGACAACTCCTTATTCCAAATTCTTGAGACTAGAAGTATTTCAAAGTTTTTTCAATTTATTTATTTTTATTTTTATTTTTATTTTATTTATTTATTTTTCCATTCAAAGATTTCCACTTTCTCGCCTCCTCCCATTCCCCTCCCTCTCTCCCACTCACCCTCCTCCCTCCCCGTCCAGTCATAAGACAGGGCAGACAAGATCTGGAAATTGGAAGCAGACAAGATCTCCAGGCAAAAGTTGGGAGCATGGGGGTGGAGAGGAGGATGGTGTGGGGGAAGGGAAGAAGGGTAGAGAAAAGGGAGAAGGGAAGGTTTGGGAAGAGCTTGGGGGAGTGGGATGGTGGAGATGGAGAAAGGGTGGATATAGGAGCAGGGAAAAAGATACCTTAATTAAGCGAGCCATTTTAGGGTTGGCAAGAGACATGGCTCTAGAGGGGACCCAGGCATCCACAGGGATATCCCCAGCTAAGTCCTTGGGCAGCAGAGGAGAGGGTGCCTGAACTGGCCTTGTGCTATAGTCACACTGATGAATATCTCGAATATCACCATAGAACCTTCATCCGGCGATGGATGGAGATAGAGACAGAGACCCACATCAGAGCACTGGACTGAGCTCCCAAGGTCCAGTTAAAAGAGCAGAAGGGGGAGAAGGTGAGCAAGGAAGTCAGGACTGCGAGGGGATGGTTCACCCACTGAGACAGTGTGCCTGATCTAATGGGAGCTCACCAAATCCAGCTGGACTGGGACTGAACGAGCATGTGATCAAACCGGACTCTCTGAATGTGGCTGACAATGGGGGTTGACTGAGAAGCCATTGATAATGGCACTGGGATTTGCTTCTATTGCATGTACTGGCTTTTTGGGACCCTAGTCTGTTTGGATGCACACCTTCCTAGACCTGAATGGAGGGGGGAAGGCCTTGGACTTCCAACAGGGCAGGGTATCCTGCCCTATCTTATGACTGGAGAGGGAGGGAGGAGGGTGGGTGGGAGAGAAGGAGGGGAATGGGAGGAGGCGAGAAAGTGGAAATTTTTGAATGGAAAAATAAATAAATAAAATAAAAATAAAAATAAATAAATTTTTAAAAACCTGAAATACTTCTTGTCTTAAGCATTTGGAATAAGGAATTGTCAACTCACATTTTCTTCATCTGTGTTCTCGTCTCCATGCCTTTTCTGGCATGCTCAAAGTATTGCTTCTTTCTGGGACTGACTCTTTTCTCTCACACACATCTTCAACTTTAGTGACTAGCAGAGGCAGGCCCATGTCTTTGATTCCTTACCCACAAATCTCTAAGAAGGAAAATTTCATCTGGCCTGACAACAGCTGCAGTACAATTATGCATGTACAAGAGTAGTGATAATCAATGAAGAATATTCTGAGACACAAACACCTTAAGAAAATGTCAGGCTACATTAAAAAGGGGGGGGGGGGTTGAAGAAAACCACTTAGGGGGTTGAGGAGATGTTTTATAACGTGGTAATATGCTTTTTATACAAACTTGAGGAGATAAATTTGACATCTAGGTACCACATTAAAACAACAAGTTTGCTAGTGAACACTATAATCTCCGCACAAACAGGGAAACAACAGGAGGATCCCTGAAGCTTGTGGGCCAGCCAGTCTAGCTGAAGCAGTAAGTTCCAGGTCCAATGAGAAACCCTTTCTAAAAATTAAGATAGAGAGCAATTGATGAAGGCATACAACATAGACCTCTGGCCTCTATTACACATGCATACACATATGCTTGTACACATGTACAAACAAACATGAACACATAAACAAAAATCCATTAGTTTGGTTAAAGATTTGAACTCAGAATGTAACTTAGTGGTGGAGCTCTTGCCCAGCATGTGCACTCTGAGTGCCATCCCTGCTGTGGAAAAGAATAAATAGATAGATGATAGATAGATAGATAGATAGATAGATAGATAGATAGATAGATAGATAGATGATAGATAGATAGATAGATAGATAGATAGATAGATAGATAGATAGACAGATAGATAGGTTTGTTTCTAAGATAATCTGAATGGAATTATAAGTTATTTGGCATATTTTTGCACATCCCTGTTCCCACAGTAGTAACACTATAAAACTTACAAAAGTATCAAGTAAGTTACAGATTTTGACACTTTCTCAGACTATTTAAAGTTAGGTAAAAATTAGAAAACTCTATATTCATTTTTATATATCTGTACCTCACCTGTTCATTCTAGTATGAACTATTTTTTGTTTTTTAAATGTGGATTGTTGATAGGACCAAAGGATAAGTATATGGGAGAATCACAGAAGGTTGTTTTAAAGTCTCTTCCTAATGGCTGGAGGGATGGTTCAACAGTTAAGAGCACTATCTGCTCTTCCAGAGGATCCAACTTCAATTCCCAGCACTCCTGTGGAGACTTACAGTTCTATGCAATAACTGCAGTCCTAGAGTATCTGATGCCCTCTTCTAGCTTCCTTGGGCACTTACTGTATGCACATCGTGACCAGGCACATGTAAGCAAAACATAAATGCATAACATATATGCATAAAATAAAATGAAGAGATATAACCATAATGGACAAGTTTAAAATGGAGCCAAGATTATTCAAATGTGATACAGACACATGAGCACATGCCCCTGGGGAAATAACACAACCAGACTTGCCACAAACCTTCAATTTGTGGTTTTTTTAAAGTGCTAACTCAGGAAAGTACATTAAAGCGAGATATGTTTAGACAAGACAAACTAAAAATGTGTATTCAGATTGTCTCAGTTTTGTGAAGAAGGGCAGTATATGACATACAGAGTGTTGTCAGGCTGCTCAGAGTTAACTGAGATTTGCCATTTACTAAGAATAGAACCCAAAGATTTCCAAAACTCTCTGAGGCTGTCTAGTTGCACACTGGTTTTCATAATGCCCATAGAAAGTGACGCTATGGAGAGTTTCATCGTTCATAGTCCAATAGTTCAGCAATTAAGAACACTGACTGCTCTTTCAGAGGACCCAGGTTCAATTTCCAGCAGCCACACGGTTTTCACAACTCTATGTAACTCATCTCAGAGGATCTGGTTTTCTCTTCCTGCCTGCGTGGACACTGGTCACACAACCAGGGCACACAGATATACAAGCTGGTAGAATACCCATAAACATTTTTAAAAAGAAAAAAGTAATGTTATGCATAGTATCAATCAACACATATCAAAATGTTCAGAACGTAGCAGGTATTTGATAGCAATAGCCACCATCATGGTCCTGAGAAGTACATGGAAGGCAATTAATTTCATTCTTACCAGAGTGACCAGGTATTATCATCATAAGCACCATCATAGTCACTGGGAGCCCTTTACAAACAGGTTAACTGAATTATAAGACTATAATTGTACAGATGAAAACTCTAGCTCAACACATGCTCTGAATCTAGCTGCTTGGCTTTCTGCAAATGTAAGCTTTCCTTCTCCATCTTCTCCATCTAAGTGAGCTTCCTGTAACTTTGGCCCTGGGGTTTTTAACTGAAGACTGACTTCTTCACTGGCCAACATTCTGAGCCTAGCCCTGACCATTCCTCACTCTAAGTAACACCTGCCTCATTTCTTTTTCAGATGTTGGGGATCTAATCCAACCCACCATAAGGGTGTCTCCATCCCTTGAGTCCTATTTTCATACTATTATTATTTAAGTTCACTTCAAAGCAGGTTGCCTTGAACTCACTCAGTAGCCCAGGCAGTCCTTAAACTCACAGTTCTCCCACTTCAATGTTATGAAGAACAGAGATTAGTGATCGGAGCCACCAAATCCAATTAAGTTCATTATTTTTATATCTAAATTCATCAGCCCCTTGTTGGTAGATCTTATGGGAAAAAATAAGTGAGTAGAGGGGATTTATTTTGATTAATTGAGTCTATTTTCCTCATTGTTCCTATGGTCTTTAGTCTTTTGGTTAATTTATCCTGGTGTACAACTGGAGGAAATCTGACACTAAATTTATATAGCATAGAAGCTCGTCTTCCCTAACTATTCAAGATAAGCTCTCTAGCCTACAGTACTGCCTGGTTTATATTATATTCTCAGTGACATAAAATGGCTATTGTGATAGCATTTTCATCCCTTTCTATTCTATCTCTGAGTAGATACCTGCCCAATGATGCTTACTATCTCTCTAGTCTGGTGTCTATAAATGCATCGCTCAAACGTTACACACTTCATTATTTTTGTCTTAGCTTCCAAATCCCCAAAATACATTGTTGACTTTTGTTTGTTTATTGATTGTTTTGTGAGTTTTATTGCTGTTGTTTTAGCCAGACTGTCCTGGAAATTATGATGACACCCCTTCCTTAAATGCCCAAGTGCTAAGGCTGCAGAGACGTGTCACCAACACTCGGGTGCTATTCTTTTAATGATCGTTTGCATAATAAGCACCCACTTGCTTCCTGTTTTCCTGCACTGGCTTGAAACTCTTCCTGAACAAATGTTTTTGGTGAATGTTCTGTACCAGGCACTCTGATAGCATTGACAAGACTATAAGATTTCATTGAAGGCCATGAGCTGCATTTCCAGAGGTTCATAATCCAGTGATATTAGAAACCCTGAAAGCCAGAAGGGGCTTCCTGAATGAGGGGAAGTTAGAATGCAGCCAGAGTAAAAGTTCTTGAGTATGCCCAAGAAAGAGTATCCAGACACATGAATTGGTCATTTATTATGGAGGGTTGGCATCACAGGAAGATCACCAAAGAGAAAGCACCTGTAACTACCTATCTGACCTCTGAATGCAGAAAGGACCCTATAACCTTCATGTAGCCAAGCTAGACTGCTATAGTTCATCAGGCTTTTCTTTCACTCTGAAATTAGATGTGCCTCCCCACACCCCACATCCTTGGTTTTGCTTATTTTGAGGGACCCGCGTTAAAGACCAGCACCTTCTAAGGCAAGTGTTCTGCCACTGAGTTAAACCCTGGGCATTTGCAGATTCCTTCTTAGGAAAACCCAGACAACTCTTACCAAACAGCAAATTTGCACAAAATATAAAATTAATTTACTAAAATTACCTGAATCTGCTATTACTTTTCTCATGCTATAACAAAATACCTAAGAGAAGCAACTAACAGAGGAGAAGTTTATTTGTGCCCGTAGTTTAGGAGAACACAGCCTGCATGAGAGGAAAGATGCCCATGGCATTAGGAGTGTGAGGCTGCTTCCTCACATCTGGGAAGATCAGGAAACAGAGAATGAGCAATGCTAGCACTTTGTTGACTTTCTCCCTATTCTCTTTATTAATTAAGTCCAGGGCCCTGAACCCACGGGAGGGCGCTGTCCATATTCAGGGTAGGTCTTCCCTCTTCCACTGAACCTCTCCCGAAGTGCCCTCAGAGACTCAAAGGTGTGTCTCCTGGGTGACTAGAAA
This sequence comes from Arvicola amphibius, assembly GCF_903992535.2. NCBI lineage: Eukaryota > Metazoa > Chordata > Mammalia > Rodentia > Cricetidae > Arvicola > Arvicola amphibius. The sequence continues at coordinate 18,566,120 of NC_052048.2, forward strand.
CTCTGTCAAGTTCACAAGGAAGACTAATCATGACACAGACCAGCTGAACTAAAACAATAGGCAAGCATCTGCAATAACCTGCCTGGACTCTCTGAGGCCTATCTTTTGTAAGTGTTTCAAAATTTTCTTTCTAGTTAATGAAATGACATAGCGGGTAAAGGTGCTTGCTATCAGTCCTAATAAAACCTGAGTTCAACCCCCAGAACACACACAGTAGGAGAGAGAACTCAGTCCAGAAAGTTGTCCTCTGACCACCACATGACATGACTCCCATGGCACACATTCATGTACATGTACACAAACACAAGCTGACACTAAGTTAATTAAAGTAATTATTGTAAGAGGTCTTAAACATGTTTTATGTTTCACAGAGGCAGAGTTCCACCACTGCCTTAGCTCAGGACATGCATTAGTCATTATCCTATTACTGTAATAAAGACCATGAGAAAAAGCAACTTGGGGCGGAAAGATTTCACTTCATCTTCCACTTCCAGGTCTCAGACTTGATGACTTTTCTCCCACAGCTGCAGAGCTCCTTCCAGCACTGTGGAAGCTAGCCACAGACTGGAAGCTGGCAGGCCATTTCCAGCTTGATTTCTTCATGCCGTCTGACCACAGTGTGTGGTGTCTTTACCAATAACTTTCAACCTTGCCTGGGCTTACCGGGAACAGGCTCTACAGCCTAGTCAGCTCTTACAGTTGTTATTCTCCTGCCTCAGCCTCCTGAATACAAAGATTACAAGCTCATGCCTCAACACTGGGCCTTTATAGCATTTTTTCCCTCTTCCACTGCATAGCTCTAACGTTGAGTTGCCCCTTGTGGCCATGTCTCCCTTAATCTGACCGTATTTCATTTTTAAAATATTAATAGCACATTTAAAGAACTTTCTACCCTTTTTAATTCACACTTCCTCATTCAGGCCTTTCCCAAGATGCCCTTCTTACTGGATTGAAGTTTTGCATTAGTCGATAGAGGATCACCTTGGGCATGTGTTCTTTCCCAGATCAGTTCTTGTTACTCTCCCCGGAAATTGTGGACTTGAACCTGCAGCTGACCTTTCCAGATCCACCATCAGCTCCCAGCATTTTGTTCCTAAACAAGAATCCTTGTTTCTCTCAGTTTGTTTGTTTTCTATCAACGTGACTCACTGACTCGTTTCTTTCCTTTACCTCATTCCAGTACTTAATTAGGTAAAACAGGCTTCTAGTGGTGGTTATCTCTAGTGAGTGGAATGATGGGGGAGGCTTAAGAGGGATTGTGCGTGCACACATCACACCCAGCTCTTTCTTTTCACTCAGAGAGAGAAGTAAAGAAGTTCGGAAAAAGAAAATTTCCAGGGCTCCAGAGTCTGAACGGCAGGAGGTAATAACATGGCCTTGAGCTGAGCACGTTCCTCAAGCTGTTTCTCATTGAACACATTAACCTAAGAAAGGCGACTTCAGAGTCCGCTGGTGACTCATGATCTCCAATCATCTTTCAATCAGCAGGCTGGGTGTGTAAATTAGTTAGGATTAGACAGGGTAGAAGCTAAATTTTCTATTACAAAACATCTCCACCTAGTATAGAACTTGGTGAGCTGAAATGAAAGTTTTGAGCAATACTAATGTGATGGCAGGCCTCTTTACAAGCTGAAATATTTATAAATTATACGGAACTTTATTTAGCCTATTCGCTGTAAATAAAATGAGACCAAATCGAAGTCTGACATGATGGCACTCTCCTGTAATCCTACTAGAAAAGTAAGGCAGGAGGGTCACATTGAGTTGCAGTACAGCCTGGGCTGTACAGGGAGTTCAAAGCCAGTCTGGGATACAAAGTAAATTCAAGGTGGGCCTAAGCTAGTGAGTGAGACCCTATCTCAAAAGTAAATAAAACAAGCAACTAAGCAAACAGTTTATATCCTGAGCTGTGTCAAAGACAGGAAGTGTCAAGAAGAATCGAGGTCTGGGGCAGTGGAAATATTGTCGCTGCAGTTACTCAAATCTGTGTTAGCTCACAAGAGAGGACATTTGCTGCCTGTCTCCTGCAGGAACTGTGACATTCTTGCAAATCTTTCTTCCTAAATAGTCCTAGAGTCTACCATCCATTATATTTTCCCAGGCCAAAGAGGGATGAAACAGCCGGGAGATGCTTAAACAAGGATACTAGAACTTAATGAGAAACAGGAGGTTGCTCCTCTAAGCCCAGTTTTCAGCCAAGACTCTTGACTGACAGAGCACAACCTTCTTCTTTGCCCTGGCCTCTGGGCTCTCTGATCACATCCACCCATTTGAACTCTCTCTTAGCTCCTTTCATCCATTACCTAGAGAGAGCCTAAATTCCTTTCCCTTTACCAATTTCAGGTTTATTTAATATTTTCTAAACAGTTTTCCTAGGCCCTGAAAGCAGAGCCCCCAGTGCTGGCCCTATTGGAACTGGTAGGCAGAGAGTTAATCATAAGACATGAGTTTTTCTTGACTCACTTGTGAATTAAGCAACGAGATGCCAAAATGCCTCCACTAAGACGTGCAGCTACACTGATGCCCCTCCACCTTGAAAAGCCTAAACACATCCTAGCTTATGCATCATAAGAACTCATGGCGTGGTTAGTCATGGAACATTAATCATCCTCCAATGTATGGTAAAAGAAGGGTAGTAGTACACACTCCGATGTTCTGCAAAGCTTCTGTACAAGTGCATTCCCGGCCAATAACAAGAAAAACATTTGGCTGCAGCAGGTAGTATTTATTGAAGACCTAGCATGCATTCTCACTTAATCAGCACAGCATACTTAGACAGAGGAGCTGTTACTGTCTCCCCTGTGCACTGAAGGAACAGAATCTTTCAGAAAGTTTCAGAATCTGTAAGATTAAAAGCCCAGGAAATATAGCTTTACACCTCCATTCTTAATCATTATGAACACTGGTCAGAGAACCAGTTATTTTCAGTCCCTTTCAAATTCCAAGCTTTCCGTGGGTGCCTTGAATCACAATACTTGTGGCAAGTTAAAGTCTATGCTAAGCCAGGGTACCAGAAATTATATCACTGAAGCTGGTTCTCCAGTAAGAAGGAGAGCTACTACAAGTTTAGCATCTAGGGTAAGTGGTTACACGACCCTTGGAATAAGAGCATTCAGCAATCCCTCTGCCACATTAACTTCCTGTGGATCTCCTGCAGGCCTCCAACAATCCAGAGAACAAGACCTGTCTGTCTGCATGCTACAGCTTGCTGTGGAAGGGCTTTCCCTTCTCTTTTTTAAAATGTTACACTCTTAATTAATTATTTGGTGGGAATACCACAGTGCACTCGTGAAGGTCAGAGAACAGTTTGCAAAACTTGACTCTCTCTTTCCATCAAGTGGCTCCCTAGGGATTGAATTTGGGTTATCACAGTTGACAGAAAGCACCTTTATCCCCTGTGTCATCCCTGCAGCCACCTACCAGCTTTTCTAAGTGGGAGAAATTTGTATTGGAAAGAGATAGGGCTTCTTAAGATAAAGCTTTCACTCAGAAGGTTAATCAGCTTTGCTAGTGCCTCACCCCAACCTGGCTAAGGAAGCACTCCCTAGGCTGGAGGAGAGGACCACCAGTTGTTTGTGACATCCCACAAACCTTCCATTGAATACAATCAATTTCTGTTAGCTCTCGGGAATACTTGGGAAATTTACCTGGAAGATTCTCCGATTTTTAAGTCCTTAAAATCAGATTTCAAATAACTAAATTAAAAAATCAGCTAGCTAGTCAGGGGAGTACTTTGCCCAAGATCACAATGTCCACCTGGCTTGACCTCTCCACTCATTCCTTGCACCACATTCTTCTCAAAGCATCCTACCATCTCACTGTCCCAAGGTGGGAATGTTTCTTCCCCTGGGGTAGGAATTCCAGTCTGTAAAATCATTCTCAGTTTCTGGCAGATAATCGCGTTCATAATACTCTGAATGGCTTTTGTTTAGCTCTGTCATGCATCCCAGTGTATTAAACTGTGTGTCAGGTGGTTAGTAGTCTGACAGGACAGGTCTGCCATCTTCAGGAAGCAATTTAAGTTTCAGTTCATTCTGGAGTTTTGTCTTTCATTTTTGGTTGTTTGTTTTAAACCACTCATTCTTAAATGACAGTCTTATATGAGAATGTTCTCCACGCCATTGTACAATACAGCAATCTTGTGCTTACCTATATGATTTTTCTCCTCTTCCTCTTCCTCTTGCTCTTCCTCCTTCTTCTAATATGAATGGTTTCATCTAGGATCTTTTCCACTATAAGCAAGGTTTTTCCCCCATACCTTTCCTTTTCAGTCAAAGTCTCATTAAGTTACCCGAGCTGAGCCAGATTAAGTTACCCCAGGCTGCCCTTGTGCTTGGAATCCTCCATCTTCAAGCTCCCAGATAGGTCTTGTGCACAGACACACCCGAGTCCCAGTAAAACTGGCCAGTTACCTGGTTTGCCTATATTTCTAGGACCAAAATGTTGCCAGAATGTGGAACTTAGTATTAAATGTTTGTGTTGAGCTAGATGTTGGTGGTGCATGCCTTTAATCCCAGCACTAGGGAGACACAGACAGGTGGAGAAAAAAAAGGTATGAATAATATTATATACATATTGTGGTATGGAAAAGAATCATATAGTATTGGGGCACAGGCAGGAGGGAAAGAAGGGAAAGAGGAAGTGGGAGGGAGGGAGAGAGAGAAGAGAAAAACAAGGTAACATGATAGGAGATAATTATTTATACATAATTCTCTAAAGAAACAAAGCTACAATTAGGAATGATGCTGAATGTCCAGGACTGATAATGGCAGAGTAGCAACAAAAGATCCCAGGTTTCACCCGGTAAGGAGAACACCTTTAATCACAGCACTTGGAAGACAGATGCAGAGGATTTCTGTGAGTTCGAAGCCAGTCTGGTCTATGAAGTGAGTTCCAAGACAGCCAGGGCTACATAGAAAAATGTCTTCAAAAATCAAAATAAATAAAATCCCAGGTTTCAGAAAAAAGACTTAGTTACTAGATCCCAGCATAAGGGAAATTACTGTAAGGACAGCCACCAGACAAGACCTGCAGCCTTCAGTAAAATGACCAGTCAACTTTAAGGAAGGGAACTTTGGATAATAAATATTCCAACTCAGTTTGTTCCCTTTTTTGTTTTTCAGTCATGTTTATTAGCAGCTGAACCCAGGCACAAGCCAGAGGCCATCTACGGAAGCTCTCCAAATGGTTAGGCTTTTAGGGCTCAGAGCAAGAAGAAGAGAAAGGTAGCAAGAATGAACTTAGGTGTGAACACACCACACACATACACACACACACACACACACACACACAGAGAGAGAGAGAGAGAGAGAGAGAGAGAGAGAGAGAGAGAGACATGTAAACACACACATACACACACAAATACATAATTTTCTTTCCTTCTGTGTGCTAGGCAAGTACTCATTGCCAGCCCTTTCATTTTTTTTTTTTCAGTGTTTTGATTTTGAGACAGGGTCCCGCTTAGTTGACCAGGCTAGCTTAAACTCACTCTGTAGCACAGGCAAGCCTTCAACTTTCTTCATTTTTTTAAAAAGTTTTCATTGTAATTTCTGACAGTTTCTCACATACATGCAATGTGGGAATGTATCCATTCCCACCACGCTCTCGACCTTCTCTCACTCCTGTTAGCCTGTATTCTTCCCTAGTCATCTCCTCCTAGTGTGAGGGTCTTGTGCAGGTGGCCACAGCTGCCGTGTCTTCACGGTTCCATCAGTCATGACATATCCAAAGACAGTTTCACAGTACTCCCCTCTGTCCTCCAGCTCTGACGGCCTCTCTGTCCCCCTTTCAGTCATGTTTCTATGTCTTGGAGATGAAGATGTCTTACTGAAGGCCAAACACTTACAGTCACTTATTCTCAGGAGTTTGTCCAGTTATGAGTTCCTGTATTAACCAAAACCACTTGGCCAAGGCTGAGAGTAGCACTAATCTAAAGGCATAAACACATTTAGGAGGCTATGTGTCCATTCAGCATAGCATCAATATTAAAATCCCCTTCGAGGTCCTGTGAGCTCTGCAGCCACAGGATTTCCCCAGGTTTACAGCAAAGTGGGTATTCATTCCCATGGAGAAAATAAGCATGCCCAATTATGCCAGTAGGAATATCCTGTCCGGCAGGCAGGTAAGTATGGCGGTCTGCAGCATTCACAGAGAAGACTACTGATGCCTTTTTGTCTCTCCAGCAATCTGTGTGTCATGCTGGTACCATGAATGCTGATGAGAAGCTTCCAGCTCAGTTCCAGCTTGATGTACATGTGTTCTGTGTCCCAGCTCTGTAGTGTCTTCAATAACAGGGTCCTGTGGTCTAACTCTAGCAGCTCTGGTGTAGAGTAATGACAACAGCCCCCATTGTTTTGGATTCTCTAGAAGACCCCTATCCATAGGGAGATACCCCACACCTGCCACTGGGATTTTTTGTTTTTGTTTTTCCAGACAGGATTTCTCTGTGTAGACCTGGTTGTCCTGGAACTTTCTCTGTGAACTGGACTGGTCTCAAACTCACGGAGATCGGCCTGCCTCTGCCTCTCAAGTGCTGGCATTAAAAGAATGCACCACCACTTCCTCCCACCTGTCGCTGGAACTTCTGATTAAGTTCTGGGGATTCTGGGGGCAGCATTGTTTAATAATAGAGGATAACTTTATTCATATTTTAGACTAATAATTACATCTTTTATTTAGCTTACAAAATAGGTTTCTATAATGGAATTTATCTTTCTGGGCCATGTTTAACTCACTTCTTCTGAAAATGGCAAAATTTTCCTTTTCTTCACTTGTGAGAAGTCTATTGGGTATACATACCACATCTTCATCATGTAGTCATTATTCAATGAATATCTGGGATGATTCCATTCCTCAGCTATTGTGCATAGAGCTGCACTGCGCTGGTGTCTTTGTAGTAGGATATGGAGTCTTTTGGGTATACACCTAAAAATAATATAGCTGGGTCATGTGGTAGTTCTATTTTTAGTTTCTTGAGAAACTTCCACACTGGCTTCCACAGTGGCTACACCAGTCTGCAGCCACACACACAGTGGAAAAGCGGTTTCCCTTTTTTCCGTGTCCTCCCCAGCTTTTGTTGTTTTCTATATGATAGTCATTCTTACTTAGATCTCAACATAGTCCTAACTTGTATTTCCCATGGCTAAAGCGGTTGAGCTCTTTTAAATGTGGTTACCAGCCATTTGTATTCCTCTGTACACTTCTGTAGCTCATTTTTAAAAATTGGGTTATTTATTTCCTTGGGATTTTTTGACTACTTTATATAGTCTTGATATTAATCCTCTGTCAGATATATAGGCAGTGAAACTTTCTTTCCTCATTCTGTAGACTGTCCCTTCACTCAATTGATAGTTTCCTTTGTCGTGCAGAAAGTTTTAATTTGATGAGGTCCTATCTGTCAATTGTTAGTCTTATATCTGAGGCAACTGAAATCCCATTTAGAAGGTCCTGACCTTTGCCAACATCTCATAGAGTGTGTTTTACTGTTTACCCTGGCAGTGTCAGATTTGCCATTTGGGCCTTTGATCTATTGTTGTTGAGTTTTGTGCAGGATGAGAGATAAGGTTCTACCTTCATCCTTCTATATATGTCCAGTTATCCAGTACAACTTGTTGAAACTTGTACCTGCAGTGTAACTTGAAGACAAGCATAGTAAATTAACAATGTCCCTACCTTCCTACCCCCACCCCTGTAGCACATTAAGGGTTGCTTTGGCTTTCTGGAAATTTTTGTGCTTCTATATGAATTTTAACGTTGTTTTGCCTATTTTCTTTTGTTTTATTCTATTTCTGTGAAGAATGGAACTGGATTTTTGATTGGGATTATACTGAATCTGCTTTTGGTAGAATAGACTTTGAACTTTGATCATCCTGTCCCAACTTCTAAAGTATCAAAGATTACAGACTTGAACCCATCAAGACCAGCTACATTGTTTTCTCCTCTTTTTCTTTCTTTCTTCCTTCATTCTTCTGATGTGAGATTCCCCTCTGTGTGATGTAAATACCATTGGTTAATAAAGAAACTGTCTTGAGCCCATGATAGAGCAGAATAGAGCCAGGCAGGGAAAATTAAACTGAATGCTGGGAGAAGAAAGGAAGAGTCAGAGAGAAGCCATGTAGCCCCACTGGAGCCGGATGGAACTTTGCTTCGTAAGCCACAGTCACGTGGCAACACACAGATTACTAAAATGGGTTAAGTTAAGATATAAGAGTTAGCCAACAAGAAGCTAGAACTAATGGGCCAAGCAGTGATTTAATTAATGCAGTTTCTACGTGGTTATTTTGGGTCTGAGCAGCCAGGAACAAACAAACGGCCTCCAACTACATTCTTCCCTCCCTCTCTCCTTTCTGTCTTTCCTTCCTTCTTTCCTTTCCTTTCTTCTTTCCCCTTCTTCCTTTTCAAGTCCTTCTCCTTTTTGAGATAGGGCATCATACAGCCCACGTTGTCATCAAATTCACTATGCAGCTTGGTATGACTATGGTTCCACTTCTCAGGCACTCAGTTTTATAGGCATGAACCACCATCATATGCGGCTTGTCTTTTTGTCAACTTCAAATCAGCCTCATGTTGGAAAGCCATCCCATCAGGGTGATAAGATGTTCGGTGATTTACACAGCTCTGCCGGTCCTTCCCATTCATATTCAGCCTGTGACTTTTACACAGAGCACAGCCATCAGTCTATAACCTGTGTTCACATGCACATTATCCACTATGCCTTAGTGCCCAAGCTTAGTAGTTCTATGGCCCTGCACCACAATGATCAAACATCCCACCCCTGCCCCAGACAGTATGCAATCTAAATCCACCATCATAAAAAAAATTGCATTCAACTCACTATGGCGAAGTTTTGTTTGTAAGCTAACAAATAAAGCTTACCTGAATAACAGAGTGTAGAGCTAAGCCACTAGTTAGCCATAGAGGCTAAGCAGTAGTGGCACACAGCTTTAATCCCAGCAAGTGAGAGATAGAAGCAGATGGATCTCTGTGACTTCAAGGCCACCCTGGGCTATACAAGATTGATCCAGTCTAAAAGAGAAACAGAGCTGGGTGGTGGTGGCTCACACATTTAATTCCAACACTAGGGAGGTGGAGACAGGAAGGAATATGGCTGGACAGAGAGAGGAATAGAAGGTGGGAGAAGACAGGAATTTAGGTATTCAGTCTGAGGATTCCTAGAGACAGAATCACCCATTCGATCTGAAGATTCGATAGAGGTAAGAACTAGTGGCTGGCTGCTCTGCTTCTCTGATCTTTCAGCATTTACCCTATATCTGAATTTGAGTTTTATTATTAAGACCAATTAGAATTCGTGCAACACCTCGCAGTCATTCTAGGAGGCACAAAAGGAATGGGCCACAGTCCTAGTTACCCATAGTAACCAATTGTTCATTTCCTAGCCTCAAGAAACTCCTCATGTCAGATCCTGTTTTCATGGCTCATCTCGAAGACACCAACCCTTCTCGCTTCAACTCTGAACAGCCAAGTATAGTTTCATGAGTGGGTTTGGAGTTTCACAAAGTCAGTCTTCTTGAAGCAAATTCTGTTCCTAGCCTGTCAGCTACTAACTGCCAAATCTCAGCTTTTCTTTTGGAATAAGAAAAAATAACATTACAGAAACAGACCCAGTTAGAAGGCTCTTGGATTTTTTTTCTACTGCAACATAAATAAAAGGCAATTTTATTTACATAAATTAAATTTGAAAATGTAGATGAACTTGGAACTGCTTAGCAGAAGCCAGAGTTGAGAATGATCCTAGCCTATGATAGGAAAAAAAATGTAAAGAAAAGCTGAGCTGGGCATGGTGATACATACTTTTAACTCAAGTACTCTGAAGGCAGAGGCAGGCTGAAGTCTGTGAGTTCTGGCCAGCCTGTCCTACATTTGGACGAGTTCCAAGCCAGCCAAGTGTATATAGAGAGACCCTGTCTCAAGAAGAAAAACAAAAGGACAGCAAAGCCCTAATGTCCTTGTCATTCATCTTACTCTGAATATATCCTCTCTCCTCCTCTTATTTTCCATGTAGATGACCCTGGGTGGCTGACAAAATGGATGAAGGTAGCCACCATCGAAAACTATTTACAAACATCTGTAATTTCTATCTTCCATCATTTCAAAAAAGTGCTCCCCTAAATGAGCACTGAATCACTGGGCTCTCTGGACCTGGTGGAGCCATGTCATCTACACAGGAAGACTAAAACAACAACAAAGATCCCAGCTTTCATCAACCTGAGTTTCCTAGCTCACAACAATCATGCCAACAATCCAAACTTGGGCTTTGAAGACCTGGTGGAAGAGTTAGAAATATTAAACATAAGTCTCCCTTGTAGTATCGTGGAAGACACCAAAAAAATAATAGTGCCTCCTACTAATGTGGAAGTCATAATACAATAAACCACAGAAAAAGCAGTCCTGAAAATATGATAGATCTAGACTGAACTAAACTGGGCATGCTGACTCATATTGGGAAGATAGAGGCAGAAGGATCACAGCGAGTTTGAGGTCAGTCTTGGTCATGCACTGAGTTTGAGGCCAGTCTGTGTCCACAGAGTAAAAACCATGTCTCTTAAAACAAAACAAAACAAAACCCGGGCTTGCATACAATAACAACATGAACAGGATCAGTTGAAGTGGTAAATCTCTAAGAGGTATGTAAATCTATTCTTTACTGCTTTTCATTGGGGAAGGTTGGGGATGAGCTGGGACAAAGGGCCTCAGTGATCCCACCCAGCATTTTCTTGACAATCTTCTATCTCACATAACATTGTGGCCTACTTCTGTAGGCACATGCACCTTACTTAATAGTCTTAGCAATAACAGAGACTAGGAGAATATCAAAAAATCTTGAGGGACAAGAACATTGTCAAGATCAGAAACTAAGACTAAGGTGTGACCAGTTACACCTGCCGAGCAGTGCTTGTGAAGATTATTTCCTAAGCCATGGACAGTTGACTGATGAAGGGAGTGTGGAACATGCTCTAGAGTAACCTTCCCTGGTAAATATGGGTAACAAAATAGTCATGAGTTCCATCCATGTGGCTGTCTCACAAGACTATATGCAGCCATCAACCAAGCCCTTCCCATGAAGATTGTGGATATACTTCCAATCACTGCTTAATATCATTGTGTTGAGTTTCTCCCCTTTCACACTTTAAAAACAAAATTTGAGGTTAATCTGGCAAGATGGTTTAGTGGGTAAAGGTACTTACTACGAAGCTTAAAGATCCAAGTTCAGTACCCATAATCCACGTGGTCAAAGGAGAAAACTAACTCTCATAAGTTGTCTTCTAACCACCACATCCATGCTATGACATATACATGCCTGCTTCAGATGTATGCATATATACATACATACATACACACACACATACATACACACACATACACACACACATACATACATACATACATACATACATACATACATACATACATACATGCACAAACACACAGAATAGATTAAATGGGTTTTATTTGTTTGTTTAGCTGGGGTTTTTTTCCAGATAGGTTTTCTCTGTGTAACAGTTCTAGTTGTCCTTTCTTTGTAGACAAGGCTGTCTTCAAACTCACAGAGATCTGCCTGCCTCTGCTTCCCGAGTACTAGGACTAAATGTGTGTACCATTACTGCCTAACTAAAATGTTTTTAATGTATTTAAAGCTTTTTAAGTATTAAATACTTATTATTTAAATACATATTATTATTTATCTTACTTGTGTGATCATGCGTATGATATGTGTGCGATTGCAGCTATCTATGCACACACATATATGGCGCTGCTAGAAGATGACCTTCATGAATCAGTTTTCTGTTTCCACCGTGTGTCCTAGGGATTGAACTCTGGGAGTCAGACTTGTTGACAAGTGCTCTTCACACATTTTGACACTACTAAGCTGATAGCCTTCTTGGTATAATCTGCGTCATTACTTTACTTACTCTTGCTATAATTAAATAGCTCGTTGCATTCATACACATCAGTACAATAGTATTCTTCTGATCTCTTAGACCCTTATATGTTTAACAATGAACTTTAAATATCCCATCCCTTTCTTTAGAATTAGGAAATCAGTTCATTACATGGGAGTTATAGACTGTGAATCTTTTGAGGTTTGGTTGAGGTGATTGAGATCGGGCACCACTGTGCAACCCAGGCTAGCCTCAAACTTTTGATCCTCCAGGCCTCAGTTTCCCTAGTTCTGAGATTATATGTGCTCACATATGGTATAGGTTAGAAATTCTGCAAGTGCATAAGCTTCATGAGGTTAAGATAGCTGAGCACAGAAGCAGCCATAACCTGATGGTATAATCCATGGATTTACCATAACATACTTCAAACATTGCCCACCTTCTGATTTATAGTTATCTGGGCTATCTTGTTTTGTAAAATGCCAAAACATAAGAGCAGGCAAACAAAACATCATCTCCCAAGATAATGCTTCTACTTGAATCTTGCAATTTTGTTTTTATGAATTCCTTTACTTGAACTGAACTCTACTAGCTTGATAGTTCTAATTTCCACTTTTAGTTTGCCACTCTTGGAACAAGTTTTACATTAATTTATTCATTTTGTTTGCAGGTGTATGTGTGGGGTGCATATTGGCACACATGTGGCAGTCAAAGGACTTCTCAGAGTACTTGGTTCTTTCCATCTACAATGTGGACCTTAGAGATTGAACACATGTCACCAGCTCTTAAAAGAAAAATCTAATGACGTGGGTGTGCGCGTGGTGTGTGTGTGTGTGTGTGTGTGTGTGTGTGTGTTTTACATGTACATACACTTGCAGGCCAGAGGTTAGAATTTGGTGTCCTTAATCACTTCCCACCTGATTTTCAGAGACTCCATTGCTAGACTCCTGACTATAATGAAATCCAGGGATCTGTCTGTCTTCGACCCCTCCTGAGCACTGGAGTCACAGATGCATTCTATGCCTAGCTTTTGTATGGATGCTAGGGATCCAAACTCAGGTCCTCATGCTTGTGAGGCAGGCACCAACTACGGAAACACCTCCTCCCCCATCTCCCCTTCCTTGCCGTCTTATTTTTACATAGATATCAGGGTTCTGAACCCAACTAAGCTATTTCACATCTACCGTGTAAAGAGCCAGTAAGTGCAAAGAGGACTAACAGAGGTAGGATAAAAGGTAGAGAACTTTCAAGAATCTGCTAATGGTGTAGCAATATTTCTAGAGATCTCTACACTAGAAAAGGCCTAATATTACTCTTCATTTATTTGTTTTGTAATTTGAGACAAAGTATTGCTATGTACCCCTAGCTTGCCCAGAACTTGCTCTGTAGAATAAACTGTCCTCAAACTTGTGATTATCCTTTTACCCATCTGTCTACCAATTTCTAGAATCTCAGGCAATAGCCATGATGCCTAGCTCCACTCTCTATTCTATATTTAATTTTTACTATCAAAGCAAATACATATTGATCCCTATGCTGGAAAATACTGTTAATTTTGTGGTAAATTTTTATGTATTTATTCATTTTCATTTTAACATTTAACTATCTTATGAATACCAAGATGGTGTTTGAACCAACTGTTTACTCTTCAAATTTTATAAGGAACCAGTACTGCCAAATTTTCTCAATTTTCACTCTAAAATTTCCCAGTTGTTTGTTTGGAGTTACCCTACTAGGGTGATAATGCTTCTCCCAGAAGCCCTAGATTATCAAAAAAACTGACAGGTGCGGGATCTTCCCTTCAAGTTGTTGATCAAAGGTATCTCAGAGACCCCAAATAATACAGGCTAACACCATTGCTTTCTTTTGCCTACCAGAACTTGATGGTAAAACCGAATTGTAGAAGACACCACAAACTTTGTTCAAAGACATAGTAAATTAAGCTGATACTGGCCTGGAGGCTCCCTTCCTGCTGGTTAACTTTCATAGTACTAGAAGGTGTTATATAGGCTGCTGGAAAGAAAATGCATCAAGGGTTTTACTCCCTAACCCTATCGTGAACATTCCAAGCTACAATCATGACCAGTCTGGCAAAATATATCTATTGGTACAAAGGTGGCGTGAATGTTATGGGGGCAACAAAAAGCTTTATGATTGAATTTAAAACCCACTTCATAGAAAGGAACTCATGCCTGGTACTATTAACTTGCCCCAAAACACATGGTTAAGTGGACCATATGCTCTAGGGAAGTATCACTCTTACTCTGCTAATGAATGTAGCATCAAACTGCCTTCTAAATACTTATCCTTATACCTCTAGATTAGTGAGCTCTCATTCATCATCAGAGAATTTTCTTATTGCATCAGATGGAAGTTGACAGAGAGACTCACAGTAAGTCAAAGTGCAATAAATTTGTACCTAAACTTGAACCTATCTGGACCATTATATCTTCTTCTCCCCTCAAGGTTCAGAGAATATCAAAGAAGTGTGGAATGGATTGTAAGAGTCAGAATTCAAGGAGGATTGCATGAAATAGTGCCTTCTGGACATGACACGGCCATTACATTCATGAACTCAGAGCAGCAGCTGTGGCTGCCTGTAGAATACCAAGCCAGTCAGTCAACATTCCAGCAGGGATGGGGAAAGGGCTCATGCAGGAGGCCTCACCCTTAGCTCATAGCTATTGGCAGTTGAAGGCTGCTAAGGGAGGGAGAGTCAGTTTTCTTCATGGGTGTGGCTCCTCCCTCATAGGTTGGCCATGTTCCAGTGGATGGCCCTACAAACCCCTGTGCGAACGAACAGGCATCTCTAGTTAGACTAAGTGTGATATAAAGAAAACGGAGGAGGAGGAAGAGGAGAAAGAAAAGAAGTAAATATTCAGTTGAGAGGAAGGGTGGGGGAGACACCATTTATGTCAGAAGAGGGAGGGGGAATGTGATCTAAATGCATTGTGTGCTTCCATAAAATTCTCAATATATAAATAAATTTAAATTTATAAATTGAGCTAGGGAGATGTCTCGGTGAGTTAAGTGTCTGCTGTGCAAACTGGACAGGGCAGTGATGTGGTGCAAGTCTGTACGCCAGAGCCAGGAGTGGAGGCAGATTTATCCTGAGGTCTCACTGTCCATCCAATCTAGCCAAAATGGTAAGCTCTACATTTCTGTCCCAAAATATGTGACGAATGATGGAGGAAGATGCTATACTACATCACTGTCTGTCGTCCACATGTACTCGCAAGGACAAAAGCATCTGTAGACACACACACACACACACACACACACACACACACACACACTCCCCAAAACAAAAAGAATTGCAATTAAAGGGCTGGACATGGCTCAGTATTAGAACAATTATTTGTATGCACTAAGTCCTGTGTTCACTCCTTAGTACAATAAAAGAAGCAGAAAGAGAGAAGGGGGTGGGGGTCTGGTTGGCGACTCATATCTTCAGTTACAGCGCTTAGGAAGTTGAGGTTTGCAAAGAGTTGATGGTAAACCTGGGGGGGTACAGTGAGTTTTAGACAAGCCTGAGCTATACAGTGTGACACTATCTTTGAAAAAAGGAAGAAAGAAGGAGAAAGAGGAAAGGAAGGAAGGAGGGAGGGCGGGAGGGAGGGAGGGAGGGAGGGAGGGAGGGAGGGAGGAGAGAGAAATGGAATTAAACAGTTGTCTGCAAAAGCAAGCACTAACAGACCACTGCAAAAAGTAGTTAAGCGAGCTAATGAGAATCAGGGTAGAGGAGCTCTCAATTTGAGAAGAAAGAGGACTTCGTTTTTCTTTTTTTTCCCTTTCTTTTTCGACACAGGGTTTCTTGTAGCCCAGGATGGCTTTAAACTGGGTGTATAATTGAGTGGTACCTTGAATTTACCATTTGTTTGTCTCCACTCCTAAACACTGGGATTAGATGCATACACCACCAGGCCTGGCCTCAAAAGGAACAATGTTAAGGAGAAAAATAAGAAGAAGAAATGTCCTGTTTGTCTTCTGCAGAGTGAGAGTGTTTCCCAGAATTATGATGTGTATCGAAAAATTTAAGACGTTATATCTTCTAGACAGAAGTTGATGTTAGATATTCCATAAGGATTCCATGAAGTTTAATTCCCACAGAAATAAGGATGTGAAGGTATGAAGTATGAATTCATGAAGTAATGAAAATGATTAAATAACAATAAAAACAGATTTAAATAGCGCTTTTTTTAAAGGGAAGGGAGAAATATATGTACACAGAAATATAAAGGAAGAAGAGAGATTTTTTTTTCAGGAAGGGGATGTATTTTATTCCTTGTTTCAGAGTGTCCCAAGATGCTCTAAGGAAAATTGCATGCAGCTGTTTGGTTTCCTCTCCAGACATCCCAATTGGAACGATCTGCCCTTCTTCAGTAGCCAACAAGCCTCAGGCCTCTGCAGACAGCTCTGAGTGTTTGCAGGTTCTCTCCATTTGGGGGAAAGGGGCCCAGGTTGAGAGGAAGGACACTCAGACACTGGGTTCTGCTTTATCATGAAACAGCTAAATTGGTTTGAAAAGTGGTTCATCTCTGGGCTCTGTTTGCTCCTTCTAAAACAAATGGGGTTGAAATGGGTAGCAGACACAGTCCCTGTACCATTCTTCTTTGTTCGGTTCTTCTTTTGAAATTGCGCCAATATGCTAATACAAATCTATCTAAATGACTTAGAGGTTAAAAAACAGAACAATGATAGAAGCTGCAACTTACGTGTAAACTAAGCATATGCTGAGACAACCATTTTTACTTTTCTTTTCCTTGAGAAATGTACCTTTGACATTCCTGAGAAGTTGCTTCCTTTTTCTTTCTGTAATGATTTCTGGCCTAGAGGTATAACACTTTCTCTACACTAAAACCCTGTTTCCCACCGGGTTGTCACATTAACCCTTCTCTTTACTATTAGTTTTTTTTTCCATTCTTTCTAGATATTTCATTTTGAAAAGATTTATTTGAGTTTTAATTATGTATCTGTGGTGATGGGGGAGGGGAAAGGCAGAATAGGTGCACATAAATACAAGTGGAAGCCAGAAGAGGACATTGGATCCCCTGGAGCTGGAGTTACAGGTGTCTGTGAACTGACTGATGTAGATGCTCGGAACTGAACTAGGGTTCCCTGAAAGAGCAGCATTATTAGTCAGACTTCCTTTGTACTGTCAGCCCCCAAGTAATGACATGGAGACCTCTTATTAATTATGAAGACTGAGACTTATCTTAGGCTTTTTTCTCAACTAGCTCTTAAAACTTAAATCAACCCATTTACATTAATCTACATTCTGTCGTGTGACTCATTACCTCTCCTCAGTACAGTAAGTCTGATCCTCCCCTCCCCTTGCTGATGAATCTCCCACCTCCCTGATTCTTCCTGCAAGTCCCCCTTTCTCCCCAGAAATCCCACCTATCCTCTCCTACCTAGAAATTGGCCATTCAGCTCTTTCTTAAACCAATCAAAAGGTGTCTTAGGCAGGTGAGGTAAAACAGAGACATCTTCAAACAGTATGATCAAATATTCTGCAACAAGTATTCCCTAATATCCAGATCCTTTCTTTTTGGTTTGAGACTGAGTCTCAGGTGACTCTGGCAAGCACTGAACTAACTTGCTATTTAGTCAAAGATGACCTTGAATTCTTGATTCTCCTGTCTCTTTTCAAATACTATGGTTATAGGTATGTGCCACTACAGTTGCTAATTAGGGATCTTCTTCATTTTTTTAAAGCTCTGGCTGTCTTAGCACTCACAGACATCCACCTCTCTCTGCCGCCCAGGTGTCAGGACTAAAGGCACATACTACCAATCCTGGCTAACTTTACATCTTTTTTACATAGGATCTAACTATAGCCCTAGCCATAACTAGCTGTGTAGACCAGACTGCCTTCAATGTTGCAGCAATCTCATGCCTCTGACTCCAGAGTCCTAGAATTGAAGTCTTGTATACCATGCCCAACTTCTTTTAGTTTTTTATACAAAATAAAAGGCACCCAAGTACATGTACACTATGCCAATATTGTTAAAGTTAAGGAGAGTACATATCCACAAAGGCAAGGCTGCTGAGTGCTGGATTTTAAAAGTTAATATATTTATACATCCTAGGATATATCAAGAACACACTGTATGGTTATTTTAAATTAATGAACTATGATTCATGTAAACCTTTTATTGTTACTGTGCTATTATTATTATTATACTATTATTATTTTGGCATAAATGTGTGTAGCCCTCAGCTGTCTTGGAACTGGATGTATAGACTAAGCTGCTCCTGAACTTGCCTCTGCCTTCAGAGTTCTAGGATTTGAGGGATTTATCACCACACCCAGTAAATCTTTGGATATTATATGATATGAAGTTAAAGCTAGCCTGACAGATAGCATTGTCTTAGTGGGTCATTAATGGCTGATGAGTAGTTCAGCATTTATGTCTTAGTACACAACAAACTCCAGGAAAATCCTTCGGTGCTTCTACTTCTTTGGAGGACTTGTGCTACTCACTATGGTGGCCACTGGCCAAACAAAATACTTTGAATGTCATGAATCCAAAGTAAAATGTACAGAAACTGTAACATACAAGCCAAGATTTAAAAATACTAGTCAAAATTATTGAAAATATCATTGAATTGATGTGGGGCATAAGGGAGATAGCTGCCTGAGAAACAGAGATTGTCACAGAAGCCTGCAACCGGAGCTCAATCCCTGGAATCCATGAAAGGCTGAAGGACAGAGATGAAGGTTGTCTTCTGACTTCCACCTGCGAACCATGACATGTAGTAGGAGGCCACTTGTTTAGTTCCCAGCTGCCGAGACTCCCAAAATAATCACACAGAAACTAATTATTTAAATCACTTAAGGGTATTGCTAGCTAGCTCTTATACCTATAATTAACCCATTTCCATTATTTTATATTTTACCACGAGGCTCATGGCTTACCAGAAAGGTTCCACCAGGCAGCTCTTGTCTTTCCTCTCTGGTGGCTACTTGGCATCTCACAGACTCTGCCTTTTTCCTCCCAGCATTCAGTTCAGTCTTCCGGGCCTAGCTCTATTCTTCCCTCTCACAGACCAAAGCAACTTCTTTATTCATTAAGCAATAAAAGCAACACATATACAGAAGAACATCCCACTCCTTTTCCCCTTTTCTGTTTAAATAAAAAGGAAGGTTTTAACTTTAACACAGTAAAATTACATATAACAAAACAGTTGTCAAGCAAAAATTAGTTATAATATTTATATCTATTTTATCTTTTATCATAACTAAGGAAAAGCATAACTATAACCATCTGTTCTTCAACTCTGTCAAAGACTGCAGAAAGATATACTATCACCTAAATAATCAGGAAGTGCATTGTAAGCAACTTCCACAACTCTAGAATTAACAGAGACATCTCACTGCCTGGATAGACACCCAATGTTCTTCTGTAATATTGGGTCATCCATCTTCAGCCTACAGGACCATAGTATCCAGCAGACTCTTTCGTGAAGCAAGAAGGAGTGTCTAACCTTTAGGCAAGTTCAGCAGTCATTTCTCTGTAGGTCCTGAAAGTCCAGTCAAACAGTTCAGGCAAGAGCAGTTTCTTGCCCAAATGGCTAACAAACTCCATGAGGAGCCTCTTCAATGCTCATCATCCTCTTGAAGTAGATTGGTAGTGCCAGGAGCAGATGTGCTCACTGTAATGAAAAGTCCTAAGCTCTTAAAACATTTTAAATGTCAAATTCCATAGTCTTTGAAAGAGCTAAAGAATATCTATTCATCTGAAATACATCTTTGTACATAAAGAAAACCTAACCAACATGACTACAAACTTGACTATTATAGATGACTATCTATTAACCTGTATTTCTTAATTATACATTACAGTTTCAAACAAACTGCAAAAATACAATGCCTTAATCAAGAGCAGTAATATACATATAGCAAAATTGGCCTTAAATTTGTATAAATAAACCAAGATCCATACCAATGCAAATCTCTATAGCATATCTTCCTTTAAATGTAAACAAACATTTATAAACAATATTTGGGAATTTTGGCATAGTTCTCTCCAAACTACTTCCTACTTTTTGTTGGGTGAAGTAATTTTTTGACGGTTTTCACGGTGACCTTTTGGGGGATCTTGGTCATCAAACCACATTAGTCTGGAAGGATGCCACAGGTTCTCATCCTCTATGGAAACAAAAGAAGCTATTTTCCAAACCCAAATTCTGAAGTCATGATACTTTTTAAAGATGTATGCTGGTTTAGCTTAGCAGCCTATACAATGAAATGTCTCTCTGTACTTAGCTCCTTCACAGTCAAAAATTCAAAGAAAACACAACAATATACATAACCCAGACTCTTTCTGTACATTCCATCTTTGCGTGGCTTATTTTTCTTACTCTATTACTTTTTCTACAAGTTTAATATTTATTTTATTATCTTTATTCCTTTAATCTATGACTGTCTGAACTCTTTTATATTACATTTACTGGCTCTTTACTCTTTTTCTTCTCTCTCCCAAGCCTATGTACATTTTTAAAAACATACTGTGTCTCATTTAGAAGTCTTTTATGTCTGAATCGTGTATCTGTAATCCTTTTCTGACCAGATGCGCCTTTTTTTATATGCTAAATGGGTTTGGCTAGGGCCAACATGGCCCTTCCTGCTTGCTCCGCCCAGTCCAACATGGCAGAGCTGTTCACTGCCTCTGAGAGCCATGTACACTGCCCCATTTTTTAGGCACAATAAGTTGCTATTAAGCATTTTGTTGCACATTGCTCACAGACCCATTTAAGTAGCTGGACCTCCCTGAAAGAGTCAGAGTTATTTCTGCTGGTGAACCAGGAAGCTTTCTTAAAGGAGCCGTGCGGTTTTTGTTGCCAATGCTGAATCAAGATGACCTCTCTTAAACTTGCCGCCAGCAAACAGAGCTCATCCAAGAAAGAAAATGCAGCTAAACTTTGTGTGTGTGTGTGTGTGTGTGTGTGTGTGTGTGTGTCTAGAATTCCTTTCTAAGTTTTCTTACGTTTTATATGGATTTAGCTGGCACACGTTGGCATGCCCACAAACGACATAATCATGCAGTCACATGCACACATAGATACATAAATAATGCATAGAAATGTTTTAAAAACACCAGTCCTGACTCAATGTGAAAATTACATATATATAGTGTTGGAGCAATAGGTAAGAGCTATGTGCAAACATGAGCTTTTGAACCCTCAAAGCCCACCCACTGGGATACATTTTGATCAACAAAGTCATGCCTCCTAACCTTTCTTATCCTTTCAAACAGTTCTCCTCTCTGGTAAGAGGACAACCCGTCATGAGGGTTGGGGAGGATGGACCTCAGGCTTAGTGGCAGATGCTTTTACTTGCTGAGTCATCTTTCCAACCATCCCATGTTTACTTGTATTCTTTCTTACAGCAGAGTTAGGGTTTACTAAAGACATTTTTTATTATAGACTTAATCACAAGAGTAAAGGTGAACAGAAGTACTTAGAATATAGTAGACAAGAGCATAGGATGGGTTTTTCAGAAGAGTTCCAAAAACTAATACATGACCAAGTGTACGCACAGAATCCTCCTGGAAATTTTTT
This sequence comes from Arvicola amphibius, assembly GCF_903992535.2. NCBI lineage: Eukaryota > Metazoa > Chordata > Mammalia > Rodentia > Cricetidae > Arvicola > Arvicola amphibius. The sequence continues at coordinate 18,587,587 of NC_052048.2, forward strand.
CTCTTTTTATCCTTGTGAATTACAAAATTTCAAGCAGGGTGTTGTGGCCCAAGGCTATAATTCCAGACCTTTGAAGGCTGAGGCAGGAGGATCATTATGAGTCTATGTTTGAGGTCAGCCTGGCTACATAGTGAGCTTTAGATAGACCAGACTGAGCTATAGAATGAAACCCTGTCTCCCCAGACCAAAGAATGGGATTTAGATATACATTGTGGTGGTTTGAATAAGAATGCCCCCACCATAGGTTCACATATTTGAATGCTTACTCCGCAGGAAGTGGAAATGTTTAAAAGGATTAGGAGCTGTGGCATTGTTAGAGGAAGTATGTCCCTAGGAGTAGGCTGTGAGGATTTCCACAGTCCACTTCAGCTCCCCCTCCTCTGCCTGTGGATCAGGATGTAGCACTCTCAGCCACTGCTCCAGCATCTTCCTACACAACAGTGGATTAAACCCCAGAAACTGTAAGCAAGTCCCCAGTTAAATGCTTTCTTTAATAAGACTTGCCTTGGTCATAGTGTCTTTACAGCAATTCAACAACAACCAAGACACACATACATGCATTGTAAGTATATAAAATATATAATAATAGTGATATGTATGTAATATATGTGTATCATATGTAACATGTTTATTGTGTATATAATACATCTGTATGTATTATATGTGATACACACACACACACACGTAATATTTGGGGCTCCAAATACATTTCAGTTGGGGCAGTGCTGATCTGAACTATAATCTCCTCCAATACAAGGGCCATCCTTGTTTCCTTCTATGCGACATCTTTAGCACCTAATGAGACCAATCAACATCTATGCTGAAAGCAATGTTATGTTAGCTAATGTGAATGGAATGGAATGGAATAACCAGGGCCCACCTCCTCCCAGCATTGTTAGGGACACTCTGAAAATGTTTACTTTCGACTTTTTCCTTAGGATACCAATCTGTTTCCCTTTTATGTGATTTTAGCTCAGTCAGGTTTATGTTTCCCTCTTTTCCTGTTTTAGTTACTTGAATGTAGATGCTTCTTTAAACCATATGTAATCACCATAGTCAATTAGGACCATTTGTTTCTTCCTTGGTATTATTTGTTGCATAGTCTCCTGTCAACTCAGCCTCACCCTGAGGCTCTTCAAAGGCAGGAATTACACTTCCTAGAATCTCTTTCTCTGTTACATACTTCCAGATGGGAATCTGTTAGCAAGAGGTTTAGAAAGCAAAAGAGGAGGCAACCATGGTTGCCCAAAGCCAGTTAGAGGAAGATACTTGGGAAAGAAGCGGTTTCAAGATGCTGCCAGAAGAACTTTTTGAGACTTTGCTAGCCCTGAGAGATCTGGTGCAGGAAGGAAATGAACTTCTGTCCTTTGAGAACTTTTAGTAAGATTCTAGAGTGGCCTTAGCAAATTTAGTATAAGAACTTGTATTAACTACTTTTCTGTTGAATAATAAAACACCATGGTTTATTGTTCCAGAGGGATAAGGATCCATCGTGGCAGGGAATTGTGGCACCGGGCAGCAGACATGGTGGCAGGAACAACCAAGGGTTCATGTCTCAAATGGCAAGCAGGAGCAAAGAGAACACTGGGAAGAGCCAGAGGCTTTTGAACCTCACAGCTCACCTCCAGTGACACACTTCCTCCCACAAAGTCACACCTAAAAATCCCCCAAACAGTGCCAACAACTGGGGACCAACTTCTCAAGTGCCAGAGCCCATGCGGTGGGGAGGACATTCTCTTCAAACCACTACAGAACTATAATTAAAATAAAATTACTGAGCTCAGAACACATGCTGAAGAATGGAGGTCAGAGGATAATCGGTGAGGGTAGGTTCTCTCCTTCCATCATGTCTGCCTCTGGAATTGACTTTCAGTCACCAGTGTGGTGGCAAATACCTTCGCCTGCTGAGCCATCTTGCAGCTCTTCATTTATTTTTAAGAAAGAGCTCTAAATTGTACCAGGTTTAAGTATCATAAAACCTAGATATAGCTGTGAAGGGCGAAGAGCTTCCCAGAGACAGAATGACTCGAGAGGAATACCAAAGATCTTTGGGAGATGCTGCTCTGAATTTTCCCTCTGCCTTTTCAACCCTCGTGGATGCTCTGACTTCCTTCTTAATAGGAATAGAGTATCATTGTTCTCAGGACCAACATAGCCAATGCTTTAAAACTATGGCTGTCTGCAATTAGATTTTGCATTCATGTTATCTCAAATTTAAGAAATAAAGATTACATGCTTATAGGAGAAACAATAAATGATAGGTATGGAGACTCATGCCACAGAATCAGCACTCATGAGCCTGAGACAGCAGGACTTTCATGAGCTCCAGGCGAGCCTGTGTCACACTGGAAAACCCTATTTCAACAAACAAAACCATTTGAAAAATGTAAGGAAAAAGACATGAATATGGTGTAAAGATCTCAGAGGGAGCAGTCTTGAGCAACATCTGTTCTTTATAGTGCAGTATTTTGCCCAGCACACAGGAGTGCTTCACAGATGTGTGTGTATGTATAAACATGAGTGGAGGAATGAGTGTCTTTGTGTTCATTTGTATCTAAGGAGGCTCCAGGTTAAGATTATTAAGATGGCATAGGTCATGTTTACTTTCACTCCTTCTCTAAATTTATCTAGCTCAGGATGAAGAACTCTCAGCTGTTTTTATTGGATAAAATGATGGGTACTCAGGGGAATTATCCCAGCTCAAATTCTAGGAAGTCCCAGTAAGAACATCTGACATTCCTCCAGGGTCTTCCAGAGGTTAGGAGTAATTTTCTAACAGTGAATATGTTTTGATTGCCAGGTGTGGCAAATCCTTACATGTTATTCATATTTTCATTTGATTTCAGTATGGATCATGCAGTGTTTAAACACTGAGGACTTAATTCTAAGATAATTGAACTATATTTTTTCATTTTCAGGTTTGTCATTTATTTTGATTTATATTTTTTATTTGGGGAGATGGGATCTAGTTACGTAGCTCAAGCAGGCCTTGGATTTATGATCTTCCTTACAGCCTCTCAAGTACTGAAATTACAACCCTGTCCAGAACTTATCTTTATTTACTTTTTAATATTTTAATTATTTTTATCTAGTGTGTGTGTGTGTGTGTGGGGGGGGTGACATGGGGACATTTTTGCCACAGTACAGGTTTGGAAGTCAGAGGATGACTTCCTATAGTTGGTTCTTCCCTCCACCATGCGAATGGGAGTTGAACTCAGGTCATCGGTGTGGCAACGAGTACACTTTCCTGCTGAAACATCTCCCCTGCCCAGCAATTAGTTTTTTGTTTGTTGATTTGAGTGTCTGTTTCAAGACAGAGTTTCTCTGTGTGACAGCCTGGCTGTCCTAGGACTGGCTTTGTAGACCAGGCTGGCCTCAAATTCACAGAGATCTGCCTGCCTCTGCCTCCCCGGTACAGAGACTAAAGGCATGCACCATCACATCACGGCTTAACACTTATTTATTTATTTTTTTTCGAGACAGGGTTTCTCTGCAGCTTTTTAAGAGCCTGTCCTGGAACTAGCTCTTGTAGACCAGGCTGGCCTCGAACTCACAGAGATCCGCCTGCCTCTGCCTCCCGAGTGCTGGGATTAAAGGCGTGCGCCACCACCGCCCGGCCTTAACACTTATTTTTTAAAAAATTATATGTGTCATGGATGGACTCTGTTGATGAGTACATGAGTTTGGAACAATCTAGTCTTCGTTGTTTTCATTTTGCAAATATTTACTGTGTGCAAGATGTAGGCTGGGGATTGTGCTAACCAGTGGAAGTGTAAGGAGGAGTGGAGTTGCACTTGAGAGCCACCATCTTGATGGCGCATGGGCATGACCAAGAGGCTACAGGGAGAAAAAGAGGGTAAATACTTGGGGAAAGGGGGGACTTGAAAAGAAAACTTTGGACCAGACACTGAAATCATGTATGATAACTTATCCTCTTGTCACAGTGCCTTTGGGAAACTCTCATAAAGGTTAGCAGCTCCAGGGCACTGAGGGGTTGGTATAATTATTTGGTTACTAAGAGTAGGCACCATTTGAGCTATAGGGGACAAATGGCCCTGTATTCCAGATGGTCCTCGGTATGGGTCTCAGTCTTTTGGTCCTGTGTTCAGCATCACTCTGTAAAGGGTAATGTGTGCTCCTTGACTGGTAATGTTTATGGTTGAGCTGTCCAGGAGGACTCTTGGTTTTTGTCTGTGTATTCGTTTTTGCCTTAAAAGTTGTTTTTCAAGCTGGATATAGTGGTACACACCTTTATTCTCCGCACTGGGGAGGCAGGGTAGGAGGATCTCTTAGAGGCTAGGCTGACCTTCCAGAGGGGGTTCAAAGACAGCCAGGAAAAACACAGAGCAACCTTGTCTCAAACAAACAGCAACAACTACAAAAGCAACATTTTTTCCCATTAATGGGGGGTCAGGGCAGCATGCTGTTGCCATAGCACAGTTGTGGAGGTCAGGACAACTTGAGGGAGTTTTTCTCCTTCCATCAGGTAGGTCCTAGGATGGATCTCAGGTGGTCAGGCTGAGACACAAGCCTTTACAAGCCTTCACCTGCTAAGCCATCTTGCAGGCCCTGCTCTCAATTGCTCAAGCTTTCACCCATTTAAAGCTAATTACAGCCATTGGAACAAATGGCATGATGTGGATTAATTCCACTGTTTCAAAGTAGGTTAATACATACTACCTGCTTATTATCATCTGTTGCTTCTAACTGGTGTAAACCCCGCATTTGCGGTAATTCTATAAGGTCTAGATTTTGATTTCTTTCATTTGTGGAGTCGCTAATAGGGCCTTAAAATTTCATATCGGTTTTGTTTTGTTGGGAGAGGGTGTTCACACACGTGCATGCATGCACCTGTTTGGAGAGTCTCATGTAGCCCTAAAACTTCTTTTCCAGATCATAACCTCGAATTGTTCCACTCCTAGACCCAGGGCTCTGTGCCTACTAGACAAGCACTGGATCCCCTGAGCTACATCTCCAATCCCTTGTTTCTGTGTTGTTTCTTGGAAGAAAGGGTAGTTGAGGCACAGTCTCAGAAGCCCATTCTAGGATCGAACCCACAGTGACGTTTCAGTCTGAACTTGTTAAAGTACTAGTCTTACCGGAGTGAGCCAGCCTCCGCGCCCGGGTTATTCTAGTTCTTAATCACAGCACCCAGAATAGTTTCGGGTGGCTGCTGGGATGCACAAATGTAAAGGACTTTGAGGTTTCCTTTTTTTCTTAAGGCGGCGCCTGACTGCCCCACTCCACCTCGTCAAGAAGCAGGCTCAGATGAAAGATGTTTTGTGGAGGGGGATACCCCTCTGCTCTGCGGCGATCCAGCCCGGGAGCCCACATCCCTGGGACCGCCAGCCCGGGGAAAGCCTTACCGAGAACTGAGGGCGCCTTTAAATGCTAATGAGCAGCAGCCGCGCCGGCTTTCCCCACCCTCTCCCCGCCCCGCGCCCTCCGCCCTCCGCCCGCGAGCACTTGCGCGGGGCCATCTTCGGGGCCGGGAGACCCAGCGGGACCGCGAGCGCGCGCCCCCCGCCCTCGAGCCGCCGCCGCCGCCGCCCGCCGCCCGCCGCCGCGCGATCCGCACCGGCCTCCCCGAGAGCGAGCCGGCCGCCGCGACCGCCACCGCGCTAACCGCCGCCAACCGCCACCGAGGTGCCCGGAGAGAGCGGAGGGAGAGGCGGCATGAGCGAGGCGGGCGAGGCCACCACCGGCGGCACCACGCTCCCGCAGGCCGCGGCCGACGCGCCCGCCGCGGCGCCCCCGGACCCCGCGCCCAAGAGCCCGGCGGCCGCGGCGCGCCCCAGGCCCCGGCGCCCGCCGCGCTGCTCGCGGGGAGCCCCGGCGGAGACGCAGCCCCCGGGCCCGCCCCGGCCTCGTCAGCCCCCGCGGGCAGCGAGGACGCGGAGAAGAAAGTTCTCGGTGAGTCCTCGGGTGCAGCCCCGGAGAGGCGGCGGGCGAGGATGGACGCGGATGCAGGGCGGGTTGGGACACGTGGGCCGGGATTTGGCGTCTTTGCCGTGGGTCAGGAAAGCAGCGCGTTTCCTGGGGGGGGGGGGGGGGGGGGGGGGGGGAGATGGGGATTCCGGGGAAGGATGGGCGGAGTGAATTGGGAAGACTTTATTGCTTTTTTTTTCCCCTTGCCTCGGAGGGTCAGGTGTCTGTCCCCGACGCCCTTCCCTCGTGGGTGGGTTTGGGACAGCCGCCATGCTCCTGCCGGCCACATGCCGGCACAGGGATGTTGCAACGTCTCGGGGAAACTTGGGGCGGACGCCCTCCTCACCCCTCCCCGTGGCACAGATGCAAGGAGCCTTCCAGTGCCCACCAATTGCTGCACATTTCCATCTCCCTGCACTGTGGGAACGCACGTGGTGTGGCGGCTGGGAAAAAAACTTGGTCGGAAGTGGAGTAGGACGTGTGTCCAAAACATGATTACCTTGGGACTTGTAACTGGAAGGAAAACGGGAAGGTGGAGGCTGGATTATGGGGGCAGAGGCTTTGCAACGGTGGCCGTTGGTTTTGTCCTACATTTCGGTTGTCTGCATCTTCTTTAAGGAACGCCCGGTGTGAGGCTTTTCAAGGGCTTACAGAGCAGGTGGGTGGCGGATAAGCTCCCCGAAGGGTGTGTGCGTGGCGCATGTGGTTCGCTCTCCGAAACAGGAAAGTTAACAGATGGTGTGGGATACTTCAGAAAATGTTCACAGTTTCAGGGTGGAGCCGTTTGGGCTCGCCTGCCCTCCCAGCTTTCTCCCATTTAGCAGGAAAGCTGAAAGGATAATGTGGAAGAAACAGAACACCGTTCGGTGTTGCCCACTCTCGACAATCCTTCGGTTCTTGTTTTATCCAAGGCTTTACAATCTCAGTTCCTGCCAAATTACGTGCTTTTTTTTTTCTTTTTCCCTATCCGCACCAAAAAAAGTTCCTTAAAGGTCTTGTGAGTGTTGCATTGTGGTACTTTCCACCAGATGCTGCTTGGAACACTTCCACACAAAATGGAAAGATAGAAAGGACCCGGTGTTGCTAACCAAAGCAGGTTCTTAATGATACCTTACTGAGGGCAGATGAAATCATACAGGTTTTCACTTGATCCTTGCACTTCTGGTAGATAATGTCTGTGGAGATGGAGGGAGCCGATAAATGAAGGTTAATTTCCGCAATCTCCAACAGTTAATTCTGTTTCTACCAGATACCTAGTGATGAGTCTGATGTCTTTCATCCTGCCACACAAAAGTCCACACTATCAAAGTGAAGGGCAAGCCTTCTACCTGACACTTGAGCACTGTTTGTTTTTGTCCGCTGTGGTCTGCCATCTCCTGTGCCAAGCAGACACATGGATGCCCAAAGTGTTCTGCACCCAGTGCTGACTGAAATAGATATCTGTTCTTGGATGGTCTCGTTCTGGTCTTTGCAAAGGGGCCTTAACTTTGGTTTACACCATGTAGTCCTTTAGGGAAAAGTTTACATGAGTAAAAAGAACCGGAGAGGGGAACTCCAATTTTTTGTTGGGTGCTTGAATGTTTGTAGTAGTTAAACAGTATGAATTGAGTTTGTTGGGTTATATTAAGTCCTTGGAAATATTTGGAGAATTCGTTTGTTGTTGTTGTTTTTTTTTTTTTTTTTTTTTTTTTTTTTTGAGTCTCCAACTCAAAAAGGACCCACCTGCCTTTGCTTCCCAAGTGCTGGGATTAAAGGTGTCCGCCACCACTGATCAGCTGAATTAGTATTTTTAAATCTACTTTGAGAAGTATACACCTTCAGCCTTGAAAACAGGTTTTTCTTTTTCATCTTTCCCCTTGTGATGTTCTCATTGCCTTTGCTCTTCACCTTCCTTGTATGCATCTTTTGGTCTTGCATTTCTATTTTCTTTTCCAACCTGGTCTTATTAAGTAGCCCAGGCTGGCCTTGGCCTCACTCTTCGAAGCAGAGGAGGACTTTTAACTCCTTGCCATCCTGCCTCCACCTCTCAAGGGCTGGGATGACAGGTGTGCTTCACCACACCCAGCTTAGTGTCACCCTTCTCTCTTTCGGTTTGTTTTGGAACTCTGAGCGTCTGTCTGTAGGTCCAGAGTCAGAACTCCAAGAGTCTATCTATAGGTTCAGTAATTTTGAAAGAAACACAAAATACTTGCCTGACATAGAGTTCATGCTGTTTGTTCGTCCAAACCTGGCCTCTTTCGGGTGTTGACACCTGAAGCCTCAATTTTCCCTCTTTGCCTTGCAACGCTAATTAGATTGGTTTAAAATTAAAGGCTGAATAGCTTTTCAAAGAAAGCTAAGATGTTTTTGCAAGCCTGCCCTTGTGCCACAGTCAGAACAGCATCATCTCTCTGCAAGGCAGCCTAGATCTGTACCGTTCGTTCCCAAGCTTTTCCTTTTTTAAAATGCATCTTGCCGGGTTTTCTGTTTGAGTTTAGAAGATTGTCTTGTGTGTTTCCTGGATTTAGACCAATCTATTTCCTAGAGATACTAAATTTGGTGTTTACCATCGATTCCTGCAGTCATGTTTGGATTAATGTGTATCTACAAAAAAATTAGATTGTTTTTCTTCATGAATTCTCAAGTGAGACTTTGTAGAGAAATTAACCTGCTCGTGACAGACTAGAGGCAGTAATCAAGTAGACTGTAGAGCATGCCAGGGGATCAGCAGCTGAAGACTGCAGGGAGAGACCTTGGTGTGAAAAGGGCCTGTTGTGTCCTGGATGACAAGTACAGAACTGGGATGAGACAGCATCAGTTCTATTATTACTCGGACTGGTGAGCAGCCCTCATTTGGCCACCAGACAAGTTTCTTTATATCTTTGTAGGTTGATTACTAAGAAGGAGCTACTGTGTTGCCTATTCAAGTTTGCCTAGTATTTCAAAGTATGAAAATAATAAGATGGCCCAGCTATCTGTACATTCTCTGTGCACATAGGAAATGTCTGTGAGTGGATAACTGGAATGTGTTTCTTTTTGTCCTTTTGTTGGTTTAGTTTTGTATTGAGGATCATACCTGTTGCCTGCTGAATGCTAAGTGCTTTACCACTGAGCCAAGCAAATCCCCAGCCCTCTAATGTCCTGGGGCTTTTTTATTTTTTAAAGATGGTTGTATGCAGCCCACATTGGCTTCAGACTCCTGATCTTCCTGCTTTCACCTCCCAAGTGCTGGGTTTATAGGCACGTGCAGCCACTTCTGCCTTAGAACTGAGTCTTTGCTAGCATTCCCTCACCCATCTTTCTTAGTTTTAATTACCGCAGAATTGTCCAGGCACGTGACCACTCCCTGAGGCCTTGGTAAAAAGTACTATGTGATAATCTCAGCTCTCCACATTCTTCTCTCTCTCTCTCTCTCTCTCTCTCTCTCTCTCTCTCTCTCTCTCTCTCTTTGGTGGTAGTGGGGGATTAAGCCATTAATGGTTTACTCAAGGATGTTTAGGCTTAGTGTAATGATACCAGGACCTTAGTGATATGAACTTTATCTCTTTGTAGGTCAGGTGCTAACATATCTGCTTAATCCTGTTTTAGCCACCAAAGTCCTTGGCACTGTCAAATGGTTCAACGTCAGAAATGGATATGGATTTATAAATCGGTATGTGTCTGTGTGTCTTGTACCCACCTTGTAGCAATGGCAGTTACAAATCCATTGTCCTGCTGTATTAATAGACTGTACATTTTGAAATTCCTAAGCACAGTAAATATTCTCTTCTAAGCTTTTGGTGACTATATTGAGACATTTAAAAACACTCATAAACTCTAGCCTTTAGAAGGCCGCAGAGATGAAAACTACAGTCAAATGGGGAGGACTTTAGTTATATCCATAATTTCACAGATGGAGAAAAGAGAACCTGGTTAAGCAGCTTTCTTTAAGGTCACACAGTAATGAGTAACTGAGCTGGGGCTGTAAGCCCAGCCCTGGATTGGTCCATGTCCTGTGAGGAAACCAGTGTTTAAACCGTGGTCCCTTGTGACCACTTGGCAGTGAAGTTGACCACAGGCGCTGGGAGACAGGGGGATGTATTTTACAGGGTCTTGGTGATTTTCTCTTTCTTTGCTTTTTAAAAACCAATTCCTCATTTTCTTCCTTATCTGTCTGGGTGGGGTGGAGGTTAGGGTGGGGTAGTGGGAGGGCTGTTTTAAGTTTCAGTGTAAGGAGAGCCTAGTTCACAGCTGTGCCCTGTCCTTTTGACTGTCTTGCTTTTGCGAGGAGGAAAACTTAGGGCTCTGATTACATAGCATGTGATTGAGAAAGACATGAGAGCAAAGGGGTGTTTGTGTGGAATCCAGAGCTTGCATCTCTGCATTGCAATGGGGTGCAGTCAAGGGGCGTCTGGGAGAGATGGGGGTTATGGAATTGGTTCTAGGCATCTGTTTTGAAAAGACAAACTACTTAAAAGGTTGTGTTTTTTAGGTCTTGAGATCTCAGTCAATACATTTGTTCTTTGAAGCCTCTCTGAATGTTTAGAACCTTTAATGGTGAGTTTGTTTTTTCTGCCTCCCAACAGAAATGACACCAAAGAAGATGTGTTTGTACACCAGGTAAGAGGGATTCTAGCAGTGATGCTTACATGTTGTTTGAGTTCTGCAAATGATTACAGTATCTTGAGCTCCTTTGGTTTTCTGGAATCAGCGCTCAGTTCAACATTACTAAGAGTGGTAGATAAACCTTCATATCACATCATATTAACGGATTTCAAGCATTTGTGTCGTTCCTTTTCAAGTTTGAATGAAGTTATACTCATTTAAACCACTTTGTGGTCTTTAGAGCCTAGGAGTCCTTATCCAGATAGCTGCTTCCATGTCAGCTTCTGACTGGCCTGATCGTGTGGTTCTTTGTAGTTGGCCAGAGCAACCTGGCTTTTCCCTGACTCCGTGGTGGTAGATAAAACGTGTTAGTCTCGTGAACATTACCCAGAAGCAGAAGGTTAGATGTGTGTCTGAGACATGAGAACTCTTCCCATTCCTTAGGCAGTTCTCCCTCCTGTTGACTCAGACATGTCCAGCACATGTCTAGTTCCATGGACTATCCCTCAACCCCCTCCAGTTCCCTTCTGTTTGAAACAAATTGAACAAACGGATATCACGGAACTCTACTTTATGTGTCTCGGTCCTCAGATGTTCTTTACTATGATCCTAGATTGTTAGCTTTATAGAGTAGATTAGAAATCACACCTGTTCTTGCTGTTCCTTTTGTATATTCAGTCTGAAAGAGGCATGCTGCTGTCAGTGTCTCGAGAAAGCGTGGCAGTGGCACACTGACCTGCAATGGCTGCTGTGCTGTACTTGTTCCCTCATGTTTGGGTCTGTGTGGTTTGGGCTGAGGTGGGCAGTTGGGGATAGCCACATATAAAGACTATAGTTATAGTTATATTTTCCATCCTCATGTTTGCCCTGTGGGATACGTTTCTGTTGATCTAGATAATTGGAGTGGATTTGTTGAGATAAGTCCTAACACACTGAAAAGGAAGTTGATGGTAACACCTGGAGGTTAGTGGCCTTTGGGAGAAGCTCCCTCTGTTCAGTGACTACTGGGAGAAAGGGGTTTCCATGCTAGTGGAGGCCTCCTAGGCTGTGAGCTAATGACCCGATTCCAGCCCCATGAGGTTGTGTGGTGAGTCACCTCAGTGTGTTGAGGCCTGCCCAGTTTAACAGGAAAAAGGGAACGAGCCGGCAGGGAGGGGCTGTTTTTTGGAATGGCTAAATGTTCGTGTTGTGTGTGCATACATCCTGTCCTGAGCTGCCTCCTTCTGGAGAGGGTGATGTCTCTGCCCTATTGGCTCGCTTTCCCCCCTTCTTTTCTCCCTCCTACTCAGAGTAGAGGAAGGCTGGATTACACATGTCTAATCGCTTTATAAAATAAGGTTGACCTAGTTCCATAGAAACTCCCCAGCCCTTTAACTGTTTAGAGATGACCAGCCAGGGAAGTGGAAATTTGTTGAAGTTTCTTCTCTCCTTGTATTTGAAAAAGAGAAAAGGCCTTTTCTTTAAGTAGACGATGTAGGAGCAGATGTCGGGTAGGAGTGGCATCTTCCTCAAGTTTTCTACTGATAGCTGGCATGCGAGGTGTGAAATGTTGAGAACTTACAGAGATAATGTAGGGATACGAATCTCCATTTGAGCCTGCTAACTCAGATCAGTCACCTGTTGACCTCATGTTTCCTCATCCATAAAGTGGATAGCGCATAGAGGCCAGGTTACCTGAGAGTTGTCATTCCTGAAATGATCTTGTTTATCATTATATTACCATAGTATTTATGGTCATAAACATTTATCTCCTTGATATTTTATTCCTTTTTTTAATCAGTCATTTTATTTATTTACCTTGTGAGGCAATTTCTTAATCTGTGTCTACACTGATCTTGAATTCTCTGTTGCCCAGGTTGGCCTCGAGATCATAGTGATCCTCATCGAGATCAAAATGATCCTCATGCCTCATCTCACCCTCCACCAAGTGTTGATAATTTAAAACATGAGCCACTAAGCCCATCTTTATTTTTGAGAAAGAATCTATTGTTGAAATCATGATCCTACTGCTTCTACCTCCCAAATGAGCATGCATCACTGTGTTCAGCCACACATACATTTCTTTTTATTTATGTGTTTGTGTGGGGGTAGTTATATGCACATGAATGCAGTGCCTGTGGAGACCAGAAAAATCACCAGATCCTCTGGGTCATAGTTATCTTCCACATAGTGGGTGTGAGAGCCCAATTTAAGCCCTTGCGAGAGTAGTATGTGCTCATAGCTACTGAGCTATCGCTCCAGCCTGCCACCCATTTAAAAAAGCTTTTGAGGCCAAAAATTTCTTTTGTGTGTAAAACCTCTGTACCCAAACCTTGCTTATGTGTCTGTATAAGGTTTTGTGTAGGCATTTTTGCCCTTGTGAAAGGAGCCATAGACAGAACCTCAGGAGCCTCTTAGCTTGATGTAACTGACCGATTTAGTGTCTTGACTGGGTGACAGAGTGCACAAGAATGACTGTCTCCTTAATGCACCTTCTGGGGATACATTTTAAAGCACCCTGAAACCAAGAAAGAAATGTGTGATGTGGTTTAGAGTGTTTTTTGGAGATGGCAAGGTAATGGGAGTGTGAGTTTTTGTTTTGTTTTGTTTTAAGTAAAATACAGAATTCTGGCTAACATGAAATTGATGAATACCTTCAGTATTGGAATGTACCTTCAGTGGAGTTTTCTGTTTGCCTTGACAGACCGCCATCAAGAAGAATAATCCACGCAAATATCTGCGCAGTGTGGGAGATGGAGAAACTGTAGAGTTTGATGTGGTTGAAGGAGAAAAGGTGAGAAGCTGGTAGTGGAAGAGTGTGCCAGCACAGTTTTTTTGTATAAGTGGCTTTCCAGCCTTAGTGAAATAATATTTAGGTTTTTTATGATAGGAGGAAGTGGAGGCAGAAATATCTTACTGGGGGGACTGGAGAGATGGCTTGGTGGTTCCAGAGGATCCGAGTTCAATTCCCAGCACCCACATGGCAGCTCACAACTGTCTGTAACCCCGGTTTCAGGGGATCTGACACCTTTACAGCAATGCACGTAAAATAAAGTTAAATTATTTTTTTTTTAAAAAAAGGAAATATCTTACTGGATACCACTATAAATATTTGGTACACTTTATATTTTAGTTTCTTGTTTTATAAAGGAACTCTGGAATAAGTGCTAGTTTCTCAAAGTCTGTTTTGCTTTGGAACACAAACTGTCTTGGGTCAGGCATGTAGCCCAGTTGGTAGAGTGCGTGCAAGCTGTGGTTCAGTTCCCAGCGCCACAGAAACATGGTGGTACCTGCCTGTGACCCCAGCACTAGGAAGACTGAAGGAGGAGGAACGCTGCAGGTTGTAAGGCCAGCCTATGTTATACAGTAAACTCTGCCTCAGAAGTATACCCCTCTCACCTCCCTGCTGAAAATATTTTGACTGCAACCAATTAAGCCGACCGGGTTCCTCTCCTGGTGGACCCTTGGTGTGCAATGGCTGCAGACAGCAACCACCTGGGTAGTGTATGCAGCCTATTCCTTGTATAGGTTGCTCCAAGGGACCTAGGAGACAAAGCTCTCCAGTTGGTGTTCTTGTCTCTAATCTCACAGTGTTCAGAATTTAGGGTTGAGACAGGTATGCAGGATGACTTTGGGAAACCCAGGGCTTGATAGCTGGGATTCACACTGGTCAAACCATTCTGTCCTCTGCACCTAGTTGCACAGTAGAGGAGAAGTGATCGAGATCCCAGATGGGACAGGTTGAAGCTTTCTGATCCCTAGAATATTCTATATCTCAAAGAAATGGGCCTTTTCCATACAGGTGCCTGTCCTTAGCTTCTGTCCCTGTCACCTGAGGGTAGAAGAAAGACTCTTAAGTCATTGTCAAGAATATAACGGGAAGACCTAAAGGAGGGCTGTATGTGGAGATTATTCCTAAGTCAGGGCCTTCTCTGTTTTTGTGAAGCTCAGAGATGTTTCCCACTAAATAGTAACTCAGGGCTGATGAGAGCAGCTGGAGCCAACCAGTCAGGATTTGGATGGTATCTCAGGGTATGGCAGTAGGTTTCATTACATTTCAGTTCCCTTCCATTGGTGTGTATTGTAGTCATTCATTCGTGTTCTAAAAGAGATGTACTGCTCCTAAACTTGGCTGACTAGACAAGGAAGTGGGGCTTCTCAAGCCATAGGTGTGTAGTTACAGAGGTCAGGACTCTCATTGAGGTGATAAAAGCAGTGTGTTTAGGATCACAGCAGGGGCTTTTAACATAAAAGTTTTCTGTTGCTGGAGGAAGTTACTTGGTTTCTTTGAAAATTGGAGAGCCTCTGTTTCCTTCCTCAGGGTGCTGAAGCAGCAAATGTGACTGGTCCAGATGGAGTTCCTGTAGAAGGGAGTCGTTATGCTGCTGATCGGCGCCGCTACAGACGCGGCTACTATGGCAGACGCCGTGGACCTCCCCGTAATGTATGTTGTCTGTCCCTAATCACTGACTGCAAATACTCTCATGTTTAAAACAGGATGAACATAGGAATAGAAAAGTGCCATATTTGAAGGTGCCGTGTCCTGGAGATAAGAGACGTGGTTATTCTTTGAAGGGGAACTTTTTAGTGCCCAGATTTTATTTATGGCTACTTGTGCTATTGAAAACGTGACAGTCAGAAGTTGTACCATTTAGGATGTACTTGGAGACAAGTAACATTCGAATGTCTTGTAACAGAAGGTTTAATTAAGGTGTCAAGATGTCCATAGGCTTTCTCATCGGCTAGATTCTCATTGTGGTATTCACTGGCACCAGGATTGGGGTTCCCCATTCCAGCTTTGCAAGCTGTTTCTGCCTTGGTGCTGAGATAGCTGGCCTCTAAGAAAGTCGGCATTTAGTTAGCAAGAGTCGGGGATATTTTAGGAATCTCAGTGCGTGCTGGCTGCAGAAGTGCTAAGCGACTTGCTTCAGTTAAGGGCCTACATTATGTAGGAAAGCTTTGTGCTCTTATTTCAAAGTAAGGAAGAGGTGAGTGGTTACTGGTTTGTAGTTCTTTGGGTTAGTCTCAGTTCAGGTGTAAGCATTTTCAGGTGAATCTGGCTGGAGCATTCTTGGCTCAGTTTACAGGAATGTTCTCAAGGTAAACATTATGAACCCAATTGTGATCATGAAGAAGGACCTTGCTAGATTTCAATTAAGACTATACATTTTTGATGTTTATGGAAGTAGATCCTGGTGCCAGCACCCTGTGTCTATGTCAGAGTTAGCACAGTGTGGAAGTTGCGTAGTTGCTTATGTCATGCAAAGAGAAACTTTAGAAAAATCTCGAATGAAATATCTTCAGATTAGTCAGGTATGATGGATGACTCTTGTCTTTAATCACAATACATGGGGGATGGTGCTGAGGGAGGCAGATGATGATCTCCTGAGTTCCAGGACAGCCAAGGCTACATAGTGAGACCTTGTCTCAAAAAAAGGGAGGGGGGGAGAAAGAAGAAAATCTACAGATGAAAATACTTGCCTCTATTTTGATAAACGCACATCTTTTTCTAAGTGCTTCTGATTTCCAGACTGTCCTCTACTCCTGTCCCATGTTTTTATTGTATTCCTTACATTTTTTGTTTCTCTCTCTCTCTCTCTCTCTCTCTCTCTCTCTCTCTCTCTCTCTCTCTCTCTCTCTCCCTCTCTCTCTCTCCTCTCTCTTCCTTCTCCCCCCTCTCTCTTTTTCTTTCTTTAAAAACAGTCAGGAGGACTGACCAGAAAGCTCAAAGTACCTGCCATACAAACATGAAGACCCTAAGTCAGCACCTACTGGGTGCTGTTGCAGATGTGTGTAGGCCCCAGTGCTGGGGCAGAGACAAGTGGATCCCCCTGTAGCTCATTGTCTGCCTAGTCTAGCTGAATTCATGAGCTCCAGGTTCAGGGACAGTCCTTGTCTCAAAAAGTACAGTGGAGAACAATTGAGAAAGACACTCAGCGTCAGCTTCTAGCCTCCACATATATACACATGCATGTTACTTAATCTTTGAGAGGCAGGGATGGGCAGTTTGCTTGTGGTGATGTTAACTTGTTTGTTCATGGCCCAGATCTCTAGCTGTGATCAGCTTGCTGTCTACATCAATTCAGAGGTAAAAGTGGTAGAAAGTCTTGGGTAAAAATTTTTTAAAGATTGTACCCTCCAAGTGCTAGAAAAGATAAATCATCTATGTGGAATCTTCTACTGTCCTGACTCCGAGTATAGTCAGCAATGGTGGTGCCATTGTGATTGCCTCGTAAAGGTATTTAGGAAAGATTTAGCTGCATGAGCTTAAGAGTTATGCCTTCAAAAATTGATGTGGTGAATATTTTCTATGCAAAATATATCTTTACATAACTGTGCATCATTTATTCATACAGGTTTTATAAAGAGTAGAATGAGCCAGGCCTGGTGGCGCAGGTCTGTAATCCCAGCTACTCGGGAGGCTGAGGCAGGAGGATCGCAAGTTCAAGCCCTGTTTGGGCTACAGAGTGAGTTCAAGGCCAGCTTGAGTAACTTAGTGAGACCCTGTCTCAAAATGAAAAGTAAAAGGAGGGCTGGGATGTAGCTAAGTAGTAGAGCGCTTGTCTGTCATGGACGGGCCTTTGCGTTAAGCCCCGGTACCCCAGGGAACCGTGCTGCTGGTTTGTGAGGTTAGACCAAGTCAGTTCTGTGGGTAGGTTAGTTGGGCTTGTGGGTTTGGTTTGACGCTTTAAACCTTCCTCTAAGAGAGACTGGTCACTAGCTTATTAATTTTCAATTAACCTTAAAGGAATTGCAGGTATTTCTTATAAGATTGGTTTAAATGAGATTTGAGATAATAAATTGAGTCTTTGTTGGTTTGACTTGTTAAAATAATGAATAGAGGAAAAATGAGTGATTAATCCCCCTTTAAGTTCTGTATTTAGAAATGGTTAGTATAACAGTTAAACCTTATTTCTAGATATTCAAAGGAAGGATACATACATCCTAGCCCTCAAGCTTTTTGATTTTTGAATCCACTTTTAGGCTTAACTGGTGTTAAAGATTCCAGAATCATTGATGATGGTATTGATACTGCTCTTATATTAGACATTAAAATTACCTTAAAATATTTCATTTAAAATAACTTATTACATAGTGATAAAACATTTTAATTGAAAATCCTATGCACATCAGGAGGGCAGACTGCCATTGCACTGCATCGTTGGGTGTCTCTGATGTATAGTTTAAAATAATAGAAGATAGTCGGATTCTTTGTTTTGTGTTTAGTCTCTTGAGGGACTGCATGTCGTTGTATGCTAGAAGATCCCGCCATATGCTGGTGAGAGATGAATGTCTTAGTGGAACTTTGGGAGTGCTTTGCCTCTGTCGCCCCTAGAAGGCTTTCAGAGACCCAGCTGCCCTAGGAAGCATACTGCCTGGGTCACATCTGCTGATGACATCATAAAGTTTTTTTCTTGACAGTTCTTGACTTTCTGTGCTGGGTAAATTTTGGAGATGCATTGAAAGGAGCCAATTAGCACGGCTGTTC
This sequence comes from Arvicola amphibius, assembly GCF_903992535.2. NCBI lineage: Eukaryota > Metazoa > Chordata > Mammalia > Rodentia > Cricetidae > Arvicola > Arvicola amphibius. Next base: position 18,605,546 of record NC_052048.2, read on the forward strand.
TAATTCAGTGCCAGTAGATTTGGTAATAGATTGATTGCTCTTGCTTTTCTGCTGCTTGATATGTTATCTGCATAGATCTACTTTAATCTCCATGTAGTTTATCCCAGGCAATCTACATGCCTGTGTCTGCACAGTATTGTGTCTACACAATGAACCGTCACTGCTTTGGGAGTTGTGGGTGTTTCCTGGTGATAGCCATCCTAAGTGGTATTCTTTGGTTCTTGCCTGGCTGTAACTTCTTCTGAAACTCTGTTTCTTTGCTTCGCTAGTACGCTGGGGAGGAGGAGGAGGAAGGGAGCGGCAGCAGTGAAGGATTTGAACCCCCTGCCACTGATGGGCAGTTCTCTGGGGCCAGGAATCAGCTGCGCCGTCCCCAGTATCGCCCTCCATACCGGCAGCGGCGTTTTCCGCCTTACCACGTGGGACAGACCTTTGACCGTCGCTCACGGGTCTTTCCCCATCCCAACAGAATGCAGGTAAAATGCACCGGGACTTCTTCTCAGCAGTCCTCACCCTTCGTCCTTCTCTGCCTCCTCCTTCTCCTCCTCTTCCTCCTTCAACTCCAGCTACCGGAAGTAACACATTGCTTGCAGCTTACCATACTATCAAAGCTGAGGCAAGGCCCACTCTGCCTGTTGAGAACACTCACAGAAACGTTTTTTGAAATAGATCATAAACATGCATATCTTATGGGACAATGGGGTAGAGTTTGTAAATGTGTAAGAAAAACCTGCTAGGCATGGTGATGCTTGTTGAGGCAGGAGGAGTCTTGAGTTCAGGACTAGCCTGTGTTACATATTGAGATAGGTGTGATATAGATAAGAATGTGGACTTAGATCTCCAAAAAGGCCTAAATTTTAATTCTGTTTTCACTACTGGTTATTTAAAATTTTGAGAAAATGGTTGTTCACCTGTTGAATGACATCAGATGCCTTTACTAGAATGTTCTATTAAACACGGAGGGTAGAGCACATTGGAAAATGTAAAGTGTTAAATTAGATGAAAGTGCTGGTTTTCAGGCATCTAAGAATCTACAGATTGAGTGCTGGAAATGGGCAGAGCTTTTGTGAATGTGTAATAAGCTTGACAGCAGTGAATGAATTCCTGGGGAACTTGGGCCCTGGTTTATTACTAGCTGCAGCTTCTGTCTTAGTGTGCTTGGGCTCTACCCCCAAATGTTTTGACTGAACATTATGTTCAGTCTCTGCTGTATCCTCCCCTTCCCATCATGCATGACTGTTGTCTCTACAAGGCTTCTTGTTTTCCCCTTCTAACTCTTCAACAGCTGCTCCTGACAAATGTGCTAAAAATAACAGCTGTGTCAGATGGATGGGAACACTGGGTACACGAGGTGTAGTTAGGTGTCTTCAGGGCAGCACTCTGGCTTCTAGGAAATGAGGGCAAGAGCAGTCAGCAGATGACCTGGGGTAACCATACTGTTTGGCATGTCTGAGGTATGCTTCCTGAGACCATAGTGATTCCTTTCACTCTTTAAAAGAGGATAGTCCCTACTGAAGACCAGAACAAAATGGTTCCTTAGTGCCATAGAGTGTCATATGACTTACTGCTGATTTCCTAGCAGCGTGCTTACTCTCAGCAACACGGAACTGCATGTGAGTGTGTGTAATGCTTGCCAACCATAGCCATTCCATATTGAAAGCAAAGCACATCGTAGATGTCTGCAGCAAGAGTCTTTCATGCATACCACTTCAGTGTTGGCACATAGTTCCTAAATCTCCTTACGCCAGATCAACAGCTGAAATCAAAAACTTAGTAAACATGTTTTTACATGTAACTAGGCAGCTTTAATAGCATTGCCGTCAACTATTTTAAAAAGTAAGGGTACATCTCTAGGGCAGTTAAAATTAAGTTCAGTTAGAAAAGGCTTTGATACCTACTGCAGAGTGAAATTCCATGGAGCAGTAGTGTTTATGTAATGCTTAAGGGCGTTTATCAGTAGCCAGCTGGTGTGTATTTGGCCCCTGAACTTGAGAGTCATTGATGAGAAAAGGAAACAGCACCCACCGTGGCACCTACGAGGTGCAGATGTTTGAAATCAGTTCTAATTTCATCTTGCCAGCAGCCTATGAAATAACTAGTGTGGCTTCCATGTTTTTGTTGCTTTTTTTTTTTTTTACAAATAAAGAGATTTGAATGTTCTTAAAAATTACAACTTTTGGTGACCATGGTTCTCAATACTCTTGCCGTGCAAGCACAAAGATCCAGGCTCAAATCACTAGAAACCATGTGAAGCTGTGACTAGCAGTGTTGTATGTTGTGCCTACAGGAAGATTGGAGACAAACGTAATAGACGCTCCACAAGCTTGCAGGCTGGCAGTAGCCAGCAACAAAAGATCCTGTTTCCAACATGGTGGGTGCAAGAATCCATCAAATAGCCGGGCATGATGTTCCATGGCTTTAATCCAGCTTTTGATTGGGAGACCAGCCTGGTGTACAGAGTTCTAAGACAGCCAGGGCTACACAGAGAAACCCTTCTTTGAGAAACTAAAGCAAAAAAAATAAATAAATAAAAAATATACATCGTGTACCCCCACACATGATAATGGATCACTATATTTTCTGCCTATCTTTTGTCGGTGGAGTGTTCAAGATATTAAAGGCAGGCATGTGGTTAGGGTAGTAACTGCAGGGAGGAAGTGAGCAGGGTGAGATGTCGGGGAAGGCAGGTCATTCCCACCAAAGCTCAGTAAGGACCTTTGCTGTAAGCGTGGTGAAGCGAAGGTGGACATTGAGCCAAGAGAGCATTGTGACATTATCTGTTCCTGATTGACCAGACTATTGGGGATAATGAGCAAATCAAGGAGATGGACCATGGTAAAGAGTGTATGTGTGAGTCAGATACTGCACTACCAGAGAGCAAGTGAGGCTCCATGATCAGGGCTGGGTAGTGCTTTAAACAGGCCATGCTTGATAATTTCAGGAATATGTGGTGTGAGGAGTTGGTACCTCATGGACGTCAAAAATGTGAGAAGAATAAAGAAAGATTGAATTGCAGGAGAAAGCTGAAACCATTTTGAAAGCCTTTCTTCTATAGCAAGATTGGCAGAAAAAGCAGTCAGAGGTCAAGGGTAGCTGAACAGAGGAAAGTGTCATCTAAAGTGTGGTAGGTGACAGGATTGTGGTTTTTGTGGAGAGATTTCAGTGCAGCAGAGCAATGGCACCAAGGACAGCAGAGTGAGGAGTGTCAGTGAAGGGAGCTGCAGATGCCATAGGGTTGCCAGGGATGTGGTGTCGGGGCTGAGACTGAGAGGGTGAATATTGCTTGGCAGAGGGCTGTGGGAAGGGACATGCTTGGAGGATATTCCAGGAAGGAACTGTTACAGAAGTTGAGACGTAGAGGAAATGAGGCTGAGACTGATGATCAGGTTTGATAACTTGGAGTGGAGTGTTACGGTGAGAAGTTGAACTGTGTCAGGAGTGGGAAGAGAGGCTGCATGCTCTGCTCTTTGATGTTCCTGATGGTTGGTAGTGATGGGGCTGGGTTTTCTGTAGCCAGTGTATCTGTAAAGGAGCTCAGAGAAATGGGGAAACATGGCAAGGTAGTTTTCTTGATTTGTTTTATGGTGCTAAAGTTCCCTCGGCTTCATTTAACATATGAAGAACTTCCCGCCAAAGCTGCTAGAAGAGGTAGATGAAGGTAGGCACACACGTGTAACTCATCGGACTGCATGTGTATGTTCTGTGAGTGCATTGCTACTTAAAGACCCCAAAGCAAGGGGCCCTAGGAGTGCTGAGCACAGCTCATCCCCAGTTGTTGTTTCTGGGTACAGTTCTTCAATAGAAGGAAGCCCTTTTCTAGAAATGTATGCTGTCTGAGCTGGGTCAGAGAAAATACAGTGCAAACCTTTAGCATCCTGTGCCAAAAAGGCAGGAAGTACTTTAAAGAATGTTGGAGACTTGTCAAGAGGCTGTGATCCATAATGTAGGAGTTCCTATTGGCCAGTAATGAATGTAACAGAGTATAGCTTTATGAGTAAAATGGAAACCTACCAGCCCATACAGGTGAAATAAATAGGCGACCATAGGAAACATTTGATAGGTGACCATAGGAAACATTTGAGGAATAGGACATTTATAAACTGTGAAGGGACTTTGTTACAGAGCATTCAGTGGGGACCTTTCCTATCAGTGGTACATGAATTAAATGTAATGCAGCCCAAATCCAGATGCTCAGCTCATGAAAGGTGAAACATTCCAGCCTAAAAGAAATATAAATAAACTTAATACATGATTTCTAAGTAGACCTTGCTGTAAGGGACACCTGGTAAAACTATAATGTAGTCTGAGGATTGTTCTGTACGTCCCATTGTGGTTGTTTTAAAATGAAAGAGGTAAGTGGTTTCAAGAGGCCTACGTGCCTTAATTAGAGACAGAGTGGAGATAAATAGGGTTAGTCTGTTTCAGGTGTTGAGAACAAACGTGAACATGAAGCTGTCATCCAGGGTAAAACAGAAATTAGTCCTAAGGAAACTAGTGGGCATGCTCACAAATGATGGAAATGTTGATCTTTCTTTTATCCTAAAAAGATGAAGGATGTATTTGGTTCTGAGTAGGGGCAAGGGGGTCTTTTTGTTCTTGAGACAGGGTCTCATTGTATAGCCTAGCTTACCTTGGACTTAACAGTGATGTCCCTGCCTCAGTCCTTTGAGTTGTGGGGTTACAGGTTTGTGCCATCATACCTGACTAGGATGGGTTGTTGATTTATAAAGAGTGTGAATGGAGACGTGGAGGTCAGGGGACAATGATGGGTCTTCCTCTGTTGATCGCTACATCACTATTACTTGAGTACTATTTTGTGCATGTGTTGTGGGAACAGTGTTTTGTCTGCCTGTTCTACATGCATACCTGGTGCCCTTGGAGGCAGAACTGGACTTAGCGGTAGTTGTGGGCCACTACATGGATTCAGACAGTGTACTTAACCTCTGAGCCATCTCACCAACCCCCTCTACCTTATTTTTGAGACAGGATCTCATTGAAACTGGCCAGTGAGCTCCAGGGATCTGCCTGTCTCTGCCTCCCTGTTTATGGGAAAGCACTTTGCTGATCGAGCACTCTCTTTCCATCATGTGGGTCCCTGGGTGTAAATCCAGGTTGCTAGTCCTAGAGGCAGGTACCATTATCCTAGGAATTGTTAAGCTGGGAGTGGTGGCTACACAATTGTAATTCTGGCACTTGGTAGACTGCAGCGGAAGGATCACACATTTGAGGTTAGCTGAAGCTGCATTGCTATATCTTGTTCCCCCCACCCCCACACACCCTAAATAAAAAACACATTGTACTTTTAAGTGTTACGTGACATAGCAGATGAAAAAGTAAAAAGAAGAGCTATAGGTAAAGTTATGCTTAAGATTTGTCAGTACTGAGTTGAACCCAGTCTTTAAATCCTACCCTTAGTGACTTCTGTGGGTCATACAGACATTATCGTGTGACAGCGGGGGCGTGGGTGGAAAACGAGTGTAAGTTAGTGGGTCAGTGCATCTTGAGTTTTAAGCAGTTGAACGTGTCCCATTGCTCAGAAATAGTGTCATTTCCTTTTATAAAATGAGTTTTTGTGTTTGTTTTTGGTGCTGGGAACCAGTTCTTTGCATGTGTGGTGTGAGAACTGTGCCAGCTGAGCTGTAGCTGAAGCCTCTAAAATCGTCTCTTCAGTATGGATAGGGTCAGATTTTAATGTTGTGGAGAGCTCGGTGCTCTGTGCTAAGGAAGTGGGGAAAAGCTGTTGGGGTAGGAATGAGTTTTCCTTTCCTGTCATTCATAAAAATAACCAGTAAGTAGCAGGCCGTTGTGACTGGCATCAGGCCACATAACGAAGCCCTTGAGTCTGTTTGTTTTTGAAAGCCAGTTTTCTGCACGTGCCTATGTGCTTTGACCCTCCTTGCCCTGTGTCCTGACTCATTTCCAGCTGTGGTTGCCCTCTCTAGGCTGGTGAGATTGGTGAGATGAAGGACGGAGTCCCTGAGGGAGCACAGCTCCAGGTTCATCGGAATCCAACTTACCGCCCAAGGTTCCGCAGGTAGGAGTGATTGCCACAGCTTTTGGAGATGGCCAGTGAGGAGCAGCGGGGTGGAGGAGGGGGCACTGTGGGTCTGTTTCCTGGCTGTTTATTATTGAAAGATATGGTGGCTTTGGTCATAAGCCTGAAAGTTTCTCTCCTTCTTTTTAATTGGTGGGAATAGAGCCCAGGGTTCCACATAGCCTTAAGATACTTTACTCTTTAGCAGTCAAAATGCTGTTCCCCTTTAACTAGAACTGTTAATCATGGCCTGCAACTTGAAGTCACATAAATTACTTAATCTTTTTACTTGTGTTGACACAGGGTCTTACTCTGTAGCCACATCTTGCCTCTTATCTACCATGTAGTCTAGGCTGGCCTTAAATTTGGGCTCCTCATGCCTCACCCCTTGGCCTTCCACGTCTGAAATTACAGGTTTTTGACACCATGTCTGGCTTAATGCTTAATTTTTACTAAATTAAACAAGAGTTAATTGATGGGTAGTTTGGTGTGTCAGAAAGGGAGGAAAATTGAGATGAATATTTTAGTCATCAGGCAGTCTACTGGGGTTTTTGAATCTGGCTGTGGAGCACCATAACCCATGAAGAATCAGAATTTAGTAGCTGTATGTCCTCTGACATGTTTCTGTACTCTGCTATGGGTGCCAGATCTGTTCTTTGGACATTTTCAGTGGTCTTCCAAAGCTGGAGGCAGAGTCTGGTGGATCTCTGATTTCCAGACCCATTAGGGCTTACCAGGAAGGCCCTGTTTCAAATACCAAAACGAGTGGAGTCATTCAGTGATGAGAAGTTCAAATAAACAGATGATCTGTGGTAATGATGATGGTGCCCTCTGTACACCCTGGGTGCCAGCCCTACTGTCATCACTGTTAGTGAAGGGTGGGTCATTTTCATGTGCATTTTCTCTTCCAAAGCCTCATTTGGGCTAGATTCCCTGACATCCTTTAGGTGACTGTTTTGTTTGGTTTCAACCTTAAGTATCTTTTGTATGTGTTCCTCAACATGTATGGAGTAGATCAGAGGGCAGATCTCTACCACAGCTTCCAGGGATGGAAGCCAGGACACAGGACATGCATTTGGAGTGCAGGTGCTCTCCACCTAGAGCTATCTCACTGCGGAAGCTTCGTAATAGAGGCTTTTGTCAGTTTCTTCTCACCCTTGAGGTGAGGGGAACTAATGGGTTTTTTTGGATGGTTGGTGTGTCTTACATGTTGCCCCTCTTCCCATCTACAATCTGGGAATCAGAGAACTGGTGCCACTTTCAGACTTAGGAACATTGACATGTGTTTCACTGGTTGAACATCTCATTCAGAATGCTCCAGGGTGTTAGTTAAGCCTTTTAAATGTCTTTTTGGCACTCAGAAATTTCAAATTCACTGTTTTAAATTTGTGGGCTAGAGATACTCAACCTTTATCTCCTAATTTGGCAATAGGGATTTATTCAAACAAAATAAAATATATTGGGGAACGATTTGTACCATCACCTTCCTTATTTACATGGTTGATTCAGTAAATGTTAGTCTTGGCTTGGGTCATCTTTTGTGGAGGCTACAGCCTGGGCCATACTTTTTCTTAATTTTCCTATTCTAGGTGCCTATCAAAGTGCCTTGCCCTAACTATTTATTGTGTGCTTGTTTACTACAAATATGTGAACAAGTGAAGGAGCAAAATAGTGGAGAAATAAGGTTTTTCACCAAGACTTCATTGCATCTGCAGGTCTGGTCTGTGGGTGATTCATTCAGCAAGTACTTGTTAATCACTTGATTCAATAGTAAACCAGCCCTCTGTCCTTGAGATCCCTCCCACTCCTACCCCTGCCCACACGTTTCCTTCAGTCACACAGTATGTGTTCTCATGTAGCTTTTGCTCTCTGCTCTAGGGGACCTGCTCGCCCACGACCTGCCCCTGCTATTGGAGAGGCTGAAGATAAAGAGAATCAGCAAGCTGCCAATGGCCCGAACCAGCCTTCTGCCCGCCGTGGATTCCGACGCCCCTACAACTATCGGCGCCGCCCCCGTCCCCTGAACACTGTTTCACAAGATGGCAAAGAGGTAAAGCCAGCATCCAGGAGGGACGTTCCCAGATCATCCTTAGTTGTGCCATCTTCTTTATCATCCTGAAGACGGCCTTGCTGTGTGTGACACTGGGTACTTAACAAGCACAGTATTTTGCTTAGGGTCCATCTGTAGAGAACATGCTCTGCATGTTCCACAGCTGAATGTGTGGCTTGAGCTCGGTCGTGGTCTCTGGAGGAATTACACTAGCAGTGATTGGGAGCTCAGGATGAAGGACAGCAGTGGATAGAGGAGGACATTGATGGTGGACAAGTACAAAGTGACAGCACTTACGTGCCATGTACTCTGGGGAGGGGTATTTATTGGCCAACTAGAAGGCACTTAATCTCCGACTTACGCATAAAAGAGAAGTGGAAATGTTCATTGTTATTTGTTTGCCTAGGTGAGAAAATTCTCTTTTGAGACCTTTTACCCTTTAAAACACAGTCCGCTGAAGGATTTTCGTTCTGCTTTTGATCTGTTTCAGACCAAGGCTGGTGAAGCACCAACTGAGAACCCAGCTCCAGCCACCGAGCAGAGCAGTGCCGAGTGACCCTGGCCCCCCAGGCACCTTCACCACCAGCAGGGTGAGCCTCGTTCTCTCAGGTGTCACCTGTGATCCCACTGTGCCCATCCTTGGTCTCCATTGCACCTTGGAGGTGGAGGATGTGGGGATGGTTGGCCACACAGTATATTTGGGATTGACCTATTTGAATAAGTTAAGGTATAAATAAGGAGACAGAAATTCTTAATTATAAAAAAGGAAAAAATTAAATGAGACAGAATTAATGATATCCACTTTTTCTAAGGTAACCTTCGTTTATTCAAGTTCTTTTGATGATAGGATCTGGGAGTGGAACTCTGAAGGGCTTATACAACAAGCACATTTACCCACTGAGTCCAGAAGAGGCCATCAGATGCTCTGGAGCTGGAGTAGGCAGTTAGGAACTACCCAGTGTTGGGACTGAAAGCTAAATTCAAGGCCTCTGAATGAGTAGCAAGCACTCTTTAACTACTGAGCCATTAACTATTTTTTATGTATGTATTGATTGGTGGTGTCTTGCTTTGTAATCCTGCCTGGCCCGCTATGTACTCCCTTGAACTGGAGGCAATCCTATTTCAAGTTTCACCAAGTGCTTGGGTTTATGGGCTCGTGACCATGTACCTGGTTTGACAGTCGGCTGTTGTGTGTTTGTGTAGAGCAGAGGTCACCTTCTCCTCTTGCTCTCTACCTTATTTGTTGGGATAGGGTCTCACTGAGCCGCTTGACTAGACTCATTGGCCACTGAATTCTAGGGATCCTCCTTTCTGTCTAATATAGGGCACTAGGGCTGCAGATGGAGCCCCTGCCGCCCGTTTCCTGTGAGTGCTGGGTATCTCATTTGTCCTCAGTCTTGTGGCAGGCACTGTTCTGAGCCATTTCCCCAATAAGGACACTTAACAAAATCTGTGCTGTTTTGCCACCTACTAGTTAATGTCATTGTTTTGCTTTGGTTTTTATGACAATCTTTTAGTAGATAAGTGTGCTGGTATACACCTTTATTCCTAGCACATGGAAGACTGAGTTCCAGGACAGCCAGAGCTACATAATAGAGAGGCCCTGTCTCAAAGAACAAACAGACAAAAGGATTCTCACAGTGTAGCTCAGGCTGTCTGAGCTCAGTGAGCCTCTAGGATGACATGCATGCACCACCACACTGGGCTCAATTTGATAATTGAATGGTTCCCAACCAGATCCTAGTTTTAAATTCCAGGGAACTGTTACCTGCAGCATAAATTTGGTTTCTTTTTGCCCATCTTCTGATCAGCATTATGTGACGGTACAGTGTGGTGTGAGATCTAGTGAGGCTCCTGCAGCTCTGACCTAATCGGGGACTACGGATTGAGCAGTTTATCTCTGCCTCATTGACGTCTGCTGCTGTTGGAGAGAGCAGACACAGGTGATTAGGGCTGTCATGGGAGTGCTTGAAGTAACACTGAGGTATTAGAATGTTGGGAGCAGTGAGACCCCAGATTCTGAATTTCTTGTAATCCCCTGATCTGAGTGCCTACAGCTGTTCTGAGCACGAGACCTTCAGGAGTTCCTGATGGCAGAGTGGTTTCTGGTGGGTTTGGCTGGGGCGTGGCTATCTCTATATAATCTGCCCCTGAACACAATAAAGGGGGCATTCTTGAGGAATTCAAGAATGACCCGTGTCGCTGTCTCTCAGTCTGTGTGTATCTGTGTATTTTAACCTCCAGCCCCCTTGCCCGAAGCTCGGTAACTGGGTTCTAGTGCACCGAGAGCAGACACGGGGGTGCGGTGCATGGCAGTTGGAGGTCTTCACCGAGATTTCGGCATTAGAATAGGATGGAGAAGAGTAGTATCTCAGTGTAAGGGGCACACGTTTTCTGTCTTGCTAAAGTTCTTGTCAGTCTTACTTGTGTAGATTGAAGTGTAGCCAGGAAGGAGCAACTGTCAGAGGGTTTAGACCATACTTGATTTTGGTTTTGGGCTTTGTTTTTGTGGGGCAAGGACAATGAGGGAGACAGATTAATAGTCATTCTATAGTTCCAGGTGGCCTACAACTCATTGTCCAGGCTGGTCGTGAACTTTGGTCTAGTGCTCAGATTGCAGGCATGTGCTACCATACCTGGTCTTACCTATCACCTTTCTAACTGATACTTATATTTATGTATTTTTTTTCTTGCTACCCTTGTGCATTGTAAAGCCCACTCTGCCGATGGCATTTTTTGAGAGTAGCTTTGGGTTTATAAAGAGCTTTTCTGTGCAGTGCTGTGGGGTTGGAGTTGGCTCTCCTCAAAGAGCACACTGCTGTGTTGGCTGGCAGCAGCATTTTCTTGTTTCTTTAGGCAGAATGTACACAGTCACTCTTCAAATCTACATTAACTCACCGTGTTGTGTGTAGAATTAGGCTATAGCCAGCAAGCCCCACGACGCCGGGAAATTCCAGGTAGTATGGTGATACAAGGCTTTTCATGTGCGTTATTCTGTTCTGACTTTTCCACTTTGTAAAAGTATTTCATCAGAAAGTAAAAATTTTCATCCTGTGTTATTTATATAAAATGTATCCTTGGTTTAGAGCCTTGTAAATCATTTTGAATTGTATGAAAAATAATTTTTGCTTGTTTGTCCTAACTATTGGTTATTGTATATCACTTTTGCTAAGGTTGATTTTAATTTCTTACAGGTGACCTTAAGAATTAATGACCATTCTAAAACAAGGCAAAAAGCACACCCACGACCTTACCAACACCAAAGAAACATCTAAGCAATAAAATGGAAGACTAACCAAGATTTGGACATTAGAATGTTTACTGTTCTCTACGAAACTAACACCTACAAAGGGAATGGAGCCAGCAAGTGTCCATCAAGCTGCATCCCAGGAACCTGCACAGGCGCAGGAGAGCGGCCTCCCCAGTTTCAGCAACCACTAGCTTTATATTTTTTCCCCTGGTTTTGACTGTTTTGGTAATATGAATTAAAAGAAGAAATATTAATACCACATGGGGATTGCCCCAACCAAAGAAATCTGAAATATATAGTAAATGCTCTTTTTCCTTTGTTGTTCATTTTGGATGCTGGTGCTAAACTTCCAAATGTCATGATTTAAGATGAAAATTTATGCCCTTATTTATTCCTAGGCTGAGGGGAGAATTTGCTTTCTTACATAGCTCTCTCTGAAATGTGCAGTAACAAGTTCCTCAAAAATAAAATTTTTACCTTCAAAGGAAAAACTGTTGTAGCTAGTGTGTATTTTTTTCTCTCTCTCTCTCTCTCTCTCTCTCTCTCTCTCTCTCTCTCTCTCTCTCTCTCTCTCTCTCTAAGTGTGTATGTTAGTGCGCCTTAAACATTAGAGAGCATTAGATCTAGAAGTGAAGGAGTTACAGATGGTTGTAAACTGCCAGGTGGATGCTTGGATCAGCTTGTGTTCTATCTCCCAGCCCCATATTTTCCTGTTTTTACATCATTCAGGTCTTTGATTACTGTTCAATGTTAGAGCCAAACACAGACAAGTTAGCGTTTCATATATTTTGTCTTGGGTTTGAGGTCATAGGAACTGGGTGGGTGTCTTTGAAATATGCAACCTAGAGATAAGTTCGTTGCTGGTAGGGAGTGGGTAGGATGAGGTGTCGCAGGCTGTTTCCTGCCCAGTCATCAAAGTAGAGGCTGGATGACCTTGAGGTGTATAGTTTCAGATCTATTAATTTTTTGAAGATTTATGAAGGAGTCTTAACTTTTTACCTGAGGTTTTTTTTGACATCAAGTCATGTGCTATGTGTACTCAGTTATCTGGCTATTTATTCAGGGATGCATCTAAACAAGTTGTGCCCTAACCCCTGCATGCCCATAGCCTTCACTAAAGTGGAACAGGGCCTAGCCTCCTGTCATCCCTAGGTTGCAATCAGACAAAGTAAGTGACCTGTAAATAGTTCTGAGGCTGCATTTGCACCGTTTTGGTGATAGTGAAAGCAAAGTTCCCCTCTAAATACTTTGCTTTGGGGTACGTGTCTGATTTTACATCAGGAAAAATTGTCTTTTACTTTGCCTGATGCTTCAAGTAGGGTGAGTGGTGTGATTAAGATGGGTCATAGTGCCAGTATGGGAGGTAGAGGTAACAAGGGGTAGAGCTTAAAAAGATGGTAACAAGGAGGAAAATTATTTCCATAGTTTAGAACATAAGGGTATGGAAAGATACATGTGTATAGCTTGTCTAGACAGTTGCAGTTTTGGTGGGTAGAGAAGAGTAATCTGCCCTCAGATTAGTGTTCTGTGAGTTGAGTGATAGATGGCAGAGTCTGGTTAATTAATTATGTTATCTACTTTGCTCTCTTAAGGACAGTGACCGCTAGACGTGGAAACACAACAGTCCTCAGGTCCTTAACTTTACCCACAGACCTAGCCATCCTCAGCAGGCTAGGTGGTAGCCAGAATGTATCAAAAAGACAGCAGGATTTCTACACAGTGCCCCACATTGAGCTCCCCTGTCCACCTCCCCTACAGAGTGCATTCTTTTGTCCTCAAACAGAACTGTGACTGCTTTCCAGATACCATCTCAGCATCTGTTCACACATCCAAGTAGGTAGTTTGGTCCACATTATGGTGTGGAAGAGGATAATGTCTCCCACTGGGCTTAGACCAGACTAGGAGCTGATTAGGACTGAAAAACTCCCTGGAACAATGAATTCTCTGGGCTGAATACAACGGATGAAAGGTTCTCTTTGTGTAATCATGATAGTGTTTGAGTATTGGGGTGTGTGTGAAGTACTTTTCATAGTAAAACTAGTGTTTTGTTTTTTTCAGTAAGTGTATTTTACATTCACCCCCTATTCCCTCTTGTTCTGCTGATCCCCTTCTTAGAATCTATTCGTGTGTGTCTGTGTGTGTGTGTGCGTCTGTGTGTGTGCATCTGTGTGTGTGTGTGTGTGTGTGTGCGTCTGTGTGTGTCTGTGTGTGTGTTATTTGGGTTGGTCTCAGACAACTTGACAGTGAAAATGACACTAAGGAAATGTTCTCCAACAACTGCTTTCCATCCTAACGACAAACAGGTCCAATCTTGAGCAGCCTCCAGGCAATCACTATCAAAAAGAAAACTTTTCACATTTATTTGTAATCTTGCCTGTGAGTGCTTGCATGTGGCAGTTAAAAAGATCACTCCTCTGATCATGTGGGTCCTAGGGATTGAATTCCAGTCTTCAGGCCTGGTGGCAGGTACCCTTTCCTGCTGAGCCATTTCAATGGTCCCTTGGTTTGTGTGTGTGTGTGTGTGTGTGTGTGTGTGTGTGTGTGTGTGTTAGCAACTAGAAGCAAAAACAAGAAAAACCTATTGTTTGTGCAGGGAGGGAGTACACATGCCACAGTGCATGTGGAAGTCAGAGAACAATTTACAGTTGTTTCTGTCTACTTCCACCATGTGGTTCTAGGGATTGAGCTGTCAGATTTCGCAGCAAAAGCCCTAACTACCAAGGACAAGCTTTAACACTACCCCCCCAACACAAATACTGGCATATCAGCTAGTCATATCATGTGAGTCTTATTGAGGCAAAAACTAGTAATTTCATGGATATGGGTTCTTGGATATATTCTGGGACATTATCAACAGTAGACAAATAAAATCTCTAGCATTTACAATCTTTCTGACCCCTTTGAGGTTTTCTCTGAGCCTTAGGTGTAGGGTTGTCTTGTGATGTGTCAGATAGGGTTGAACAGCCCACAGTCACATATATTTTGGCCAGTTGTGGATTTCTGTAATAGTCCATCTTCTGCACAAAGAAGCTTCTTTGATGAGGGGGAGTGCCAATCAGCCACTGGCTCTCTTCAAACTGACCAAACTTAAATGACACGAGGAAGAACCTCTAAAGACTTCAAAATAAAACAAAATTAAAACAGATCAAAACAAGCCCTCAATGAAAGTCTGGGCTTCAACTTCACCACTCTATTTTGTGAAAGGTTTTGTTGTGTGTGTGTGTTTGCTGTGTGCTTCCTCATCCCCAATACAAGCCTTTCTTTGCCTGCCTGTCCCTGTTCGCTGTGTTTGAGACTCGCCTTACCTGCCATACGCAATATTTTCCTGCCTTTTAATTTATCTGGCAGAGAAAAGAAACCTCATCAAGATGGTAACATAAGAGCCAGTCTCGGGGAGGAGGCTGCCTGGTTCATTCATCTTGATTCTTCAAAGTTCCGTACCTGTGTTGTTCAAGTCTGTAGTAGTAGGAGTGTTTTACTGATGTCAGTTTGTTGTTGCTTGGTTGTCAATGCTAAGTTGCCCTATATCCATGCTTCAGTACAAAAATCGCCTCACTTTCTAGGTTGAGCAATTTCTGCTTCGGTAATTAGTATTCTTAGTTCTGGGGAGAGACAGAAAACTGGGTTCCATGAGTTGAGTGGATTATTAAAAGTTTAGAGCTCCAGCTCGTGAGAAGGGCAAAATCTTAGTTCTCTTCTGCTTTAAAATTTTGCCTGTAGATTTTACTTAGGGCTAATATAAATATATCTGAACTATTTGAAAAGTTTAAAGAGCTGGATGGAGTAAAAATTGAAATGAACTAGGCACATTACCTCAGGGCTGTAATACCAACTGTTGGGAGGTAGAAGTGGAAGAATTAAGAGTTCAAGGACAATTTAGCTACTTTGACTGAAGTCAGCATGCCTCAAAAAGATGAAACAGGCCTTGAGATAACAAGTTTTTTGCTTGTGTCAAGAGGAAAATCTGATTAAAGAGCAAGTGATGATAAATCAGAAGTGGATTCTCATCACTGCACAGCTCCTGATCCATCTACTGGAATTGAAAATCAAAGTGGTAATTTTTCATTTGCAAGCAGCTTTAAAAGGCGAAGCTCCATCCCCACCCAAAGGCAAAGTCCCCTCATTACAAAATGTCTTCATTCACCTGCATGTACAGACCAACACTTCCAGTGACTCATCTCTAGAACCAAGACCATTGACTTCAAAAGCTCTCTGAAAGATTTAAGCAAAGAGACATAAAAGGGAAAACTCACAGCAAAATGACCTCTAAGGGAATGACTGGAAGTCAAAACACCAGCAGCAAAGGAACCTTCATTCCATTTTTCACTGTCAGAAAATGGAAGAAGCTGTTGCCATGGAGGAAAACTTAACTCCCCCAGCATATTGGGAGAGAAGTTTTTTTTAAACATACTGGAAAATGAAATATCACCTTGAGAAACCCTTGAAGCAAACCGAGGCTGGTGAAAAATTCAAGAAAGATCATAGTCTCACAAGTATGTTGATGAGGGTAATGCCATTCCTGCCACTGAAGGTTTATTAGCAGAAGATGGAACTCGGCCAATGTAAGGAGGGCCTAATATGTTCTGAATCTCCCCAAAAGGTGAATGCATGTTTGGAACAAGAAAGTAACAATAAAGAAATGACATTGTCACTGGGAATTCCTGGAACCAAAAATCCTGAACAGAAAAAGAAAAGCTTGGAAGGTTCGTGAGCAGGTGAATGTTCAAGAAGGTAGTGAAAACGAAGAAAGGGATGGAGAGATGGCTCAGTGGTTAACAACCCCCCCCCCCCCAAGAGCTGGAGTTACATGCAGTTGTGAGGTTGTAACATATTCATGTTCTTCATTGTAGGTGAAGGTTTGTAGAGGCAACTCATTCTACCCATGCTACTATTTAGAAAAGGTGTTTATATAAGCTATGATACCATGGTACCACGTCCTCTATGGCAAACATAGTGTGACTTAGCCCTGAAGTTAGAAGTAAAGGGTACTCAAAATGACACAGAATGGCTGAAGACACTTCCTTGGCAGATTGAAATTACTGGCCCTTTGTTTCCCACTTGCCTCTGCTAAGTCCTTTTCTGGTTAAGTTTCATTTTTATATGAAATAATTGCTTTGCTGGTACCATGTACAACTTGGAATCATTCTTATTATCTTGAACAAGTAGTAACTATTGAATATCCAAATATTAGAGCAGTGTTTTTTTAAGTATTAGTTGCACCATTTTTATGGATATGACAGTTGTTGGGAGTTTGTGACTCTGAAATATAATGAGGAGAGGGCACCTGAACTGGCCCTATACCATAGCCACTCTGATGAATATCTTGTATACCACCATAGACCCTTCATCTGGTGATAGATAGAGATAGAGACAGAGACCCACATTGGAGCACTGGACTGAGCTCCCAAGGTCCAAATGAGGAGCAGAAGGAGAGAGAACATGACCAAGGAAGTCAGGTCCATGAGGGATGCCTCCACCCACTGTGACGGTGGGGCCGATCTAATGGGAACTCACCAAGGCCAGCTGGACTGGATCTGATGGAGCATGTGATCAAACCGGACTCTCTGAACGTGGCTTACATGGAGGGCTGACTGAGAAGCCAAGGACAATGGCACTGGGTTTTGATTCTACTCCATGTACTGGCTCTGTGGGAACCTAGTCTGTTTGGATGCTCACCTTCCTAGACCTGGATAAATGGGGGAGGATCTTGGACTTCCCACAGGGCAGGGAGCCCTGACTGCTCTTTGGACTGGAGAAGAAGGGGAAGGGAGAATGGGGGGAGGGAGATGGAAATGGGAGGAGGTGAAAACTTGTAATATAATAATAATAATAATAATAATAATAATAATAATAATAATAATAATAATAATGATAATAATAATAAAATGTCTCTTTGGCTGCAAGATGTATAGATGAATTATTGCTTTCAGGTATGTATTCTGAAAAAATACATTTTTAACTTTTTGTTGTATTGTTTATTCACTTGTTTGGTTTTATTATTGTTGATTGTTTTGAACAAGGCCTCATGTAGTCTGCACGATTTCAAAGTTGTTATGTACCCAAGGCTAATCTTGAATTCTCTTGTTTTTTGGAGGGGGGTGGAGAAAGGGTCTATTTTGTAACTCTCTATGTAGATCAAGCTGGCCTTGAACTCATAGATCTACCTGTTTCTGCCTCCTAGTTGACGTTTTTCTGTTGGCTTAATGGCTACATATGAATCTACTGATATTTTAGTTATCATCTGCTGCCACACAGCCCTGCAGTGAGTACCTCTCTGTCCTGGCAGGGTGGTCCAATGGCCTGGCTCTGCCATGACTGAGTTAAGTCTCTTAATTTAAATTGAGTCGCTGTCTTCAATAAGACTCAGAAGTCAAAGAATGGAGTGAAAACTTGCTAGCTCAGAGAGGTTAGGTAGCAACTAGGTGACCTTGCTTTTTGGCCAGAGACATTGAAAGAGACAGGTCCCAGAACCAAAATAAAGCAACAAATTCAAGTTCCCACACTTTGCTTCTTGTGCATCTTCTATATTAAAGTTGCTGGCTTCTCTATGGCCAGTTCCAGTCAGTTAAATGCAGGCCCCAATTCAAGGGTTAACTTTATTGGCAAGTCTCAGGAGTGACAGAGTATGATAAAAATACCTACAATATTTTCCCCTTTTTGTCTAAATAAAAAGAAAATTTTTTAACTCTAATACAGTAAAAGTATCTGATATTGTCTAAATAAAAATGGAAAGTTTTAACTCAAACATAGTAAAACTATATACAATAAGGAAAATTATCAAGTAAGAATTACATTCACAAGCAATGTCCACTTTATAAGTATTTGGCAAATTTAGAGAAATAACTGTATTATTTATCCTATCTTCATGAGTCCAAAGTTTTATACCTAAACTACTTCCTATCAAAACTTGTATTATCATCCTAAAATAGTTTTAGACCTTAAAACATCTTCTTAGATAAACAGCTTAAGCTTTTATGCCTTTAACCGTGTGTGTGTGTGTGTGTGTGTGTGTGTGTGTGTGTATTACACCTCTTTTGTGAGGGTTAATATTTGACAAACTTTTCTATGAAGCAGGAAATTCTGAAGGACTACCCTACCTTGCCTTGGCAAAGTAAACAGTTGCATTTTTTTGTCCTTCTTTTTCAGTTTGGAGAACATATTGTCAGAAGTCAAGGCAAGGGCCGTTTCTTGTCCAAATGGCTAGTTTTACCACATTGAAAGCAACCTCCATATGGTTGTGGGGTTTTTTTGATGCCCATTATCTTTTTTTTAAAGTAAATTGATATATCAAACATACCTCAGTATCATGAGAAGGTTTAGGATTTTTTTTCTAAAGATTTTTTATTCATTAGTTATTTTTATGAACCTATTCTAGTTCTCCCTCACTCCTCTTTTCCTGCTCCCCTCATCTACCCCCACCTTACTCCTCATCTGCTCCTGAGAAGGTAAGACCTCCCCTTGGAAGTCAACTAAGTCTGCCCCATCATTTCATTGAGGCAGGACCAAGGCCTTCCTCTTCATGCCTATGCTGAGCAATGTATCTCTCCATAGAGTATGGGCTACACAAAGTCAGTTTATGCATTAGAGTTAGATCCTGGACCCACTGCTAGTACCCCCACATGTTGCCCAAGCCTCAAAATTGTCACCTGACTTTGGGGGGCCTTGTTTGGTCCTATACAGATTCCCCAGTTGTCAGTCCAGAGTCAGTAAGCTCCCACTAGTTTGGGTCAGCTGATTCTGTGGATTTTCCCACAATGGTCCTGATCCTTTGTTCATATTATTGCTTATCCCTTTTTTCAATGTACACTAGAAGCTAGGCCCAGTGGTTAGCTGTGGATCTCTGGATCTGCTTTCATCAGTTTCTGAATGAGGGTTCTGTGATGTCAATTAAGGTAGGCCTCAAGCCAATTATAGAAGAAGGGCAGTAAAGATACCCTTTCAACTATTGCTTAGATTCTTAGCTGGAGTCATCCTTATGGAATCCTGGGAATTTCTCTAGTGCCAGGTTTCTTGTTAACACCATAATGGATCCTTCCATCAAGATATCTTTTTCCTTGCTTCCCTTCTCTGTCCTTCCCCCAACTTGACCTTCCTGATCCCTCCTGTTCTCCTCCCCCCACCTCTTCTTTACTCTCTTCTTCCACCCTTCCCTTTCCCCCTATGCTGGTGTGGAAAGTCCTTCTGTCTATGTTTTGTTTTTTTTTTTTTTTTTTTTTTTGGTTAATGAATAAATTTGTTTCAGCCAGTGGCTTGGCAGAATAGAGCTAAGTGGGAAATCTAAACTGAATGCTGGGAGAAAAAAGTTAGAGTCAGGGAGAAGCCCATGTAGCCTCTGCCAGGGACAGAGGCTTGAGAGAGAGATGAAAAAGAGTATAGAGAGTTATAAAAAGAAATAAACGTTTTTTTTAAAAAAATACAACAAAGCCTTTAAAAAGACAGAGTACAGACAGTCAGATTAAAAGGAGAAAAGAAAAATAAGTCACACAAAGATAAAATATACAAGAGAGTCTAGATTATGTATATTATTGTGTTTTCTCTGAATTTTTGACTGCAGAGAGATATTTGATTCTGGGGGCTGCTATGATAAATCAGCATTAAGGTACCTTTACTTCAAAATTTGGATCTAAGGGTGTGTTGCTTTATAAAAGAGGTTCTTCCTTTGTTTCCACAGAAGATGAGAGCCTGCAGATTACTTCAAGGCTAATGTGGTTTGATGAACCAAGACCACCCAAAAGGTCACTGTAAACACCCCCCAAAATACTTTGCCCAATGAAAAGCAGGAAGCAGATTGTAGAGAAGTATCCCCCAAATTCCCAAATACTGTTTATAAATGTTTCTTTACATTTAAAGGGAGATATGCTATACTTTGGATTGGTATGGATCTTGGTTTACTGATACAAATTTTAGGTCAATTTTGTTATGCGTATAATTCTTCTCTTGATTAAGGTATTATATTTGTGCAGTTCATTTAGAGATGTAAAGTAAAATTAAGAAATATATGTTGATAGAGTCATCTATAATAGCCAAGCTTGTAGTCACGTTAGTTAGGTTTTCTAGATATATAGAGATATATTTCAGTTAGATAGATATTCTTCAAATCTTTCAGAGACCTTCAGAATATGGCATTTAAAGTGTTTTAAGAATTTAAGACTTTTCATGACAGTGAGACACATCTGCTTCTGGCAGCATCAATCTACTTCAGGAGGATGATGGGCATTGAAGAGACTCCTTATGGAGTTGGTTTGCCATTTGGGCAAAAACCTGCTCTGTCCTGGACTGCTTGATGTTATGCTGTATGAACTGGACTTGCAGGGCCCACAGGAAAAAAATGATTGTTGAAGTTGCCTAAGGAAGGTAAGACAGTCTTTTGGAGTGTCTGCTTTATGAAAGAGTCTACAAGACATTCTGCAGGATACAGAAAAAAAATGACTGACAAACTGCTAATATAAAATTTCCTGCTTCATGAAAATGTCTGCCAAATATTATGGGCTAGTACGTTGAAGATGGGTGCCCACAACAGTACAGAATAACTTTGGGTGACTGTCCAGGCAATGAGCTGTCTCTGTCAATTCTTGAGTTTTCCAAGTTGTTTACAATGCAGTTCCTGTTTACTTAGGTAGTATTATAGCCTTCTGGAGTCTTTGATTGGGTTGAAGAATAGATAGTTATAGTTTTCCTTAGTTATTATAAAACATAAAGTAGATATAAATATTTATAACTATAATTCTTGCTTGATACCTGTTTTGTTATATGTAATTTTACTATGTTAAATTTAAAACCCTCCTTTTTTAAATTTAAAAGGGGAAATGTTGTGGGAAGTCCTTCTGTAGGTGTTTTGCTTTTATTGGTTAATGAATAAAGCTGTTTCAGACAGTGACTTAGCAGAATAGAGCTAGGTCAAAAACTAAACTGAATGCTGGGAGAAAGAAGGTAGAGTCAGGAAGAATTCGTGTAGCCTCTAATGAGGACAGAAACACTGGAACCTTGCTGGTAAGCCACAGCCATGTGATGATTACAGATAAATAGAAATTGGTTAACCAAAGATATAAGAGCTAGGTAAAAATAGTCTTAATTTATTAACCAAACATTATTGCAAATAATATAGTTTCTATGTGGTTATTTCAGTTCTGGGTGACTTGGAACAAATGAGCAGCCTCCAACAACACCATGCTCCCAATTTACTCAGGATATCTTATCTATTTCTCCTTTACAGGGGGGTCCATGTATGTCTCTCTAGGGTCCTCTTTGATACCTAACTTCTCTGGGGTTGTGGACTATAGGCTGTGTTATCCTTTGCATTATGTCTGATATTTCATTATAAGTGAGTAAATACTGCATTAGCCTTTCTGTATCTGGGTTGCCTCACTCAGAATTTTTTTCTAGTTCTGTCCATTTGCCTGAAAATTTCAGGATGCCATTTTTTTTTTACCTCTGGGTAGTATGCTATTGTGTAAATATAATGCATTCTTTACTCATTCTTGTAGATGGAATGGCGGGCTGTGTCCCGCCACCTGGCTAGCTTTACCCAAAATAATTACAAGGAAACTGTATTCTTTTAAACACTGCCTGGCCCATTAGTTTCAGCCTCTTATTGGCTAATTAACCCATATTTAGTAATCCATGTAGCACCACAAGGTGGATTGCTTACCAGGAGAGATCTTAACTTGCGTCCATCTCGGAGAGGAGAGGCATGACGACTGCTTATGGCAACTGCCTGAAGCGTCTCCCCAACTCTGCTTCCTTTCTCCCACAATTCTGTTCTGTCTACTCCGCCTACCTAATTTTCTGTCCTCTTAAAGGGCCAAGGCAGTTTTTTTAATCAATCAATGAAAGTAACACATAGACACTCCTCCATCACATTCTTTCAATTGAGAGACTCTAAAATGTTTCCAGGTTCTGGCTATTATAAATAATGCTGCTGTGAACATAGTTGAGCAAAAGTCCTTGTGGTGTGAGCTTGTCTCCTTTGGGTATAAGCCCAATAGTAGTATTGCTTGGTCTTGAGGTAGATTGATTCCTAATTTTCTGAGAAACCACCATAGTGATTTCCACAGTAGCTGCACAAGTTTGCACTCCCACCAGAAATAGAAGTGTGTTATCCTTACTCTAAATCCTCTCCAGCATAGGCTGTCATCAGTGTTTATGATCATATCCATTCTGACATGTGTAAGATGGTATCTCAGAGTTGTTTTGATTTACATTTCTTTTATCAGGAAGGATGTTGAGCATTTCCTTAAGTGTCTTTTGGCCTTTTGAGACTCTTCTGTTGAGAATTCTATGTTTAGATCTGTACTCCATTTTCTTTTTTTTTCATCACAAATAAGACTTTATTTGTCACTATTAAAAATCTGCATTTCCCACAGATTCTTGGACTGGTGGTTCATATCCATCAGCTCGTTCAACCTTAGCACCTGTCTCATCACCAGTAGTTTTTCCAGAACTACCACCTTCACCATGGAGCTCCATGAGTTTTCCCAATTCAAACTTGGGTTTCTTCAACATTTTTACTTTTCTAACGAAGACATCACAAAAAGGATAAATGGACTGGCAAGCCTTTTCAATGTCTTTCCCAATGCTGTCTGGAATCAATTTATTAACCACTTCCTTCAAGTCATTTTTCTGCACCTCTTGGGTCATGATCTCCATCATCTTCTTCCGGATCTGGTGGACCTGCTGGTGCTGTGCATATGAGGTCTTGCGGATCTGATTGTTGCGTTTTTTAGTGAAACCAACACAGAAGAGGTGGAGCAAATAACCATCGGTTGTCTTGACGTCAACATGAGCTTCAGTCATGGTCTGCCACTTTTTGACCATGGAACACATTTTGTCCAGGGTAAGATCCATGCCGTGGAAGTTAGTCAGACAGTTTTTGCCCTGAATATCATGTGATTAGCTTGAGTTTTCTAAATGCAACTTCATCATTTTGGAGATCAGCAAGGCTCACTTCAACCACACGACCATTGAGGCCATCGGATGCAATCTTGGTTCCTTGAGTCCTTGTGACTAGTGTCTTTCCAATGTTTCTAATATTGAACATGGCCGGGGCTTTTACATCATACCAGTCTTTCTTCGAAAATGGATCAACCACTTTATCTTCTTGGCTCCCTTCTTGCCGCCTTTTGTCAGCCACTTGTTCTTGCCAACCGCCATGGTGCTACTCAGGGAGCCAAAACTGTACTCCATTTTCTAATTGGATTATTTGGTCGTTTCATGTCTAGTTTCTTGAGTTCTGTGTTTATTTTGGAGATTAGCCCTCTGTCAGATGGGCTCACAAAGATCTTCTCCAATTCTGTAGGTTGTTATTTTGCTTTGTTTACCAAGTATTTTCCTTTACAGAAGTTTCTAAGTTTCAGGAGGTCCCACTTATTAATTGTTGTTCTCAGTGTCTGTGCTATGGATGTTATATTTAAGAAGTTGTCTCCTGTGCCAATTCATTCAGGGACACTTCCCATTTTATTTTCTATGAAGTTCAATGTGATTAGACTTATATTGAGGTTTTTTAACCATTTACACTTGAGTTTTATATATGGAAACAGATTATGGATCAATTTACTTTTCTCTACATGTAAACATCCAGTTATACCAGCACCATTTGTTGACGATGCTTTCTTTTTTCCAGAGTATAATTTTAGGTTTTTGCCCCAAATCA
Organism: Arvicola amphibius; assembly: GCF_903992535.2. Lineage (NCBI taxonomy): Eukaryota > Metazoa > Chordata > Mammalia > Rodentia > Cricetidae > Arvicola > Arvicola amphibius. The sequence goes on from NC_052048.2 coordinate 18,629,529, forward strand.
GGTGTCCATATGTATGCAAATTAACATCAGGGTCTTTGGTTCGATTCCATTGGTTCACCTGTTTGTTTTTATGCCAATATCAAGTTGTTTTCATTATTGTAGCTCCATAATAGAGCTTGAAGTCAGGAATGGTGTTGTCTCCAGAAGTTCTGTTATTGTACAAGAGTGTTTTGGCTCTCCTAGCCTTTTTGTGTTTCCATATGAAGTTTAGTATTGTTCTTTCTAGGTCTTTAAAGAATTATTCTGGGATTTTGATGGGGATATACAATCAATACATGAATTTGTAGATTGCTTTTGGTAACATTGCCACTTTTACAATGTTAATCCTACCTGTCTATGGGAATGGGAGATATTTCCATTTTCTGATATCCTTTTGAATTTATTTCTTCAAAGACTTAAAGTTCTTGTCACTTATTTTGCTAGAGTTACCCCATGATATTTCATACTGTTTGTGGCTACTGTAAAGGGTGGTGTTTCTCTTACTTCTTTTTCAGTTCATTTACTATTAGTATATTGGAGGGTTACTGATTTTTTTTAGTTGATTTTGTATCCTGCCACATTACTGAAGATGTTTATCAACTCTAGGAATTCCCTGGTGGAATTTTTGGTGTCACTTATATATACTCCTAAATCATCAACAAATAGTAAAACTGTGACTTCTTTCTTTCCAATTTGAATCCCCTTGATTTTCTTTTGTTGTCTTATTGCTCTAGCTAGAATTTTAATATTATATTGAATAGATACAGAGAGAGTGGATGTTGTCTTGTTCTTGATTTCAGTGGAATCACTTTGAGTTTCTGTCTATTTAGTCTGATGTTTACTTGATGTATATTTCCCTTATTATGTTTAGGAGTGTTCCTTGCATCCCTGCTTTATCTAAGACATTTATCATGATAGGATGTTGGATTATGTAGAAGGCTTTTTAGGCATCTAATGAGATGATCATGTGTTTTCTTTTTCTTCCAGTGTGTTTATAGCTGGATTACATTAATAGATTTTCCTATGTGGAACCATCCATGCATCTTGATTATGGTAAATGATGTTAAAGCCTACTTGATTATGGTGAATGATATTTCTGATATGTTCCTTGATTTGGTGTGCCAGTATTTTATTGAGTATTTTTGCATCTATGTTTATGAGGGAGCTTGGTCTGTAATTCTCTTTCTTGTACCTTTATGTGATTTTGTTATCAAGGTAGCTGTAGCCTTGTGAAGAGTTTGAGAGTATTCATTCTGCTGCTATTGCTTGGAACAATTTGAGGAGTATTGGTATTAGGTCTTGTTTGAAATTTTGGTATAATTCTTCACTAAAACTTTCTGATTCTGGGCTTTTTTTGGTTGGGAGGCTTTTGATGACTGTTTCTTTCTATTTCCTTAGGGGTTATAGGTATATTTAATTAGTTTATCTGGTCTTGATTTAAGTTTTCTATGTGGTACTTATGTAGAAAATTGCCCATTTCCTTTAAATTTTTCAATTTTGTGTAGTACAAGTTTTTGAAGTATGACCTGATGATTTTCTGGATATCTGTTATATCCACCTTTTTTATTTCTGATTTTTTAAAATTTGGATATTCTCTCTCTGTCTTTGGTTAGCTGTGATAAAGGTGTGTCAATCTTGTTGATTTCTCTCAAAGAACCAACTCTTTGTCTCATTGATTCTTTTTTTGTTTGTTTTATTTGCTTCTATTTTATTGATTATAGTTCTCAGTTTGATTATTTTTTGCCATCTACTCATCCTTGGTGGGTATGCTTCTTTTTTTCTAGAGATTTCAGATGTTCTGTTAATTCACTAGTGTGGAATATCTCTACCTTTTTATGATGTAGGAAATCCTTCAGCCAGTAGCCTTAAAGTTACCCGCCCACTTGGGTGTGGCCTTTTATGCTATAAATGCCAATGTAAAGCTATAAAGCAACCTTAAATGCTTGGGGCAGGATTCGAAAACCAGGAAAATAAATTGAATCATATACCACAGCTAAAAAGAGCCAGAAAGAAACCTTTAGTGACTTTTTACAAAAATTAACTAAGATTGTACAAATAGGACTAACAGACCCAGAATCTAGATGAGTACCTATTGAATCTCTGGCTTTTGAAAATGCCAGCTTAGAATGCAAAAAGATAGTTGGGACTTTAAAGGTTAGAACAGCACCAATGAGTAAATAGATCCTGCATACAATAAACATTGAGACAGTTGATTATAATACTGAATCTGGGGTAGGAGAAGCAATTGCCAAATGTATGAGGAGACATCAAAATACCAAATGTTTTAATTGTGTTAGAATAGAACATCTGAGAAGGGATTGTAGCCTTGGAATTCCTAGAAATAATGTCTTCTGTGGGAATGGCAAAAATAAAAGGTATCAAACTGGATTATGTTGAAGATGTGTCAAAGGCAGACATTGGATCAATAAATGCAGATAAACAAATGACAGACAAGGCAACCTGATACCATTGGGAAACTCCCTGGGGGCCCTATCACAGGACCCTAAGTCAAAAGTGATCCAGTCAATCCCAGTCACTGTGGAGGACATGTCTCACCAGGAAAATTTAAAAATCCAAAGCATTCTGTAAAATACCATACTGTTTTGGATGATGGAATAAATATGGAGGATGACTCAAAAATTCTAAAAGTAAATAGAAAACATATTCTGGCAGAATTCTATAAATGATCAAAGACCAAATCTAAGAGCGTGCATAAATGGCATTGTAACTTGAGTTTGATAGACATGGGTGCACATGTGAGTATCATTATTCCAATATCACAGCATCCAAATTTGCATCTTCAAGAGGCAAATGTTCAATTCCTAGGAATTAGAACCTTATCTAAAGTGAAACAAATCATGAAATGGTTAAGTGCATAGGGATAAAAGGACAGAGAGAAAGGCTGAGGACATATGTTGCTAATTTTGCTGTGAATTTCTGGGGTCATGACTTGCTGCAGCAATGAAATGCCCAGATTAACATTCCTGCCATTCCAGAAACTCATATTTCTGGGAAGGATATAAGGTACTATACACAAAGTTCACCAGTCATTCAGGCTATACAAGAACACAGAGCAACTAGCAAACCTTTAGAGGTACCAATGGCCCTACCTTTCACATGGTTAATTGAGAAACCAATATGGGTTAAACAGTGACTGTTAACATAAGCTTTAAAACAGCTGTTCCATGAGCAACTAGATACTCACCATATTGAAGAATTAGCCAGCCCTTGAGATTCTCCTGTATTTGTTGTTAAAAAGAAATATGGTAAATGGAGAATGGTCACAGATATAAGAGCTATTAGCAAGGTAATTCAGCCAATGGACCCTCTACAATCTGGAATACCTCTGCCTTCTCTACTACCAAAAGGATGGCCTCTTATTGTTATTGATTTAAAAGATTGTTTCTTCACTATACCTTTACAAGAAAAGGATAAAGAAAAATTTGCCTTCAGAGTGCCTACTTATAGTAATTCTCAGCCTACTAGGAGATACAAGTGAACTATCCCACAGGGAATGCTCAATAGCCCCATCATATGCCAATACTTTGTAAGTCAGCCATTGGAAATAATATGTGAAAAATTTTCTAAATCTATAATTTACCATTACATGCATGACATTTTGCTATCTGATTCAAACATAGATACTTGAAAGAATGTTTGAAGAAGTAAAGAAAATTTTGCCAAAATGAGGATTATGAATTGTTTCTGAAAAATACAGAGAGGAGATTCTGTCAGTTACCTAGGTTATAAAATAGGGTTACAGAAAAATTAGAACAAAAAAGGCACAAATTAGGAGAGCCTGGTTGTGGACTCTTAATGACTTTCAAAGATTGTTAGGAGACAGTTTTAGTTTATGATCAGCTGTTGGGATAACACATGATCTAATAGTTCATTTAAGCAATACTACGTGGTGACAAAGACTTAAGTAGTCCCAGAGAATTAGCAGCTAAGCAGAAAAGAAATTGATTGTCATTGAAGAAAAATTACAAGAGGCACATATGGATAGGGTGAATCCAAATCTTATTTACATTCTAGTCATATTGCCTTCTAGGATTTTCCATACAGGAATTTTAATGCAAATGGAAGATATTATCTTAGAATGGATTATTTTACCACATCAACCAAGTAAAAAATTAAAAATTTATGTGTTAAAAGTCTCTGAATTAATTATAAAAGGAAATTTAAGACTTTGTCAACTAACAGGTATAGACAGAGCTGAGATTATAGTGCCTTTCACTACTGATGAAATTTAAAAGTTATGCTAAGACAATGAACCATGGCAAAGAGTTTGTGTTAATTTTTAAAGAGAGATTGGTAGCAATTATCCTAAAAGTGATAGAATTAACCTTATAAAGAAAACTACTTGGATCCTTCCCCACATTGTATGGGACACACCAATAACTGGAGCCTGTGCATTCTATACTTACACACATAAGTCAGGAAAGGCAGGTTACAAATCAGAAGGTTTAAGTAAGGTGGAGCAAAGCCCTTATAATACTGACTACAAAGAATTATAAGCTATTCTCATGGTGCTAAGGGACTTTAAAGAACCTCTCATATAGTTACTGACTCATAATGTACAGAAAGATTAATCTTGCACTTTGAAACTGATGAATTTATACCAGATGATATAGAATTGACTTCATTATTCATGCAGGTTCAAGATATAATCAGGAATAGGCTTTTTTTTTTTTTTTTTTTTTTTTTTTTTGGTTTTTCGAGACAGGGTTTCTCTGCAGCTTTTTTAGAGCCTGTCCTGGAACTAGCTCTTGTAGACCAGGCTGGCCTCGAACTCACAGAGATCCGCCTGCCTCTGCCTCCCAAGTGCTGGGATTAAAGGCGTGTGCCACCACCGCCCGGCTAGGAATAGGCTTTGTCCTATATATATGACACACATCTGATTCCTTATGGGTCTGCCAGGTCCTCTAGCACAAGGTAATGCAGAAATTAATTGATTATTTGTTGGAAATGTGTTAAAGGCCTCAGAACTTCATAAGAAATATCATGTCAAAAGCAAAGGTTTAAAAAAAGAGCTTTCAATTTGTTGGTTTCTGGCTGCCTGGCTAGCTTAGGCCCAAAATAATCACACAGCTACTGTATTATTTAAATCACTGCTTGGCTTATTATCTCTAGCATTTTAATGGCTAACTTTTACACATTAATTTAACCCATCTCCATTAATCTGTGTATTGCCACACAGCAGTGGCTTACCAGCAAAGTTTCGGCAGGTCTTACTCTGGTGGTTGCTCCATGGTGTCTCTCTGACTCTGCCCTTTTTTCTGCCAGCATTCAGCCTAGCTTTTGTTGCCTACCTAAGTTCTTCCTTACTATAGGTCCAAAGCAGTTTCTTTACTCATTAATGGTAATCACAGCACACAGAAGGGACTCCCACATCAACATAATGCTTTATTAATCTTGAATTTTCTTAATGCTAATGAGAAAGGAAAAACAGCAGCAGAGAGACATTGGATAATAAAAATGTATTCTGAATTAAATTAGCCAGTGTATTTCAAGGATGTGTTGCCTTACAATGGAAACCAGGAGATGTTCTACATTTGGGAAGAGGTTTCGCTCTTGTTTCAACAGGAAAAGAAAAGTTATGAATAACATCAAAATTAATAAAGATTCGGTTTGAAGAAGAGAAATCTCTTGAGAAAGAGAAATGATGACTTATCCACAGAGGTGACAACAATACAGGTGGTAAGGAAACCTCATAAGGGTTGGGGTAGGTTCTGTTCTTGTCTTTGTAGGAAAATACTCATGTTCAAAAAAATTAGGAGACCCTGGACATCTAGATGCCTAAAGAGGAAAAGATTGTTATCCAGATAGGATCACCAAACAAAGAGAATTATGAGTACAGGTTATCTGAAGGTAAGAATTTCTGAACATAAACTAGAAGAATAGTCATGAATCACTTAAAAATCAAAGTTGGCCTTGAGTTGGACAATGGCTCTGTCCTTTTCTAAATCCAAGCATGTTGTTAAAAAATAGTTGCCGGGTGGCGGTGGCGCACGCCTTTAATCCCAGCACTCGGGAGGCAGAGGCAGGCGGATCTCTGTGAGTTCGAGACCAGCCTGGACTACAAGAGCTAGTTCCAGGACAGGCTCCAAAGCTACAGAGAAACCCTGTCTCAAAAAACCAAAAAAAAAAATTCATAGTTTTTGTTTCATGTGAGGAGCCATCTGGTATGGGACAAAAAGAAGAAAGAATTTAGAAAAAAAAATACTTTTCTTCACACCTATTTTTGTCTCTATCATATCTTGTATTGAATATATGTCTTTATAAATAATGTTTAAGTTTTTCACAATGAATAATGAGTTTTCCTGTATTAATCTTTAAAGATTCCAGGAAGAAGATGGGGTCCCACAACAATGACTCCATCTGATTGATATGGTGTCATGATGCTGATAGCATTACTATAAGAATTGTTGTGGGTACCAGCTACTCAATTCGGTTCCAACTTGGTTAGCTGAAATGGTACAGCTTTTTACAACTTTCTGGCCAGACTCCAAATAGAAGCCTCAGAAAAACCCTACAGAATACTCAGAGACTATTTGCAATTATACCAGACAGTAATCTTGAAACTTAACCATAATTTTACTTTGACAGGATCCCATAGACAGAACATCACCCCCATGACAGCTGGAAGTAATTCTAGATGATGTTCTCTTTCTCAACAATGTTTGTCCTCAGGGTTAGGTACATCAATTAGGTATTGTTTATAATGTTTAGGGTTGGGGGTTGGGAGAGAAATTTTGTAGGCTCAGGGAGTACTGTGAGCTTACTCACACTAATAAGAAAAGTGAGTAACAGAGTGAATACTTGTGAGCTATTATTTATAGGAAATTACATTGGTATTTTTTCTTGTATATTGACACAAACTTCAATTATATTGAATATGTTCCCATTTTCATCTACAGTATTTGTATACATAGGCAAAGTTATTTTGTCATATGGCATACATGTATACTTCTACCTCTGCTTAAGACATTTTGTGTATTCATACAATTTTAGGATATATTTATCATATTGCAATATACATTTCTAGCTCAGATCAAGATACCTATACATTGCTTATATTTTGAGGTCATTGTCTTCGCTTGTTGTACAGTTGTTTAAAGATTGTTTAATATTCAAATATAAAGTCTTAGTCTTTTAAGCTTTATAGGTATTAAGAATTATAGGTCAATAGTCATTCATGTTTGTCATACTTATAGTTAGATTAATTAGGTTCTTTAGCTACATAAAGATTATATTCTGCATAGATAAGTAATCTTCAACCACTTCAAAGAGCAGTAGAATATGGCATTTAATGAAAATAGACCCATATCTATCACCATGCACAAAACTTAAGTCCAAATGGATCAAAGACCTCAACATAAAGCTAGCCACACTGAACCTTATAGAAGAGAAAGTGGGAAGTACACTTGAACACATTGGCACAGGGAACCACTTCCTAAGTAGAACACCAGCAGCACAGACACTGAGAGAAATAATTAATAAATGGGACCTCCTGAAACTGAAAAGCCTCTGTAATGCAAAGGACATGGTCAACAAGGCAAAACAAAAGCCTACAGAATAGGGAAAGATCTTCACTAACCCCACATCAGACAGAGGTCTGATCTCCAAAATAAACAAAGAACTCAAGAAATTGGACACCAAAAGATCATATAATCTAATAAAAAGTGGAGTACAGACCTAAACAGAGAACTCTCAACAGAGGAACCTAAAATGGCTGAAAGACACTTAAGGAAATGTTCAAGATCCTTAGACATCAGAGAAATGCAAATCAAAACAACTCAGAGATTCCATCTGCACTTGTAAGAATGACTAAGATCAAAAACACTGATGACAGTTTATGCTGGAGAGGTTTTGGGGAAAAGGGAACACTTTTGCATTGTTGGTGGGAATGCAAGCTGGTACAACCCCTTTGTATGTCAGTGTGGCGATTTCTCAGAAAATTAGGAAACAACCTCCCTCAAGACCCAATAATAACCTGTCCCTTCCCAGCTTGCACCCAAAACCCCGAACCCAGCGTCATCCTCCCATCTTTGGGGCCACAAAATCCCACAGCTCAGCATGTTTGGGCGCCGGGGACCTGGAATTGAGTGCACCCAGGCTGGTGGGAGGTCCCCTCCTTCATTAGCCTGCCTGCAGCAAGGCAGGCCCTTTGTCAGCGAGCTGCTTGGCCTGCAAGGAGACCTGACAGTCTGCCAGAGGATCCATCATTCATTGGGGTGAGTGAATTGAATTCATTGGGGGAAATTGAACTTCTAAAAGAAGACCCAAAGGGGATTATTCAGTGGAAGAAATGGGCAGGCGCCAATGCAAGAATTCCTCCAACAATTTGAAAAACAACATGAAAGCACCAGAACCCAACGAACTTATAACAGGAGGACTTGAACACACTAATCAAGAAGAAGTAGAAAAAATTGACTTTATGAAAGTAATAGAGTCCCTTAAACAGGAGGTGAAAAACTCCCTTAAGGAAATGGACGAGAAGAATAACAAAAAGTTTGAAGAATTGAGTAAATCCGTAAACGATATCCTAGGAAACCAAGAAAAAACAATCAAACAGATAATGGAAACAGTGCAAGACTTGAAAACTGAAATGGAGGCAAGGAAGAAAACACAACCTGAGGGCCAGCCGGATATGAAAAATCTATGTAAACGAACAGAGACTACAGAAACAAACATAACCAACAGAATACAAGAGATAGAAGAAAGAATCTCAGATTCTGAAGATACCATAGAGAAAATGAACGCACTGATCAAAGAAAACAGCAAATTCAACAAATTCTCATCACAAAACATTCAGGAAATCTGGGACACAATAAAAAGACCAAATCTAAGAATAATAGGCGTAGAAGAAGGAGAAGAATTACATCTCAATGGCCCAGAAAATATATTTAATAAAATTATAGAAGAAAACTTCCCAAACCTAAAGAAAGATATTCCTATTAAGGTTCAAGAAGCTTACAGAACACCAAATAGACTGGTTCAAAAAAAAACATCCCCTCGCCATATTATAATCAAAACAAAAAACATACAGAATAAAGAAAGAATATTAAGAGCTGCAAAGGAAAAAGGTCAAGTAACATATAAAGGAAAACCTATCAGACTAACACCCGACTTCTCTATGGAAACCATGAAAGCCAGAAGGTCCTGGATAGATGTTTTGCAGAAACTAAGAGACCATGGATGCAAGCCCAGATTACTATACCCAGCCAAGCTTTCATTCACTATAAATGGAGAAAACAAAATATTCCAGGATAAAAACAAATTTAAACAATACATAGCCACAAATCCAGCCTTACAGAAAGTAATAGAGGGAAATTCACAAACAAAGGAGTCCAGCATTGCCCAAAATAACTAAGACATCTAGTGACCCTTCACCAGCACATCTCAAAGAAAGGAAACACACAATCTCTACTACCAAATAAAAAATGACAACCGGAGTTAACATCCACTGGTCATTAATATCACTTAATATCAATGGACTCAGTTCACCTATAAAAAGGCACAGGCTAAGAGATTGGATACGAAAACAGGATCCAACATTCTGCTGTTTACAAGAAACACACCTCAACCACAAAGACAGACATCTACACAGAGTAAAGGGTTGGGAAAAGGTTTATCAAGCAAATGGACCTAAGAAACAAGCGGGTGTGGCCATACTAATTTCTAACAAAGTTGATTTCAAACTAAAATCAATCAGAAGAGATGGAAAGGGACACTTTATACACATTACAGGAAAAATCTATCAGAATGAAGTCTCAATCCTGAATATCTATGCCCCTAATACAAAAGCACCCACTTATATAAAAGAAACATTACTAGAACTCAAGGCAGCAATCAAACCAAACACACTGATGGTGGGAGACATCAACACTCCTCTTTCACCAATGGACAGGTCAATTCGACAGAAACCTAACAGAGAATTAAGAGACTTAATAGAGGTAATGAACCAAATGGACTTAACAGACATCTATAGAACATTCCACCCAAACAGGAAAGAATATACCTTCTTCTCTGCGGCTCATGGAACCTTTTCGAAAATTGACCACATACTCGGTAACAAAGCAAACTTCCACAGTTACAAAAACATATTAGTAACCACCTGCATCTTATCGGATCACCATGGATTAAAATTAGAATTCAACAACAATGCTACCCCCAGAAAGCCTACAAGCTCATGGAAACTGAACAGTCAACTACTGAACCACAGCTGGGTCAAGGAAGAAATAAAGAAAGAAATTAAAGTCTTTCTTGAATTAAATGAAAATAAAGACACAACATAGTCAAACTTATGGGACACTATGAAAGCAGTGCTAAGAGGAAAATTCATAGCACTAAGTGCCCACTTAAAAAAAACAGAGAAAGCACACATTGGAGACTTAACAGCACACCTGAAAGCTTTAGAAAAGAAAGAAGCAGACTCACCTAGGAGGAGTAGAAGACTGGAAATTATCAAACTGAGGGCAGAAATCAACAAAATAGAAACACAGAAAACAATCCAAAGAATCAATGAAACAAAAAGCTGGTTCTTGGAGAAAATCAACAAGATTGACAAATCCCTAGCCAAACTAATCAAACAGCAGAGAGAGAACACACAAATTAATAAGATCAGAAATGAAAAAGGGGACATAACCACAGACACAGAGGAAATTCAGAGAATCATTAGATCTTACTACAAAAGCCTGTATGCCACAAAATTGGAAAATGTAAAAGAAATGGACACTTTTTTAGATAAGTACCATATACCAAAGTTAAACCAGGACCAGGTAAATGCTCTAAATAGTCCTGTTAGTCGCGAAGAATTAGAAACTGTTATCAGAAACCCCCCTACCAAAAAGAGCCCAGGACCTGATGGGTTCAATGCAGAATTCTACCAGAACTTCCAAGAAGACCTAATACCTATACTCCTTAAGGTATTTCATAATATAGAAACAGAACAATCATTGCCAAATTCCTTTTATGAAGCTACAATTACCCTGATAGCTAAACCACACAAAGACTCAACCAAGAAAGAGAATTACAGGCCAATCTCACTTATGAACATCGATGCAAAAAAAAAATAAAATACTGGCAAACAGAATCCAAGAACACATTAGAAAAATTATCCACTATGATCAAGTAGGCTTCATCCCAGAGATGCAGGGCTGGTTCAACATACGAAAATCTATCAATGCAATCCATCATATAAATGAACTGAAGGATAAAAACCATATGGTCATCTCATTGGATGCAGAAAAAGCATTTGACAAAATTCAGCATCCTTTTATGATAAAGGTCTTGGAGAGATTAGAGATACAGGGGTCATTCCTAAATATAATAAAGGCTATTTACAGCAAGCCGACAGCTAACATCAAATTAAATGGAGAGAAACTCAAGGCCATCCCACTAAATTCAGGAATGCAACAAGGCTGTCCACTCTCTCCTAATCTCTTCAATATAGTACTTGAAGTTCTAGCAATAGCAATAAGACAAAACAAGAGGATCAAGAGGATTCGAACTGGAAAGGAAGAAATTAAACTTTCGTTATTTGCTGATGATATCATAGTGTACATAAGCGACCCGAAAAACTCCACCAAAGAACTCCTACAGCTGATAAACTCCTTTAGTATTGTGGCAGGATACAAGATCAACTCCCAAAAATCAGTCGCCCTCCTATATACAAAGGATAAGGAAGCAGAGAAAGAAATCAGAGAAGCGTCACCTTTCACGATAGCCACAAATAGCATAAAATATCTTGGGGTAACTCTAACCAAGGAAGTGAAAGACCTATTTGACAAAAACTTTAAGTCTTTGAAGAAAGAAATTGAAGAGGACACCAGAAAATGGAAGGATCTCCCTTGCTCTTGGATTGGGAGGATCAACATATTAAAAATGGCAATACTACCAAAGGCAATCTATAGATTTAATGCAATCCCCTTAAAGATCCCATCAAAATTCTTCACAGATCTTGAGAGGAAAATAATCAACTTTATATGGAAGAACAAGAAACCCAGGATAGCCAAAACAATCTTATACAATAAAGGAACTTCTGGAGGCATTACCATTCCTGACTTCAAACTCTATTACAGAGCTACAGTATTGAAAACAGCTTGGTATTGGCATAAAAATAGAGAAGTCGACCAATGGAATCGAATAGAAGACCCAGATCTTAACCCACAAATATATGAACACCTGATTTTTGATAAAGGAGCTAAAAGCACACAATGGAAGAAAGAAAGCATCTTCAACAAATGGTGCTGGCATAACTGGATGCCAACCTGTAGAAGAATGAAAGTAGATCCGTGTCTATCACCATGCACAAAACTCAAGTCCAAATGGATTAAAGACCTCAATATCAATCTGAACACAGTGAACCTGTTAGAGGAGAAAGTGGGAAGTACTCTCCAACATTTGGGCACAGGAGACCGCTTCCTACGTATAGCCCCAGCAGCACAGACATTAAGGGCAACATTGAATAAATGGGTCCTCCTGAAGCTGAGCAGCTTCTGTAAAGCAAAGGACACTGTCACTAAGACAAAAAGGCAGCCTACTGACTGGGAAAATATCTTCACCAACCCTGCAACAGACAAAGGTCTGATCTCCAAAATATATAAGGAACTCAAGAGACTAGACTTTAAAATGCTAATGAACCCAATTAAAAAAATGTGGCACTGAACTGAACAGAGAATTCTCAACAGAAGAAGTTCAAATGGCTAAAAGACACTTAAGGGCATGCTCAACCTCCTTAGCAATTAGGGAAATGCAAATCAAAACAACGTTAAGATACCATCTTACACCTGTCAGAATGGCTAAAATCAAAAACACCAATGATATCCTTTGCTGGAGAGGATGTGGAGTAAGGGGTACACTCATCCATTGCTGGTGGGAATGCAAACTTGTGCAACTGCTTTGGAAAGCAGTGTGGAGGTTTCTCAGGAAATTTGGGATCAACCTACCCCAGGACCCAGCAATCCCACTCTTGGGAATTTACCCAAGAGATGCCCAATCATATTATAAAAGCATTTGTTCAACTATGTTTATAGCAGCATTATTTGTAATAGCCAGAACCTGCAAACAACCTAGATGCCCTTCAGTGGAAGAATGGATGAAGAAAGTGTGGAATATATACATATTAGAGTACTACTCGGTGGTAAAAAAAAAATGACATCTTGAATTTTGCATGCAAATGGATGGAAATAGAAAACACCATCCTGAGTGAGGTAACCCAGGCCCAAAAAGATGAACATGGGATGTACTCACTCATAATTGGTTTCTGGCCACAAATAAAGGACATCGAGCCTATAATTTGTAAAAAATCATAGAGAAGCTATATAAGAAGGTGATCCCAAAGAAAAACATATAGTTATCCTTCTGGATATTGGAAGTAGACAAGATTGCCAGACAAAAAATGGGAACATGGGGGTGGGGTGCGATGGGGGGATGGAGGGATGGGGAGAGAAAAGTGTCAAGTGGAGGATGGGAAGAGCTTGGGGGAATAGGATGGTTGGGATATAGGAAGGGTGGATATGGGAACAAGGAATTATATATCTTAGTTAAGGGAGCCATTCTAGGGTTGGCAGAGACTTGACTCTAGAGGGGTTCCCAGGTGTCCAGGAAGACACCCCCAGCTAGTTCCTTGGGCAGCTGAGGAGAGGGTGCCAGAAATGTCCAGATCCTATTGCCATACTCATGAATATCTTGCATATCACCATAGAACCTTCACCTGGCATTGGATGGAGAAAATCACAGAGCCCTACATAGGAGCACCGGACTGAGCTCTCAAGGTCCTGATGAGGAGCAAAAGGAGGGAGATCATGAGCAAGGAAGCCAGGACCGCGAGGAGTGCTTTTACCCATTGAGACGGTGGGACAGATCTAACGGGAGACCACCAAGTCCAGTCGGAATGGGACTGATGGAACAGGGGCCCAAACCGGACTCTCTGAATTTGGCTGACGGTGGAGGAGGACTGAGAAACCAACGACAACGGTAATGAACATGAACTCTACAGCATGGATGGGCTCACCGTGAGCCTTGTCAGTTTGGTTGCTCACCTTCCTGGACTTAGGGGGAGCTGGGAGGACCTTGGACTTAACATAGTGAAGGGAACCCTAATGGCTGTTTGTCTTTGGAGAGGGGTAGGGTGGGGGTATGGGTGGAAGGGAGGGGAGGGAAAGGGGAGGAGGAAGGGAGGAGATGGAAATCTTTAATAAAAAAATGAGAAAAAAACATTTTAGAAAGCACAAAAAAAGACCCAATAATACCATGTTGGGGTATATATCCAAAGGGTGTTCAATCATGCCACAAGGACGTGTGCTCAACTATGTTCATAGCAGCTTTGTTTGCTATAGCCAGAACCTGGAAATGACCTAAATGCCCCTCAATTGAAGAATGAATAAAAAAATGTGGTACATTTACACAATGGAGTACTACACAGCAGAAAAAAAAATAGTGACAGCTTGAATTTTGCAGGAAAATGGATGGAACTAGAAAACATTATTTTGAGTGAGGTAACCCAGACACAGAAAGACTCACTCACTCACTGTACTCACTCATAGGTGTTTTTTAAACATAAATCAAAGAAAGCCAGCCTAAAAACCACAATCCCAGAGAACTTAGACAAAAGTATGGACACTAAGAGAGACTCACATAGATATAATCTACATGGGAAGTAGAAAGTATAAAAAGACAAGATTTCCTGAGTAAATTGGGAGCATGAGGACCTTGGGGGAGGATTGAAGGGGAGAGGGGAGAGACAGGGAGGGGAGCAGACAAAACTGTAGAGCTCAATAAATATGGAAAAAATAAAAAAAAGAGGGCTGGAGAGATGGCTCAGTGGTTAAGAGCATTGCCTGCTCTTCCAGAGGTCCTGAGTTCAATACCTGGCAACCACATGGTGGCTCACAACCATCTGTAATGAGGTCTGGTGCCCTCTTCTGGCCTGCAGATATATACACAGACAGAATATTGTATACATTAAATAAATAAATAAATATTTAAAAAAATAAAAATAAAAAAGATTTTGTTTAAAAAAAGAATATGGCATTTAAATAACTTAGGATTTTGTTGATGAGAGACATGATTGCTCTGTTGGGGTGGCCGACCACTCCCTTGTGGCCACCCCAGGGGCGGAGGATACCTTTAAAAGAACTGGGTTTGGGGTAGGCCGGCCCTTTTTTTCCCTTTTTCTCTTGGTTCGCATGTTTATCCCATTTTTCTCCCTTTATTAAAACTGATTTATTCTAAAAAGACTATTTTTGGTTATTTCCAAATTCCTTCGACCTCCGCTACAATTGGCGCCCAACGTGGGGCATGCCTTCTTGCGTCACTCAACCCCAGGCTCCCAGGGCCTGCAACCGCCGTTTCCCTGGCTGGCCCACCACTCCCGTGGGTTAGGCCATAGCCGCCAATGAGGAAGAACTCCCGCTTGTGCAACTTTTGCAGAGATTCAACGTTGATTTTAATTCAGCGGGGTTGTCGGTGGCAGTTTTTGTTATATTTTTTCTTTTAAGCTGCCTGCATCTTAGTTTGGGAAATCAAGCCTCGCCCCGGTCTGAGCTGAGCCGAGTTGTAAATTGTAGATTGCGCCTATAAAAGTGCAATCGGCTCTCCCCTCCTCTTTCCCTCTGCCTCTGAACCAACAGCCCTGCAGAAGGACAAGAGGGGAGCCCCCCCCTCTCTCTTCCCCCACTGCTGGTACTTCTCCCGTGGCTGTGCCATCCGTGCACGCCATTTGCTCTGCGCGCGCCGTGATCCTGGACGCCATCTTTGATTTTCCCAGCTGCGTGGACCCAGGTGCACCCCGCCATCTACTGGCAGACAATGGCCATTACAGGTAATTTTTCTTTCAATTAAAATTAAATAATCTGATTGAAAATGTCTGATAATATCACTATTGACAGATTTTATAGTTTGTTTAATTACACAATGACTGAATTTTGGAGCGATACAGATGTGGTTTCCTTTGCCTGGATATCTACAGGGCTTGGTATCTTCTTTATTTTTATTTTTTTTATTACAACGTTGTTAGACAATAGAAAATTGATACAGTCCTTACAGACAAAAGTTAAAAAATTAAAAAAGGACATGACTGGTTTGGGAAACAACTTCTGCCACACCAATAAACAGTTTAATGTTTTCGAGGAGAAGTTTGAAGTTCTTGAGAAAAGGAATAATAGATCCTCCTCTGAGATGGCTTTGTCAATTGAAAAAAATATACAGGAGATTTGCAAATGGTTTAAAGTTCTCAAGGAGAAGTTTGAAGTTAGCGAAGAAAGAAATAATAGATCTTTCTCTGAGATGGTTTTATCATTTGAGAAAAAGGTGCAGGATATGGAGGCAGGAACAGCTGATTTGAATCATAAATTGCAGTCCCTGTCTGTAGGAACTGAAACATTATCTGAGAAGATCCAAACCATTGAATGTATTAACAAGACTTTATCAAAGGGCTTTGAAAGATTACTGGACAGAATTTCAATACAAGATGGCACCATTCATGCCATGAAAATTCTATCCAAGGATGAGACATTATCGTTGTTGGACAAACTTCATATCTTTGAATCCTCTATGAAAGCCTTGGAACATAATACTGAGCAAGAGATTCAGGCATTGCAGAAGGCAATGGTAAACAGATTTGAAAAGATTGAGGAAATTATAGACTCTGATGAACAGGAGCAAATGGTACAAAAGAAAATCTTGAGCCCATCAGTGAATAGAACTCTTCGGGATAGTTTTCACAAGACTTTGCCTGTTTTTCCGGTAATAACAACAGAGAAGGTGACTGGTTCTAAAAACCCTAAGGTCACCAAGGAATATACATGGGAACCCATCCGTATGAATGATCTGAAAGAAATTAAACAAGCTGTTATGAATTTTGGGATACATAACTCCTTTGTTAAGGAGATGCTAAAATTGTGGTCAATCAGTATGAGACCCACCCTAAGGGACTGGATTGATTTGGTATTGGCGGTTCTAGAGAGTGGATCTCAATTAAACTGGAAGTGTATGTTCAGACAAGAGGCTAGACTTTTAGAACAGTAGGAAAGAGTGAAGGGAGTTGACATTACCCTAGATCAAATTCTGGGTGAAGGACTTTATTCTGATCCTCTAGAACAAGCTAATTATGATGAACACACCTTATCCATATGTACTACCACAGCCTTAAAGGCTTGGGACAGGGTTCAAGACCCAGGACAGAGAACGGAATCATATATCAGAGTTAAACAGGGTCCGAGAGAATCATTTGTTGACTTTTTACATAGACTAACTAAAGCTGTACAAATAGGGATATCTGACACAGAAGCAAGGCATATAATAATTGAGTCCTTGGCTTATGAGAATGCCAATGTGGAGTACAAAAGGGTTTTGATGCCTCTAAAGATCAGATCAGCACCTTTAGATGAATGGGTCTTACATACAATAAATGTTAAATCATTTGACTATGGAACGGAGGCATGGGTGAAAAAAAATTGCCAATGGTAAAAGAAGACATCAAAATACCAAATGTTTTAATTGTAACAAAATGGGTCATATGAAACAAAACTGCAGACAAAAGATTTCCAAAAATAATAATAATAACGCCTCTTCCAGGAATAACAAAAATAGGAGGCCTCAGCCTTCAGGTTTATTTAGGAGATGTGAAAAAGGTAGACATTGGACCAATGAATACAGATCATCAAGAGATAGACCAAAAAATCCACTACAAGTGGAAAACACAATAGGGGGGCTCTCACAGGCCTCCATAGCAAATGTGGTCCAGTCATTTCCCGTTACTATGGAGAACATGCCTTGTCAAAACAATTAGAAAACCCCATGCCTGCTGTTAATAACAAAAACGGCCTAAAAGATAAATTACGTGTATTTTGGCAAACTTCTATAAGTGATCAAAGACCAAAGTTAAGAGTGTTAAGAGTGTGTATAAACAGCATTTTCATTACTGGCCTGCTGGACACAAGATCATATGTAAATATCATTACTCCAGAATCTTGACATCCGTATTGGCCCCTACAGGACATAAATGTTCAATTCTTGGGAATTGGAACCCTATCTCAAATACGGCAAAGCACGAGATGGGTTAAATACATAGGGACAAAAGGACAAACAGAAAAATTAAGGCCATATGTAGCTAATATTGCAGTAAATTTATGGGGCCGTGACCTATTACAGCAATGGAATACTCAAATTAAATTCCTGCTGCCTCTAGAGCATATATTTCTGAGGAAAACATTAAAAGATATTACAGATGGCAAAAACCGGCCATTTGGGCTGTACAAGAACACAAAGCAAAGGATGCCCCTCCAAAAATACCAACGGCCCTACCTCTAAAATGGTTGACTAAAAAACCAATATGGACAAAACAATGGCCTTTAGCTGAGGAAAATTGCGGGCTTTAGAACAGCTGGTACAAGAGCAATTGGATGCTCAACATATTAAAGAATCTACCAGCCCTTGAAATTTTCCTGTATTTGTGGTTAAAAAAATCTGGTAAATGGAAAATGATGACAGATCTCAGAGCTATCAACAAGGTTATTCAGCCTATGGGCTCTCTACAATCTGGACTTCCTCTGCCCTCTTTATTACCTAAAGGATGGCCTCTCATAGTTATTGATTTGAAGGACTGTTTTTTCACCATACCTTTACAAGAAAAAGATAGAAAAAAGTTTGCCTTCACAGTGCCTACTAATAATAACTCTCAACCTACCAGGAGATACCAGTGGACCGTCCTCCCACAAGGCATGTTGAACTCTTCCACCCTGTGCCAATACTTTGTAAATCTACCATTACAAATAATACACAAGCTATTTCCCAAGTCTATAATTTATCATTACATGGACGATATCTTATTGTCTGATTCAAACATGTATACCTTAAAAAGATTGTTTAAAGAAGTTAAAATAGTTTTACCTAACTGGGGATTACAGATTGCTCCTAAAAAAATTCAGAGAGGATATTCTGTTGATTATCTAGGTTATAAAATAGGTTTACAAAAAATCAAGACACAAAAGACACAAATTAGGAGAGATCAACTATGGACTCTTAATGACTTTCAAAGGTTGTTGGGAGACATTTCTAGCCTTCGACCGGCTGTTGGGATAACACTTGATATGATAATTCACTTAAATAAAACCTTAGATGGTAAAAGAGACTTAAACAGTCTCAGAAAATTAACAGCTAAAACAACAAAAAAAAAAAAAACTGACAATGGTTAAAAAAAAGTTACAGGAAACACATACGGATAGGGTAAATCCAGAACTCAGTTGTATTCTTGTCATATTGCCTTCAAATTTTCTCCTACAGGAATTTTAATACAAAGAGATGATATTATCTTAAAATGGATCTTTCTACCACATAAACCAAGTAAAAAATAAAAACTTATGTAAAAAAGGTTTCTAAATTAATTATAAAAGACAAATTGAGACTTCATCAACTAACAGACATGGACCCAACAGAAATCATAATGCCTTTCACTGCTGATGAGATAAAAAAAATTGTAAAAAGATAATAAACCATGACAAAGAGCTTGTGCTAACTTTTTAGAAAAAAATAATAATAACTATCCAAAAAACAAGAGGCTTAACTTTATAAAAAAAACTTCTTGGATTCTTCCTCAAATCGTCCATGATGCTCCAATAACTGGAGCCCATATGTTTTATACTGATGCTAATAAATCAGGGAAGACAGGCTACAAATCAAAAGACTTGAGTAAGGTGGAACAAAGTCCTTATGATTCTGTCCAAAAGACAGAATTATTTGCCATTCTTATGGTGCTAAGGGATTTTAAGGAACCTCTTAATATTGTTACTGACTCACAATATACATAAAGAGTTATCTTATATATTAAAACTGCTAAATTCATACCTGATGATACTAAACTAACCTCATTGTTTATCCAGGTACAAGACATAATCAGGAACAGGCTTTGCCCTATATATATAACACACATATGATCCCATACGGGTCTGCCAGGTCCTTTAACACAAGGTAATACAGATCTTGATCAATTATTGATTGGTAGTGTGCTACAGGCTTCTAAAAAAAGGAGGGATTAACTAGTCTGAAGGAATAATTGATTTTTGTGAGTTATTGTTTTTTAAAAACTATATTGGTGCTGATTCTTGTTTATTTATATATTGAACATTGTACGAGAGTATGATCCTACCTCTGTTTGAAACAATTGTTATATTGAGATATATACCATATTGCAATGTACATCTCTACCTCTGATATTATTTATGTAATGACATTGTTTACCATATTGCAATGTACATTTCTACCTCAGATATTATTTATGTAATGACCCTGTTTACATTTGGAAATCATTGTCTTCATTTATTGCATAGTTGTCTATTCTATTAGTCATACAGTTAGATAAGTGTTGAGAATTATATGTTTGTCATATTTATATTTTGGATAATCAGGTTTTTTAGACACATAGAGATTATATTTAGTATAGATAGTATAATCTTCGACCTCTTCGAAGAGCTGTAGAACATGGCCTTTAATCTAACCTAGAGTTTTGTACTTTTGAGACACAATCACTCCTGGCAACAATGCTCTACTCCCGAGAGAACGTTGAGCACCAAAGACACTCCACTGGGAGTTTGTCTTCTTGGCAGAACTGGCCTTTGGGCAAAGAAAAGCCCATACCTCCACTACTGACTAAGACAGGATAGGATAGTTCTACTAAAGGTTCCTTGCCATTGAAAAATGGTATGTCAGGTTGTATCAGGCTTTAGCCAAAGTTGGTTGCCTCAACATTGCTAACGAGACTTTGTGTGGTTGCCCAGGGAGCCAGTTGTCTCTGTCATCTGTTGCACATTTTGGAAGTTTCTCGTTTGTGCTTCCTGGTTGCTTTAGTAATATTACTTCCCTTCTCAGATCTTTGATGGGGTTGAAGATTAGATAATTGTAGCTACCTTCTACATTATTTAGACTTCCTAAAGTAAAATGTTTAGTAAAATTTCTGTTATATGTTCCTTGCCTAATATTGTTTGCTTCTTGTAATTTTATACGACCTGCTCCCATTGTATATAGTTGTATTTGGTTTTTGTATCTGTCTTATTTAGACAAAAGGGGGAGATGTTGGGGCGGCTGACCACTCCCTTGTTTGAGGGGCGTGGCCGCCCCAGGGTCAGAGGATACCTTTAAAAGAACTGGGTTTGGGGTAGGCCGGCCCTTTTTTTCCCTTTTCCTCTTGGTTCGCGTAAGTTTATCCCATTTGTCTCCCTTTATTAAAACTGATTTATTCTAAAAGGACTATTTTTGGTTATTTCCAAATTCCTCTGACTGCCGCTACATTGCTCCTGTCTGCACTGATCTATTTCTGAGAGAATGTTGAGCACTGAAGACAGTCCACTTGGAGCTTGTTTTTTCTTGGCAAAACTTGCCTTTGGGCAAGGAACTGCCCATGTATTGACCACTGACAACATGCATCATGTCCAGACAGGACAAGCAGGATACAAGAAAAAAAAGACTGTTACATCCTGCCAAGATAGGGTAATACAATTTTGAAAAATTTACTGCCTTTGAAAATGGTCTGTCAGTTTCTCTAGGCCTTAGGTAAACTTGGTTGCTCCAACATTTCAAATGAGACTTTGGGTGATTACCCAGGTAGCTAGTTGTCTCTGTCATTTTTTGCACATTTTGGAAGTTATTTGATTACACTTCCTGCTTATTAAAGTAATATCATTTCCCTTCTCAGGTCTTCAATGGGGTAAAAGATTAGATAGTCATAGTTACTTTCCTCTCATGACTTGGCCAAGTTATTTATAATACAAGACTTAGACTTTTTAGGATAGGATAATTATTGAAACATCACATTTCTTGCTTGATATTGTTGTAATCCTAATTTTTATATTTGATATTTGTTTTATTGTATATAATTTTGTATTAGGCTTAGAACTTTCTTACTTAAACAAAAGGGGGAGGTGCTGTAGGAAATCCTTCAACCAGTAGTCTTTAAGTTACCTGCCCACTTGGGAGTGGCCTTTTATACTATAAATGCTGATGTAAAGCATGCATGTACTCTTTCTCTCTCTTCTGGCTGCTGGATTAAGTTACTGTTCTCTGTTCAAGCAGAGGTCTGTGATCTGAGAGTCTACCCTTAAATAAATAACCCTTTATTGTACTAGTGTGGGATTTCTTCTTATCATTTGTCTTCATCTTTATGTAGTTATCTAGTGCTATAATCTTTCCTCTTAGCACTGCTTTTATTGTGTCTCATAAGTTTGGGTATGTTGCAACATCATTTTTATTAAATTTTAAGGAGCTTTTAATTTCTTTCTTTCTTTCTTTCTTTCTTTCTTTCTTTCTTTCTTTCTTTCTTTCCTGACTTAGTGCTGATTCAGTTGAGCATTGTTCAATTTCTATGTCTTTGTGGGCTTTTCTGAAAATAGAGTTGTTGAATTTTAACTTTCAGCCCTGGTGATTTGATACGATACATGGAGTTATTTCAATTTTTTTTGTATCTATTGAGGTTTGCTTTGTTACCAAGTATGCGATCAATTTTATAGGAGGTTCCATGTAGTGCTGAGAAGAAGATATATTCTTTTGTGTTTGGGTGGAATGTTCTATGGATATCTGTTAAGTCCATTTGAGTCATAAATTTGTTAGTTCCTTTCTTTCTCTGTTAAGTTTCTGGCTGGTAGACTTGTCAAGTGGTGAGAGTGCAGTGTTGAAGTCTCCCACTCTTAGTGCATGGTGCTTGATGTGTAATTAAGCTTCAGTAATGTTTCTTTTACAATTATGGGTTCAGAATTGAGACTTTTCCTTAATGGATTTTTCCTTTGATAAATATGAAATGACCTTATTTGTCTTGTGTGATTGATTTTAGTTTAAAGTCTACTTTTTAAAAGCTATTAGGATAGCTATACTGGCTTGTTTCTTAGGTCCTTTTTCTTTTTCTTTTTCTTATTTTTTAAAAAATCTTTTCCCAACCTTTACTATGAGGTGATCTATCTTTGAGGTTGAGGTGTATTTCTTGTAGGAAGCAGAAAGATGGATTTTGTTTTCATACCCAATCTGTTAGCCTGTGTCTTTTTATAACTTGATTCCATTTATATTAAAGGATATTTATGACCAGTGATTGCCAGTTCCTGTTATTTTTGTTTTTGTTGTTGGTATTGTGTGTATTTCCCTTCTTTTTAGTTTGTTGTTGTGGGATAATCTATTTCCTGTGTTTTTGTGGATGTAGTTTACCTCTTTGTGTTGTAGTTTTCCTTCTAGCATTTTCTACAGGGCTGGATTTATAGATGGGTATTGTTTAAATCTGGTTTTGTTATGGAATATCTTGTTTTCTCCACTTATGATTATTGAAAACTTTGCTAGATATAGTAGTCTGGGATGGCATCCATTTCTCTTAGCTTCTGCATAATACCTGTCCAGGACCATCTGGCTTTCATTGTATCCATTGAGAAGTTGGATGTAATTCTCATAGGTCTGCCTTTATATGTTACTTTGCCTTTTTCCTTTGCAGCTCTTAAGAGTAAAAATAAAAACCAACTATAACCTGCCCTAACCCTTACCATAGGGAGTTCCTTTTTGGATGTTATATCTTTGTTATGGCATAATGTTTTTGGCAACAGAAAAATATTATATTTTAATAAGAAGAACTAATCATTTTAATACCTAATCAATGAAAGGCATTTGTTAATTTTACTAGTTAGTTTGAATTGAATGAATGACCAAATTAAGGAACTATCACTTTTCCTAATCCAGAAGTCTTTCCTGTTCAAATTTAATCTTTGTCTACCTTATATTATCCAAAGCTTTTCTTCTCCTGTGGAAACAAAAGTAAAACTTCTTTTCCAATACAACACATATCCTGATTTCCATTCTGAGGTGAGCACAGCTTTAAAAGATGTAGACTGATTTAATTCAGCAGTTTCTTTCCATTATCCAATGTCTCTCTTCAGCTGTTGTTTCAGTTTCATTGGCATTTTAAAAATTTAAAGTTAATAAAGCACTGTGAAATCTATCTTTAAGGATCTTTATTACCCTTTTCCATTTATTAAGTATATCTTTTAAATTGTGATTAGATATTTCTATTACTGCTTGTCTTGTAGGATTCTGTGGTAAACTTGTAAAAATTTTTTCTTATAATATTTAAAAATACTGTTTTATTTTACTAGAGACAATGCTAGAGCATTGTCAGTATTAATTTGTACAGGTATCCCCATAATGACCATGACTTCTAATAAATATGTAATTATAGAATCATTCTTTTCAGAACAAAGGAATTGCCCAATGAAATCCTAAATGTGTATCTATGGTATGGTACACATATATTAATTTTTCAAACTATACAAAATGAAAAACACCCATTTGCTTCATTTCATGTTTTGAATACCTTTTGGTTACCTCCAGCAGGCTTGATTATACAAAGAACAGGTAGAACATTTCCTTTCAAATTCCTTGGCTTATTGCCAAGCGATAGGAAAATTTCTTCAAATGTTTGCTGTTAACGTGGTGTTTCTTATGAAATTCTAACATTTCTACCACTTTTTCTTTCAATAGCTGATCAATTTTATCATTACCTCGTGCTAGAGGGCCTGGTAGACCCATATGGGATCTGATATGTGTTTTATGATACAGACAGAGAAACCTTGTCTCAAAAAACCCCCAAAAATTAAAAAAAAAAAGAAAAAGAAAAAATAGCACTTAAAATAAAGCCACATAGAGATGGAAAATATACAGAGAGCTTGGATATTGTATGTTATTGTGTTTTCTTTGAATTGTTTGAATGCTGAGGAAGGAGCAAAAGCTGCTAAAAGATATTTGATTATAAATGCTGTTGGATTAATGCAACATATATATTTTGAAAATACCTAAACTTCAAAATTTAAGTCAAAAGTTATGTTACTTTGGAGAAGAGGCTTTGCTTTTGTTTCCACAGGAAATGAGAGGCTGTGGATTCATTCTGAGCTAAGAAAAACTAGGTTTCATCAAGGGAGACCGCCCTGAGAAATCTCTGATAGGAGCAGATGGCCCAGATGTCTGAGTTCTACATCCAGAACAGCCTCAAATACTGGCTGAGATGATCAAGCCTCAAAGAATATTCAAGCCAGGACTTGACCATAATTCAAAAAATTTTTAGGTCCCTATAAAATTATCAGTGCCCCCAATCAGCAGGCTATAACCTGGAAAATTATGCCCACATTCCCATAAAATGAATTATGGATGTTTTTCTTTGTTTAGAATGTTGATTATAAGTTGTTATGGATAATGGTCAGGAAGAAAGCTCAACAAAGGAGATTAAATTCAGAATTTTTCTTTTGAAAAAAGTTGGGGGAACTGTTGTGGGACAATGATCTTGTACCCTGTAAAGATTTATCAGTTGTATTACTTTAATAAAACACTGAATGGCCAGTAGCCAGGCAGGAAGAATAGGCATGGTGACCAGGCAGTAAGTAGAGTTAGGGCTACAAGAACAGAATTTTGGGAAGAGAATGACTCAGTTTGAAGTTGTAACCCAGATGTAGAGAAAACAAGAGGAGAATGCCTCACTGATAAATGGTACCATGTCCCGTGGTTGACACAAACAAGAATTATGGGTTAATGTAGGATGTAAGAGGTATTAAGAAGCCTGAGCTAATAGGCCAACCAGTTTATGATTAATGTTGCCCTTTTTGTATTTCTTAGGGACTGAATGGCTGTGGGACTGGGCAGCACAGAAATCTCTGTCAACAAACTGAGAAGCTGATGTTGGGAAATTTCTATATCTTTAGCTCTCCTTTATTTTGGTTTTGTTTTTGTTTTGTGACCTGACCTTCCTATCTCCACCATGTTTTCCATTGTAACTTGGGATCAAATTTCAATATTGTTATTGCTGAATCTTTCCAGTCTTGTGGAATATTTCTGTTCTAAATTGCCAATATATTTAACATATGCTTTACAAAAAATGAATGCATATCATATGAAAGGATTGCTTTCTTAAATCTCCTCAAATTTATTATTTCTACAGGATTGAATGCAGTTAACCTATGCATAGCCACGAGGGTGCCTACCATCTGATGGTTGTTCTTTTGTGATAACTGGATAAATTAAGGTTGGGCTTCTAAATAATAATGCAATGTTGCAATAGGTTTTTCTCTAAATTCCTCTGTGTCTGAATATCTTTTTTATTATCCTTAGTGGGTTTCTCTAGGGTTTGTATATTATTAGTCAATTTTTTTCTTGTTTTTATAGGTAGGTCTTTCTAATGCTTGTATATTATCAGTAGTTTTTCTAAAGCTTGCATCTCATCAATAGCAAATCTTTCTAAGACTTGTATCTTATCAGTCAAATTTTATTCATTTCATTAATTATTTTTTATATTTTTGAAAATTACTTTTTCTAAGGCTTGTATCTTCTCAGTCATAAGTCTTTCACTTGGCACAGTTATGAAACTTCTTCCTAAGGATAAAATATGAATTATCAAACTGATAGTATTTACAATTAGTATTAAAGCAATCCCAGCTTAGTGATTTATTCTCTCATTTATTTTTTTATTTGTAAGCCATCCATAGTAGCACTATACAGAGTCCTAACTTCTTGCATTATGATATTTACTATTCTTTTTTGTTTGTTTGTTTGTTTGTTTTTTTGAGACAGGGTTTCTCTGCAGCTTTAGAGCCTGTCCTGGAGCTAGCTCTTGTAGACCAGGCTGGTCTCGAACTCATAGAGATCCGCCTGCCTCTGCCTCCCGAATGCTGGGATTAAAGGTGTGCGCCACCACCGCCCGGGTGATATTTCCTATTCTTAACATGGGAAAGATTTTTCTTTTTAATGTCATTTAATTCTCTCCTTAAGGGCTTCCCAAGCGTCTTGCTAAACCTGCTGACTTCTTAGTTTGTCCAACAGCAACAGTATCATTAGCATCAGTCTCTAGTCCTTCCCATGATGTCCAAGCATGAACCTTATCCAGAGTCCCTTGAACAGCTCTTGGAAAGGCCCAGGCACTGACTGAGGAGATTAAGCTAGCATGACCTCTCCATCCATGTAATCATGCCAGGTGTTGGAGCACCAAATGATGTTCTTCTGTTGGCTTAGCAGCTGCACATGAATATACTGGTATTTTAATTATTGACTTTAGCCCCATAGCTCTGTACTCAGTACCCTGCCAGCCACTCAGGCCAAGGCCTGGTAGGGCTTTCCGTCCCATTGCCTGGCTCTGCATCTGCTCCAGTGGGTAGGTTTAGTTTTTAATATTCTATTTATCAATAAGACTCAGTAGTCAAAAGGTGAGGTGAAACCTGCTAGCTCAGAGTGGCTGAGTAGCAAGTAGCTGACCTTGTTTTTTGGTCAGAAACTCTGCAAGAGACAGGTAGGTCTCTTCCCTTGTCCCAGAACCAAAAGGAAGCACCAAACTCAAGTCCCCATCCTTTTCTTCTTATGTGTCTTCTGTATCCAAATTGCTGGCTTCTCAAAGGCCTAATCTAGTCAGATAATTGCTGGCTCTGTTCCCCCGATTCAAAGCTTAACTCTATTGGCAAGTTTCAGGAGTGTCAGAGTGTATTCCACAAAACCTAGTGCAGGAATTAAAGGCATGAACCACTGTGCTCAGCTCTCCTGGAACTCTTGATCTTCCCACATTAATTTTCTAAATTCCCAACCTGCCTAGGAATGCAGGCATACATTTGATTGAATGGACTTTAGATAGTCAAAATATCACTTTTAGCTTGAAGCTAATCAATTTTTTTCAATATACCCTTCTTAGTAATCATGGCAGTAAAATTGGCAAAGTACAGGATTGTCTTCATATAAATGAAAATGAAAACAATTTAAGTATGAAAATTGAATATTTTGACATATGATAGGAAGCCTCTCTGTAGCATGAATTAATTACTACATCCTTCTCATTTCGAGGTGAATTCTCTTTATTACTTTGATTTTATGAAGTAAATAATATAGACTCACTTACCCAAAAACAAAACAAAAATGTATCTTCCATGGGACTGGAGTTAATGACTCAGTTGTTAATATAGTTTGCTGCTCAGTCATAAAGACGAGAATCAGAACCCCAGTACCCATGTTGATCAGCTCACAACTTCTTCTATCTCTGGCTCCAAAGGATCTCATACATTCTGGTCTCAAGAGGCACCTCAGACACATATGCCAATCCCTAAACTAAAACAAAAAAATGGGGGATATTCCAGATTATTAGTCACTTCCTTTCATGTAATTGCCATTCCCTGCTCAGGATGCTCCCCCTTCTGTTTGTGACATAAACTCAGCAACTGCCCTTGTGCTATCGTCACTATCTTCTATGATAGTGACGATAGTGACATTCAAAGATGTTTAATGAAGCTTATTTTCATGTATTCCTTCCCTTCTCTTTTCCTCCCATCCTTATTTCCTTTTCTTTTTCTCCTCCTCTTTGCCCTCCTCCTCTACTTTCTCCTCCATGGCTGAGGACTGTATCAATCTTTGTATCTTTTTCCCAATTTCTATATACCACACTAAATAATCGAGTAGCCAGCATTGTGAAATGCTATATTTTATCTTTATTGTAGCTTATCCTGTTTCCCTTGTCTGATGTGGAAAGCGTGCTTCTGAAATGTTCCTAGGATGGCTTTCCTCAGAGTATTTAATACCAGCTGCTGTCCTAACAGCCTTAAATTCCAGTGGCTTAATATTATAGTTTTTCTTGCCAGTGTGATTGTTTGGGTGACTTTCCCCAGGCATGCTCTTCCCTGTGACTACTCTGGAATGAAGTTTTCTTTGCGCTTTGGCTCTGCCACCTTTAAAATGTGGTTTGAGTGTTAGTTGTCATCCAGTCAGTACACAGGGCCACCAGGAAGCCATTTTGCTTCAGACAAGGAGTACATATCCTTGATGCTAAAGGCCTAGAAGCAAGTGCTATTTACAACATCATTATTGGCCTGGGAGAGTTGTGTAACTGCACCTACAAAAAGCTAGATTAGATAAGATGAGCTGAGCAGTCTCTGTCAATATTCCAAAGCACAAACTGCAAAGAAAAGGAGCTGATTTCAAACATGCTCTTTCTGCTTTCAACATCCTTGGTTTCCTATCTATGCTGCCTTGCTTTAGAATGTGAGGGCCTACAAACACAGCAGCCTGGTAGTAAGGATGCAGCCATGGGGACACAGGATCTGAGCTCTTGCTTATTCCTTCATGAACTATACAATTCTTACATCGTTAAGGATTGTTTAAATTTGTGTTTACATAACTGATATGTAAGAAGACAGTGTTTCACTGTGTAGCCCTGGCTGTCCTGAAACTCTCTGTAGACCAGGCTGGCCTTGAACTCAAAGATCTGCCTTCCAAATGCTGGGTTTAAAGGTGTTTGCTACCATCACCTGGTAAGAAGTAGCAATTTAGTAAGCTTAATTTTAAATGTTCCCTGGGATTATTGAATCCTCTCTTTCTCAGAAAGATTAAAAAGGATGTGTATGTGTGTTTGTTTGTGTGTGTGTTGATTATATATACATGACACTAGAAAAAATAAGGGAAACATTGATAGGAGAATGAGGTGAAAGGAAAAATGTATTGAAGTCAAAACTGGTTTAGAGCACACTATGTTAGACATGAAAAAAGTAAGTGTAAATAGTAAGTGTAAATAGTAAGCAGCGGCTAAGAATTTAGTGAGATAAGTAATAGATATTATAATGATGCATCAGTGTAATAATTTTTGCCTGGGACCTTGGTGGTGAGTGTATCCAAATCACGGGTATGGACAGACAAGTATGCCATGCAGACAGAGTTTAACTGAGTTTATTGAGAGAAGAGTAATTGATTCTAGCAATTTAAAAGAGAGAATTGATTCTAGCAATTTTAAAATTTTATCCCTGATGTTTTTTTTTCCCCATGACCCATCATTGGCAATTTAAGAATGTGTAATTCACTCTGCATGTGTTTGTAAGGTTTTTGAATTTTGCTTCTTGTTGACATTTCTCATTTTTGTCTAATATGCTTTGTTAAGGTACATAAATTATTTTGATTCTTTTTTAACCTTTTTATTTAAAATATGTTAATTACATTTATTTTTGTACTTGCATAAGTGTTTGCGTGTGTGTGTGTGTGTGTGTGTGTGTGTGTGTGTGTGGTGTGTGCGTGCGTGCACGTGCGCATGCAGGATGACAGAGGACAACCTGTGGGAGTTGTTTCTCTCCTTCCCCAGTGTGGGAGCTGAGACTTAACTCAGGTCATCAGTCTTGGCAGCAAGAATGTTTACCCATGGAACCATTTTGTTAGGACACTTTTTTTTTTGGCCTAGAGTGATATGCCATAACAGTGACAGAAAGTTAGACAAACATACATATGGCAGGTGTTGTTGTGCTCTCTAACTCCAGCACTCAGGATGTTGAGGCAGGAGGATTACAGGCCAGAATAGGTTTCCAGTGATTTGAAAGCTACCCACAGTGGGACTCTGTCACCACAAGCAGAAAACCACTCTGTCTTTGGAGGAGTCAGCCTAAGGTTAGGGACATCTTCCACAAGCACTTTCTGAGACAGGAAGCAAATGGACACCAGTAAAAAGGTTAAGAAAACTTGCAATGAAAACTGGAATTCAGCGGAAGGATAGCATGCCTTGCCAGAAGGCAAGATAGGTGAGTGGGGAAAGTACAAAGAGCAGTTGTAGCCAGCTTTTGTTTTATTGAGGCTACCATGAAAACTGTCTTCTGCCCAGGATCATGTGACACTCCACCTCCTCAAACTAATACAGGGAGAAATAAACACATTTTATTTCTGTCGATTTAATCTTGCAGGCTATTCTGTGCAACCTAAACCTCGGGATGGGCGTATGAGACAGGAGACAGCAGCTAACCGGACGTACTACTGAGAACTTTACCTTGCTCACTTTCTTTGGAGCTGGACCAGGAAGGCACAGCGACTTATAATTACTGTCTCCTGTTTAAACCTAAGCTTCAGGGACAGATTAGAGCCCCAAGCTGCTCATCTGGTTCCTCTTCAACTAAACAATATAAGCATTTTGAATACTGTTTATTGAAATGTCCATCTTGAAAGCATTAAATGGCCTCATTGAGAATCTGCCTCCCCGCCTATTTCCCTAACTCCCTGCCTACCCAGAAACTTTCTCTCTAAACAACACCAGGGCCTGGATGTAGTTCAGTGGTTAAAGCACTTCCTAGTATATGTGAGGCACTGAAAAATGTGAACAAACTCCATCTGTTAACTGCCGTGCTATCCTTGATGGTGGAAGAAAGAGCTAGGAAGGAAGCTGTCTGATGGCAGGTCCTCAGCCCTGAGAAAGCTCAGATGGAGTTGGATGCTAACCCGGCAGTAATGCTCCACTGTGGACAGTGTGTACAGTAAGCAGAAGTTTGTACCAAACCAGTGAGTGTGGGAGAAGTCTTAGATATTGGAAAGGCAAAAAGACAGATTCTTTTCCTGAGATCTCCTAGAAATGAATATACAGAGCTGGTTGTTTTAGTACAAAGAGACCTTTGTTGAACTTCCGGCGTGCAGAACTGTAAGATAATAACTGTGTTAGCCAAGCAACTGCATTGGTGCAATTTGTTAAATCAACAACAGGAAACTGTTGTACAACCTGAGCAAACACAGGATATAATACTAACACAATGCATACATGGACATTTACTCATAACCAGCATCCTCTGGGCTACACCAACCCAGTGTTAACTTGAGGCCGCACTAAGCTGACAGCCCATATTTACTTCCCTGCCTTTAGCTGATTGTAGAATATCTTTTTCTTTTTCTTACAAAAATTTCCCTCAGTTGTCCTCTAGACTCCTCAGCATGGGAAGGGACGTAATAGTCACCAGACTAAGCTCTACTCCTAATCAGGGTCCCACAGTTTCCCTTACCTGGCTTAAAGGACTGTTCTTCCGTACCCGGGGAGTCTCACTTAAGGTTCCAGGCACAACTGCTGCAATTCCAGACCTGACCACGGCTTCTACCACTCCAACTGGAGGCTTCTCTCCTGCCTGCCAGTTCCTGGAGAACCGCTCTGAGGCTTAATATTAATTACAAATGGTTAGACCTATTAGCTCAAGCTTATTATTAATTCATTCTTACAACTTAAATTAACCCATTTCTATTATTCTATATTTCACCACGAGGCTCATGGCTTGTTACCTCACATCTTGCTTCCCCAGAGACTGCTGGTACCTCCCAGACTCCACCTTCTTTTTTCCTTTATCTTTGCTTGGATTTCCTTCCTGGCTCTATTCTGCTTGGCTATTGACCAAATCAGATTCTTTATTAACCAGTGGTAATAAAACATATTCACAGCATGCAGAGAGACATCCCACATCACACCAGAGCTTCTTTGATGATTTTATGTTGCCAGGGAGGCCTTTCAGATAAAGCTTGGGGGCATGGCTAGACATTGATGCCACTCTCTCAGGGTCTCACTGCTTTCAGATAAAGTCAGAAGAATCATTTTCTTACTTCATGCTAAATGTCTTTGAAACAGTTTCAAAGCAGTGTGCCTCAGGACTGACCATCTTTTAGGCTTTTAAAATGCTTTTTTTAAATGAAATAATTATACGAGTTGAGTTATAGTTCTTCCCTGAGACTCAGTTGTAAATCAAGAAGGCATCCAGTGATTCTCAACCTTCCTAATGTTGTGATCCCTTAATACAGTCCTTCATGTTGTGGTGACCCCCAACTATAAAATTATTTTGTAGCTACTTTATAATTATAATTTTGCTACTGTTATTAATCATAATGTAATTGTCTGATATGCAAGATATCTGCTATGTGACAGGCCCTCAGAGGGTTTTGAGATACTGCTAGCTTAGACAAGAGAGTGTAGGTAACTCTACTTTCCCAATAGCCTTTCCCCAAGTGGGAGGAGAGTCCAGCTCATAATGTGTTTCTAAAACTTCATACTAAATATATTATGACCTACTTCTAGGACTTTGTTTTGCATCGATTCCTTTAACGTTTATCCGGGTCGTGGTTGTGGTCTTTATTTCCTTTTAACACTGAAGCACAGCCTTGAGGTGGGGGACCTTGCCTGGGATCTCCCTAACAAGTTTCCGGGGAAACTGCTGATACAGGATCTGCCAGGAGGTGGCGCTGTAGGCCTTCATTGTAACTCCATGCCTACCTGAACTGATTTCTCCTTTGCACTGTTCACCTTGCAATCGAAAATGAGCACGTCGCTGGGCAACAAGTCCAACTTTTACAGTTTCGGCCGAGGTTTCCTGCTGGCTGCTGTGTGGTGAGTTCCGGAAACCTCAGGACCCACAGACTTCCCTTTGTGGGGAGCCCTCCCAGACTTCATCCTCTGTGGGCAGCCACGCCCCACTGGGGGAAGTTGAGACTGGAAAGCCTTTCCTTGAGGCTGGCACACCTTGCTGTGCCTCACCTGTCCCTTCCAGTGCCCTGACTGGCCAGCTCCATCTGAAACCGGAGTGAACGGAGAAGGGACAAGGTAGCAGCTGGCTTCTGGGGTCAGAGGGAGGGACACGGGTTGCATCTGGGGTGGGTTTAGAGAGAAGAAAGGGAAGGAGAGGGAGCTGGTGGTAGAATGTCCAGGCTGTCTGTCTGAAAACCAAAGTGCTTTCATCTGTATTTCTTTGGAGCAAGTGTTTTGTGACTTTTGACTTCTGGCTTTTTATGACACGAAAACTTTCGTTTTGGCAAAGAGAGCAGTAAGATGAATTTTTCGGAGAGAGTACAGCCTGAACCTAGAGGGTTTAGAAAAAAATGGGGGTACTGGAATTATTTATAGAAGGGTCCATAGTCCCCTAAGATCAGTTCCTTGGGGTCAGCACACTCAGTCTCAGAATTAGGCACTGCCGTTACAGTTACTGCACAAGACTGTGAGATAATATTTGTTGAATGAGATAATATTTGTATTTTCTCATGTTTCAAAATTACGTGCTGTCCTTTGTTGGGCCAAACCTGTTTTCTCCTTAACTATCATCTTTTTTTTTCTTTCTTCCTTTTTCCTCTTACCAGTCCCTCAATCTCGTTGCCATATTGTCTCTTTTCTCTCTCTCTCTCTCATTTGTGCTACTTCCTCTGTAACGAGTCTTCTCCCTGTGGGAGTTTCTTCTGTACACTCTCCACTCTCAGACACCTAGAGACTGATACTTTCACTTAGATGTCACGAAGTATTGTGCCTTTGCAAATGATAACCTTTCCCCCATGCCTTCATTATTGGCCAAAGCTGTAGAAGTACAAGTGCGTGCAAAGTCCATGTCTGTAGGAGTGTTGCTTCTGAGCTCTCTGGGAAGGGTTTTTTTTTGGGGGGGGCCTCTTTCTGAGGTTCGTAGGAGACTGTCTTCATATAATGGTGCCCCCTCCCCCTGCATTTGTCTGCCTTTGAATCTTCATTTTATAGGCACATCAGTCATATTAGACTAAGGCCAATCCCGCTTGTCTTTTAATAGTTTCTATCACTAAATAACGTCAAATTTGGGGACAGGAAGTTCTACAGTGTCAACATGTGAATGGAGTGGGTCACAACTCATCCCAAGACAACAGTTTACTCCATATATATATATATATATATATATATATATATATATATGCATGCTCAGATTACAAGTATATATGAGCATGCTCAAAGACAGTTAGGACATCTTAGGAAAGGATCAGATGTCTCCTGCTAATGCTTCTCCCCACCTTTCCCACCTCTTGCTATGGTCTACACAACAATGTGTTCAGAAGTTACATGGTTTGTTTGTTTTAGCAATAACCAATAAGTTTATACACACACACACTTGCACGTCTGCACTCATACATGCACACACACACTCACGCATGCACGCACGCACGCACGCACGCACACACACACACACACACAAACAAAACTGATGGCCTAAAGCATCCAGTCTTTGAGTTTTGTGGGTCTGAAGTCAAGCACGGGTAGGGCAGCCTTCTCTCTGGAGGCTCTAAAGGAAATGAAGTTCCCATCTTGCTTGTTTCTGGAGTTTTGAGTACATTCCTGAGTTATGCCCTTTTGTCCACTTTCAAAGACCACACTGCCTGGGTTTAATTTCTTCAGTCTTCCACACTGACTCTTTGCCCTTTTGACCATTTAAGGATCTTTGTGAAACACTGGACTCTCTCAGTTATTTGGAGTAATATTCCCTTTTTCAAAGTTAGTTGATTAATTCCATCTGTAATGTTAATTCCCATTTGTTCTTTAACACTAATAAAAGCAATCTATAGGTTCCAGGGATTTAGGGCATGTGCATAGTGGGAAGAAAAAAGCATTTTTATTTAGTCCTGTATTGATCTTTGAATTTATTGTCATCCCCTCCCTCCCATCCATATCCTTCCTTTTCTTTCTTTCTTTTTTTCCCCTCATTACTGGGGATTGAACTCAGGATATTGCCATTATATCCTCAGGTTTTTTTTAAATTGATTTTGTTTTATAATTCTTACAGTATGATTGAGTCTATGTGTTTGCGTATATAACTAATATACATCGCACAGAAACAAACATGATGTGGCTACATACATGATCGTATATGCCATAATGTGGGTTTGTGCCCAGGAGCACAGCCAAGAGGCACTGGACCTCCAAAGTTGGAATTATAGTGGCTGTGAGCCACTGGAGTCGGGTGCTGGGGACTGAACATGGGTCCTCTCCGAAAGCGGTAAATGTACTTAACCACTGAGCCATCTCTCTAGCCCCATCTTAGCCGTCTCTTTATTTTCTGCTTTTCAGTGGAGTCTTGCTTGTCCAACCTGGTCTTGAACTGACTCTGTAGGCCAGGCATGTCTTGAACTTTCTATCTTCCCACTTCAATTTCCAGAGTAACTGCCAGAACTCACTTTCTACTTAGAGATTGGCATTCTCCTTGTTATGAATACCAAAGGTGCTTCAATCCCTTTTGTGGAGAAAAACATCAGCTTGCCTAAAGATAGAATGAAGAGACATGTGCTGTCTGGGCAACAACTGGGTACCATGATGCTCTCTGTATAATACTGTTTTAAAAAACTCCTTGGGATGATGAAATGGTTCAGTAGGTAAGATACTTGTCACACAGTCTGACAACCTGAGATGAACCTTAAACCTATGTAAAAGTGGAAGGAAAAAAATAAAGTCCCAAATATATTGTTTCTGATCTTCACACAATGAGCTGTGGCATGTACGTGTATTTGTCTGTGCTAAGGCAAGAGGGAGATTGTGATGCCTTGGAGGAAATGGCTGTCTGAGGGAAGGAACAGGAAATAACAGGAGACCCAACATTATGTATGGGATAAGTGGCGTGGATGCTGAATGTGCTCTGTTTGTTAGATCATGTCTTGGACACAGTTTCCAAGTAGAGAAAATGAGAGAAAAAATCAATTCCCTGAAGGTAAAGTTGCCAGTTATAGACAGAGTGAGATGAGTCCAGGCCCAGAATTTATTTTATTTTATTATTATTAGTGTTGTTATTACTTTTGTTGTTGAGATTTGTACATGTTGTTATTGGCTTTTGGCTCTTGCTTCTTTTTGAAATAGGGCGTCTCATATCTCTAACTGTCCTCACTAACTGGGTAGCTAATGATGACCTTGAACTTCTGGTTCTTCTCCTCTTCCATTTCCCAAGTGCTAGAATTCAAATGTGAGCCACCATGCTTGACTGTGAGATTTATTTTAAGTGCTACCCTTCTATCAGTGGCTGAAGAACAAAGCATTTAGCTCTCTGTCTGATTGTTTTGCCATCCCTCTTCTTCTTAGACATGAAAGGTGGCTATAGATGGGAAAATGGTTAGGGATACTTCCATGTTCAAAGACTGGAACCTTTTATTTCCAAACTTCTAAGAATTTCTTTGAAATTTCTACCCAGAATAATGAGACGATAGGTTCGTGCATAGTTGGGGACAGCTACTTTTAGATAATGAAAGGAAGTGGAAGAAATGAGGGGCTCCTGTTTGTACCTTGTCTTCTAGCCTCTTTCCTGGGTCTGTACTCTCCCATCTCAAGGCAGACAACCTCCTCTGCCTTGGATAGTTTGCTCTATTTGCACCAACTGAGTTACATGCTATGACTAAATACTCAACAAGAAGCAAATTAAGGGATGAAGGATTTCTTAGGTTCATGATTTGAGGTTGCAGTCTATAAAGGTCAGGTATGATGTAGCAGTGGGAGCAACTTGTGACTCTGGTGGCACAAGTGGGGAGGGTTTTCACTAAAATTCTCCACCATGCATCAGGAACAAAAAATAGACAATGTGCCTACTCTGTCTCATGTAGCTCAGCCTGGCTTTGAACTCACTGTGCAGCTGAGGTAGGCCTTCAAATCCTTGATGCTGGAATTACAGGCTGCACCATGACTCTTGGCTTGGCTTCCTCCTTTGTATTCAGTCCGGGATTCAGTTTATAAGACTGCACTTCTCACATTTAGGGTAGGTCTTCTCCCTTCAAATAATTTTTTTCTGGAAACAGCCTCAAGAACATTGCCAGAGGTGTGTTTCCTAGGTGAGAGTAATAAAGGAAGATGCTGGCTGACCACTACATGTGCATGCATAGGACACATCCACATAAGTACAGGTACCACACACACACACACACACACACACATCCACCACACACACACATACACACACCCACCACACACATACCACACACACACATACACACACCAACCACACACATACCACACACACACATACACACACCCACCACACACATACCACACACATATACCACACGTACACCACACACACCACACACACACACACACACACACACACACCACATATACACCGCACACATACACACACACCACTCACATACCACACACACACATACACACACCTACCACACACATACTCCACATGTACACCACAAACACCACACACAGGACACACACACACCACACACACCACACACACACACACAAACCACACACATATGCACACAAGCACACATGGGCTTAGGATCAGCCTCCCTAAGTCAGATTGCACTGTTTTGCCTTCTGCTGATATTCACCTAAGTGCTCAGTGAATGTTTGTTGATCTTGGCCATGAGTTGAATGCTGCTTTTCATTGGCTAGGAGATACAGTAGCAGGATTTGTCAGTACGAGAAGCAGAAGTGGTGTACTTTGTGATTTGAGGCTGGAAAACCTAAGGGGATGCTAAAAATCTGACTTGGATATTCTGTCTTTCTTCTGATTTATAGTCATTCTACAAATCCAGTCAGTGTGGTTGGAATCTGGATGGGCCTACCTGGCCTCTTGACCCTTGAATTTCCCTTTAGGCCTAAATATGTGTTCCCTTCAAGGTTCAAAAGGGGCTGTCATCTTGGTATGAGCCAGCATGAATTTCTGGTAAAAGAGCAGAGTGCTAGAATATTACTATAGTCTCAGCAATGAAAACATTGCTAAGTGGTAAATTCCATGTGTGTGCAGGAGATCCAGTCAGAAGCCTGCCCATCCCAAAGCATGGTGGCAGAAGACATGTGACAGAATATGGGTGTGGTGAATTCCAAGACCCAGGAACTCCTGCCTCATTCCTATCTACAGAAAACTCAGCTAAATGCAAAAAGACTAAGTATCACCAGGCTTCTGAGTGGTGGGAACTTGTAGTAAGAAGAGCATTTGGTGGGGACTTGAAACACCCAATGCCAGTAGCCTTAGTTTCAGTGCCAGCTAACTGCTGGGTAGACGCTAGTGGTTTGGGTTGTTTTCAAAGAGTCATTTTTTTCCATTACTTGTGACTTGCGCACACTAGCTCTTCAGAATAATGGATCACATGGCCACATTTTCACATCACCCTCCCTTACTCTTTCTTCCACTCTCGTCTTCCTCTTCTCACATAATTCCTTCAGAAGACTCTTGTAGTTTCACAGTTAGAGCTCTGTGGCCTTTGGGATGCATGCGCTGCATTTCATAATGTGTTCTTAAAGGGATTAATGAATAAATAAGCCAGGCCCAAGTGGTGCATACCTTTAATCCCACCACTCAGGAGGCCGATACAGGTGGATCTCTATGATTTCAAGACTAGCTTGGTCTTCATACTAAGCTCTCGAATATCAAGTGCTATGTAGTAAGACCCTGTCTCAAAAATAAATGAGGAAGGGGGGGGGGGATGGATGACAGAAACCAGTGATGGCTTAGCAGGCAACAGCATTGTCCTTACAAGCCTGCTGATCTGAAGTCAGCCCCTAGAAACCACATAAAGATGGAAAGAAATAACCCACTGGCCTCCACACATGCACAGCTGGCACAAGCTCACACACATGCAAAACCCACACATATTTATATTTAAAAGAAATGAATAGCAAGGTTCTGTTTCAGGTATCCTGCTTCTTTAGTTGGAATGCGACTATCATGACATGGAACGTAGAGGCACATTTGCAGCGTGTTAGCAGAATGGCTCCCTGATGCTTGGGTTGACCTGCTGTGTTTGCATCATTCCTGGATGCTACTCCTTCTAACACCATGTGACCTCAGTTCCACTCTCTCCTCACCCATAATCCAAACTCAGGATGGTCTAATAATATAGCCAGGATAAAAAAGTGAAATGTCATCATATTAGATCTCTACTTTCTTCTGACCTTTTAAAAACGTAACACTTAAAGTATAGTTTCCATGTATAATATACTGTTATTAAAACAGCAGGGAGGTGTTCTGACCTGATTTTCTATGATAGGAATGAAGGAGAATTTGAAGAGTGCCACAATACTGTAAGACTGTTAGAGAGAAATGTAGATAACCCAAATACTATTTGCAAAGATCTGTGTTCACTCCATCCTTCATCATCACACTAATTGTTCCTGGACTGAAATAAAAACAAGCAATTTTCAGTCCTCTGGATTTGTACTGAGTAAGGAATGGACGTGGCCTAATTTGAAAGTAAAAGTAGGAGTTCAGATTATCTACAACTGATAGGGCAATGAACACTCAATGATGTCTGCATAACTGGTGACAAGCTGTGGCTATGGGTATTCAGATAGCACAATATAAATATCTTACAAAATGGAGTTTCTTTGATCTCTGGCGTAGAATTGCTGATGATGTACCTTGTCTATCTTCATGAACAAGTCAATGGTTTAATAGTAATATCATGGGCTATAGTGGGCTTGCATGAAGATGGAGCTCAGTGTTGGAGAACTTGCCTAACACAAATGAAGCCTGAGACTTGATCCTCAGCACTGCCAAAAAGTTGACTTTAACACCTAGCAGAATGGAGGGACAGTGTAATATGAATCTTCTGAAACTTATTTTGAGTGCAAAGGGAGCAGTGGGTTCTGCTGGAGGGTGGATTAGTAGAAGTCAAAGTAGAGATGGAAGTTAGGGACATGGATTCTTTGGATGCCCCCTTGGTCATGCAAGAAACTGAGATCTTCTTAGGGCTGTGAGCTTGGTTCAAATACCAACAGAACTACAGATGGTACTTTTATTTCTGTCTATACAGCAGTAGTCCAGTGACCAGTGGCCCCATTTCACACCACAGTTATTGTCAGAAATAGCATTCTGGCCATTATCTAGGAGGACCTGATGGTCAGTTTGTTCATGTACTGATTCTCTAAAAGATAGAACTTCTGTCATCTCAGCAAATCACATGCATTAGTTTATTAATTTTTAGGTTTACATACAAAGCAATGTTTTTCATTATGGCATTTCTCATACACATGTATACTTTGTTTTCATTATTTCCCCTCTGTATTTTTATGGTTTCTTACACTTAAATTTGTTTGTTTTGTGGAATGTGTGTGTGGGCAGGCAAGAATGCTACAGCATATGTAGGATGTAGGTCAGAGGACAGCATTTTGGTGTCAGTTCTCTCCTTCCTAAATGTAGGTTCTGAGGATTGAATTCAGTTTTTCATGCATGGTGGCAAGTTCCTTTACATGCTGAGTCTTCTCACCAGCCTTTAGTTACGCTTGCTACTACTCTGATAAACACCATGGCCAAGAGCAACTTGGGGAAGAAAGGGTTTACTTCAGCTTATACTTATACTTCACTTCATGTTCCATGACTGAAAGAAGTCAGTGCAGGAACTCAAGGTAGGACCTGGAGGCCAGAACTGAAGCAGAAGCCATGGAGGAATGTTGCTCACTCTCTTGATCCTCATGGCTTACATAGCCTGCCTTTCCACTAGCCCAGGGATGGTACCATCTACAGAGAGCTGGGTCCTCTCTCATCAATCATCAATCAAGAAAATGCACCACAGGCTTGCTCACAGGCCAGTTTTGTGAGGACATTCTCATATTCTCTCTGTCTCTCTCTCTCAGACACTTTCCCAATTGAGGTTTCCCCTTCTTTTTTTAAATTGTTTTTATTCATTTTACATACCAACCTTAGTTCCCCTCCCTCCACTTCTCCCTCTCTCCCAAATCTCCTCCCAGCCCATCCTCCATCACTCCGCAGAAAGGGTAATACCGCCATGGAGAGTCAACAAAGCCTGGCATGTTCAGTTGAGGTGGGACCAAAAT
Source organism: Arvicola amphibius (assembly GCF_903992535.2). NCBI lineage: Eukaryota > Metazoa > Chordata > Mammalia > Rodentia > Cricetidae > Arvicola > Arvicola amphibius. The sequence continues at coordinate 18,670,816 of NC_052048.2, forward strand.
TTTAGAAGGGAGAAACTCTAGAACCTCGATCTAGAGTTTCTCCCTTCTAAAATGATTCTAAATCATGTCAGTTCATAAAAACAATGCAGTACAACCTTCATCACTGCTCTTGCTTAATCCATGCTGCCTACTCTGCTAGCTAACTTTTGCTTTTCATCCCGTGGCTATCACCCTTTGCTTTCCTTTCACATTAAGGTGGTTAATTATCCTATCTCCCTCTTTTCCCCTCTTTTTATCATCATTCCCGGAAGAGTGCCATAAACCCCCACTTTCAATTTTTAACATAGGTTCATCATATAAGAGACAATATGTGGTGCTTGTCTTATGATTGTGGCTTACTGCTTTTAACATATGATGTCCAATTCCATACATTTTCATGACAATCTCATGAAATTTTATGAGGTGCTCTATAAAATTGCCTGTATGTATGTATCACTTTTCATTGTCCATCCATGTACAGATAGGCATCTAGACTGGCTCACTGCATGAGTAAGTAGCTATAGATCTGAATGAGTAACTATCTCTACATATATATGAGTCCTTAGGGTATACACAGAGAGCAGTATAGCTGGGATATATGGGATTGTGGGATTTCTAGCTCATTTACTTATTTATTTTTAAGAAACTGCTACTTTGGTTTCCGTAGTAGCTGCACAATTTCTTCTTACCCCACATCCTCATCAACATTTATTGTCATTTGTTTTCTTGATCCTGACTTGGGTGAGAATTGAAGCTCTCTGTTTTACATGCATTTCCTTTACAGCCATTTATTGGCCATTTATATTTTTTCCTTGTAGCAAGTCTTTGTCCCACCAACCATCTCCCAAATAATCACAAGAAGACTTATTAATGATGAAAGCTTAGCTGATATCTTAGGTTTGTTTCTAACTAGCTCTTATAACTTAAATTAACTCATTTCTATTAATTCATGTGTTGTCATATAACTTGTGGCGTTTACCTCTTCTCCTGTGTTTGGCATCCTCCCTGTGTTTTGCTGGTAATTTTACCATCTTCTTCCCTGCATTCTCTCTGCTCTAAAAATCCCGCCTAGCTATTGGCTGTTTAGCTTTTTATTAAATCAACCATAGTGACATATCTTCACACAGTGTAAAGGAATATTCCACAACACTTCTTTTAAGAATTGTCACTTGAGTTCATTAGCCTATTTATTAATTGGATCATATGTTTTTATAGTTTGAACTAAAGAGAAAGATGCCTCTTAGACTGGAGAATAAAAAAAATTCAGGTTTACATATTTGCCGGGGGATTCTCAATTGTATACAAAAGCAGATCTCAGGTTTTTAACTTTGCATTTGGAGCACAGTGAAATAAGGGAAGCTTTGCATTTATGCCACTGTGCATGCAGTCTGCCTGATAAATGCATTCTGAACGATTTGTTTTTAATCTGTAGGTTTGTTTCTTCCACTTTCATAAGAAAAAACCATTCTGAGAATGCTTATATTCTAAATTTGAAACTTTTTAAGGACGTGAGAGAAGTAAAGGCAACTCTAGACAACTTTAATTATCTCTAAAATAAGCGGTGACACAGTGCCTACCCTGTGTGCAAGGCAAACACATCATCTCATCTGTCCCGTCAGGCTATGTACAATAAAGCACCAATAAACACAAAACAAACACTGTCAACTGTCGGTTTCTATAGACGATGGCATACACTTAGTAGCTATTTTCCATGTGAAGTCCATAGTGTTTCTATAACGCAGCCACCTAAAATTTTCAAGAATGTGCTGTTTGATCTTTAAAAATTTTTCTTTTTTTATTACTTAAAAAAATACCAATTCAAATTCCCATTTCCTCCCCTGCTCCCAGTCTCCCTCCCTCCCCCCATCTCTCCAACCCTGAGGGAGTGCCATACACCCCGCCCTGTGGAAAGTCCAAGGCCCTCCCTACTATGTCTAGGTTGAGCAAGGTTTACATCCAAAGAGAATAGGATCTTTAAAACCTATAACTTTCCTTAGTCCTGAAAGACATGAGGAGCATGGAGCTTTCTTTTGAGTGATAAAAATATGTTGGAAGTACATAGAATTACTAGTTAGTAACTCAAAGTAAACTTAGTGCATTTATTCAATTAAAATGGAATGTCCAGGATAGTATAATCTATAGAAAGAAAATGGTTTGTGATTGCCCTGGGTTAGGGGTGGGGACACTGGGCAAACACTACTACTAAGAGGGAAATTTATTTTGGAAGGTTATGAAGGTATTGTATTTTTATAAAAGATTTAATTATTTTTATGTGTATGGTACTTTGCCTGTATATATCAGTGTACCATGTGTGCCTAGGGCTGGAAGAGACCGAAGAAAATGTCAAGGTCCCTGAAGCTTGAGTTATGGATGGTTGTGAGTCACTATGTGGGTGTTGAGAATCAAACCTATGTCCCTTAGAAGAATAATAAGTACTCTTAATCATCGAGCCATCTCTTCAGTACAATGACATATTTTAAAGTAACACAGTGATGACAATTGTATAACATTGTGAATATATTAAAAGCAACTTTTTGAAATTTGAAAATTTTGAATTTTATGATACACAATTAAAAGAGCAAAATTAAAGGTAATTCTAACTCTGCAAAATAAAGAAGGGAAGCACAGAAGAAAGACAAGGAAGGAATAGAGTGGAGGAAGGGAAACAGGAAGGAGGAAAGAAAGAAAACCTTCTAAGAGACAGTACAGTATAGGATAAATTGTAAGAACACTGACTTCTGGCCACTGTTTCTCCATTTGTGAGAATTCTACGATTCACTCCATGCAGTGTGTTTAGAGCGGCACCTAACCTGTGAGAACGTTGTCCATGTTGGTGCTGTAAACACAGCCAACAGCAGGCAACTGTGGGGGAAAATAGAAAAAGTAGACTCTGCTGTCCCTTAAGGAGCGGCAGGGTGGGGCAGAGAGCAAAGTTGTCTGTTTAGCTTGATTGTGTGAACTCTGCTCTCCTGATAGCGGAGAGGGTGGGGTATAAAATGGAATGTAGCTAGCTTCCTGGCCTAGGGTTTTGTTTTATTTTATTTTCATTTTGTTGGTTTTTGTTTTTGTTTTGAGACAGAGTCTCACTCTGTAGTCTAGGCAGGCTACAGAGCAAAGACAGACCTGAAACCTCTGCAATCCTCCTGCCTCAGCCTTCAAATGCTGGCATCACAGGTGTGAGATATTCTTCTCAGCTGTACCTGGGTCTTGTGAAGCTCCAAACACGTGGGAAGGGATGGTGAACAGCACCTCATGAGTGTGGTTGCTCAATGCAAATAATCACTAGTCACATACTTTTGAGGAGCTCACCCCAAGAAGGCAGGCAGGAAGCTTGTCACCATTGTCATCTTGTGTGTGTGTGCACATGTGAGTATAGGTGCCTATGGAATCCAGTAGAAGAAGTTCCATCCCATGGGGCTAGAGTCATTGGCAGTTGTAAGCTGCCTGAAGTGAGTGTTCTAGGAACAGAACTAGGGTCCTCTGCAAGAGCAATATGAGCTCTCAACTCCTGAGGCTTTATCTCCAGCTCTTACTCCCCCATACCCCAAGTGAGGTCTCTGTTAGACTTTTATTTTGCAAAGTTCAAGGTCAAAGGTCAATCCCAACTTTAAAAAATTAGCATTGCTGCCACATTTTTATTTCCAGGACAGACCAGGACCCCATGAGGGTGCCTGGTGTCTCTCATGACTCCTTTATTTATCAGTACTCTCTGCAGTTTGGACGGCTGTACCTATATGACTTGAATTTTCTGTAGGCGTCAGTCTATGTGAACAAACAATAATCGGTGACTATTGGAAAGACTGTCAGGTTCTTCATCTCCTTAATAACACAGAGACAAGAGCAGGTGTCCATGTCCCTTCTGGTTTTACATCTATCCATGCTTTTCTGTGTGAAGACATTTCTCCCTGCCTAAGATATGGACGAATACTGACAGTGTGCTGGTTGTTACTGCCCTTGCTCTAGATCACAAAGCTTCACTGGGCTGTTGAAGAGCTCTGTCATACCACAGGCCACATTGGTACATATATAAAGCAGCCCTGAAAGTTCATTTGATTGCAGATTATCTCCCAAGATAAGTCAGGCATCATCTCTCTGTATAACAGTAATAAAATAGATATAAGAGAAGAAAACATGCAGCCAACAAATGAAACAGTCACATGCAGAATCAGCTTGACTTCTAAAATAACCAGAGCCACAGTTGAGTAGATGCTCAAATCATTTACTGCTAAGCTTCAACTCTTGAAGTTTGGGTACCTTAGAAGAGGGGGCAATACATGTGTATGGGTAGGGAGGCACAAAAAGTATCTGATAATCCTGTCTTGGAGCTTTGAAATTCTTTGGTCTTGAAATTTTAAAGCACTTTAATCTTTTATCTATTGTTTAGAGATTGTGTCTCACTTTGTAGCCCAGTCTGGCCCTCCTTCATCCTTAGCCTCCTGTGCTCTGACTGCAGATGTGCACTTCCATGTGACTTATCATATTTGTCCCAATCAGAATGTCTATGATTATGTGATTCATAATTTTAAGGATTAAGATTTAGTATTATGATTTACTGATTTATAGATTAGGAATTAAAATGCCGCGAAGAGATGACACTTGCCCAAACTTATGTAGAACAATACCGGCAAGTAGGAATTAAGGAAGTAGATATGTGTGATACTAGAATGATGGCCAGCTGCCAATACAAAATCTTCTCTAGTGAATTAGAACCTAGTGAATTTTCTCTGCATTGCTTAAGAAAGAGAGATATAAGCAGTAGAAGTAGCTAGTTAACACATGCTACGTGTTATGCTAAATATTTTGCATGTGATGACTCAGTTCTTACACTCAGATAACATCACAAATCTAGTAAGAAAATGAGAAACGCCAAGTATACAGCTACTGAGCACTAAAGACAAGTATGTTTGATTTCAGAAACAGGATTTATTTACTAAACTTCTGAGATTTGTCCCAGAAATTGAAAGTGAGCTGAGGCCAAAGTATGCATGATGGATAAGCAAGATAAATCTGCTTTTAATATGCAACTATAAATGCCTATGAGGAAAGGGGGCAGGGGCAGTAATGTGCACAGGTTCAACAGCACAGACAAGAGATGGTAGGATGGCAACTGGGCTACTGTATGGTTGTTCAGGTAAAAAACAAATGTAACAGAATTATGAGCACATCCCTACACATCCACACCTGTGCACACACCACTTTGCACTTCATTAGATTATTAGATTATTGCCCAAGTGTTCTTTCCTAACTTTCTGGAAGTCTTTCACCATGTTAAGAGGAGAAGAAACTGGGTCTGTGTTTACGTCTGTGCTTTGAAGGGGAGCTTATTTCCCTGAGAGTGTGGCAGTGAAGCTGATGCAGTCACTAAAGAACTTCAGGTTCTGTGGTATTCAGAAGCACAATGTCTGAGTCTTTTGAGAAGGAATTAGAGAAAAGAATTTCTTGACTTGGTAAGTTGTCTGTAAATGAATAACATTATGACTTATGTGCACTGAAGGACCTGCAGATACTAACTGTCCCAGCTTGTTTATTTATTTAAAATTGTTTACATTTATTTATTTATTTATTTATTTATTTATTTATTTATTTATTTATTGGAGGGCAGTAACAATGCGGAACATGAACATGAAGGTCAGAGAACAACTTGAAGGTCTCTAACTGAAGTCAGGTCAGCTTGGTGGGAAGCACCCATATCTGCTGAGCTAACCTGCCAGCCCTTATTAGTTAATCAATCAATCAATCAATCAATCAATCAATCAATCAATCATATATCTAGCTGAGGTTGACCCTGAACTTCTGATCCTCCTGCATCTATCTCCAAAGTCTTGGGATTACAAGTAGTGCCACTATGCCCAATTTATTTGGTACTGGGATTGAATATTGGACCTCACATATGTACTCTGCCTCCTGAGCTACCTCCCTAGACTCCTTGATAGTGCTTTAATAACAATGTTTATTTTAAGGCTCTGCCTTTAGCTTGGAGGCAGAATGCTTTCCTAGAATGAATGTGGCTCTGGCTTCTATGTCCAGCAGCACACATATACATACACAAATACAATATATGAGAATCCTCTCATAAACCAGACGGTGGTGGTACGTGCCTTTAATCCCAGGACTCGGGAGGCGGAAGCAGGCAGATCTCTGTGAGTTCAAGGTCAGACTGATCTACAAAAGCCAGTTCCAGGACTTGTTCTAAAGCTACAGGGAAACTCTGTCTCGAAAAACAAAACAAAACAAACAAACAAACAAAAAACCCAAGCCAAAACAAAACAAAAAACCTTCGTAGTTACTCTGAACTCTTGCTAGAACAGCCACTTGCCACCACCTTAGACTGATGATCCTTTCACGCTCACAGACTTTCTAGCAGATTCTCTGAGCTGAGCATGAAGGATCAGTTCAGATTGATAGATTAGGAAATGTCCCTTTCACTGGGTTGAGATAAGTCCACCACAGGAATCTGATTCTTGTCCTGCGTTCTTTCTGCTTTTGGAAAGAGATAATACATTAACTCTGTTCTGTGAACTTCAGCTTGGCTGTCTCCCAGACTGGGTCAGATAATGGCCTTTAACAAGCACCAGGAAGAACTCACTAAATTTCAGGACTCCATCCTGACTGTAGGTCAGGAGAGCAATTTTGATGCCTCACTAAAATAAGTACATAAAAATTATATCTGATCATATTTCAAAAAAATTTGTTTGAGAGTCTCACTATGTAGATTGGGCCAGCCCTAAACACACAGAGATTCTTCTGCTTTGGCCTCCCAAGTTCTGGGATTATAGGCATGTGCTTAAATATATTTTCAAAAACTACTACTTAAGCTGGGCATGGTAGTGCATACTTTTAATGCAGGAGGCAGAAGCAGGTGAATCTCTGTGAGTTTGGGACCAGTATGGTCTATATCATAAGTTTCAGGCCAGCTGTGGTTTCATAGTGAGGCCCTGTCTCAAGGATTAAAAAATAAAAATAAAACTACTAGTTCATATAAAAGTCATTTTTGTTTATATTTGTTAACCATTTAGACATAGATAACTTGCCTCCCTCCAGTCTTAGCTATTTATCAGCATATCAGTTTTCTTATTATCATAAAATCACAGCTTTTTTATTGTGATTTTTCTATGGAAGTTTATGAAGCAACCACTAATCTTACCTAACCTATAATGTGAATTTATGTTTCTCAGAAAGATTATTACTTTTTTCCAACTAAAATTTATTTCGTTATCAATGGAGTAATGATGTAAATTATTTTTGATCACATAAGTAATCCATTTCCTAAACTTTAGAATTTTCAGTCTCTGCTGTTTGTCAGCATCTTCTGGGACACTTTCCCACTATTGAATGATGCTATGTGGAGTCATTATCTAGTACTCTTTATCATTCTCATCTCCGGGAGCAGTGGGGCATGAGCAGCAGGGATAATATTGTCACAAAGTGCCTGTGAGGTGCAATGGTGCAGGCAGGTGTGAGGACCACAGTCCTGCTGGAGCGCTGAGTGTCCACAAATCAGCCTCGGAAGTCTTCACTCATTCTCCCCAGTCCTGTCATCCATAATCTCTCAAATGCCTTGGAGAGATGCCTGGACACAGTTCTCTCACATCCTTACACACCTATGTTCCTGGGAACACTCTGGTCCAGCTGCACTATTCTGTGCTCGCTTCCCTTTGATCTGTGTCACTTACCATGGACTGTCACTTACCATGGACTTTTGATCCCTACCTGCTGTCCAGTTGTCTTCCATGCTGTTGCAGACTCCCCTCTTCCTTCAAGCCTCCACAACAGCTCCTCATTCTTCTGCTTCCCTCCTTGCTCCTTCTTAAGGCCTTTGTACATTTCCTATTTGGGTGTAATTTACTCCCTTGAGGTTTCCTAAATGTTAGGACACTTCCATCGTGTGCCAATCCCTCTCTTCTTCCTCTTTTTCTTTCAGTTTTTTCGCTATCCTTCTGCCCTACTTCTAAGACTTTTCCTATCACTGAACAGCTCCCAGGATTGGGGAGATGGCATAAAATTAAGTGAATTGGTTGCTCTTCCAGAGAATCTGGGTTCAATTCCTTGCACACACAATCATCTGTAACTCCAGTTCAAAGGATCTGATTCCCTCTTCTGGCCTCTATATTTTACTTGCAAAACCAAAATAAAACACAGAAACTAAGTTCCCGAAGATTCATCTTCAGCCCAGATGGACATGTCAAATCAAAATATCAGATCTGACTAATATGCCTGTACTATTCCTGTACTATTTGTCTCTGGTTTATCTTTCCTCACCCTCCTACGGCTGCTGGTTCAACCTCCTCAACATTTCCAGTGTTTATTTTTACTGTCAATATTGTAACCCTAGAGCCCGTTGTGAAACAATTGGTTGCTCATGTTCATTCTTCCTTCTTACCTACTATTCAATGCCTACCAAAGTAACATTGTTTTTTTTTTCCCATTTCTCTTAGAAAGAATCACCTGGTCACAAGGAAGAGGCAAGGACGGATAACCTGCTCCACCTGAGCTTGACCCTTTCATCGTTGATTCTTTTCCTGCTGCGGTTTCTCCACTGCTCACTGGAGAGAGAGAGAAAGAGAGAGGCCGGGGTTTCCTAATTCTTGGAGGAGGAAGAAGAGGACCCTCAAGGTCAGATGCTGTTGTGTTCTGGGGGCTGCAGGAGTCACCCACCAAACCAGAGCTCTTACTGCAAATCTGTTACCAGAGTCAAGTCAATACTGACTCCACCTCTCAGCTTGTAGTCGCTACTAGCTCACAGACGCTCTGACCCACCCTCAGGAGGGCACCCGCTCAGCCTCAGCTCCCAACTCTGCAGAAGGAGGTATTAATGTGTCCCTGAGGACACACTTTTAATCTGACCTGATATTTATTGTTGTTTTCCTGTGATTGTGTTCTGTTTACAGAATCTTTACTGGGCCACTGTACTGAGATAAAGGCAGCTGAGTGGACTTCCTGATTGTTGGCTTGGCCTGAGAGGCTGAGAGAGGGAGAGAGAGAGAGGAGGCAGGGAAGAAAGAAAGAGGAGAGGAGAGGGAGGGTGTGGTGTATGACTGAGAGGGAGGGTGTGGTGTATGCTCTCTGTGTTCACAGCCATGGTCCTCAGGTTTCTCTTCTTAACCTTTGCTTGAACCTTTCTGTCACCAGAGACAGAGTACAGATAAGTGTCCAGAAATAAAAAGTTCTCCTTGTTTATGAAGGAAACTGTAAGGAGATGTGTGTGTGTGTGTGTGTGTGTGTGTGTGTGTGTGTGTGTGTGTGTTTTGAGCCAGTAGCCCTAGCTGTTCTGGAACTCACTATATAGAACAAGTTGGCCTGGTCTCATACTCACACAGATCCACTTGCCTCTGTCTCTGCCTCCTGAGTTCTGGGAACACAAGTGAACACCATCACAACCAGCTGTGAGGAGATTTTTAAAGATCTAGAAGCACCTGCTTGGTAGGCAAAGTCCAGGAGGATGAATCAAACAGGGAGACTAAGCTTTGACAGCACAATGTGATGAAGTACAGTGTGTGAGGAAAGCCTTGAGAGGGAGGCTTCAGCAGCCACTGCAGGTTATCAGGTGTGCTGGCCTAATGGGGAAAAGAAGCCACAATGGGAGCAGATGTGGCCGTTTGAGGTGGGCAGCAGTTGTGTGCCCTTCTCTCCTTCTTTGGAGAGCTCTTTTGTAAATGTAGAAAGCTGAGGACTCTGGGAAACTGTTAGCTAGTAAGGAGAGGACAAGTGAGAAAGCATCTCAGCTACATTATTTCTAATCATTTAAGGATTCAGAGCAGTAGATGGTAGTTCATGTAATTGTCGACGAAAACAAGAGAGAATGAAAATCTGGCAAGACTCAGTTGCTTTGAATGTATAAAATGCCTTGTAGGAAATCAGATGTGTGCATCATTGTCATTCTTTGTGAGCTCTGGTGCCGTTGGTGATGCCTCTGAGCTGTCACTCTGTGAGCTCTGATGCTGTTGGTGATGTCTGTGAATTGTCACTCTTTGTGTGAACTCTGACGTTTCTGTGAGCTTATTTAGATTCTTGCAGATAATCTGCCTGAAAAGGACGTTCCTGCTTTCCAAGGTCAACTGTCTAGAGGCAGCAGATTTTGATCCAAGCCTCCTCTCCTCTGCCTTTCGTCGCAGATCTTCAAGCATTGGCAAAGTTGCTAGCATGCTTTGTATCAAAACATTTCTACTCAAACAGGCTTTTTCTTGGGTTCCCAAGTTCATTTTAGGTCACAGTTCTCTGAGAAACTGGAACAGGGAGAATGTCAGAATAATTCTAATCTTGATTCTAGAGAAGAGCAGGGCTAGGGGCCCCTCACCTACCTATGTCATCGTGCTAGCAGATATCAGAGATATAGAAGGCTGGGGTCTACATTAGCCTACCTCTGTAGGTCACCTCTGCTGTCTTTTCTGCTATGGTGTCTCACAGGTTTGTTTCACAGGTTTGTCTCTGGAGAAGGGTGGAGCCTGAGTATGAAAGAAGTGCCTAAGGACCCCAAGTCCTCAGTTGTTCTGTTCCTTTGGATAATGGGAAATCACCTTCTTAGCTATCAGAAACACTAAAAGATTGCTATTCCTAAAAACTAAATCTTCACACTCAAAAAGAAGATGATAGAAGTAGAATTGAAGGTGTGTGTATGTGTATATTACTATATATATACATATATATGTATATATACATACACACACACACACACACACACACATATATATATATGCAGGCACATGTACATACAATTGTTTAAAGAACATTGGGCATACAAACAAGAGAGCTGGACCTAGATATGAAACCGTGATCTACCATTTATTTACATGGTTAAATAAGATTTCATCATTTATATGCTAATGTTTCAGTTTCTGCCTTTCTGATTGGGCATGGGACAGCCTAACACAAGGACTGGCATGCTGTATTTGCTTGGTATGTAAGATCTGAAATTAGTAAGGATAACTTGTTTTTCAGGATGTTGAACATAAGTTATACTGAGTTCTTCCAGATCTGGGCGGTTTTCACTCTTACTACTAACTGGATGTGTTCTCTCTAGCAAGCGAGTTTTCTTGTTGGATAGCTTGGGAGGGGAAGAGAGAAGGTCAATGATTTAGAAACAAAAATAGACCCTCTTAGCCTGGGCTCCCTTCTCCATAAAATTTTCCCTCATTTAAAGTATTCAAGTCTTCTGTCCCATAGCCCATATAACTGTTAATAGCTTCCTTGAGCCTTGTATTTACCTGGGAGGTGGGTCACTTGGATCTCTGAAGACCACCTTGCTGGTAGGTTCACAACAGTGGTTATACAGATGCTGAGACTAGGACTGGAGCTTCAGACAGACAGACTCATACCTCAGTGGAGCAGGGTCAGATGTCGTTCCAGAGAAGTTTCCGCAGCACACACACACACAGAGGTTTTCCTCCAGCAGAACAAGTTGATTTTCAAAGCCCTGTACACGACTGTGTTTTTGGTGGAGACAGTTTCTTTTGGAAATTTGTGGGTAGATTGGTGATTGTGTCTCGGGGTGCGGAAGTGACATTGTGCTAACTAAAAAGAAAAGTCAGGAACAAGGGTTTTTGTGTTATTGTTGCAAATAGACCTGCCTCTGATGCATTGAAACGGGTGCAGACACGCCCTGTGGTTTGTGATTGTGTTGTGAATCCATGTAGCAGTTTGAGAGCTAGTATTGAGATTTAAATTCTAATCATCACTAACTTCTATAATCTCCAGAATATTGTCTTGCAACTAATTAGGGCCTCCACTCACCCTTCATTCTCATTTTCTTTATATTGTGTCTCCTTTGTCACTGTATGATGGATTCTCAATTCAAGTGTGTGGGGGGGGAATTCAACTTTTGTAGAAAAATCAAGACACTGAAGTAAGTAGCTGAGAGGAGAGAAATCAAGGAATAACAACCCACTGGTGAGGCAATTCTTGTTTCAGGTAGAAGTCTTCTGCCTGGCGAGATTTGGCAGGTAAGGATACATGCAAACTGTGGGCAAGCTATATACAAACATAGTTTGCAACTGTCAAATGAGGAGCAGAATAAAGAACTGCACAGCTGCAGGAGTTCCTTGATTCCAACACATGTGTTTTGTTATCTGTGGTAGCTGACTAGTATTTTACATTCTTAACTATTTTGCAGTCCATATAAGAAAAGTTGTAGCCATGCTACAATTTTTTAACAAGATAAGAAAAGTCTCTAAATAGTAATATAATGTTGTTATAAATATGTATTTATTATATTTTATAAGTATAAATGTTGGCTATAGGATTCTTCTAGAAGAGGCACTTTAAGCTTTGAGAAGAACCATCCCAGAGGATCGGTCAGCAAAGCATGCCCTTTCTCAGTTTGATACAGACCAATAGACAGAACCATTTTCTAATCTCTTACAAATTTCAGACAGAAAGTGGTATAGCAAATTCTCTTGCCGTGACAAGCAGATGTGAGTATCTTCTGATATATAAACTTGGAGGGAGATAGGGTTCTGGTTGTCAAGTTTTCTTGTGTATTTATGGCGATCTGGGGATGCCTAGTAAGTATGCCTGGTGTGCAATTTTTAAAAAATTATTTGTATTTTATGATTCTTTGTTATGTGCCACATGCCTTTTGGCAAACTGTAACCATTGGAAGTTATTATACAATTATCTTTCCTTTTTCTTTCTTTTTCAACATTTCTTTTTTCTTTTTACTCTGTGTGTGTATATATGTTTCTGTGTGCATGGATACACACATGAACATTTGCCATGGTGTCTGTGTGGAAGTCAGGGGCCAAATATTGGGAGTTCTCACTTCCACCATGTGGGTCCTAGGGATTGAAATCAGATTGTCAGGCTAGCACAGCAAATACCTTTACTTGCAAGTATTTATCTTGGAAATGGTTTCACAGAGTGAATTTGCCTTCTCATGTTAGCGTCCAGTTTCATTGCCTTGCTCGGTATGAATAATCCTAGTTTCCTTAAACTGCCAGAGACAAGGAGAAGCCAGGGTGAAAACCTGGCTTAGGAAGTCTAAGTGAAGGTCATATGGTATCTTAAGGTGGACGTTCTGTACAGCCAGGTAGCGGAAGAAGGCCAGTGGATTTGGGTCACTGAGAGAAGGTGTGTTTGGCCATAGCCAGTTCAGCATGGGGTCTGTGCACAACAACTTCAGTTTACTTCCTTATGTGCTACTGGGCGTGTAGCTTGGCTTTTGGGCAGAGCTCACAGTCTGAGTTGAATGACTTTTTTTTTTTCCATTTGTACTGTGTAGAGAGATTGTGTTCCTAGCACCTACTCCCCAGAGAGCCAAACTCGTTCAACTGGCTGCTCCCTGAACAAAAATAATTACTTACATCTGATAAGGTCCTGAAAGGGAAGCAAGAGGAAAGTAAAACAAGAATGTTTATGGCCTTGAGACCTTTTCAGACAGGCTCTGAGCAACCAGCTCAGCTTAGGGGTGGTTTTTCAGGGCTTTCTCCTTTGTTCCTCTGGCTGTGTTCTTTTGATCCTGGCCTGTGGTCTTTGAAGGGATTGAAGTCTTCTGAACTACTTTCTTTTTGCTTGTTTGGTTCATCACCTACATGAATGAGGTAGTCTTTGCTGTCTAATTGTTCACTGGCTTCATAGATTCCTTGCTGTGAACAAACTCAGTCAGAAATTCTCTCTCTTTCCTTCCCCCTCCTTCTTTCTGACTCTCTATTTATGTGTGTGTGCTTTTAATTTTTATTTTTTGAGACTGGGTCTCTTTATGTACACTGACTGTCCTCAGACTCATTATGTAGACCAAAGTGGTCTCAAACTCAAGAGATCCTCCTGCCCTTGGCTCCCCAGTGCTGGAATTCCTGGTTAATTTCTCTCCTGTTTATGCCACTTTTCACCACCTGCCCACCCCACTTAGCAGGCCACACCCCTGTCTTCTTTCTGAGTTGTTAGCTGTGATTCACAGCATGTACTCATAGAACAGTGAAAAGTGAAAAGGCATGAGGCTGGAGCTTTGAGATATCTTTGCTTAAGCTTTTGGGGCAGAGATTCTGGCCTTCAGTAAGTAACTCTTTGATCATTAGCATCAATACTAAAACTCAGTGTGTAACTATAGGAGGTCTGGGATGGGTAACAGACATTTAGCATTACACCATGTCAGCTGCACTTCTGGTTTTGTTTTTTATCAAATCACTACAAAATGAGACTGCCCGGGATTACTTAGCAGGAAAATCAGTGTGTTCTGTTTCAGACTAGTCAGAATTAAAGCAATAGTCTGCACTGACTCCAGAGCCACCACATCTCTGAGCAAGGGTACAGGGTAGATTGCCAGATACATAGAAGAGTGGGAACTATCACTTCTCTTCAGAAAGAAACAGGTCTGGAGATGTCACTTAAAAGATGTATGGGTGATATGAAGTTGTTGAAAGTGGTTAGACAAAGACCCACTCAGTCATAGCTGCTGAGTCTGTGAGCACTAGACTTGGTCCACACAGTCAGATGCTCCCAACAGTCAGCTCTGGAAGGAGAAGGGGCTCCTTGGGCCCTACCACTCACTACTGATTTATTGTCAGCGAATAGATTTAGCAGAGTGGGAAGCATAGCATTTAGTCATGTATGTACCTACTGGTGACTCAGGGTCAGACGGATAGCCATAGTGAATAAAGGACCAAGATTCATAAGGAAGGTAGGGTGCTGGCAGGGGCAGTAGGAAAATAAGATTTGTGTGTATGCATGCATGTGTGTGTGTGTGTTGTATTGTGTTGTGGGAGAGAACAGAATGTATTTTATACTTATATGAAATTTTCAAAGGACAAACTATATTAATAATAAAAAGAATGCCCTACAAGAAACAAATAACTAATTTATTTGGAAAATTGGTAACTGGAGTGGGGAATATTTTCGTGCTATAACATTTTATGTTGTGATTGTATTTTTGTGTGTGAGCACCTGCAGGCCTCCACATTAATGTGGAAGACATCCTCCTGTGTCACGCTTTGCCTTCAAGGTTCTGTTTGTTATTTTTCCTGCAGTGTGTACCAGGTTAGCTGGCCTGCAAGCCTTAGGGACTCTCCTTTCTCTGCCTCTCATCGAGGAATGCTGGGATTTCAGATTCACGAGTTCCAGGGATCCAAACACAGGTTCTCAGGCACTCACAGTTAGCACTTTACGTACTGAGTTAACTCCTCAGCTCTATATTTGGAACACATTTATGTATAGATGCATTTTCTTTTTTGAAAGATCAAGAAAAATAAAGGCAGCTTTTTCTATAATGACAACTTTCTGTAGTCTGTGACCTACCTGATTAGAATGTGCATTAGAAGTTGTTTGACTGCATCTGGTGGGTATAGAGGAGGTCCACACAAACTTTGAGAGATGAGGAATGAAAGTTTTCATTGATAAATGCTGTCTATTTACTTGTTCTGAGGGTGCAGGTATCTCAAAAGAGGCAAGCAAAAACATGAATCTCTTTTGACATTTGTCAAATATTCATTCATTATCTGGGTAAAGGTAGAGTGAAATGTTATGTGTAAAAACTGTGATATGCAGCTGAAAGGAATTTAGCATGTACTGGGGCTGTAGTGGGGGTATATATTGTACCAATGGTCAGGATGGTGCTGTGGCTCCCTATTGCAGCATGAAGTCACAGAAGTCTAGCATGCCTTTAAAATAATTTCAGTAACAATGAAATGAAGAAATCAAGGCCAGTATTCTGTAAAAGAGAGAAAGGAAAATGCTTCCAGAGAAAAAGAATGTTCCTTCAGCCTGAATTCCAAACAAAAGAGCAGAAAGAACTTGATGGCTCAGAAAGGGCACTGTGTGCTTACTAACTAGAGATTCATAGGTGTACTTAAAATTTATACATGTGCTCTTTTTTTTTATAGAATAACACATACAGTCCTTGGGTACAACGTGTCACTGTTGCTGTGCCCTGTGCACACTCTGTGGGTCTAGCATAGGAGGCTGGCCCTGTGGCGATGGGAGAGAAAGGTCGCCTCAACCGGGTGCTGTTGGAGTGCAGCCTCAGTGATAAGCTGTGTGGTAAGAGCAGAGAACACAACTGCCTGCGATCTGACATTAAAACAATAGAGACTGAGTTCTGGATGGTTCTAGAGGAGGGCTGCTTTCATTTCTAGCAGATATCGTTTTTGTGGTGGGGGATACATGCCAATCAGATCAGGATAGAGGAAATGACCCTCATTGATCTAAGATGCAGGGTTGCCCTCCTCGGGCAGTGAGGGAATGAGGGGATACAGGAGCATTGAGACACGATGGGTAGGAGGAACTTGCAGGCCCCTTACTTCTCTTTCTGTTTATGGCTTACACAGTTGTCCAGGAGCATCAGTATGAAGTAATCATCGTTCCAGCTCTCCTGGTTGGCGGCTTCCTCATCCTCCTTGCAATCATCCTGTGGCTGTTTATTAGGGGACAGAGATCCCAAAGGCAGCACCCTGGAACCCGGGGTAAGACTCAAGCCATGGAGCTAGGCATCGGCTCAGGGAAGACTGATTTTAAGAAAGTCATAGGCCAAGGTTTTCATAGGTCTAATCCATAGCAAGATCTTATGAATTACAAACCCACGCCACTCACATATTGCATTCCCAGAGGTTTTCTCTATAACTGCTTCTAACTTTTTTTTTTTTTTTGGTTTTTCGAGAAAGGGTTTCCCTGTAGTTTCTAGAGCCTGTCCTGGAACTAGCTCTTGTAGACCAGGCTGGCCTCGAACTCAGAGATCCGCCTGCCTCTGCCTCCCAAGTGCTGGGATCAAAGGCTTCCCTTCTAAATTTTTAATTGTCTAGTTCCCCCTTCACAACACAAAATAATTCATGAATGCCTTGCTTGGTCTCTCAATTCACATGGCTTAGGACCCTCCAATAGCTTGTTGTATTTCAGAGAATGGAAAAGAGCAAGATTCTTCGCATGACCTTATATGATCTGGACTCTCTGCCTCTTCCATATCTCTCCGGAGAGTCATTCCATTTGTCTTCCATCTGCACTGCCTTCCTTGCTGGCCCTTAAATACCCACATGCATGTTTCTCTTGGTGCCTTCATCTTGTTCCTTCTACTATAGTGTCATCATGGTTTGCTCTGTAATTACTTCTAGGCCTTTATTAAGCATTACCAAATATGAAAGGCCTTTTTTGACTTCTGTAGATAAAATCATATTTACTTTTGTTATTTTCCCTGATAACATGCTGCCTCAAACATTCTTATTGTTGTACATCCTATGATTAGAAACTAATCTTAGGTGGTTATGAACTATGCCTAACCTCAACCCACAGATAATATATGGTATATGGCTATACTTACTGAACTGTTAACAAATGATTGGAAATTTAAGAAGGAAGCTTTCTTAGTCAACTAGAAAGGTAGTTATGGATGGGAGATAGTCTCAGAAGACCTTTCAACTAAGAGTCATGGAAATATAGAATAATTTCACTTTTGAGGGCAACCTGAAAGAAGAAAAGCAGCAGCTGATGGCTGAGGATCTATCTATAAGCCTCCTTCAATTCTGGAAGTCATGGGACTGACTGAAGACAGTGGCTACCACCTTTGGGTACCTGTGCTGTGGATTCCTTTTCAGAACTGTCCTGCTTCTGCACTACATCCATGTGAAAACTGAAGATAATCCCAAGGATGATAAGAAAGAAACATGACCAGTTTCCAGGTCTTCATCTTTAGTTTTTCTACAAGTAATGGGATTATTGTTACTGTTGTAGAAGCTTAGTGTTGGTATTCATTCACTGAGAAGCATCAGATGTTCCTGTGTTATTCAGTGAGAAATCTGACTGACCAGTTTGTTAAGTCTGATTTTCTGGTGTCCCCAGGGCAGGGAACAGGTGTTGGACTTTGTCTCTTTGCTCTAGGTATTGCCTCTGTACCTGCATCTAGGGACCTAAGCCAGGAGGTGGCAGAACAAGGAGAAAAAGTGCTCCTGCCTCTTAAGGAGACCACTGTGGAAAGCTTCCTACGAGCAGCCACACCGCCCCTGGCTAAGCTGCAGGTACCCAGAGAACAACTCTCAGACGTTATGGAGAAGATCCACAGTGGCAGCTGTGGGACCCTCTATCACGCCATGATGACCACCAGGGACCACCCTACGCCAAGGAGTGTTGTTCTCAAGGTTTTAGCAGGTAAAGTATGAAGATTTCGTACTCTTTCTGTGGTGAGCCTGTACCTGTAAATATTAACAGCAACTTCTAACTTTAAGATATGTGTCAGAAGATATGCTTATTGTGTATAAGGGAAGCTGGTTGCAGAGTTGTTCTTCCTCAGTCTTTAGATTTCTGCCTTACCCTTGCCTATGGAAGCCTGTCAAGTAGACATTTCCATAGTAGATGCTATTGGCCTAGAGTTATGGGACTGTTTTTTTATTTTTATTTACTGTTTGATACCTTTTATTTTTAAATTAATTTATTATTTGTGTGTATGTGTGTGTGTACATGTGCATTCATGGCATGTATGTGTGAGTGCAGGTGTGTGTCACAGAAGTGTGAGGTCAGAGGTTAACTTTCAGTTGTTGGTTCTCTCCTTCCATTGTGGGTTCCAGTGACTGAAAAATCATCAGGCTTCCATGTCACCAGTCACCGACTTTCACCATCTTTCTGGTCCTTATACCCTTTCTTGATATTGTGTCTCTTTCCCTCCTCTCCTTTCTCTCTCTCTGTATACATCATTAGCCCTGGATACATAGAACTTAAAACAAGTAAGGGCTAAACATAAGCAAAAACATCCATCAAAAGGCCCAGACAGTGACATAATATGAACAGAACACTGTCTATTCAGGCAGCCGAATATCAAGACCCTGACTCTGTATTATTTCTGTTAAAGGATCATTGGCTGAGTATTACTCTCTTCTACGTGGTCCCTCGTCTGCCCCCATTCTGACTGCACTTCTACATTTGGTCCCTCTTCCATAGGGGCCTTAAACAATATCACCTGCACATGCCCTTTGCTCCTTGTGCCCTATGCGTAAGCTGCACTTGACTATTCACTGACCCAGGTCTTCTGTTTTTCATAGAACCCGTTGGACTCCAGGAGGCCCAGGATTTCATAGGGCGAATCAAATTCTATCAGTACCTGGGGAAACACAAGAACCTGGTACAATTGGAAGGATGCTGCACAGAAAGGCTGCCACTTTACATGGTGCTGGAAGATGTGGTCCCAGGGGACCTGCTCAGCTTTCTCTGGACCTGCCGTAAGGTGAGCAGTAGGGAAGCTGCACTAGTAGATCAAAGCTTTGATTAGTTTTCGTGCATCAATTAACACCATGAATGACAAAATATGCAGACAATATAAGGGTGAAGCAATTACCATGTTTAAATGGAACTATGATTGTGTAAGTGTAAAGCAATTTTAGCTAAGGGCTATGGATATGGCTCAGTTGGCACAATGTTTGTCTAGCAAAAAGCCCAGGGTTTGAAGATGGATGCTAAAACAGAAATCCCACACTAACTCAGAATTGAGTATAATAAAAAAGGTTATTTATTTAGGGGTAGACTCACAAATCACAGTCCTCTGCTCAAATGGGGAACAGCAACTGAACCCCACAGCTGGAAAAGAGGCTGGATGCGTGCTTTACAATGGCATATATAGTTTAAGAGGCCACGCCCAAGTGGGCAGGTAACTTAAAGGCTATAGGAATTCCTACAGCAAGGGTTTGATCCCCGACACAGTGTAAAACTGTACATGGTAGCATAAACCTATAATTCCAGCTCCGGAAAAGGTCTTGAGTTCAAGATCATTCTCAACTATACATTCATTTGAAGCCACTCCCAGCTACATGAGACCCAGACTTAAAAAAATATTCCATATCTGTTATGTGCACAGTTAACCACAAATGATATTAAACACTTGACATGTAGCAGGGAAAACAGAAAATGAACTTTTTATTTTGGAAAATTTTATGCACTGTGACTTGAAATAGACACTTGTGGCTGATCACTTTCTTGTTGGGCAAAATATGTCTAAAGGTTTGCCTCCACTGACTAACTTTGACTTTGGCAAAGTGTTTTGTTCTTGTCTTGTTTTGTGTTTGTTTTTTTTTTTGCCATTATTTGAGACAGGGTTTCTCTATGTAGCCTTGGCTGTACTGGAACTTGCTATGTAGACTAGACTGGTATTGAATTCACAGAAATCTGCCTGTCTCTGCCTCTCAAGTGTTGGGACTAAAAACATGTGGCATCATGTCTATCCTGGAATATTAATTATGATCTGAGTTTTATAAATAAATTATCATAAAATGTTAAAGACATTATGTATATAAAACATAATATCAAACTGGTAGCTGCTAAAAATGATAATGACAGAACGATGTACCACTCTCAGTAATAATAATTACTCTGTTGTTCCTGCTAAGTGTATTTTTCATTCCATGAAGGTACCCTAGTATACTAGAGCAGACAAGGGAGAAGCTCAGCTATAAGTGTTTGTGTGTCAAATCTTAAAAAAAGAAATAGCTCAAAAGTTTCTAGATTCCAATGGAAGAACATAACAATTGGTTATTCAGTACCAAATGGTCAGCCCTGAAAACATACACATTCAAGTTACATATAGACTGAACAGGCTGTATTTATATATTTATGAATATACATACATAGTACATATATTCACAATTGTAAAAACAATTAAAGAAGAGGAGGCTATGAATTTAAATGAGTGCAAGGCAGGAGGTAAACATGGAAAGGTTTAGAGGGTGGTAAGGGGATGGACATATAATGTAATTATATTATAATCTCAAAAGTAAAAAGCTATTAAAAATTAAAAGAGTAATAATAATATACTTCGTTCGCTAAATGTTCCTTCCTGAAGAGTTGAAGAAACCCTGGTTTCTCACTTGCTTATGAGTCAGTTCAAGACTAATTTAGCGCTCAGAGGCTGATCATCACATAACTGGAAGTGTGTGGGAAAGGCACCTGTTGAATGAAGTCTTTTACCCTATGGTGTGAATACGAGAACATAGACCCTGTCAATTTAAATCCTTCAAGATATTATCCTTCTGCCACTTCTTTACTCTCCATAACAAGCAACTTCCCACTCTTCAGAGCTGCCATCTTCTCTATTTCAGATCGTTTGCATCTGCTTTTCTTACTACACGGAGCACCTCTTTATGCAGTTTATATCCACAAATCCTTCATCTCCCCATCTTCCTCTATCCTTGAGGTGGCTCTCATCTTCCTCCTACCAACCCATGGCCTAGCAGATGCTGCACATTTCCTTTGTGGTACTTACCACATGCAGCCATTTATTTATTTACAGTTCTCAGGTCTACCATTCAGAAAGTCTTGAAGGCAGCAGCTATCAGGCACTGATGAGAAACTGCACATGGTGAATTTCCTCAACTCTGTTTGTGATTTGAG
Organism: Arvicola amphibius; assembly: GCF_903992535.2. NCBI lineage: Eukaryota > Metazoa > Chordata > Mammalia > Rodentia > Cricetidae > Arvicola > Arvicola amphibius. The sequence continues at coordinate 18,692,077 of NC_052048.2, forward strand.
CTTTTTCTTTTTGAAAAACTATGGTTTTTTCACTTTTGAACACCAAGTTTTAACAGAGACACCGGCATATGTAGGCCTTCTGCATAGCTGTGTTATTCCGTGGAGAGTGTCATCCCTGTTTATTTTCTTGCCTGTTGTTCATCTGTTTTTGTTTTTTTTATTTCTGCTGTTTAGGGAACCCCATTCTTTTACATATGTGAACATACCTAATGTTTGTCTTTCGATTAATTTTTTTTTTTTTTTAGAAAGATGGCTCAGCAACTAAGAGTGCCTCCTGCTCTTGCAGAGGATCAGCGTTCATTCAGTTCCCAGCGTTTACATGGAGGGTCACAGTTATGGTTAACTCTAGTTCTGGAGGGGTCAGATGCTATTTTCTAGTCTCCAAGGACACCAGAAATGCATGTGGTGCATGTACTTACATACTAGCAAATATTCACACATATAGAAAAAAAACATAAATACCGTATTTTTTTTTTTTTTTTTACATTTTTTTCCCCTGTGGGGGTGGATCACATAGAAGTAGAAGGGCAATTTGTGGGAGTCAATTCTGTGCCTCAACCACGTGCAGCCTGGGGTGGAACTCAGGTCATCAGGCTTGGTGACATGCACATTTACCCTCAGGCCATCTCTCCAGCCCTCTCTCTTTGATTCTTAATCCCTGTCCTTAGCTTTCATATCTGCATTTCAGAGTTTCTTTACTACAATTTAAAAAAGAAAGTATACTTAAGTCACTGTTATATAATGTTTTCCTTTCCTCTGTCTCTTTAGGATGTGATGACCATGGATGGCCTGCTCTATGACCTCACAGAAAAACAAATATACCACATCGGAAAGCAGGTTCTTCTGGCCCTGGTAAGGCCAGCTTAAACAGACACTGATGGTTTCTTATCAGTTTCTTAGCAGCCTAGTATTTATGCTGTATTTCCCATGTAATTGTAAATGGGATATATATTTTTAAGATAATTAGATAAAGCTAGGTGAAGTCTATTCACTGACAGTTTGTTTTTCAGTTTTTTATTGATGAAATTATTTAGGTAATACAACTCAGTATAAGGCATTCCAGGCAGAAGACAGCCAGTTTAGGACTGATACACTGAACTAGAAGGATGTGAAAGTTTACTTAAGTTTCAAAAGCTGGGGTCAAGATTAATTTGATATCTGAACCCATATACATGTCAAAGAGGAAACAAGGGGAACACGATGGAAGAGATATAGGGATAGGGGAGAAAGCAAGTAGATGAAAGGGTGAAGAAAGATACAGATTTATACCCCCAAAATAAGGCAGAGTAGCTCAGATTGTGTTTGGTTGGAGACTTGCTTTGATAATAGATGTGATATGAAATATATACACATACATATGTATATAATAAACTTGAGAAAATAAGGAACAAGGGGAAGAGAAAGGAAAGAACAGAAAAGGCCAACTGTTTTTTTTTTTTTTTAACCAGCTTAAAGAGGTTTAAAGAATTTAGGGCTTCAGAAAAAAATTATCTTTATCAAAATTATTCAGGAAGTTTATATAACTATATGTGTGAAATTATTTGGGTATATTTCAAATAGATATTTTATATATAAAAATCAAGGCTCTGTGAAACTATGATTTTAAGTTTTGTTGAATTTTGCTACCACAATGTGTGAAATGGATCAGTACTCTTTGTTTGTAGTGGTGATAGTATGGGGAATTGAACTCATGGCCTCTTGCAAATCAAGAGCTGCATGCCTGGCCCATCAGGTATTTAAATAAAAAGGAAGTAAAGGGAGTAAAGAGAAGTAGTTCTGGTTGGTACTCCCACTGGCTGAGGAGGCCATCACACAGCAGTTAGTTATCTCTAGTCACAGTGCTGCTAAGTTGTGAGCTTTATCCTACATTGCCTCCTGAATTGTAAACTCAGAAGTATCAATCCTAGAGGCGTGTGCTGATCAAACTGATGTATCCATCAAGCACCTGTGTCACCTGCCTGGAGGCAAGGCTATGTTTTTCTGTTATCTTTAATGACCTTAAATTTTATACATTCTTCAATTTTTCTTATTATAGGATAATTTTCTTATACATTCCTTAATTCTGCTCATTATATTTAATTTCTTGGTTCTAAAAATTTCCAGGAGACAGAAAACTGCTAATCGTGGTCTCCTTCTTCATCAGTGACTGAACACTATCACTTTAACCCTCTAAATTTCCTTTTTCTGTCTGTTTGGTAGTCAGAACCCCAGATTTCTGGTTTTTCAGTCACACACAGCTTGAGTGGCTTCAGGCAAAAGGAGCTGATCCAGCACACATTGCCAGACCCATTGATTTTCACCTCCTTTTCTAACCACACCAGAATCCTTTGTTCCTTTATACTACAAGTCACTCCCTTTTTCTTTCTAGATGGTGACTGTAAGTCTATGTTAAAAGTCTTAAACTTTGTTTTTACAAGTTCTCAGAGAATTTTGATCTGGAGCCTGACTTAAGATCTATTAGTGAATTGGTATGAGTTAAGAGACTGGCTTTCAGTCAACAATCACCTAATGAGTGTGTGACTTTCTGTATTCCTTTGGGTTTTCCAACATCATCTAGTTGGAAAGACAGAATGAGATAATTTGAACCTTGTATATATGTTCCAGAATTGAACTGAGTACCATCTGAAAGGAAAGTACAATCAAGAGGGGCTAGGGTTGACACAGAGCATGCAATTATGCTTTCAGAGTTCAGTGTTAGGAGTAGGTATGTAGCACATTTGCAGAGTGCTCACACAGAACACGTGATGCAGCAGGATCCATCCTGAGCATTGAAGTTAAATTCCTGTGTTAGTGCCATTTGGATCATTCACTGAGATTGGTAATCCATGATCATAAGGTGAGAAAATATAATCCCTTATCCTGCTTTAGAAATGATCTCATTGATTAATGTGAGTGTTTGGAGCAGAGAAGTTTCTTATCTTTTGAAGGCCACCCAAGACTATCTTATTTGTGAACTATGACTTTCAGAATGCTGATTGCCTTTGATCATATGCTGATAGGAATTCCTGAAGGATAAGAATCTGTTTCATGGGGATGTAGCTGCCAGGAACATCCTGATACAAAGTGACCTGACTGTCAAACTCTGTCGATTGGGCCTGGCTTATGAAGTCCACACCCAAGGGGCCATCTCCTCTGCGCGCACCAGCACCATCCCTCTCAAGTGGCTCGCTCCAGAACGTCTTCTCCTGAAACCTGCAAGCATCAGAGGAGATGTGTATGTTTCTGCTGACAATTCTTCTCTTTGAAGTCTGGTGCTTCCCCCAGAATGTGATTGCACATGCAGTCACTTATGTCTGCAAATCAGATCTCTACTTGAAATCAAACACTGTCAAGCAAACACGTTTGCCATCTGCTTTCAATTTATTTAAAAAATGCTTTTTCTGGTAGTTCTTGTGAATTACATTAGCAGATTTTAATAGGAAAGAAAAAAGTGAAAATATTACTCAAATCAATGTTGGAGGACTTACCTTAGCAGCCTTGCTTTAACCTTTAGGGCATGGTTACACTTATGAGTCAGGAAATGAAGAATTTGAAGTAAAATATTTATACACATTTCGTCACTTTTTAAAAAAATATTAAGTTATTTATGTGCATGTGCCTACATGAGTTTATGTGCACCATGTATGTCTTAGAGTTCTTGGTAGCCAGAAGAAAGTGTCAGATCCACATAACTGGAGTTATAGGGGGCTGTGAGCCAACACATGTGTGCTAGGAACTGACACCAGGTCTTCTGCAGAAGCAATAAGGGCTCTTAGTCACTTAGCTATGTCTTCATTCCCAAATCACATTTTAGTGAAAAATATGCATGCATATTTATTTATCAGAATTTTTAAGGAGAAAAATATACATTTTGTGATGGGTCTTGAACATGCAAAAGCAGCACCTAAGCCACAATTCTTTTGTATTCCCTTCTGAAATGCAGGGTCACAATGCACAGATATAAGCTTTATTTCTTGTCTGAATAGTTGCAATGATGACAAATGGCTGGATGCCACTTTGAGATGGTTCTTAGTACATATAATAAGAGACCTGAAAATATTTTTAAAACAACCTGAGACTTTTATTTCCTCTTCTCATTTAATTAATTAATTAATTGAGACAGTGTTTCTTTGTGTAGGCTTGGTTGTCTTAAATATAACTCTGTAGACTGGACTGGTCTTGAACTTGCAGAGCTTAACCTGCCTCTGCCTCCCAAGTGCTGGAATTAAAGGCATGCACCACTACTGCCCAGGTTCCCCATCTCAATTTTACTTATCAGTACAGTTTTGTGATATGTTATTCACTTAATTTTTTTTTATTTGGGGTGGGGCTGGAGTTGAGACGGCCTTTCTATATATCTCTGGATATCCTGGAACTTGTTATGTAGAAACTACCGAGTTTCACATAAATCTGACTGCCTCTGTATCCCACATGCAGCAGTTAAAGGCATGCATCATCACACCTGCCTCATTTTTGTTTTGTTTTGAATAAGTCTCCCCGTGTAGCCAGACTGTCCTTAAACTAGTGACCCTCCTTCATTAGCCTCTCAAGTGTTGGGATTACAGATGTGAAGTACTATTCCAGAACATTTTCCGTTTAGCAGCATACTCATATAGACTTTTAAAACATTCAACTTATTTTTAAAGATACATCTTATGCAAATATTTAAGTAGCATCTATAGCACTTAGATGATCACTTAACTGTAATTACATCTACAACTGGTATAATCAGGACTGTAAAGAATTGAAATTGATCTTTGGAAATAATGTACCTCAGCTGTTTGAAGAGGTGCAAAAGTTCAATGCAGAAGGCCTTCCTTGGTGTCCTTATCACAAGAGGCAGTGGGAATTGAAACATCGGCTTGATGAGTCCATTAGGATGCTTCCGCTGATGTATCCCTGACACCTGCCTTTCAACAGACTGTGGGCAATTTTACTTATAAAATACCACTAATTTAATGATGATATTAATAGTGAAGTATGAGCCTCTCAAGTCATACTGATTAGCCAAATTCCCTGTTCAAATGTCTAAAGTTTACTAGTACCTTTTCTATGTTTGAATAAATAGATCCACTGAGAAAGTGGTCGTTCGTGGTTAAATGAAGAATCCCTCTTTGCTTTGTGCTTAGTTGAGCACAGAGGGAAGAAAAGATGAAAAAGATAAAGAGGGACATTCTGTTTTACTGAGTGGATCTTTGAACACTCATACGCTAATAACAACAGCAAACATGTATTATGAAGAAGGGATATAGACTCAGCCCTTAAAGAGATGAGATTCTGAGGGACATGGGCAGGAATGTTCATTAATAAACTCTGTGACTTCACCTCTTTCTAAAACACTTCAGCTCTCTTTGACTCCTTCATTCCCTTGCTGATGTTAAAGTAAGCTTTAATAAAAGTAGAAATTAAATGGATGACTTTGCTTCTTTTACAGCTGGTCCTTTGGGATACTGCTTTATGAGATGGTGACTCTAGGTAAGGATGACCTCCAGGTGAACAGGCAAGCTTGCTCATTTGGAGGGTGAATGTTAGAGCTTTGAGGAAGTGTTTTCAGCCCAGGCCAGACTGCATTGGACTGACATGGACTCTGAGCCTCTTTCCAATAAATTCTATGTAAATGTTGACTCATTTTGTTCTCTCTCTCCTAGACCTTCTTTTTCTTTAGCTTTCTCTTTTACCTTTCTTTCCCCCAAACTATACCTTTACCTTTCTTTCCCCCAGACCATACCAGCTCCATAGAATGTATTCAAAACCAAAGTATAATTCCTACAGAAACCTTATATAAACATGAGAATGTTTTCTTCAAGTTTATTAATCCATTCAATTTAGAAACTGTAGCTCCTTTTGTGTTATAAAGAGTGGAAGGCAGGTCTTATTTCCTGTTGTGCCATGTTTTATTACTTTCCTTAAAACTACTTCTAATATTACCTTTCTTCTCCAGAACAACTTTTCTGAAATTCACTGTATCCTTATATAATCTGCAGGAAGCAACTATACTGTACACAGTATTTTCCCATGGTTATGGCTTAAAGGCCGCTGTCTCCGGTCAATGGATACTGGAGTGATTTTCACTTCATATTTAGAAGGTTTCTTGCTGCTTTCATGTTTTGTGTATTGACAGGGGCACCACCATACCCGGAAGTCCCTCCCACCAGCATTCTACAGTATCTCCAGAGAGGGAAAATCATGAAGAGACCCAGCAGCTGCACACATGCCATGTAAGTGGCTCTTACAGGCTTGAGCTTCTGTCATTTGAAATCATGGTTTGGTCCCTAATCACTACACCTTTTTCTGTGTGCCTTGGGTGATCACTGTCCTTCTATGCTAATGCACAGCCTTAAATGAAGCATGTGGCAAAACAAAAGCAGTTCTGCTCAACAACTGTATCAGCCACTTTTCTAATCATGACAAACTATCCAAGAGAAGCTGCTTGTCTCAGTTTCATTACAGTGGGGAAGGCAGGGCAGAGACACTCAGTCTGAGGTTGTGGGAGCACATAGACAGCTTGTTCATATGCTTGTGGACCAGCAGACAGTGGACAAAGGCTGGAAACAGGAGGCTGTAACTTCCAAATACTTCCCCTAGTGTGACAAGCTGGGGAATCAAACTTAAAACATGGGCCTGAAGGGGACAGTTCAGGCTCAAGCCATAAATATGTCATATATGTATACTTATCACATATGCATTTATGACATACACATATATTATGTATACATTATATATACATTACACATTCTTACAATTTTGAGGCAATCACTGAGGACTCTAATTTTTGCTTTCACAAGAGGCCTTCAGACAAAGTGCCTGGCCTTAAAAGAACCTATCACGCTGATGAGAAGGTAAACGAGATGATTAAAAGCTCCACTCATCACACCATAGAGGGGAATTAACAGTTTACTCATAGCCCTGTTATCCTTGCACTTCATGGTGGAGAAGGCAGAACTCTTCTGTCACTTTGTAGTCTGAAAAGTCTCCAGCATTCTATTATATAAAAAAAAGAAAACCACGCTGAGAGACTTGATCTAAAGAGAATGGTAGAGTACCAGTCTCTGGAAATACAATGGGGGATGGGGCAGAAAGATCAAAGAGCTTTCATCTGGTTGTTGAAGAGGAACTATGTTCCTTTCACAGTTGTCTTTGCTGTTCCCATCTCAGGTACAGCATCATGAAATGCTGTTGGCACTGGAGTGAGGACAGCCGTCCGTTACCTGGAGAGCTGTGCTTGCGCCTAGAAGCTGCCTCTAGATCTGCAAATGACAAGGCTGTGCTGCAAGTGCCGGAGTTAGTGGTGCCTGAACTGTACGCAGATGTGGCTGGCATCCGTGCAGAGAACCTTTCCTACAGCTACAGTGTCCTTTGAAGATGCCCCCAGACAAGAGACTATATGTACTTGGAATAAGTTCCTTCAAGAAGAGAGAGAAGGTACTTCCTATGGGCCCCAAAGGGAGAAAAAGGACATGGACTCCACATCTTTCCCTATGTATTTTCCTAGAAATATGAAATGCTGCTGGACGAGGCTCTACCTCTAAACACCATGTACTCTTGAGCTAAGACTCACTGTCTGCTTCCCAGTCCCGAGTGCCTGGGACAAGTGGTAGACAGTGTCATTCCAAAGAAAGTTTTAAAAAAATCTGCAATGACTGTTGGGGAATAGGGCAAAAGGGCTGGCTCCACCCACCCCAGACTGGTTAACTACTAAAAAGTTTTTTTTTTTTTTTTAAATCTAAACTATTACAGAGTATGAATAAATCAGATGGCATGAATGAACAGGAACCCAACATAGGAATTCATGAGAAAGAAAATTCAAGTTATTTCTTTCCTGAGAAGTGTAAGGTAAATCAAGATCTCCTTTGAGAAGAGATCTTGTCTCTTCTACATAGAGGGGACATAAAAGTTATTCAGTCTTGTTCCCTTCATGAAGAGCATTAGAGAACTGAAACAAATAATACTGAATTTTTCCTTGACTATAGATTGAACTTTTATTGAACTCTGAGACAGGTTGATCCTGTTTGATATTACATTTAATTAGAATCAGGAGTCATTTCATGATTGAGAACATTGTTCATTACATTTGTTTGCTAGTCCTATTAGACTATGAAGAATAATTCTAAAGAACCAAAGTTAGAACTAGTGATGAAATGTGTGGGTGAGTGGGGGGCATGCATGTGTGCATGCGTGTGAGTGTGTATGTGTGTTTGTGTGTGCATGTGTGAGTGTGTGTGTGTGTGTGATTAGTAAGAAACATGGAAACCAAGCAAAAAGACTCAGCAACCCAGGTGGATTAGGAGATGCCAAAGAAGAAGCAACCTGATAGGGATGGGTGATAGTTTTGAATTTTCAATCATTCATTGAAACACTGTGAAACAACTCATTAAATTAGTATTTCGTGACTAGAAGTAGACTTTTCTAGTGTATAACTGTAAAATCTTTACGATAGAAAGTAGAAAATAAGTGGAATTCATTTTAATAGAAAAATAAAAGAACCTATATTATCCAAAAAAGATTCTTTATGTGTAAAATGAGAAGACTATCTACCTCACAGGATGGTGTGAGGGTCAAGGAGACTATGTATTTGTATAATATGTGGCATATAATATGTGTTCAATAAATATTAGTCCCCTCCCACAACTTAGAACATTTTTTCCATTATTTTTAATAATATAACATCCACTGCAGCCTTGAAGAGAGCCCTGGCCTGTGATAAAACAGGGCAGCAAATGTCTAAAAGATGGTGATATTGTACAAACAGACATCCATTAACATTAACTGTCATCCTGTTTTGTTTGTTTTCTAACATTGAGAACTGAACCCAGGAACTTACAGACACAGGGAAGTGACCTACACTGGTCTTGAGCGATCATGTTTGTGTGAGGTTTTGGCTGATGACAGTAGTCTCCTATGATTGCAAAACACTGTAAGAATTACAGTGAGGACAAATTCTGTTAACACACTGACCTGTGACTTTGCAAGAACACCCTGCTACCTTTAGAAGGATGAGGGAGCTATCATAGAAAAGATGGCTGGCAGCTGAAAACTGGCACCACTCAATCAACTGAGATCTTGATGTAGTCATAGTGACTCAGCTAAATACCACAGAAAGTAGTCAGTATTTAAGTGTGCTGGGGAGAGAAAATGGATGAGATCTAATTGTTGCCTCCCAGATGTTAATTTGAGCCATTTTATAAAGTATTTCCTTATTTAAATATTTAAAAATGTTGAGTGTCAAGGCTTTCTGTGCCAGACAGTCGGAAGTGAGTTGGATAAAGAAACTGGAAGCTCTGAATACAATCAGACCGGATGTATTTATGTGTGGCCACCTGCTAATTAAAAACTTATGTTAAATGTTATAAATGAAACCCATAGGATAGTAGAAGGGAGTGCTGAGTGAAGACTTCTCTGAATACATGGTATTTAAATGGATACCTTAGGGACGGGTCAGGTCATAGGAAGAGTGATAAGAAGTCTCTAGGAGTGGGATTTGAATGACAACTTTGAGGTAAGAAAAACCAGTGTGGTGCTGTGGAGATGGTTCAATGGATAAAGTGTTTGCCACGAAAGTTTGAAGAATGTAATTTGGATCCCCAGAACCCATGTAAAAAGTTGATGTGGGAGCACACATCTGTAATCCTATCATGCCACCGACAAGATGGAAATGAAGACAGGACTCCCCACAAGCTTGCAGGCTAGCTACATGGTATACTCTTTTGTCAACCACAAAAAAGCCAGAGGTCAACCTAAGCAAGATGGAAGGCAAAGATGAACACCTAAAGATGTCCTGTGACCTCCAAATGTTTTGTGGCACACACTTGACAAATTTGCCATACACTGACTACATATATACGTAAACATGTATCTATGAAAAACAAAACCATAAACAGATAAAGCAATACACAGGTGAGAAACTGAAAAGATGTCTACAGGGTTGTAGCATATGTGTTTAAGGGGGAGGAGACACATAATGAAATGGAGGGTGGCTTACTGTTTCTTTTCTTCTTGAGTATATGTCTATGGATATAGGTGGCCAGGAAGGCCAGAAGGCTGTGTTGGATTCCCTGGAGCTGGAGTTGCTAGTGGTTGTGAGTTGTCTGTCATATGTGCTAGGAACCAAACTCAAGTCTTTGTATGTAGCCTTTGTCACTGACCTATCTCTCTCCAATTCTACTTCACCATATTAAATGAAGAAAAAATAGAGTAATAAAATTATTAGTGTAAATTAATAAAATTTTCTCATTTTTACTATAAAAATTTATGAAATGCTTTCTCATCTTATACTCAGTGAAATAAGTCAAACACATAGACACAAAAACAGAAGGCCAGAGGATAGCCTATTATCTTTAGTAGAATATTCTTGTTTGAAAATAAATTAAAAGTTATGGTGTATGTTTAAATTATATTAATATTGTTATGTTTGCTGTACTGCATCTTTCTCTGTCCTGCCAGCTCCCAAATAATGGCAAAAGACTTATTATACATTATTAAAGCTTGGCCTAAGCTCAGGCTTGTTTTTAACTAGCTTATAAGAGCTTAAAAACCCTATTTTTATTAATCTATGTTCTGTCACGTACCAATCATCCTGTATCTTCCGTGTCTTCTTGCATCCCCTTTGCATGCCTCAATTCATTCCCACTTCATCCCTTTGCCTGTAAATTTCACCTATTCTCCCTGCCTATCAGCTGTTTATCTTTATATTAAAACAATCACAAGGACATATCTTCATACGGAATAAACAAATATTCAGCAAGAATTTGCCTCCCAGCTGTTCCAAACCTAATAATTCAATTCAGTCTATCATGTCATGGTGATCAATTATCCTACCTGATAACCAATGGTATAAGAGTGGTTGGTTTTTCAGCGTGATGGGGGTTTGAGAAGCATCAAGTGGCAAAAGTCATGGCTAAACTCCACAGGGAAACCCAAGATGGAATAAAAGACAAAGGTGAGCAGGTGGATATGGACAGAAATACATCACCACACTTTGGCTTTTCCTTCTTAAAATGTACCAAATTTAGTGTGTGACAGACTTCATACGACTCTTGCTATACAGATTCATTGTACTGAAGGAGACAGCTCTGACATTTGATTCTATAAATAATGAAAATTACTGATCCAAAATGAAAATATAAGCTTATTGCTTATAGTGTTAACCATGATGCAGTTTGAGAGTGTTTCTGAAAATTGTAAGAGGGAATGATTTGGTCACTCTCAATAGAAAAGATATGGAAGGGCAGAGGAAACATAAAAAAAGAACTCAAAAGAAAAGAATTCTATACACAGGAAAAAAAAATCCCAGCAGAGAATTTAAGATATTAACAGTTCTAAGAAAGAATCACACCTAAAAATGGCAGGTGTGTGGTGCACACGCGAAATACCAACACTTGGTTCGGAGGTTATGGCTAGAATAGGTGACATAGGTGAGTTTAAGGACTCAATAAAAATCAAAACAAAACACAACGAGAAATGAAAGAACCACATGGCTGAAAAAACACGTGAGTGGAAAATAATTATGAACAGATATCATACATTAAACCACCAAGCCTCACTTTCCATTGCAGTTGGGAATGTTCGCTTCCTACTTCAACATGATTTCACAAGGTGTTGTGAAGCTGACCACAGTGTTGGGAAAGGCAGAAACAGTCCTTTCATTTCACCCAAGTGATGTAAACATTCTTTTTCACAAGGCAACTGTGACAATGTAATTACACCCCAATATGGAACCTACAGTAACTGAGAAAGAAAAATGTTCACAGTGTATTTTCATCACTTCCCGTCTGATTAGGGACATCTGAAACTCTTTATTGTTTATTGATTTTTGTTTTTTGGCACAGGATTTCCCTGACTGTCATGGAACTAGCTCTGTAGAACAGGTTGGTCCAGGATTCACAGAGATCCACCAGCCTCTGCCTCCCTAGTGCTAGGATTAAAGGTGTGTGCCACCACAGCCTAGCATGAAACTCTTACATTACTATAACATGAGAAACACTAGCCATGTGCGATATTTAAATGTCAATGTAAGTTAATTAAAATTAAGAGTTCGATTTCCCCAGTCTCACTAGCTATACTTAAGAGCTCGGTAAACTCAACACTTTCCCACATCCCTGGTGTTTTCCATGTGGGAGTACAAAACACTCCTCTGTTACTTTTTAATACTGAGCACAGTGTAAAGGGTCTTACTGTGGTATTGTCTTGACTTACAATGTGAAGAGTTTGGTAAATACAATTTTTTATTTTATCTTAAAAACATGTAGGAACAAGGCTTTCGATAGAATTCCGTGAAAACAATTATAACTGATATCTTCACAGATACTATAAAACACTGTGATTAAGTTTCTGTGAATAATTCTTGTAATAATTCGGGCACTTCTAGCTTTTAAAACTTAAGGTTTCACATCCTAGAAAACTCCTCAAACCTGGGCAAACTGGACTGGTGAGCAATCCTGGTGGTAAGGTGTGGTGATGCATGTTTCTAATGTGTTTTCCTACAAAGCAGCCTACCACCCTACTGCGAGAGGGAGTAAATTCTATGACAACTACATAACTATTAAGATGGCCACAGAAGCTGGGCAGTGGTGGTGTACACACCTTTAGTCCCATCACTTAGGAGGTAGAGGCAGCTGGATCTTTGTGAGTTCAAGGCCAGTTTGGTCTGTCTACAAAATGAGTTCCAGGACAGCCAGGATTACACAAGGAAACCTTGCCTCTCAGAAAAAACCAAAACAAAACAAAAAACAATGACCAAAGAGAACTCGTACCAACTTGCCTTGAAAATCACTCCACATTCTTGAATCCTACATTCTAGTTACTTATTGATTTCAAGTGTAGAAATTGTTTTTTTTGCTTTCTCCAAATACACAAGTTCACATCGCCTTGCCTTACTTTGGGTCATCCATTGCCTGAAATGCTGGTCTATACTGTAGGACATTCATGGAATTTGCTTATCAAAATGCCAATTCAAATAACACACCTTTTATAAGTCCTCTTTAATACTCTTCCTTTTTATAAATTTCTAACTTCACATACAGTAAAAGCACTGTGGCTTCTTTTTTTTTGTACATGGATGCTTTTCTGTGTATACACTATATGTAATACATGTAATACTAATTGCTTCCCTGTACTGATGTTTGGTTTACATGTTTGCATTCTCTTTTTTCCCGAAGATACAGACTGCTCTATTGTTTTATGACTAATGCCCATCTCTTCTGGCACACAGGAAATACTTGCTAAAACTCAGGCAGTACAGGCTTCCAAGCACATCATATACATGTCATTTAACTTTCTCAGGTCTGTGTTTGGCAAAGTTGATTACTGTGTTTCTAGTTAGTTAATGATCACACAAGTGGAAAGATAATTAGGTGGTGACGGTTTTGAGACTGTACTTTCTTAGGATTACCACAGAAGGCTATCAGTCATCTGACAGGATTACTCAGTGTTGGTAACAGAGAGGTGACTAGGATTTGAAAAGTGGACTATGTGTAAGTTCACTGTCCTTTTGTGCTCTTCAATACCATCCCACACTAGACTGCTCCTTACTTCTGATTTAAACTGTTGGGAATTGTGGTCTAGCAACCCAGGCACCCTGGCTACTATTAATCCTTACAGAATGAAGTGAATCACAAGTTCTCCTACGTAAAACTCTTCCGTGATTGCTGTTTGGGTTTTTCAGTTTCATGTGCCATTTGAACATCAAACTTCCCATCACAGCGATTCATTCTATCTTTCTTTTTTTTTAAAGATGTATTTACTTTAATTTTATTATTTTTTTCTTTGCTTTCTTAATCTTAGTCTATGCTGCTGGCTACCAGATAAGTGTCAAGCCTTGTCCAAAGGCTTCTGTTAGGACTCAGGAGGATTATATTCTGGTTGCCACTGGAATGCATCTCTACTCACCTCACCAGGTACAGGAAGTAGAGCCACACCCCACTTTACAATGTGCTTCAAGATCAGAGATACCCACAGAAAGTACAGCTTGTAAACCTCAGTTCAAGACCCAGGAAAAAGCCACACCCACACCACAGGGCAACCAGAAAGTAAAAGTGGTTTATAAATGTTCCTTCCAAAGCCGAGAGAGGACAGGAGGGGAGGGGAGGGGGGGAGAAGAAGGGGAGGGGAAGAGAGGAGAGGGAGAGAGAGAGAGGAGAGAGAGAGGAGGAGAGAGGGAGAGAGATGAGAGAGCTGAGAGAGATGAGAGAGAGAGAGAGATGAGAGAGAGGAGAGAGAGAGAGAGAGAGAGAGAGAGAGAGGAGAGAGAGAGAGAGGAGAGAGATTTGTTCATTACCAAGATAAAATTAAATTTTTAGGAAAAGGGACGAATCTAAAAATTTATTATAGTAAGTGAGGGGTAACCGTGAACTATTAAGACAAATAACCCATTCTCTCATGTATGTGGATCTTACCTTGTGTATGTGTGTAGTCAAATGTTAGTGAGTGTAGGTTATTAAACCAGAAAGGGGACTAGGGGTTGGTTAAAGAAATGGAGGACTGAGGATAACGGAAAACATTTAACAAGAAAGCGCGCAGGAATCCTGTCGGCAGAAGGACTGGAGGCAGTAGATGGGGGAGAGGTAGAGTAGGTGGCTCATCCAAAACAGTAAGAATCCCATAATGACATCCGGGGCTTTATGTGCCACCATGCTCACGCAAGCAAATCTCATTAAACTCGATAAGTCCTTCCCCAACCCAGATGCACGTAAGGAGGACGTGATGATGGGGAGAGCGGTTCAGCAAAAGGGATGAGAGAGGGTAAGGAGGTAGAAAATCCATCTTATACGTGTAAGAAATCGTCAAAGAACTGAAAGTAAAAAGCAAAGCATATAAAAACCTTTACAAAAACAAAACAAACAATGTGCCTGTGATCTTAGGAAGCCGCTCCAGTGCGAACCTCTAGTCCTCAGGGTCTCCTGCCGACCTGCAGCTTTCCCCCGTCGACCTCCTCCATCGGGAAAGCTCCCCCCCCTCACCTGACGCTCTTCGTCCGCGCCGCTGACGTCACTACCCCGCGCCGGCGGCTCTTTCCCGGCCGTGCAGCGGGCTTTACTGAGGGCGAAAATGTCTATGGGTAGTGATTTCTACCTGCGCTACTACGTTGGGCACAAGGGCAAATTTGGGCACGAATTTCTGGAGTTCGAGTTTCGGCCGGACGGTGAGCGGGGGCGGGGGCGGGGGCGGAGCCGCGAGGGAGGGCCAGCTGCCCATGGGGTGGATTTCTAATTTATTTTCCTTTCTCTTTTGTTTATTTCAGTTTACTCGTTTAGTTTTGAGTCGGGGGTCTCGTTGTTTAGTCCAGGCTGACCTCGAACTCACGATCCTACTGCTTCAGCTTCCTGGATACTGGGGTGACTGGTATGTCAACATGCCCCAGCCTCCCAGGAGGGCTTGAAGGGGTTCCTTCCAACTTAGGAAGAGCTTGCGTGCTTTTGTGAGAGAAAAATTGCTGTAAAGTTACCCAGAAAGGCGTATCCTGCTACCACCAGAAAAGTTGAACATAAAGGAATAGGGAACCTGGAATGGAGAGCCTGTGCCTCGGCAGTGTTAACAGAATTACCAAGTGATATTTCAGCAGATGCTTGAAATCTTTGGGTAATCCTTTGACCGACTCACCCATTTACTGTATGTGTTAAGGTTGCATTGTAGGGGAGGTTGAAATACAGTTCTTCACCGTCTATGTCAAGATACATAGATGGATGATGCCCAGAGGTCAGGCAGTCAGCAAAAGCTGGAAGCTCTTTTCATATTACCTCCTAGGTGGTCAGCCCTGTTAAGAAGAAGCTGAATATCTCCTTCCCAGCCACTGGCTGTCAGAACACATTGAATGGGCAATGAACACAAGCTCTGGGCTTTCTAAGAAAAGCAAAGGCCACAGAAGGAGCTGCTGGTGCTCTGGGTGAAGAGTGGAGGGGTTGTGTGGTCCCAATCATTGATGGGGACGACAAATAAGGTTTTTGTTAAGTTGGGAGCGTAGGCCCCAGCCCCCAGGCCTGAGAGTTATTTTGGTCTGGACTCCAAATCCCAGCAGGCCAGGTCCTGACCCCTGGGGGGGGGGGGCAGGGGTCAGAACCATTTCCACAGAGTATTTAAATGAACTCACCAAAGAGGAACATATGGTCTCTTCCTTCTTCCCGGTGGTCGCTTTGCACATCGGGGCCACCTGAGAGTGCAGAACTCACATTAAACCTGGATATTTCTTAATTTGGCTTGTTTTGATTTGGCTTGATTGGGATTTTGTGTAGGCAGAGAGCTCATCATAGGAAAATATTCCTAACAGTTTCCCCATGCAAGAAGGCTTCTTGACCCACTTCAGAGTGCACCTGCTGTTGAGTAAGGAGCATACTTGCTATAGACCAAGGAGAACTGGAGAGAGGAAGCATACGTCTGTTCTAGATACATTGTGGATGCCAATCTGAGTGTCTGCAAATTGGTTGTTGTTTTTAAAAACAAGAATAGTCCTGGACTAACAGCTCGCAGAATCCTAAAGCTTTTCAAACTCTTCTGAAAAAGATTTCTACCAGTATGTTGTCAGAAAGCTCTTAAACAGAGAAGTCCCAGACCAAAGCACCTAAGATTCCCAACTTTGACTTATTACTCTGAAGAAACAACACTAAAAAAAATGAAGAGGCTGCAGAATACGGTAAATTTTTGTCCTAGACAATGAAGGAAGCCAAAAACAAAACAAAACAAAACCCGCCAGGAATAGATTTCCAAGAGACATAGACTGCCCTTTCTGAGAGCTTCGACTTTTACATCTGAGTCTAGGAAAGAGTAAGTCTTTAAGAGTATTAAATAAATGATCAGACCTTAAAAAGAAAGAGAGAAAAAAACTCCCTAAGCCAGGTGTGGTGGTGGCTTATTCTTTTAATCCCAGTACTTGGGAGGCAGAAGCAGGCAGAGCTCGATGAGTTCCAGGCCATCCTGATCTACATAGTGAGCTCCAGTACAGCCAGGGCTACACAGAGAAACCCTGTCTCTAAAAACAAAACAAAACACCCTCCCTCCCCCAAAATAAACCAAGCCAAAACAAAACCAAACCACCAAAACCAAAAAAAATCTTTCCTTAGAAGATGAGACACTTGAGATATGAAAGAAAAAACTTTCTTGTCTTCTGGGGGAGAGAAAAACTCCCTCCTGTGTAGTATAAGGCAATTCTGTCTTTGGACAGCTTTGTTTCCTGCCCTGAGGATTTTTATTTTTGAATGCACATTATGTACTGGGCAATACTTAAGTGTCAAAGCTAAAGGTGGAACTTGAGGCACAGACATTTAACTCCATATGACTCCATAGATTTTAAGTAAATGTTGTATGCATGTTTTGGACATTAAGTTTCTAGGCAACTTTATCCTTGTTCTCCAAATGTTGTTTGGAGCAAACTTACTTTGTTTCATGTGGTTGTTGCGGTAGCTTTTTGGTTTTGTACTTTTTACTTGGTTTGATTTTTTATTTATTTCTTTTGTAATTCTATTCTCAGTTTCCTTTCCCACGAATGTCATACAGCTTATCCTTATCACCTTGAATTACATAAATTAAGAGCAACACTATCAGGGAAATTTATGTTTGGATTGATTCTCATGCACCTTTGCCACAGAATCATTATACTCATAGGAGAAATGATGACTTACAGAATTTACAGTTTCTGGTGGGTATACCCCAGTCTAGTAACCTATTATTTTAGCACATGAGAAGGACACTATAGCTGTATCTGAGAATGTGGCTGACGAACCATGAAGGGAAGCACACATTGGGGCTTCAGAGGTCATGACAGATGGATTGAAATAGTCAGCCAACAAACTGAGAGTTTACAGAGTTTGTACACTTGCTAATTAGAATTTTTAAAGAATCTCATTATCTTAAGTATATACACTAATTTGAAGGAAAACTATTAAGAGAACATTTTAGAATAATAGAGAAAAGGTTGATGCAAAGGATACATCTTGAGACCTGTGTGGCCCTGAGCGAGTTGCTTCCCTTGATTTTATCTCCTGTGAGTTGGTGAGAAAGTGAAAGTTGCTACTAGAATTCCTTTAGAGATCAGAGGAAATGCTGTGAGGACTGCATTTAGCACCAGCACATGACACTTGAACAGTCACATTTAGTTCAGGGGCTAGATTAAGAACATACACCTGTTTGTTGTGTGCAACGTAAATCCCAGCACTTAGGACACAGGCAGGTTGTTAGATCACTTTGTGTGCAAGGCCACCAACCTGGCTACACAGTGAGATCCTGTGTCAGAGAGAGAGAGAGAGAGAGAGAGAGAGAGAGAGAGAGAGAGAGAGAGAGAGAGAGAGAGAGAGAGAGAGAGAGAGAACAGGACTTAACAAACCTGACCCATTGTATGTTGAAGTGAAGGTATGGAACATTTTAAAGTTTGCTAGCTCACTCTCATATTTATTGAGTGTTTAGCATTGATCTTACATGAAGATGATACTAATACAAGTGGGAATATGAAATTGTCTGTACCTTTAAAATTGTTCATGATGTTCTTTCTTTCTCTCCACACAGGAAAGCTTAGATATGCCAACAACAGCAACTATAAAAACGATGTGATGATCAGAAAAGAGGTGAGTTCTTCTCTCTCTCTCTCTCATCTTTCTTTCCTTCCTTCTTTTTTCTTTTTCTTTTCCTCTCTCTGTCTCTCTGTCTGTCTCTGTCTCTCTGTCTGTCTGTCTGTCTGTCTGTCTCTCTCTCTCTCTCTCTCTCTCTCTCTCACTCTCTCTCTCTCTCTCACTCTTGCTCTCTCTTTCTTTTTTGAGACAGCATCTCACTTTGTAGCCCTGGCTGTCCTGGAACTTACAGTGTAGATCAGGCTGGCTTTGAACTCAGAGAGATCCATCTGCCTCTGGCTAAGTTCTTTTCAAATGTCTAATGTTTTATGTTTTGTTGATTTATCTTGTCTGTATTGACAAAGTTATTCAAAGTCTCTGCGTCAATGAAGAAACCAATTTATAGATTGAAAGGTTTCTCTTAATTACGTATGATTATAGCATTTTTAAAAAAGGTTTTTTAACATTTGTATATTTGTGTGTGTATGTGTATGCTCACCCATTAGGTACACATGTAACATAGCATGCATGCGTGGAAATCAAAGAACAACTGCTAGGAATTGGCTTTCTCCTACCATGTGGGTTCTAGGGATTGAACTCAGTTCTTCAGTCTTGGCTGCCTTTATCCACTGAGCCATGGTGGTTCTTATTTTAGCATTTCTTTAAACAAAAGAGTCAATCTGGATATTTATAGCCCCATATCATTTAATTCATTTTGTGAAGTGTTATTTTTAAACAAAAGGCTTAGAAGTGTGAACTGGGCTTAGTGTGCCAGCTCCTGTGTGCTTGTGTCGTGTCCTCACTCTGTAGCGCTTATGTTGCTCCATTAACCGTAAGCTACCGGGGTGTCCCTGATACTCCTTACAGCAGCTCCGGTAAGAAGAGGGCAGGATGTCTGTCAGAGGGCAGCAGACTAGAAAACATATTGTGAGAAGGATAAATTTTAATTCTGCACCATTGGAATCAAATTCAGTTTTTTGCTCCTATTCTGTTCGACTATTTAGGATTTATAGCTTGCTTTTATTATATCTTGCTGAACTGTGGGAAGACAGATGGGCGTTATAAGTTTTTATTGTAATTGGTTTTCAGGCCTATGTTCACAAGAGTGTAATGGAAGAACTGAAGAGAATTATCGACGACAGTGAAATTACAAAAGAGGACGACGCTTTGTGGCCGCCCCCTGACAGGGTTGGCCGGCAGGTCTGTGCCAAGCGATTCGTTTAGTGGATAGAGTCAAAGATTATATGATAATATAAATGACAGGTTTTACCTCATACATTCAGGGTGGTTTCTTATTGAAACTTTGATTATATACCGTCATTTTCTTTTTAATTATTTTTTTGTGGTACTAGGAATTGAACTCAATATTCATACATGCTAAGCAAGCAATTATTCATCCAACTTATACCTTCCAGCTCTTACTTAGCTTCATTTCCTTTGCTACCTCCAACTCTTAGAGGAGTTAGCACATAGCTCTAAGTAGAGTAGTTAGCACATAGCTTTAAACTTGACAGTATTCTACATCTTCTCTCTCGTCTGTCCAGCCAAAGTTAGGGTATTTGGCGCTGTTTTTAAATTATTTATTGTAGATTAGCTGTTATCATTAATTATTTCTAATTTTGTAATTTCAGCATTGTATGTAAGTACAACTTTGATAGCTAAATTTGAGAGTTAGTTCTTATCACTTAGTGTAGCAATTCATTTTCTCTAATTTTTTACCTGTCAGAATTTATATATTTGAATGCCCAGAAAAAGTTTTGGTTGATTTTTTTTTTTGTTGTTGTTGCTATTCAAATGTATTTGGCTATTATATTCCCTTCAGAATACTTGGTGTTTCTCAAAGTGGTCCCAAAGAACTCTGCAGGTCTAATTTCACTCTGTATAAAGATAGTTTGGCTTCTGAATTGGGTATTTTCAACTCTTGGAGAAGTGAAATACCAGATCTGGGAGAAAGAAACATGTAATTTCATTTTTGTGTGTTCCTGAGGACTAAACTTTATATCACACTTTCTTTGACGAGAGGAAAATATATAGTGGCATAAAACATGCTGAAAGTAGCAGGCATTTAACTGTTCTGTGACAAGAGCCTCGTGTAGAGTGTGCTGCAGGGAAACAGGTAGTGGTCTGTGATCTGTGGGAACTGGAGGCATAGTAATACCACTGTTAACATAGTAGTCACTGGGTGTCTGTGTCCACAAAACATTAAGATATTTTAAAATTATTAAGCCTGTTTCTACAGTGAGGATATGATATCTAGACTTGACTGTTTATAAGTTGATATAATTCTTTTAGAGGGTGGTTTTGTAATATACATCTGAAAATGCCAATATTTTCCATTTATTTTTGACGTGTCATCTCATTTCTGAACTACCAGTTCTAGAAAAATGACTGCAGATATGGAGACAGTCTTATTAGATATAAAAACATTTTTCACCTGAGCTTGTGCTCTTATCTGTGCACTGGTAATGCGTTTTAATGAGGGGGTAGTGGGGCTGCTCCAAAAACTGCCACTGGATAACAAAGAATTTTGTAATTATTAGAGAATATTAGCTAATTCTCAGTTTGCTGTATCTCATGAAGTGCATAGTTAGGCCTTTTGATTAAGTAGGTAGAACCGTCTTTATTAGGATCTGGTTCGTAATTCAGTGTAAGAACGCTTTAAACATGCAGCCCCTTCATTAGCTTTAGGTTTCTGGATAAGTAGTACAGATAAAATTTGTATGATGATAATGATACTGAAGCAACCACATTACATTGTATTGTTTTATAAGTTCTAGTTTTTATTGAATTTCAGAGAGTATTAGTCTCTATGTGGGAACGTTACTGTTACGGTACAGTAGTCTTGGTTATTGATATCATTGTCTGTTCTGTGCTTTATGAGTTTAGGACTGTACATTTGTGAAAAGGGATAACGAAGTCTTTTCCCTTGCAAAGGTGTCTTAGAGACTGCAGAGAGTGTCTGTAAAGTCCCAGCAGTCGGGCCCGATATATGGTAGGGGTTAAAATGGTAGCTGTTGTGAATGTCATATATTTGTAGAAACTTACAGAAAGGGAAAATGCATTTTGTGATACTTTAAATGGGTTTGTATTTATATAATCATTTCTATAACATATGCTTTAAAGCGACAGCTCTCATGTTTACCGACATCATAAGAAACACGTCTGTGTTGGTTTGTCTGAGGCCTTTCTTTTTAATGGCTCTGGGAAGCAGGTCTGTCTTGATTCTGAAATTGAGGCCAGTGTTCAATGTGCAATCGATGAGGTTATATTAAGAGGATTCAGTCTAGCAGATTAAATTTCTTTTGGCTTTTTGTGTTGATCAGACTGGCTTTGGATTTGAGACAGTCCTCCTACCTGGCCTTCTGAGTGTTGGGATTATGAACATGTGCCACAATGCTTGGTGGAGATTAAATTTCTTTCCCCTCTATTAAGTTCTAGAAAGTTTGTACTTCTTTGTAGCATGAGTACAGGTATATGTGAGGTAGACTTTTTTACTTTTTTTTTTTTAACTGATGCTATTTCTCTGCTGTTTTTTGTTTCCAGGAACTTGAAATTGTAATTGGGGATGAGCACATTTCTTTTACCACATCAAAAATAGGTTCTCTTATTGATGTAAATCAATCAAAGTAAGTATATTAAAGTGTTTGGCTGAGCTGATGTAACTCATTAGTGAGGCTCATGTTAGTACTATGGTCTACATAAGGCAATTTAGTATTCAGAAGCCACTGGGACATTTAAGTAATTAAACACTTGTTATCTGACTGCCTGAGGTATTAACAGCATTATTTCACTAAGTACCCAGTTCAGCAGTGTGCATAATAATGCCCGATATTTGTAGGTCATTTTGTATTAAAAATCTTGGTTATAATGTCATGAAATGTAAAGGAAGAAAGTTTTGGATTGCTCATCTTCATTGAGCCCGTATTATGTCATACTTTCCCTTGGGTTTAGCACTTGAACTGAACAGTAGGCGTGTGTGTGAGCCAGCTCTGTGTCCGTAGGTTCTTTCCAGCATGTATTTAAGCTTTGCTGGCCTGAATCATGTCACTTCTTCATGCTTTTCTCCCTGAAAATGTCCCTGTATTGCTTTCATTGCTTATGTTGCCCTAGATCATAGCTTATTTGAGTGAGCTGCTTGAGAACCTTGCTTTGTCTTCAGAGTTAGAAGCGTGCCCAGCACATAGAAGGTGCTTCAAATAAGAATTGAAGCAGGGGAAAGGATGAGCGCACAATAGTAATGGACACTGTTCATGAAGAACAACTGGCTGTTTAAACCTAAATAGATTCCTACAGTTGGGGAGGACGTGGGCTGTGTGCTGGCCTGGGTTTGTAAGTGGACGTGCTTCTCTCCAGAGAGCAGTGAGTGCTCCTGGACTGCACTCCTCCCTACGGGAAGAGAGAAGCGCTAGTCGGTCCATTTGGTCCGTTCGTTCACTTCGGCTGTCAGCAAGTGTTCCTTCTTCCTGAACTTTATAAGCTTAATTGGTACAAATGGTTTGCTTTGTTTCAGGAATTTATAAGATTATGTTTCATAGAAAACAAAAGGTAACTTTATTTATTCATTTTTTAATTTTAGGGATCCCGAAGGACTCCGTGTATTTTACTATTTGGTGCAGGACTTGAAATGTTTAGTGTTCAGTCTCATTGGACTGCATTTCAAGATTAAGCCAATTTAATTTAATACTTTTGAGGTTATTTATATATTTAATTAAAGGGAGGTTTTTTATTGATAATTTTGGAATTTTTATGAATGTGAAACTTTTGTATATAAACTCAATATGTGAAAAAAAACAGGTTTAATGGTTTTCCTCTCTTGGGTCCATGTGGGCTAGATAGTCCCTATATGCATTTGATTCTGTAAATAAAAGCCACTTTTTGTTGAAATTTTGCCCTAATAAAACGTACCAAAGCCTGGATGTGGAGTTTTTTGTTTTCTTTTGACTGAATCCATGTCTTGCTTTAAGGATGGTAAGTTGTTCTGGTTGGTATGGTTGGAAGAGCCTAGTGCAGAGGTTGCTCATCTGGAAGTACACAGCCAAATTCCAGCTACTGAAGTTGCCATAGAATCACTTTTCTGCTTCCGTACTTCATAGGACTTATCTTTGTGATACGTACAGAGGTTGTTTACAGAGGTTTGAGATTTTGTTTTTTTACATTATCTCAAGGCTTCTTGGGATCCTTCACGTTTAAATATTTCCTGAAGTTGTTAAAAGAGCATATTCAGTTCTCCACGTTTGAAAGAGCATAGTCAGTACTCCACATTTGGCCTATCTTATTATGCTCTTACTCCTATGTGCATGTGTGCACACTTATGTAGGAGCTGAGTTGAAGCTTTACAGAATTTTGTTTTAACCATTTATGGTGTGCATGCCTATTGTTAGAGTCTTACTGGAAACAAGTCATTCATGTTTCCCAGGTCCTTCGAACTACAGTTCATCTCTCATTATCTCTGCTAGCACTGCTGCTGGTGTTCTCCTCCTCTTCCTCCTTCTGGATGGTCTCAAACTCACAGAGAACTGCCTGCCTCTGCCTCCTGAGTTTGAGGACTAAAGGTGTGTTCCACTATGGTGGCCAGAGCATAATCCCAGTGCTAGAAAAAAGATGCCGAAGGGTCAGGAGTTCAGTGCCTGTCTTGGCAATATAGTCGGTTTTAGACTAGCTTAGACTACATGAATCTGTATCTCTAAAGAAGAATCCTTTAGGAGAGATGAGCTGAACTCCCAGACTTCCCGATGATGAGCAGTGGAGTTGCGGGCCTGATCTGTCTTCAGTGTGTACATGGCCTCAGTTCTCTGAACTAACGTGGAGAACATGGACTGAAGAAGTGAAGCGTGGTTGTGGATTGGTACTTAATTGGTTTCTTTATTACATTTCTTGTTTGGTTGCCTGCATGTGTGCTTGTGCACCCTCACACATGCTGGTATCTGCAGAGGCCAGAATCGGTTTTGGATCCCTATTAGCTCTGTAATTATCCCATGTGGGTGCATGGATCCAAACCCAGGTCCTCTGCAAGAACAGCCAGTGCGCTTAGCCACTGAGCCATCTCTTTAGCCCCTGTTTTTCTTATGACCTTTAAGTGGGTTTTATCCCTGAGTGACACAGAGCCCAAATACCCACCCGAAACCCTTCTTGGGGCCTCTTTTGTCACTCTTGCCGAGTTCCGGAGGCACCTTCCTCATTTCTCCACTCTCAGTGCGTGTGGCCCAGCAAGGACTATATGAGCACGCATGATAATGCAGAGTTGTAGAACAGATGTGACTGTAAATGCTAGGACACGTGGGGTGGTTTAAGGCACAGGAAATCTTAAAATAGAGCTCTTCTTGGTTTTCTTAAGAACTGTGAAGTTTACCATATTTCAGTGTTGTGAAGTTCCAACTTAAGTACCAAGAAGTGTGAAGCTGGCCAGTACCAGTCAGTCCTCCTGGCAGACTGTGAGTCACCCCGTCCTTCCCTGTGGTCTGGTGGCCACTGCAGGTGTCCCTCACCTCAGCCTGGGGCAGGAAGAGCAGCTTGTGGCTGTGAAATGATGATGCCACTGAGGTCTGAGGGTCCCACTAGAGGGTCTGATGGTGTGACTAGGATTGCATCTGTCTCAGCATTCTAGGACAGGGAATTGTGGCTTCACAAATAAAGGCCTTTACAGCAAAGAAACCAGAAAAATGAAGATATACATTTGTGAGAGAGAGAGAGTGTGTGTATGTGTGTGTGTGTGTGTGTGTGTGTGTGTGTGTGTGTGCATGTGTGTGCATGTTTGTGTGTGTAGTTTTGTGGTTTTTTTTCACAAAAATGAATTTGGGAGGCAATTCAAGAAAACAAAACATTTTCTTAAGTTTTTCAGCTTTTTGTTTTATTAGCTGCTCATTTGAAGTTCAGTATTTTGTGCTGCACTTCGGTCAAACAACCACAATGGGAGTGTCAGTCCATTCCTTCTGAAGTGACTCTTCCAATGCTAATTGTACTCATTACCAGTTTAGAGTTTTCTAGCCATTCAGACCTTAGTTACAGAGCTCAGAAGAATCTGCTGCTAATTTGACTTTACAGTTATTGGCATTCTCCTGTCTCTGTATTCAACCAAAAGATTTCCATCCTGTGTCCAGTTTTTTGTTAGCTACTGTCCCTTACCAAGCACACTGGTAAGCAGACCACATCCTGTTCATGCTTTGGTAACAGTAACAAGCAAAACATGGGGATTTCTTGCTCACAGACTTTGCATAATGTTAGAGGCACAAACAGTATGGAGAAAGCTCAAAGAAGCAGGCGCTGTACTTGCTTAGCCTCCTTGGTAAGGATGACTCCTCAGCTGTCACAAGGGTGTAAACAGCACCATTAATATATCCGTGGGCAGTGTGACATAAGTCCTCGGTTCTGGAGCAACAGTGTGAGTTTCCTGAGCAGCAGTGAATCATTGCTGTAGACCTCTCAGTTCCTGGCTTTGGCTCATCTGCCATCCCCATGCTGTTCTTCCAAACACCTGCACTTTTTGATAGGGTTGGAGAGAAAACCTAACTCATTCTGTGGGTTAGAGAAGTATCTGCAGGCTAGAAAGTGTTAAGAAAAGTTATTTTGAAGTCTTAAGAGCTTTTAAAAAATGTTATTTTTATTTTATGTGCATTGGTGTTTTGCCTGCTGTATGTTTGTGTGAGAGTGTCAGATTCTGGAGTTACAGACAGTTGTTAGCTGCTATGAGGGTGCTGGGAATTGGACCTGGGTTCTCTGGGAGAGCAGTTAATGCTCTTAACTGCCAAGTCATCTCTCCAGCCCCTACATCTAAGAGCTTTCGTTTCTATATTTCCTGGTTGCAGTTTTGCAGTTATTCCAACCCTAGGAAATGGTGACACAGTCTCTCCACTTTAGAAAAAAAAAAGAATCTTTAAGATGTAGTGTTATGCTCAAATTTATATGATAACGAAAGATTAGAGTCTTGGACTTTAAATATAATGTTTAATGTTGAATGCAACTTTGCCATCCATTTCCCAGGATATGATTAAAAACTTTATTTGTAAAGCTGGACCTGGTGCTGGCCGGGCGGTGGTGGCGCACGCCTTTAATCCCAGCACTCGGGAGGCAGAGGCAGGCGGATCTCTGAGTTCGAGGCCAGCCTGGTCTACAAGAGCTAGCTCCAGGACAGGCTCTAGAAACTACAGCGAAACCCTGTCTCGAAAAACCAAAAAAAAAAAAAAAAAAAAAAAAAAAAAAAAAAAAGCTGGACCTGGTGGCTCACACCCATAAACCCAACATTTGGGAGGCAGGCAGGAGAGTCACAGGCAAATCAGGTGTACATAATGAATTTCAGGCCAGCCAGGACTACATAGTGAGACCCTGCCTCAAACAAAACAAAAAGCTATTTGTATATCTTGTAAAATCTTGAGAAAAAGCCTGAAGAGAAGTTGCGTTTCTCTTTTGCTGTAGTGAAAAACTTTGTGAATGAGGGGACTTACCTGAAGTGACAGGAGCTTGTTGGTGTTTCCACTAATGTCTCTCCAGGTGCATGCTTTGTGGCAAGCTAAAACCCAGGGCCTTCTGAGTACACATTGTATTCATATTCTCTGTATTCTGGAAGTCTTTATTTATAGGTCCAGAGTTACAAGGTATCCTTGAGTAAATCAGATGACTTCTTTTTTCATATTGCAATATTATTTTTATTTTATTTGTTTTTGTTGCTTTATAAATAATACCATTCAAAATTTTCACTTCCTCCCCTCCCATTTTCCTCCCCTCGCCCACTCCTCCCCTCTCCCCCTCTAGTCATAAGAGAGGGCAGGGTACCCTGCCCTGTGGGAAGTCCAATGCCCTTCCCCCTTCATCCAGGCTTAGGAAGTTATGCATCCAAATAGACTAGGATCCCAAAAAGCCAGTACATGCAGTAGAGACAATTTACAGTGCCATTATCACTAACTTCTCAGTCTGCCCCAGTTGTCAGCCACATTCAAAGAGTCCAGTTTGATCCCATACTCGTTCAGTCCCAGTCCAGTTGGCTTTGGTGAGCTCCCATTCGATCAGACACACTATCTCAGTGAGTGGACCAACCCCTCGTGGTCCTGACTTGCTCATATTCTTCCTCCTTCTGCTCTTCAACTGGACCTTGGGAGCTCAGTCCAGTGTTCCAATGTGGGTCTCTGTCTCTATCTCCATCTGTCGCCGACGAAGGTTCTATGGTGATATTCAAGACAGTCATCAGTCTGACTAACGGGACAAGGCCATTTCAGGCACCCTCTCCACTGCCCAGGGTCCTAGCTGGGGACATCCCCTTGGATACCTGGGAACCCCTCTAGAGCCAGTCCTTGCCTGGGAGCAGGGAAGAAGATATCAGATGACTTCTTCACAGTGTTTTATTTTGAAAAGCTGAGAATTGGAACACAGTATCTGCCACATTCTCCAGCAGGGCTGCTTCTGCACCCCCACTTACCATCTTCTCCAAGCAAAGCTTTCTTAAATTTCTTTTCTTTCATTCCTTGGTTTTGGTGGTGTGTGTGTTGTTAGTTCTTTACTCTTTGCTCTTTTTGGGGTCCACCACTAAGTTCCCAAATAAATCACATGCAGGCTTATTCTTTCTTATGAATCCGCAGCTTTAGCTTGACTTGTTCTTTTGACAGCTTTTCTTAAATTATCCTGTCTACCTTCTTTTGCCTTTGGGCTTTTATCTTTCTCTATTTCATATATATATTTACTTCTTAGTCCATGGCTTGCTGTGTAGCTGGCCCCTGGAGGCCTCCTTTCTTTCTCTTTTTCTTGCTCCTCCTACTTATTTTCTCTGCCTGCCAGCCCCACCTATCTTTTCTCCTGCCTCATTATAGGCTATTCAGTTCTTTATTAGACCAATCAGATGTATTAGAAAGGAAAAGTAACACAGCTTCACAGAGTTAAAATGTAACATAATAGAATATGACACATCTTTGGATCATTTAACAAATATCCCACAGCATAAACAAATGTAACACATCTTTATATAAATAATATTCTACAAGGTGTGTGTGTGTGTGTGTGTGTGTGTGTGTGTGTGTGAAGACTAGAGACAGAAATTCCCTCAGGATTAGTGGATAGAGACAACAGTGACTAGTGGGAGGTATTCTGAAAACATTCACTCTGCAACCAAGGAAGTTCACTTATTCTGTTGAGTTAATGTCTGGACCGCTGGTGTCGGACAATGACAGATTTGTGTAGCGACTTAGAGATATTATGGTTTAAGAATATAAAGGGGACCTGTGAGATGTCTCAGCGGGTAAAGGTAGTGGACACATAAAGACTAGTGGCCAACAAAAATTAAATATTTTTTAAGTCTATAAAAGAACAATGTTAGACAGAAACTGGCCATGTAAGACAGAGGCAGCACAGCCCAGTGGTGAGACCAGGAGTAGATATGAGCAAGTATTGGAGGTGGAAGTGAATGAAGGCTAAAGGAGTGATGATTAAAGATTGGCCAGACGTTAATAAAGGAAGACAGAAGCAGGAAGTTCACCTCTGGCCTGTTCAAGTAGGGGTCACGCTTGTCATTGCATGTCAGTTCCTCTTCTGTTTTCCAGCCACTGCCCATTCCCCATCCCCCAGTGCTCCGTTAACCACTGTCACTTGATTTAAAGAACAGTTTAAATTGGTTTCATCAAAAACAAGCTAGTGATTTGGGAAAGCTAAAGTTAAAGAAAGGAAAGTTTAGTGAGAGATTTGAACATATTCTGGCAAGGGTTAGCTTATGGCGAAAGAACATAGAATTCAAATAATCTTCCTTCCCTTTCTTCCTCTAATATTATTATTAATTATTATTTTATTGTGGTGCTTTGGGTTATCTCTGAATCATACTTCCAATCCTAATGAAGTTTCTAAAATCTTCAGCATTCAGTATTAGAATGTGAGGCCTCATTGGTGATATACACAGCAAAAATTTCGAATGAAGATCTATTGATTTAAAAAATAGCTTTTGCCTTAAAGCAGTGGTTCTCAACCTGTGGGTCTTGATCCCTTTGGGGGTCAAAAGATCCTTTCCCAGGGTCCAAATATTAGATATACTTCATATCAGATATTTACCTTAGGATTCATAACAGTAGTAAAATTACAGTTAGGTAGTCACAACAAAATTTTATGGTTGGGAGTAACCACAGCATGAGGAGTTATATTAAAGTGTTTGAAGCATTAGGAAGGTTGAAAACTTCTACCTTAAAGGGAATAACGGTTTATTCTGGAGCCATTTTGAGTGACCATGGCTTCATATTCCAATGTGGAAGCAGTTTCATGAAGTTTTGTAGTTTTACAGAACCGAGAAATGCAGATTTAACATATATATTTTTGGACACATTTAGAGATGTGATTACAGCAAAATGAGGGACACTTTTCCATAGTTCATCAGATGTCATTCTTAATGCATGTCAGAAGTTAGTGTTCTGCTAAGTTAATAGATTTCAGGAATGGCTATTTAGAGGGCTATTCTGTGGTAATGGAGTTAGTCTCTGAATTTAAAACATTCCAATTTCTCCATATCAATGTAGTTTTTTTGCTTATTTTGATTTTGACTTTTTAAAGACAGTTTCTCTGTGTAGTAGTTCTGGCTGTCTTTGAAATCGATGTGTAGACCAGGCTTGCTTTGGACTCACAGAGATCAGCCTACTTCTGCCTCCTGAGTGCTGGGATTTAAGGTATGTGCTACTACTGCCTAGCTCACATCATTGTAGTTTTAACAAGTAAATCATTCTTTGCAGACACGGTTTCTTTCCAGGAATTCTTCACAAATTTATGGTTAAAAATCACATAGAAGAAAAATTTACCTTATCTCATTTCTAAAAAAAAAATCTATTGTGAATATTTTCACATCCAGCTGGTAGACTATAAGTGAACTAGAGAGTGTGTGATAATTTATATCAGAGTTTCTCAAATATGTATCTCCTTTAATCCCATGACTGCATACATAAAATGTCTTTTTAAGTATGCTCTAAAGTATACCCCATGTAGTTTTTATTCTAAGAACAAAATAGTGTAAACAACTTAAATGCCAACATAGGAGGGTTACCTAATTAGCCTAATTAATTTATGCTGTATACAAGAGATTAATATATATGGCTTTAAAATTGTAAAATTCAATATTTATAAAACTAAAAATTCTTATTATTTATTGGAAAAGAATTAGAAACATGGTGTAAATTGGTATGGTGGTACACTACTATAATCCTAGCACTGAAGAGATTGAGGCAAGAGGACTGTGAGTTTGAGCTTAGCCTGGACTACATAGTAAGTATGATACACCTATCTCAAAACAAAAGAAAACAAATTAAAAAAAAGGAAAAATCCAAAACAAAACTTCCAAACAAAATGAAAGATAAAACAAAGCCTGGGTCTGTAGCTCAGTGATATGTATTTGTTGAGCATGTTCAGTGTTAGATTTGATATCCCAGCACCATGAAAATGTCACAGTAAGACCACTATGTATGAAATGACATCAGCATTATCAGTAAATCTATCCATGAATAAAAATCAGAAAGAGTTAGTACCAGAAGTTTCACAGTGGCAATGTGAGTGCTTCAAAGGCACCACAAAACACACTTAGTTGTAATAAGCATAATTCAAAAACAAGAAATGTTTTTTTCAAATAGTAGCTTAAGAGAAAATTTCCACCTGTTGATTACAAAACTAGGATCAGAGGAATGTCTTTTCATTAGAGGTTTTGCTAAAAACACTGACTGGTTTTACATTCTCTGCAGATGTGCTGTCTTCTCAGTCTTCAAATATCGATTATGGACATAATTTGCAGCATTTCACATTGTATGTTAGTTCTTTCTTTTGCTGTCAGAATCCGCTTTTATCATACAATTTCCTCTTTTCACTTTTCTCAAAAGGAGGGGCAGAAAGTCAAAAGGCGACTCAGTTCCTTTTCTTTTGGAGCTCTGAGAGGATACACACCCAGAAAGGCCAACTTATCCCTCACTTGGAGATCAATTCCCTCCACTAGAATCTATTCCTGGTAGAGGCACAGGTAACAGCTGCTTTTATTATTTTTCTACCACATGATTATATACACCTAGAGAATTTCCGATGGTGTGACTTGAGAGTGGGATTGTTGGGGAAACCCTGTTGGTTGTGTTAGAGTTGGTTGATTCTAGCAGCATGTGAAAACTGGAGTTTGACATTGTTTATTTTCTTTCTGAGTGTGCAGTGACTTTTGCTTTGTGCTAAGAAGGTACGAGATAGAGGGTTCTAAAATGTTTGTTACTCTTTAACTCTGTGAAAGTTTATATACAATTCATCTTGAAGAAGTCATAATAAGAGCGATGGAAGATGTTTCAGTGTGTAAAGATACTTGCTGCACAAGTCTGATTGACCACCTGAGCTTTCTCCCCGAAAGCCACATAAGACTGGAATGAGAGAACTTACTCGATACAGTTGTCCTCTGGACACATGTGCACCATGGCACAGGCACTACCTCAAGATCAGTAGTAATGAATAACAATTTAAAAATGAATTCTCTAATGGAAAGTTTCCTTTTTCTTAAGAAATTAGGGAAGATGGGAATAAATCCAGAAATTTTCATGAAATTAAAAAACTAGAGAAGAACCAATCCATGTACTGTTTGTTTTCCATATTATCTGTTGGCTACCATCTCAGTTATCAATGTAAGGGGCATGGTGAGTTATAAATATTTACTATTGAATAATATATTTACATATATTATCAGAATGGATCCTTCATGGGCATTAACCAATGACTCTTCTGGCCATATCATACATTAGAAAATAATATGTGAAATGATCATGAATGCTGAAAATCTTGGAATTAAGTTTCAGGTAGCATTCTCCTATACTCCTCTCTGTTGCTTCCACACTCCACCCCTGCAATAATCCTTTCTACTTCCCTGCTTGCTGCAGTTAGATTATATAGCATGTCTGAAGACTTGAAGTCAGAAGCCTCTGATGGAGGAAACATTTGGTTTTTGTCTTTCTGGGTTTGGGTTACTCCACACTGTTGGACCTTTTCAAATTTCATCCATTTACCAAGCTGACCATGGAGAAGAATGTGTAGGCTGTGGCTGAGTGGAGAGGTTGGACATCTCAGGTGTTTGGGCTCAACCCAAGAAATATTTATATGTCTTTGAGCTCAAAATTTTAATTGTTTCCTATGCTAACATTTAAAAAGAATATTTATTCTTTTTGAAGTGGTGTATTGGAAACCTGGATATACATATATGATTGAAAAGACTTCAAGAACATTTTTTATTTATGTATTTATCAAAATGTATAAATAATTTTAAAGCAAAAATTTTTATTTATTCAGAAATCTTTGAATGTTTGTTATTTAAATTGATAGTTTAAAAGTGTTTCAGTGATTTGCAGTAATAGCAATTTTGAGGACAATTTTATATATTTGGAATATTTTGAATAAACAGGATGTTTTAATATTGCAATGACTTATTAGTATATTTTATATTCTTTCTCTATTTTGTAATAATAATTGTCGTGACCATTAGAGGTATAAATGACCTTAACAGGAATCTTTAAAGACTTCTCACCTCTAGTGGAAATCAGGGTCAGTCCATGTGATTTAGGGTGTTTGGACCTTTAAGGGAGTTTATCAAACTCCACCTATTACCTCCCCACTGTATCATCAGATACAGGTACATTCCTAAAGGTGGACATTTTAACTTTTTCTTTAGAAATCACTCAAGGCAAGGTTTTAATACAGATTTACTTCACTTACTCCCAAGATGAGTGATGAGGAGATCACTTATGCAACTGTGAAATTTCATAAGTCTTCTTCAGGGTTACAGAATGAAGGAAGGTGTGATGAGTCTCAAGGGCCCAAAGAAACTGGGCACAGAGGTAAGTGTTTTAAATGTCTAAATTCACCTATTCTTTATGTTTAGGCGTTGTAATTTTGACATTTCAAAAACTATATCCTATTGACTTCTGTTAAAAACAATAATCCTTTTCCTAGTTGTTAGCTGATAACAAACAGAAAGCCAGACAGACAGGGTAGAACAATGGGAGCCTGAAAGAAAAAAAGTCCTTGAGAATGGAGAAGCAAGAAGTGAATACATTATAAATACATTCTATCAAATTTGAAAAACCCTTAGGAATTCCTTTTTTAATATAGTAAAGAATTCTGAAACCTTTAAAAGTAACTCTCTAGGGTCTGAAGAAACACCAAACTCTCTAGAGAAACAAAATCTTAAAGAAATGTGAAGTATGCTTTAGAAACAGTAATTTCACCCTAAAAGAAGGGGATTTCATCATCTTAAGTATTTCCAACATCTAATGAAGCAAAGCAGCAAAAGTAGTTCATCAGACGAGGGCTCTCCCACAAAGGAGGCTGAAAAGGAAGAGAAGGAGATGAGAGAGGGAAGCGGGGTGTAGGAATGAGTAAACCACACCAAGTTTGTCAAAATGTCAAATAACAATTATTGTGTGTCGTTTTATTCTTTTGGCTTTATGGGGGACCCACCACCCAGCTGCCAAGTAAATCACACATGGAAGCTTATTCTTGTTTATTGATGCCAGGCCTTAGCTTTGCTTGTTTCTTGCAAGATTTTCTTAAATTATCCCAACTATCTTTTGCCTCTGAGGTTTTATCTTTCTCTATTTCTGTATACCTTTATTTCTTTCTTACTCTGTGACTGGCTGGGTGGCTACTTAATGGGCCCCTGATATCCTCCTCTCCTTCTTCTCTTGCCCTCTTTCTCCTTCTATTTATACTCTCTTCCTGCTAGCCTCACCTACCCTTGCTCCTGCCTAGCTATTGGCCATTCATCTCTTTATTAGGGAAGGTGTTTTAGACAGTAACAAAGCTTCACAGAGTTTAAAAAATACAGCATAAACAGAAGTCCCACACCTGAAAATAGTATTTCTCAACATTTTATCTTTTTTCTTTCTAAACAAAAATGAAAAGTTTTAACTTTAACATAAGACTATATACTATAAGAATGATTATAAAATAAATATTGCATTTATAATGTACTGAATTCTAATTCATTTGTGTCTGGTAAATTTAAAGAAAATACTCTATAATATATCCTATTTTAGTATATCCAAAATTTTATACCTAACTTCCTTGCTATCATATCTAAGAAAAACTGCAACTATAACTATCTCATTTTCAACTCCATAAAAGACACCAGAAGGATATATTATTTAAATAAACAAAAAGTGCATTGCAAATAACTTATAAAAACTCTAGAAATTACTGATGTGGTATTTCCCTCCGTATTCTGTGAATACCATTGATTAATAAAGAATCTATTTGGCCAATGGCTTAGTATAACAGAGTTAGGTAAGAAAAACTAGGTTGAATGCTGGGAGAAAGAGGGCAGACAGAGTCAAAGGGAGAAGCCATGGAGCCCCCTCTGGAGACAGACATGTTGAAACTTTGCTGGTAGGCTACGACCTCGTGGTGATGCACAGATTAATGGAGATGGGTTAAATTAAGATGGAAGAGTTAGCAAATAAGAAGTTAGAGCAGTGATTTAAATAATATAGTTTCTGTGTGATTATTTTGGGAGTCTAGGTGGCCAAGAAATGAGCAGGCGGCCTCCTTACAACAAATGACAGAGACATCTGACTGCCTGAAAAGTCACCCAAAATTCCTTTGTAACTTTGGGGCATATATCTTCAGCCTACAGGCTTATAGTATCTGGCAGACTTTTCAATGAAGCAGGAAATTTGTCACTCCTATATTGGTTGTTTGTCAGACACTTTGCTCTGTATCTTGCAGAATTTCTGGCAGTTTCTTCTGTGAAGCAGGAGGCCTGAAGAATCATTATGTGTTTTTCAGTACCGCAAAGTTTAGTAGTCCCTTTCCTGTGGGTCCTGCATGTCCAGTTTATACAGTATATTGTCAAGCAGTCAAGGCAAGCAGAGTTTTTTTTTTTTTTTTTTTTTTTTTTTTTTTTTTTTTTTTTTTTTTTGCTTAGCGTCTAACATTGCCACATTGAAAGCAAACTTCATAAGGAGTTTCTTCAATGCCCATCATCTCTGAAATAAAGTGGTGCTGACAGGAGCAGATGTGTCTCATTGTCATGAATAATGAAAATACCTTCATTAGCAAAACATTTTAAATGCCATATTCTGTAGGTTTTTGAATGGCTTGAAGACTTTCAATCTAAAATATAACTTCATATGATCTGGAAAACATATCTAGAATATCTACAAATTTAATTGTTATAGATGAGTACTGACCTGTGTTTCTTCATTGTCCTGTATGGTTCAGAATAATAGCTTTCAAAAACTAGAATTTTACCTTACATTTTAAATTGAACTGCATAGATACAATACCTTAAACAAGAGCAAAAACATATATAAAATATGTTGTAACAAAAATAACCTTAAACTGGTATCAATATCCAAAAATCCTTTAAAACACAGGTAAAAACATATATACAGTATAGCGAAATTGACTTTGAATTTGTATCCATACACTAAGATCCATGCCAATGCAAAGTATCTGAGATTAATAGTTATCTTTTTATCCTATATTCCTATATTCCCTTAAATTTGAAACAATCTGTGACTCACAAAGTAATCAAAGACCACCCACACCCCCTTTTTCCTTAGAATATATATGTTGCATTCTTTAGACTGCTTCCTGTTGAATATGGGCAAAGTATTTTTAGGATCCCAGAGAGAAAATTTGAGATAATAGCCAAGTTGAAAAAATCAGTTATAGCATTTTTTGATAGATATAACCTGTCAAGTTTCAGGAAGTCTGCCCTGATCAAACCAGATCCAAGTCAGCCAGAAACAAATCCACAGCCTTTGTTTTCCTATGGAAACAAAGCAAAGCAATTTCTCTAAAGTGTTTTTGATTTTTATTTGACAAACACATTTTTTGACTTAAAAGTTAGGCATTTTTAAAGTATATAGGCTGCTTTATTTCTACAGTCCTTCTTTCAATTCCAGGTCTCTTAGCAGCTGTCCTTTGCTTTTTAGTAATCAAAAATTTAAAATCAACACAATAACATATAGGATCCAGATTCCCTGTGTGTTTCCCATCTTTATGTGATTTCTTTTACATTACTTTTACTGTCTCTTTAAAGGCTTTCCTTTATGATTTTTATTCTATTTCTTTCTATGACTGTCTATACCCTCTCTCTCTCTCTCTCTCTCTCTCTGTCTCTCTCTCTCTCTTCCTTTCACCCACACACATTGTAAAACATATTGGAACCAGTTTAGAGCTATTTTTCATCTGGACCTCTTTTACTGCATATCTCTAGTCTTTTGAAACAGCACTAACAACTTTACACTGCTAAGCTACCCCTAGTCTCTGCATGCTCCAGCAGCTGGCTCCGCCCACTCTTGGGTCAGGTCATGAAAGCCAAGCCAATGCTTATGGCCAAGTTGGAAGTGTATGACCAGGAACTGCATACAATATTCCTAGAGCTCTAGAATGCTGATGCTTATACTACGATAGGCATTTTTATTTTTTTATTCTAATTAACATATTTTGTGCTCAATGGCTTGCCAGCAGGTATATACTCTTAAAGGAGCTTTATACTTTTTTTCAGCTTTCTCAGACTTTAGATGGATATTCAAGCCCCATGTTGGATGTCAAAAATATTGTCTGATGTTCTATTCTTTTTGCTTTTTTGGGGGGATCGACCACCAAGTTTCCAAGTAAATCACACACAAAAGCTTATTCTTAATAATGAATGCCCTGCCTTAGCTTGGCTTGTTTTTTTTTTTTGCCAGATTTTCTTAAATTATCCTGACTACCTTTTGCCTCTGGGCTTTTATCTTTCTCTATTTTTGTATACCTTTCTTTCCTTCTTACTTTATGACTGGCTGGGTCCTTGATGTCCTCCTCTCCTCTTGCCCCTCTTTCTCCTTCTATTTATACTCTCTGGCTGCTAGTCCTGAATTGGCCAATCAGCTTTATAACTTTAGAGACCTATGTGTGATTTTGTTTGGGGCTAAACAGTTGTGGGAACCGGGCAGAACAGAAACCCAAACAGGCCCCTCATGTTACACTGTCCTTACTCCTGCCTAGCTAGTGGTCATTCATCTCTTATTAGGACCATTAGATGCTTTAGACAGGTACAATAACATGGCTTCACAGAGTTAAACAAATGTAGTGTAAATAAAAGTCACACACCTGAAAATAATATTCCCCAACAAATAATAATTTTGTTAATTAAAACTTTCTATGTTTTATTGTGCTCACTCTCCCTACGCTGTAATAAGTGAGCTCCAAGCTGAGAACTTTAACTTCTTTGTCTATGTGGTAGTTGGATACTTGACTATCAGATTCCCAACACCTCAGGTTCACAAAAAAGTTTTGTATTGTCTAGAGAAAAATAGAATTTATGGAAAAAAAGAGAAAGTTGACTTTAGGTCCCTTTAAGGATGAGCTTGTATACAGGTCAGCTCTAGAACTGCCATGGTTTCCTACAGTTCTCTAGAACATCAACCACACTTCTCTTCCTCCTCATCTTCAGTTATGCTCCCTTGGTTGACTGTTCACTTCAGTTTGGTATTTCTTACTTGGACTGTGTCTATGCCTCTAGTGCTTTCTGAAGGATGCACTTTTGATCCTGTAGAACTGGGTGTGGAGCATATGCCTGTCTTCTAGCTACTTCTAGGCTGAGTAGGGAGGATTGAAAATTCAAGGCCAAAGGTGAAAAAAATTAAAATGCTGTGAAATGTTCTTATGTAGGATTTCTGTAGAGGGTGGATTTTAGGTAGAAATCTACAAATTTAAAAGTGCATTTTTATACAGTTTATATAATGGACTTCTGTAAATTTTTAAAAGACTAATGCCCCCTTGTTTCCATGCTATGCAAAATTATAATTAATATTGTGTGACATGAATTCTGATTGGTCTTAATAATAAAAACCCAGAGTCAGATATTATGGGGGGTCAAAGCTGAAAGAGCAGAGAAGCAGAGCAGTGAGCCACTAGTGTTTTTACCTGTATTAAATTCTTAGCTGAGCAGAGTGAGCTCCTTTCTCCATCCCTCCTTATCACTTCCTCTCTCTGCCCAGTCATATCACTTCCTGTCTGTCTGTAAAAACCTCCAGAGCTCTATGCTTAACTAATGGCTAGCTCCTTTCTCTGATCTTCAGGCAAGCTTTATTTGTTAGAGCACAAACAAAATACCACCACAGTAGTGGAATGTGCTTTTTGCATGATGATGATTTTCTTGTTTTGTTTTTGTTGATTTAAGAGTGTTCAGTTCCCTGGCACCTCATTGCAATAGCTCTTGGAATCTTTTGTTCCATTCTTCTGGTGGCTGTCACAGTGTTGGTGATACACAGTGAGTAACTGATAAACATCTTTGCTTTTCTGCCTAAGTAATAACTTCAAATGCTAATGCCAGTAATATAGTCTGTCCATTGTCCTGGCTGTAGTAAAAGGATTTGACAGGTAGTTCTGGACTTTTTATGTTTTCTTCTTGGCACTACAATTTCCTGTTGAGAACTGCTTTGTTCTGTCTTATTGATGGCCATTTCCTTCTTGGAACTTAATGATAGTCCCCCTTTTGAGCCCAGGCAATTATGAATCTTAGGTAAACATTCTGTTAGAAACAGCTGTACAAAAGATGACTTTTTCAGTTTTTTTCGTTGGTGTATATTGAAGACATGGTAGTATAAAAAGACTGAATGTATACAGAGATGTTAAAGCTACAACCCTATTGGATTCCTTTATATCTTTGTAGGAAATCACTCCCAGGCTATGCTAAAGCATAACTACATATCTGAATATTATGTTTTCCATCTGGTCTTTTGAGAATGGTGCAATTTTTCATGTTTCTTAATTTAGATTTTTCAGGGTATATTTGCTGAATATTTTACTTGGGTATTTATAAGTTTTGGTCTGTGAATAAAGCGAAGTAATTAGAAGATAGGCTACTTCCTTCATAAATTTTTCAGTTGTATCATATGCTTCATATAAGTTGTAGATAGAGAGAAATTTGTGTTTCCACTTCTATAGGGAGTTAATTGAAGTGTTCTTTCTAAATGCAAAAATGGCAATTAAAGTAGTGATATGTGTTGGATGTTTATATGGGCTTTCTCTTTTATTAAGTTTCAATATTTACACATTATGAGCATTTTTGGTGTTATATATCTGCTATAAATTTTAGTTTTTCAGTGCAGACAAGAGAAACAAGAACAGGAGAAAAACCTAAACAACCTCTACCAAGAGTACAGCACACTGAAAAATGACAGATTTTTAAAGGAACAAATGCTGAGAAATAAGTCTGTAGAGAATGATGTTCTCAAAAATCGTCTAGACTTCATCAACAGAGAATGGAACAGATGCTATGGGGAAACTAAGATTGTTTTAGATCGCTCAGAATCCTCAGGTATGGAGGGGATCTTGAATTAAGAATTGCATTATTTTGTATTATTTATTCTTCAGAAACTTTGAAGTTCAATTAACAGGTTAAAATGGGGTTTTCTTACTCCATGTAGGGGCACAGAAACCCAGAAATCCATGTTTAAATTAGGAGAGTCTTATAGTTTCTAGTGTTCAGTAGCCATTTTGGCTTCCAATATCTACAGGGGAAAGGAGATCAATTCAGCCCCATGAGAATTCTTGTTATTCTGGTACATGAGTAAATCCAAGTCTCCAATTTGATGGTGAGAGAAAATGGAACTTTTCAGTAATAGTCTATTTGACAAATACTTAGGCTAAGCACTCCAGATTTACATGCGATCATAAAAGTATGTGTATGTATGTTTTCCTTATGTCTTGGTTTCAAATAGATGGCCTGTTTGTGACCAAGGTATAGTTCCTATATTATACAAGGGACCTTCACCATGATGTCCACATTCCACTCATGAATCCCAATTAATGACACTGTTAATAATGCCAAAAAGTTGAAATATCAAGTGTTACATGGAACCTTTCTTACTTTGCATTTTGACTAATTATCATTAATTGACACTTTGTCAATCATTATTTAGTATTTGTATAAGATTTAGAGTTTTCAAAGAGATTTTACATATGATCTCAGTGTTGTGATAGTAGGAGTTGACAGTCTTCATTAAGCAAGGTCTAATATTATTTTTAAAACTGATAGATTATAAAGTGTGTGAGAGGAAAAGAAAAAGGAAATTATCCAAAAAGAATCTTTGAAGTATCCCAGACTCATTAAATATACTTTGTGTTATTAGTTTAGAATATAATAATTGTCATCATTAAGTGATAGCACAATGCTGTAATGCTTGTGCTTAGGAGGCTGAGGCAAGAGGATTATAAATTTGAGGAGAGTTTAGGCAGCCCAGCAAATTCCATGCCTGCCTGAACTACACAATGATACTTCTTCACAGAAAAACAAAGGTTGGAGACAAACTTCATCGATAGACTATGGCCATCCCCAACACCTCAACATGCAAAAATAATCATACTGAGTTGTTGATGCTTCAAACTGCATGCATTTTATTGTATGTAACCTGACACATCTGGACATGTGGGCATACCCTTGGAGGCATTCTACAATCAAAAGAACTGATTGTCCAGGCAGTGGTGGCGCACGCCTTTAATCCCGGCACTCAGGAGGCAGAGGCAGGCAAACTCTGTGAGTTTGAGGCCAGCCTGGTCTACAAGAGATAGTTCCAGGATAGACTCCAAAGCTACAGAGAAATCCTTTCTTGAAAAACAAGCAAACAAAAAACAAAAAAGAGAGAGAACAGACTGTTACCTTGAAAAAATATCTTCATGTGTCTCAAGGAAAGAGCATTTAAGAGATCATAGTACTGTAGTGTGTGGACACTGTGGGTACCGTGTGTTACTACAGATCTAGAATTCTATCATCTGTGTAACTGCCAATGAACAGCAAGTACTCATTTCCCTGCCTTCCAGCTTCTGTGATTTTACAAAAATTTGCTTCATAGATCTGGGTTTCATTAGAAATCTCTTCTGCGTAGAATTATAAGGTATGGTCCTGCACCTGGTTTGGTTCAGTTTGCATCCTACCTTGAATTCATCCCGGCTTCTCTGAGGGACTTTCTTGCATACTTCTGAGAAAGGGAGTATATTGCAAAGACCCCACTCTCTCTTTAGTAGAGACTCTCATAATAGATGCTGTGTATTGACACTAAGTGAACAGCAGACAGGAATAGTCTGGGAGACTCTTACTGCAAGCTGGTCACATTGGTCAGGCTCTCTCTTTTGGGTGCTTGGATGTAAGACATGGTTTTATTATGTAGCCTATGATGAGTTGGAATTCAGTGTATATCCCAGACTGTTCTGGAATTCACTACTCAGCCTAGGATGGCCTCACACTGGTGGTGTTCCTCCTGACTCTGTGGAGTGCTGGGGTTTTAGCTATAAAACACGTCTGGAACCTTTAAAGGCTAAATAGTATCCATTGAGTGTGTTCTATCTTTTCTCTACTTCATCATCAAGAAAGAACACTAAAGTTTTCTTATCTCTACTGTGATAAACACTGCTGCATAGAACATCAGTGTGCAAGGGTCTCTCAGCATTCTAGAATCTCAATATTTGAGAGCTGTAAGTTATATAGACTTAATAAAACATTGTTTTGATTACAAAGTATAAGAAAATAAGAATTTTAACCATTCACCTTCTCAGTTGTAGGCAAAAATGTTGAAGGAAACTGGTTCTGCTGTGGCATAAAATGTTATTATTTCATCATGACCAGTAAACGCTGGAATGGATGTAAACAGACCTGTGAGAACTGCCATTTATCCCTTTTGAAGATAGATGATGCTGATGAACTGGTACCATAGACTCTTACATGTTTTTTTTATTCTTAGATTCCTCCTCTAACCCTTGAATAGTGAGATATGAGCCAAGGCAGGCATTCTGAAGAATAGAGTCCCTTTAGGGGTTGGTTATATGTAGTTTACCTGTAATGGGAGCTAAATCCATGCAGTAAAAATTTCCCAGTTCATTTCTTTTTGCTTCCCATTTAGTGTCGGTACACAGGGTCTATTATGAGGATACTCATTACTAAACAGACAGTTGTCTTTGCAATCTCCCTTTCTTAGAAGTTTGCAAGAGTGTCATTCACAGAAGCACATTTCCCCTGGTGAAGTTTAACCATTTGGTATAGTATATCCTGTGATACCATTGAAGGCATTCCACAATTAAGAGAACTGATTGGCCAGGTGGTGGTGGCACACACCTTTAATCCTGGCACTCAGGAGGCAGAAGCAGACAGATCTCTAGGAGTCTGAGTTTTTTATTGCCATAGAGTGCAAACTAAATCCTCAGAGGCAGTTGCCAGGACTTGCTCTTTGGAATCCAAAAAGGAGGCTGAGTTGAGTGACTGGGTAATAATGGAAAATAATTGATCTCTGGACCATTCTTCAAAATGGTAATGGCAAGAGAACTGTGCAACTAAGCAGTTATACCAGATAATCTATGTGATTTTCACTGAATCTCTCCACAATATTTACTTCATAGTATTCTTTATATAAAGATGTCTATCTTTAGAAACAAGTATTTAAAAGAAATAAAGTGGTCAAGATACTGCCATTGTTTGATTACATTTATTGCTGAAGAAATGTCTCCAAATATGTAGATTATATTTTTCTAGGGGAATGCTTGCAGGATCAGTTTGAAATCTTATGTCACTTAGAACATAGTACAAAATTTATATATGAATTTAATACATATTTTAAAAATTACAGCATAAAATAATAATGTTAACTAATGATACAATTTTTTATTAGATACAGCAAATATAGTTAAATTTAAGCATGTATTCTAAAATATATTCTGAAATTTAATGAGCTATCATGCTACTTGGATGTGGCATACTGGACACATAAAATACTTCCTAATATCTCTCCCTTTATTCTTCAAGTTTTATCATTTTTAGATCTGAACTACAGAATGACTTTTTCTCTGGAGCATGGAACTTAGAAGCACAGATTTTTCACACAGGATGTTTTTATCTTAATGAATCGGCTTTGAAGACAGGAGGCCACTTGTGATGAACACTTCCCACATGAGTCTGTAGTCTTTTGGAAAAATTATTTGAATAATTTTATCAAATGCCAGAAGCTGTTTAATGAGCCAATGTGCAGTTATACTTGGGGTCTTGATGCAGGAAGATTGAGAGTTGAAGGACAGCCTTGGTTATACCTGTGATTTGTCTAAGAAACACAGTCACAAATCATTTAATAAATTGAGTATCACTTGATTCCTGAGGTTTTTATATTAAATAATTTATGAAAGTGACATCTGTTTTTGACATA
The DNA here is from genome assembly GCF_903992535.2 of Arvicola amphibius. Lineage (NCBI taxonomy): Eukaryota > Metazoa > Chordata > Mammalia > Rodentia > Cricetidae > Arvicola > Arvicola amphibius. The sequence continues at coordinate 18,735,722 of NC_052048.2, forward strand.
AATGAGCTGCTAGTGGAAAATCACTTTAGAATATGAACATGGAGAAACTGAGGTGCAGAAGAACAGGATAGCAGAAAACCAATGTAGGAATAACTGGGAATTATTCTGGTACTTTTTTCTCACCAAAGAGACAGAAATTTTATAGTAAGATGTGCTGTTTTCTTTACAGACATTCCTAAAGTCCCAACTAAATCAGAACAGATACTGGATTGGATTAAAATATGATGTAAAGAAATGGAAATGGCAATGGATTGATGGAGGCCAATCTAAACTGTAAGTTTCTTGAGCCCTCATGATCTAACACTGGTACACAGTTGGGAGGATTGTGTGCAAAGGCTTTTCTTTAATTTCACATCACTTTTCTCATTTTCAATGGATTTCACGGGTAAGAACAAGATGCATAAGGCTGTGTCTGAGCAAGTGTTAGATAAGAAAGACAAATGGTCTAGAATTTGACTGCTACTGAACACAGCTCAGGATTGTGTTCTAGATGCACAGGGCACAAGCAAATCAACAGCTTAAGAAGATGTGAATTGACTGGATCATCCTGACAGATACAATAAGTATGACTATCTCAGACATTAACTTGACATTTTTGGAGGTACTTATATAAATATTTGAATTTATAAATATAAAAACATGAATATATATATATATATATGTTCATGTATATATCTCCTTTCCATTTCAAAGTGTTGTAGTATATAAAAACTAAGGTTCTTGCACATATCTGAAGTGGTATAAAATTGTTTATTGATTTTCTTTATTAATTATATTTTTCCTAGAAAACCCTTGGAAAGGTGTGTGCGTTGTAGTGGCACATGCTTTTAATCCCAGCACATGTGAGACAGAGGCAGGCCAATCTCTGAGTTCAAAGAGAGTCTGGTATGCTGAGTGAGTTCCAGGACAAGCAAGGCTGCACATAGGAACACTGTCTTAAAAATACCACCACCTCCTCCACTAATAAATAAATAAATAAATAAAGGAAGAAAGAAAAAAATAAGACAAAGAAAATCTCATACATAAATATATGGAAATATGATCATATTCACTGCCTACATGCCCTCTCAAATTTCCCTTCTATATGCTCTAACATGTTTTCCTCTAACCCATGATTTCTTAATTGATGCTGTCAATAGGTGCATGTTTGTAGGTCATCTACTCCTGCAAGGATACCTAGCAGTGACCACAATCTCAAGGAAGAATGAATTTCCCATTTCTAACAGTGTCACCTAACAAATATTAATTCACTAAAGGGTAGAGGGCCCCCTCCCTATTTACGCTGGGATTTTGGCTGGCTTGATCTTGTGTAGGTCTCATCTAGGTAACCAGAGCTGCTGCAAATTTGTTAGAGAGATAGCCTTGTCATGTTCAGAAGGCAGCATTTCACAGAAATTTCCCCATCTGCTGCCTCTTACATTCTTTCTACTTCCTTCTCCTTTTTGTTCCCTGAGTCTTGGTGGTGGGTTTTGGGGAAATGGGTTTGTGAAGATGTTCCCTTTAGGTCTGAACATATATTTTCTTCTCATGGGCACGTTGACCACTTCTACTTCTCTGTACTTCCCACTGCAAAAAGAAGCTTCTCTGACTAAAGCTGAGAGCAGTCCAAGTCTAGGCCATGGACATAAATATTAAAAGTGCAATTTGACTACATGCCTACTTAGCAAAATAATTCTAGCAAGTTCCACCCCAAAGACCATGACATCTACAATCATGGGCTTTTATTTAGATTACAATACCAAATATGGCACAGAGACAGACTTTTCTTGTCCCTATTGCCTGCTGCCCAATAATCAACATGGAGACTCAAGATTACTTAGAAATTCTTGCTATAGCTCAAGTTTATTACTAACTAGCTCATACATTCTAAGTTAACACATATTCCTTATTTACTCTCTGCCACATGGCAGTACCTTTAGTAACATGGACAGTCATCCTGCTCCCTCGGCATCTGTTGGCATCACTTCTGACTCCAGCTTTCCTCATCCATTATTCTCAGTTTGGTGTTCCCTCCTAAATTTTTCCTGTTTGGCTGTTGGTCAGTCAGCTTGTTTATTAAATCAGTTATAGTGACATATATTTACACAGCATACGGAAGGACTAGTCACAGCATGTTCCCTTTTCTGTCTAATTAAAATGAAGGTTTTAACTTGAACATAGTAAAATTATATACAACAAAAGCAGTTATCAAGTAAGAATTACAGTTATAATATCCAGTCTATTTTCTTTTGGCAAAAGTAGAAAAAATACTCTAATATCTATCTTGGTGAAGGTACCAGCAAGAGCCACATTTACTGCCCCAGGTCTGGGGAGCTTCTGGGTCCATGCTGTCACCAAGTAGAGCACTGCACACTGCTCATGAACCCTTTTAAATGTTTATTACCAGAAATTTTAAAAAGAGTCATGCCCATTTTTGCCATTACTGCTGAGTCAGGAAACAGCCTCTTAGAGGAGCCTTGCCTCTGATTAACAGTAGCAAACAGAACCTATAAGAATGGGCAGTTACCAAGATGCCACACATGGCTTCATTTTTATGTGTTTAGAATCCTTTTTAAAGCTTTTCCAGGGTTTATGTGGATGTATGTGGTGCCACGTTTGGCATCATTTTTTTAGGGGGAGTTTTCCAGTTCCTGCTGCCTGCTTCCAAATAACTAATAAATAGACTTAATATTGCTCATAAATGCTTGGCCAATGACTCAGGCTTATTAATAACTAGCTCTTATATCATAAGTTAACCCATATTCCCTTATTTAGTCTCTGCCACATGGCAGTACTTCTATTACTATGGCACATTAATCCTGTGCCCTCTGTATCTTCTAGTGCCCATTCTGACTCTGTCCTTCCTCTTTCCATTATTCTTACTTTAGCTTTACTGCATAACTTTATCCTGTCTGCCAATTGGCCAGTCAGCTTGTTTATTAGACCAATCATAGAGACATATATTCACACAATATAGAGAAGACATTATTCCACAGCAATGGCATTCCTTATGTGGTAAAGAGCTCAATTCCAATGAAAAAACAGTCATTCTATAACTGTTGTGGGATATTTTCATTGCACTCTGATAATTCTGAGACTGACAATAAAGTTTACTTTGAATCAGAGGGTGGAGCTAGCTATTAGCTGACCAAAATTAGCCATAGATGTTTTGGAGAACTGAGAATATATAGGGATATACATGAAGTGGTAGAAAGGGGTTTAGAAAGATTTTTTTTTTTGGGAAGGAGATAGAGAAATGAAGTCACTTGTCACTTTTCTTCTGCTTCTCGGATCATCCATGTCCTTACACTTGTATCTGACTTGAGTTTTTATTGATAAAGAGTAATCAGATAAATACTTCATATAACAATGGTACCACTGGGCACATCTTGCCAAGCAGGTCAGTATTGTGGCATGCAGAGTCTAATGCTAGGTAAGACTCTTCTAATCTTTTATCCCCCAGCAGCCTGTAAAGCCTCTTCTGACCCTTTGAAAGCTAACCAAAGCAAAGATATTTCCTGATTGGCTTGACATTGATTTCTCTATATCCTAACATCAAGTGTATGGTGTCTTCAGCAATAGGGTCTTACCATGTAGTTATGGGAGGTAACAACGTGGTAAGGGCAGTGACAGTAGCCTGTGCTGATTTGGACCCCTATGGTCTCTCTGACCAGTAATTCCTTTGGGGATATCCCCTGTCTTGCACTTTGATTTTCATTTAATAACTCATTCTTTATGTGGTTCTAACTCTTTTTTTAATTGATGATTTGAATTTTTAGTTATATTTTTCCATAGAATATATTTTGATCAGGTTTCCTACTGTTAAATCCTCCCATGTCTTCCCCACCTTTCTACCCATGTTAACTTCATGTTCCTTGAACATTCACTGTCCACAAATCAAAAAAAGTGAAAAATCAAACAAAATACCTAATAAGAGAAAAATACTAAAAAAAAAAAAAAAAAAAAAAACAAGTAAGAAACTAACTCCAAACCACGAAGAAAACACAAAGTCTATTTTGTGTTGGTCAACTGTGTGCTTGCTATCTAGTGGGTTTTCCTAAGGTCTTTTCATGAGTCTTTTGGAGAATCAACTCTTTATCCTTTCTGGTTTCTTACCCTGCAGTACTCATCTTTCAATCCTCAAAATACCCTTCCACTTTCATATTATATATTTATCACTCCTCCTGCTTATTGATGAGTTTAGAAATACTAGATACTGAAATTTCTCCCTACAAATTCTGTTTGTCTTTAAAACTCACTTTAATTTTTTTATTGGTTTTTGTTGTTGTTGTTGTTGTTGTTGTTTTGGAATAGGAATTTATCTCAGCCAGGCTAGGTTTGAACTCCTGATTCTCATGTCTCTATCGTGAAAGTGCTCAGATTAAAGGTAGATATAACTGTTCCTGTATTTTTCTCTTGAAAGATAATCATTCTTATTTTAAATGTGTTAGATGGCAAACCTAGCATCTGAAGTTCTGTGGGTTTAATGTAGCGTTTCTACTGCTTTTGCTCATTATATCATTTTCTTTGTAGTATTTACTGGATTTCTTCTTCTCCAGCAGCAGAAACTCTATGAAGCACCAACAGTGGAAACTTTCTCAGGAACCTTTCATTCAGTGGCTGAGAACATGGCAGATCTGGCTCACTTCTACTCTAAATGTGGCTCCACCAATGTGGACAGCTACATTCCAAATCTGCAGGAAAATAACTTCCTCTCTCTCCTCTGAGGACATTCTCAAGCAGGTTGTCACAGAGGTGGCCAGAGAGCAGAAGGCATTATAATATGTATTAATATGTTGAAATGATACAGATTAACATTATTGTTACTAATTTTAGTTTTCTAAAAGAAGGATTATTTCAATAAGCTAGCTCTGCTCTTTATGCATCTACCTCCCAAGCACTAGGAATGATGCTGTTTTCCACCATGAATGGTCACAGCATTAATGAATTTGTTTGTAGCCTACAGCATGGTATAGTTAGTGATGGGCAGGTGGTTACATTTGGAGTGAGGTTCCAGATGTGGCAAGGATGTCTACATCCAGGTTAAGAGATCTTTGTTGACAATGACTTTGCTGCAGAAGTGCTCCTTGATGATGGTGTGATTACAAGGGTCAGATATGAGGTTTGAGCCTGGTGGTCAGATAGCTAGAATTTCCACAAGCACTATCTCTAGTGTGAAATGATTGTACAACTGCTTACAATGACAGCTTCTAATGAACTTAGTAAACAACTATGAGCTTAACTTGTATTTCTTGTTTAAAAGTCTAGGTAGGCATCACCATGGAGCTTATAATGCAGAATATGAGCTGCTTGTATATCTTGTGAATAGTTACTCTCTACTGGGTCTTTTGCTCTTTGCTCATGTTCAACACACATGCTTTATCTATTGTACCTGTAATTATATCTCAATCCTGGGTAATGTAGTTTCATTTATATCCCTTTTCTGCTCCTATGATAAATCTAAATACTTTTTCTACCTGACTGAAATCCAGGCCTCAAGAAAGGCGATCTTTTTTTATTATTTATTAAAAATTTCCACCTCCTCCCATCCCCCAGCCCCCTCCCACTCACCCTTCCCCCTCCCTCTCAAGTCCTAAAAGAAGTCAGGGTGCCCTGCCCTGTGGGAAGTCCAAGGCCCTCCCCACCTCCATCCAGGTCTAGGAAGGTGTGCATCCAAACAGACTAGGGTCCCAAAAAGCCAGTACATGCAGTAGAATCAAAACCCGGTGTTATTATCATTGGCTTCTCAGTCTGCCCTCATTGTCAGCCACATTCAGAGAGTCCGGTTTGATTACATGCTCGTTCAGTCCTAGTCTAGCTGGCCTTGGTGAGCTCCCATTAGATCAGTCCCCCATCTCCGTGGGTGGACGCACCTCTCGCGGTCCTGACTTCCTTGCTCATGTTCTCCCTCCTTCTGCTCTTCATCTGGGCCTTGGGAGTTCAGTCCAGTGCTCCAATGTGGATCTATCTCTGTCTCCTTCCATCACCAGATGAAGGTTCTGTGGTGATATGCAAGATATTCATCAGTGTGGTTATGGGAGAAGGCCAGTTCAGGCACCCTCTCCTCTGCTGCTCAAGGACCTAGCTGGGGAAATCCCCTTGGACACCTGGGGACCCCTCTTGAGCCACGTCTCTTGCCAACCCTAAAATGGCTCTTTAGTTAAGATATCTTCTTCCCTGCTCCCATATCGACCCTTCCTCCATTTCAACCATCTTATTCCCCCAAGCACTCCCCAATCCTCCCCTTCTCCCTTCTCTCTCCCCATCTCCCCTTCTCCGCAACCCCTCCCCACCCCCGTGTTCCCAACTTTTGCCCAGCGATCTTGTCTACTTCCAATATCCTGGAGGATAAATATATGTTTTTCTTTGGGTTCGGAAAGGTGATCTTTTATTGAAGATTCATTACTTTGGTATCCCCGACCCATGGAGTTCTATAGATTTCATTTTCTTTCTCATCTTCTTTGACAGATTTTCATTAGTCTAGTCTGGTTCAAACTCACTGTGTTGCCCAAGCCAGCCTTGAATTCCTGATCTTCCTGATGTTAGTATTCAAGTATCTGTACTGGCCTGACCTTGGGGTATAAGTCCCCAGCTGTAGCCAATAAACACATTCGCTATGTTCCTATTTAAAAAGGCCCTGCCCAACTCCTATTTCTTTCTCTTTCTCTCTCTGCCTCTGTCTATCCTTCTGCCTCTCTCCCTCTTCTCTCTTCTCTTTTGCTATTGCTGTTACCAGACACTGGCCTCATCTCTTTTTTCATTCACTTTCTCCCAATTAAAACTCTCTCCACCCGAGCTCTGTTGCATGGCATAGTTCTCTCTTGCATGACTTTATTTTTAAAATTACAACACCTGTCTCTGCCTCCCAAATGCTGACAGTACAGCTGTGTACCACTGCATCTGTCTGCATTCATTATTTATTATTTGAATGATCACTTTCCATAGATTCACTATTCACTTTGTCCCGACTATTAGGATTAAACTGGATGCCATGCTCTGCTGATTCCTTGGGAGTGTCAGCTCTGTTGATGCCTCAGTCACCATAGGAATCTGCTTCATTCCTGTTCATAAATATACTGAATACTGTTTTAATTATTAGTTTATATTTGTTCAGGGGCTTGCTCCACAGCACATTCTTCTCTGATTTGTAATCCTCCTAATTCAGCCCTCAAAATGGTGGCTCTAGACAGGCATCACCTTTCTTAATGATTTATTTTTATTCAAAAATTTAAATTACTTTTTACAGTAAGATAGTTATGGTATTAATGTACCATTCCACAGAGACTGCAATTGTGTTGAATACAGAGAAGTCAGACAGTCACTGTTTCAGTTCAAGACTTATTAGCTCTGAGGAAGGGGAGGAAAGAGGAAAACAACCAAAACATCACTCACAAACCTTCATCTGTAATTGTATTCCCAACCTCACCTTTTTTCTTAAAACACAGGTATAGGAGATCTTGCTGTTGCTACCTGTGGGACCAGCTTCCAGACAACCCAGGTCTCAAAAGGAATTCACAGCATCAGTGCATAATAAATGTCTTATCTGAAGGAGTCAGGGGAAAAGATACTCACACACTCTCTTGATGGTTTCCTTTACACCTTTCCTTTATTCTTCTTTTGCATTCTCAATGCTTTATTTTCCTGGTTATTTCCTTCTCTTATTCTTGATATTTTTCTTCTAAATCTATCTTATTTTTTGATGTTTCCCTTCTAGTTCCTTCTAACTCTCCCATTCTTGACATTTTTCTTCTAACTCTCTCATTCCTGATGTTATCCTTCTAACTCATTTTAACTCTTATTCTTGATGTTTCCCGTCGAGCCCATATTAATTCTCACCTGGTGTTTTCATTCTAGCTCATTTTAAGTCTCTTTAACTCTATCTCTATTCTTTCCCTTACAGTTTATATGGCCCAGAAAAATCTTTCAGGCAATATAAAAATTGCTGTGTGGTTACATTCTGCTTCTTAAGTGAATGATTACAGCAAATACAAAATGAACAATAAGAAACAACATGTTTTCCACCTCCCTTACATGATTAAACATTTTACGTATTATAAGTGAAAAACAAAGTATCCCAAGAACATGTTGTAGAGAGATGTATTCCACTCAGACCTGAAATAGCCACACAGAAACTGTGTTAATTAAATCACTGCTTGGCCTATTAGCTCTAACTTATCGGCTAGCTCTTACATATTAATTTAACCCATTTCTATTAATCTGTGTATCACTACATGACTGTGGCTTACCTGGTAAAGTTCTTTCTGGCATCTGTCTCTGGCAGGGATACATGGATTCTTTATGACTCTGTCTCCTTTCTCCCAGCATTCAGTTTAGCTTTCCCCACCTACCTCTATTTTGCTTTGTGCAGGCCCAAGGCAGTTTCTTTATTCATTAACCAATAAAACCAACACATATACAGAAGGACTTCCAACAACTCACATACATTCATACCCAAGAAACTTGTTATAGGTTAACCATGTGGGCAAGCAAGGTATTTTTCTGTCAGGTCTTTCATTGGCAGGCTACAGTTTTGCAGCTACAAAGAAAGAGCCAATAATTTTATTACTTATCTTGAAAGGTAATCTCATAAAGAATCTTAAAGGAATTACAAACATAAACTTTCATATATGAAAAATTGTCAGTAAGCTCTACTTCTAATCATTAGGGTATATATCCACTCATTAATAGTTTCTTATCCAGATATTGAGTGCAGAAATTGGTATAAGGAATTAATAATTATCTTTGGTCCTCAACCTATCCTAGCAAGAAAAGTGCATCAACTAGTAATAATTGGCTTGCTTTGTTCTTGTTCCCTGATATTTATGTGTTCCACATTCAAATATGTTTCTTTCTAAAACTTTAGATTGTCTTGGGTTTTTCACCTTAGAGCTATTTGATGAAAACATCTTAGTCTAACTTTATTTTCAAAGCCTTATTTCAGCTGTGATCCACTGCGTAGTCGTTGAACACTTCTCCCAACATTAAGGTTAATAGAATTTAAGCTAGCTGGGCTAACTAGGACTCATATGTTTTTCTTTTTTATGGTTTATTTTTTTTTATAGTGCTCATTTAAAATGAGTTATTTTTGCATTTATTGGAGATGCATGACAAAAATTACAGAAAGTCTCTGATGAATTACGGACCATGAAATATAAAGAATATGCTTATCTTCTAAGAGGAGGAGCAAGTATCAAGTAAAATCTTCCACAAATGTATGTAAAATATGAACAACATTTGGTGTTTTGATATCACATGGAAAATGCAATTATTACCAATAACTATAATAGTAATAATAAAAACAAGCTAGTATATATCAAATGGCTATTCTAAACTTGGAGTGGTCCTAAGCACCGTACATGGACAGTTTCATTTAAATTAATACTTCTGATACTTATTAATGCATATAAAATGTCTACACAGAGAGATGGAAATATAAATATTCCTTCTTTCATCAGACACCATAATAAAATCTTTTTTTTTGTATTTTTTTTCTCATGGTTTATTTTTTTTATATTTAAAAATTTCCATCTCCTTCCCTCCTCCTCCCCCCTCCCTCCCCTTCTCCTCCCCCTTCCCTCCCCTCCTTCTCCCCCTTCCGTCCCCTCCCCTCCACCCATACCTCCCCTCCCTCCCTCTCAAGGCCAAGGAGCCATCAGGGTTCCCCACTCTATGCTAAGACCAAGGTCCTCCCAACTCCCCCCAGGTCCAGAAAGGTGATCTACCAAGCTGAGAAGGCTCCCACAGAGCACGTCCATGCATGAAGAATCAGAGCCCAGCTCCATTGTCCTTTGCTTCTCAGTCAGCCCCCGCTGTTGGCCACATTCAGAGAGACGGGTTTGGTCGCATGATCCATCAGTCCCATTCCAACTGGAGTTGGTGATCTCCCATTAGTTCTGTCCCACCGTCTCCATGAGTGAACGCACCCCTCTCGTTCCTGACTTTCTCCCTCATGTTCTCGCTCCTTCTGCTCCTCATCAGGACCTTGGGAGCTCAGTCCAGTGCTCCAATGTGGGGCTCAGTCATCTTCCCCATCTGTCGCCAGCTGGAGGTTCCCTCACGGTCCTGACTTTCTTTCTCATGTTCTCTCTCCTTCTGCTCCTCATCAGGACCTTGGGAGTTCAGTCCGGTGCTCCAATGTGGGGCTCTGTCATTTTCTTCATCTATCGTCAGGTGGAGGTTCTATGGTGATATGCAAGAAATTCATCAGTATGGCTATAGGAACTGGCCTTTTCAGGCTCCCTCTCCTCAGCTGCCCAAGGAACTAACTGGGGGCGTCTCCCTGGAAACCCCTCTAGGGCCAAGTCTCTTGACAACCCTCAGGTAGCTCCTTAAATTAAGATATATGCTTCCCTGCTCCCATATCCACCCTTCCTATATCCCAAGCACCCCATTCCTCCGAGCTCCCCCCGTTCTCCCCTTCACACTTTTCTCTTCCCATCTTCCCTTGGCCCAGTCTTGCCCAACCCTCAAGTTCCCAATTTTGCCTGGCGATCGTGTCTACTTCCAATATCCAGGAGGATTACTATATCTTTTTTTGGGAGTTCACCTTCTTATTATCTTCTCAAGGACCCCAAATTTATAGGCTCGATGTTCTTTAATTATGGCTAGTAACCGATTATGAGTGAGTACATCCCATGTTCATCTTTTTGGGTCTGGGTTACCTCACTCAGAATAGTGTTTTCTATTTCCATCCATTTGCCTGCAAAATTCAAGATGTCATTGTTTTTTACCACTGAGTAGTATTCTAGCATGTATATATTCCACAGTTTCTTCATCCATTCTTCCACTGAAGGGCATCTAGGTTGTTTCCAGGATCTGGCTATTACAAATAATGCTGCTATGAACATAGATGAGCATATGCTTTTGTTGTATGATTGGGCATCTCTTGGGTAGATTCCCAATAGTGGAATTGCTGGGTCCTGGGGTAGGTTGATCCGCTTGATAGAGGAGAAAGTGGGAAGTACTCTACAATAAATGGGCACAGGGAACCGTTTCCTACGCATAACCCCAGCTGCACAGACCTTAAGGGCAACATTGAATAAATGGGACCTCCTGAAGTTGAGCAGCTTCTGTAAAGCAAAGGACATTGTCACTAAGACACAAAGGCAGCCTACTGACTGGGAAAAGATCTTCACCAACCCTGCAACTGACAAAGGTCTGATCTCTAAAATATATAAGGAACTCAAGAGACTAGACGGTAAAATGCCAATTAACCCAATTAAAAAATGGGGCGCTGAACTGAACAGAGAATTCTCAACAGAAGAAGTTCGAATGGCCAAAAGACACTTAAGGTCATGCTCAACCTCCCTAGCTATCAGGGAAATGCAAATCAAAACAACTTTGAGATATCATCTTACACCTGTCAGATTGGCTAAAATCCAAAACACCAATAATAACCTTTGCTGGAGAGGTTGTGGGGTAAGGGGTACACTCATCCATTGCTGGTGGGAATGCAAACTTGTGCAACCACTTTGGAAAGCAGTGTGCCGGTTTCTCTGGTTTATTTTTTTATATTTAAAAATTTCCATCTCCTCCCCTTCTCTTCCCCCTTCCCTCCCCTCTCCTCCACCCATACCCTCCTCCCTCCTTCTCCAGGCGAAGGAGCCATCAAGGTTCCCTACTCTATGTTAAGACCAAGGTCCTCCCAACTCCCCCCAGGTCCAGGAAAGTGATCAACCAAGCTGTCAAGGCTCCCACAGAGCCCATCCATGCAGAAGAATCAAAGCCCAGCGCCTTTGTTCTTGGCTTCTAAGTCAGCCTCCACCGTCGGCCACATTCAGAGAGTCCGGTTTGGTCCCATGTTCCATCAGTCCCATTCCAACTGGAGTTGGTGATCTCCTGTTAGTTCTGTCCCACCGTCTCCATGGGTGAACGCACCCCTCACGGTCCTGACTTTCTTTCTCAGGTTCTCTCTCCTTCTGCTCCTCATCAGGGCCTTGGGAGCTCAGTGCGGTGCTCCAATGTGGGGCTCAGTCATTTTCTTCATCCATCGCCAGGTGGCGGTTCTATGGTGATATGCAAGAAATTCATCATTATGGCTATAGGATCTGGCCTTTTCCGGCTCCCTCTCCTCAGCTGCCCAAGGACCTAGCTGGGGACATCTCCCTGGAAACCCGGGAACCCTTCTAGAGTCAAGTCTCTTGACAACCCTCAGATGGCTCCCTTAATTAAGATATATGCTTCCCTGCTCCCATATCCACCCCTCCTGTATCCCAAGCATCCCATTCCTCCGAGCTCCCCCCATTCTCCCCTTCACGCTTTTCTCTCCCCGTCTTCCCTTGGCCCCGTCTCGCCCCACCCTCAAGTTCCCAATTTTTGCCCGGCGTTCGTGTCTACTTCCAATATCCAGGAGGATTACTATTTTTTTTCTTGGGTTCACCTTCTTATTATCTTCTCAAGGATCCCGAATTATAGGCTCGATGTCTTTTAATTATGGTTAGAAACCGAATATGAGTGAGTACATCCCATGTTCATCTTTTTGGGTCTGGGTTACCTCACTCAGAATAGTGTTTTCTATTTCCATCCATTTGCATGCAAAATTCAAAATGTCATTGTTTTTTTTACCGCTGAGTAGTATTCTAACATGTATATATTCCACAGTTTCTTCATCCATTCTTCCACTGAAGGGCATCTAGGTTGTTTCCAGGATCTAGCTATTACAAATAATGCTGCTATGAACATAGTTGAGCAAATGCTTTTGTAGTATGATTGGGCATCTCTTGGGTAGATTCCCAAGAGTGGAATTGCTGGGTCCTGGGGTAGGTTGATCCCGAATTTCCTGAGAAACCACCACACTGCTTTCCAAAGTGGTTGCACAAGTGTGCATTCCCACCAGCAATGGATAAGCGTACCCCTTACCCCACAACCTCTCCAGCAATGGTTATCATTGGTGTTTTGGATTTTAGCCAATCTGACATGTGTAAGATGGTATCTCAAAGTTGTTTTGATTTGTATTTCCCTGATAGCTAAGTAGGTTGAGCATGACCTTAAGTGTCTTTTGGCCATTTGAACTTCTTCTGTTCAAATGAGAATTCTCTGAGGATTCTCTGTTCAGTTCAGCACCCCATTTTTTAATTGGGTTAATTAGCTTTTTAAAAGTCTAGTCTCTTGAGTTCCTTATATATTTTAGAGATCAGACCTTTGTCAGTTGCAGGGTTGGTGAAGGTCTTTTCCCAGTCAGTAGGCTGCCTTGTGTCTTAGTGACAGTGTCCTTTGCTTTACAGAAGCTGCTCAGCTTCAGGAGGTCCCATTTATTCAATGTTGCCCTTAATGTCTGTGCAGCTGGGGTTACGCATAGGAAACAGTCTCCTGTGCCCATTTGTTGTAGAGTACTTTCCACTTTCTCCTCTATCAAGCTCAGTGTGGTCGGATTAATATTGCGGTCTTTAATCCATTTATTTATTTATTTATTTTTTTTTTATATTTTACATCTTTTTTATTTTATTTTATTTATTTTTATTTTTTTTATATTTAAAAATTTCCATCTCCTTCCCTCCTCCTCCCCCCTCCCTCCCCTCCTTCTCCCCCTTCTCTCCCCTCCTTCTCCCCCTTCCCTCCCCTCCCCTCCACCCATACCTCCCCTCCCTCCCTCTCAAGGCCAAGGAGCCATCAGGGTTCCCCACTCTATGCTAAGACCAAGGTCCTCCCACCTCCCCCCACGTCCAGGAAGGTGATCGACCAAGCTGAGAAGGCTCCCACAGAGCCCGTCCATGAAGAACAATCAGAGCCCAGAGCCATTGTCCTTTGCTTCTCAGTCAGCCCCCGCTGTTGGCCACACTCAGAGAGACGGGTTTGGTCGCATGATCCATCAGTCCCATTCCAACTGGAGTTGGTGATCTCCCGTTAGTTCTGTCCCACCGTTTCCATGAGTGAACGCACCCCTCTCGTTCCTGACTTTCTCCCTCATGTTCTCGCTCCTTCTGCTCCTCATCGGGACCTTGGGAGCTCAGTCCAGTGCTCCAATGTGGGGCTCAGTCATCTTCCCCATCTGTCGCCAGCTGGAGGTTCCCTCACGGTCCTGACTTTCTTTCTCATGTTCTCTCTCCTTCTGCTCCTCATCAGGACCTTGGGAGCTCAGTCCGGTGCTCCAAGGTGGGGCTCTGTCATTTTCTTCATCTATCGTCAGGTGGAGATTCTTCTTATTATCTTCTCAAGGATCCCAAACTTATAGGCTCAATGTCCTTTAATCATGGCTAGAAACCGAATATGAGTGAGTACATCCCATGTTCATCTTTATGGGTCTGGGTTACCTCACTCAGAATAGTGTTTTCTATTTCCATCCATTTGCCTGCAAAATTCAAGATGTCATTGTTTTTTACCGCTGAGTAGTATTCTAGCATGTATATATTCCACAGTTTCTTCATCCATTCTTCCACTGAAGGGCATCTAGGTTGTTTCCAGGATCTGGCTATTACAAATAATGCTGCTATGAACATAGATGAGCATATGCTTTTGTTGTATGATTGGGCATCTCTTGGGTAGATTCCCAATAGTGGAATTGCTGGGTCCTGGGGTAGGTTGATCCCGAATTTCCTGAGAAACCGCCACACTGCTTTCCAAAGTGGTTGCACAAGTTTGCATTCCCACCAGCAATGGATGAGTGTGCCCCTTACCCCACAACCTCTCCAGCAAAGGTTATTATTGGTGTTTTGGATTTTAGCCAATCTGACAGGTGTAAGATGATATCTCAAAGTTGTTTTGATTTGCATTTCCCTGATAGCTAGGGAGGTTGAGCATGACCTTAAGTGTCTTTTGGCCATTCGAACTTCTTCTGTTGAGAATTCTCTGTTCAGTTCAGCGCCCCATTTTTTAATTGGGTTAATTGGCATTTTACCGTCTAGTCTCTTGAGTTCCTTATATATTTTAGAGATCAGACCTTTGTCAGTTGCAGGGTTGGTGAAGATCTTTTCCCAGTCAGTAGGCTGCCTTTGTGTCTTAGTGACAATGTCCTTTGCTTTACAGAAGCTGCTCAACTTCAGGAGGTCCCATTTATTCAATGTTGCCCTTAAAGTCTGTGCAGCTGGGGTTATGCATAGGAAACGGTTCCCTGTGCCCATTTGTTGTAGAGTACTTCCCACTTTCTCCTCTATCAAGCTCAATGTGTTCAAATTAATATTGAGGTCTTTAATCCATTTGGACTTGAGTTTTGTGCATGGTGATAGATATGGATCTACTTTCATTCTTCTACAGGTTGACATCCAGTTATGCCAGCACCATTTGTTGAAGATGCCCTCTTTCTTCCATTGTGTACTTTTGGCTCCTTTATCAAAAATCAGGTGTTCATAGGTTTGTGGTTTAAGATCCGGGTCTTCTATACGATTCCATTGGTCAACTTCTCTGTTATTATGCCAATACCAAGCCGTTTTCAATACTGTAGCTTTGTAATAGAGTTTGAAGTCAGGGATGGTAATGCCTCCAGAAGTACCTTTATTGTATAAGATTTTTTTGGCTATCCTGGGTTTCTTGTTTTTCCATATAAAGTTGATTATTGTCCTCTCAATCTCTGTGAAGAATTTTAATGGGACCTTGATTGGGATTGCATTGAATCTATAGATTGCTTTTGGTAGAATTGCCATTTTTACTATGTTGATCCTCCCAATCCACGAGCAGGGGAGATCCTTCCATTTTCTGGTATCCTCTTCAATTTCTTTCTTCAAAGACTTAAAGTTCTTGTCAAATAAATCCTTCACTTCCTTGGTTAGCGATACTCCCAGATATCTTATGCTATTTGTGGCTATTGTGAAAGGTGATACTTCTCTGATTTCCCTCTCTGCTTCCTTATCCTTTGTGTATAGGAGGGCGACTGATTTTTTGGAGTTGATCTTGTATCCTGCCACGTTACTGAAGGAGTTTATCAGCTGTAGGAGTTCTTTGGTGGAGTTTTTGGGGTCGCTTATGTATACTATCATATCATCTGCAAATAATGAAAGTTTAACTTCTTCCTTTCCAAATTGAATCCCCTTGATTCCCTTATGTTGTCTTATTGCTATTGCTAGAACTTCAAGCACTATATTGAAGAGATAAGGAGAGAGTGGACAGCCTTGTCGTGTTCCTGAATTTAGTGGGATAGCCTTGAGTTTCTCTCCGTTTAATTTGATGTTAGCTGTCGGCTTGCTGTAAATAGCTTTTATTATATTTAGGAATGACCCTTGTATCCCTAATCTCTCCAAGACCTTTATCATAAAAGGGTGCTGAATTTTGTCAAATGCTTTTTCAGCATCTAATGAGATGACCATATGGTTTTTTTCCTTCAGTTTGTTTATATGATGGATTACATTAATAGATTTTCGTATGTTGAACCAGCCCTGCATCTCTGGGATGAAGCCTACTTGATCGTAATGGATAATTTTTCTAATGTGTTCTTGGATTCGGTTTGCCAGTATTTTATTGAGAATTTTTGCGTCAATGTTCATGAGTGAGATTGGCCTGTAATTCTCTTTCTTGGTTGAGTCTTTGTGTGGTTTAGGTATCAGGGTAACTGTAGCTTCATAGAAGGAATTTGGCAGTGACTCTTGTGTTTCTATATTATGAAATACCTTAAGGAGTATAGGTATTAGGTCTTCTTGGAAGTTCTGGTAGAATTCCGCATTGAAACCATCTGGTCCTGGGCTCTTTTTGGTAGGGAGGTTTCTGATAACAGTTTCTAATTCTTCGCGACTAACAGGACGATTTAGAGCATTTACCTGGTCCTGGTTTAACTTTGGTATATGGTATTTATCTAAAAAACTGTCCATTTCTTTTACATTTTCCAATTTTGTGGCATACAGGCTTTTGTAGTAAGATCTAATGATTTTCTGAATTTCCTCTGTGTCTGTGGTTATGTCCCCCTTTTCATTTCTGATCTTGTTAATTTGCGTGTTCTCCCTCTGCCGTTTGATTAGTTTGGCTAAGGGTTTGTCAATCTTGTTGATTTTCTCCAAGAACCAGCTTCTTGTTTCATTGATTCTTTGGATTGTTTTCTGTGTTTCTATTTTGTTGATTTCTGCCCTCAGTTTGATTATTTCCAGTCTTCTACTTCTCCTAGGTGAGTCTGCTTCTTTTTTTTCCAGAGCTTTCAGGTGTGCTGTTAAGTCACCAATGAGTGCTTTCTCCGTTTTCTTTAAGTGGGCACTTAGTGCTATGAACTTTCCTCTTAGCACTGCTTTCATTGTGTCCCATAGGTTTGAGTATGTTGTGTCTTTGTTTTCATTAAATTCAAGAAAGACTTTAATTTCTTTCTTTATTTCTTCCTTGACCCAGGTGTGGGTCAGTAGTTGACTGTTCAGTTTCCATGAGTTTGTGGGCCTTCTGGGGGTAGCATTGTTGTTGAATTCTAATTTTAATCCATGGTGATCCGATAAGGCACAGGTGGTTACTAATATTTTTTTGTAACTGTGGAAGTTTGCTTTGTTACCAAGTATATGGTCAATTTTCGAAAAGGTTCCATGAGCCGCAGAGAAGAAGGTATATTCTTTCCTATTTGGGTGGAATGTTCTATAGATGTCTGTTAAGTCCATTTGGCTCATTACCTCCATTAAGTCTTTCAATTCTCTGTTAGGTTTCTGTCTGATTGACCTGTCCATTGGTGAGAGAGGAGTGTTGAAGTCTCCAACTATTAGTGTGTGTGGTTTGATGGCTGCCTTGAGTTCTAGAAGTGTTTCTTTTACATAAGTGGGAGCTTTTATATTAGGGGCATAGATATTCAGGATTGAGACTTCATTCTGAAGGATTTTTCCTGTTATGAGTATAAAGTGTCCCTTTCCATCTCTTCTGATTGATTTTAGTTTGAAGTCAACTTTGTTGGAAATTAGTATGGCCACACCCGCTTGTTTCTTAGGGCCATTTGCTTGATAAACCTTTTCCCAACCCTTTACTCTGAGTAGGTGCCTGTCTTTGTGGTTGAGGTGTGTTTCTTGTAAACAGCAAAATGTTGGATTCTGTTTTCGTATCCAGTCTCTTAGCCTGTGCCTTTTTATAGGTGAACTGAGTCCATTGATATTAAGTGATATTAATGACCAGTGGTTGTTAACTTCAGTCATTTTTAGTAGTAGAGTTTGTGTGTTTCCCTTCTTCTAGTTGTGCTGGTGAAGGGTCGCTAGATGCTTGAGTTATTGTCGGCGTTGTTGGACTCCTTGGTTTGTGATTTTCCTTCTATTACTTTCTGCAAGGCTGGATTTGTGGGTGCGTATTGTTTAAATCTGTTTTTGTCCTGGAATATCTTGTTTTCTCCATCAATGGTGAATGCAAGCTTTGCTGGGTATAATAGTCTATGCTTGCATCCATGTTCCCTAAGTGTCTGTAGCACATCTATCCAAGCTCTTCTGGCTTTCATGGTTTCCATTGAGAAATCAGGTGTAATTCTGATAGGTTTCCCTTTATATGTTACTTGACCTTTTTCCTTTGCAGCTCTTAATATCTGTTCTTTATTCTGTATGTTTTGTGTTTTGATTATTATATGGCGTGGGGATGCTTTCTTTTGATCCAGTCTATTTGGTGTTCTGTAGGCTTCTTGTACCTTCATAGGAACATCCTTCTTTAGGTTGGGGAAGTTTTCTTCTATAATTTTGTTGAATATGTTTTCTGGGCCTTTGAGTTGTAATTCTTCTCCTTCTTCTACCCCAATTATTCTTAGATTTGGTCTTTTCATGGTGTCCCAGATTTCCTGAATGTTTTGTGTTAAGAATTTGTTAGATTTGTTTAGTTCTTTAATCTGTGAGTTTATTTCCTCTATAGTATCTTCAGAGTCCGAGATTCTTTCTTCCATCTCTTGTATTCGGTTGGAAATACTTGTCTCTGAAGTTTCTGTTCGTTTACTCAGAGTTTCCATTTACAGTCGTCCCTCAGATTGTGTTTTCTTCAATACCTCCATTTCATTTATCAGGTCTTGTACTGTTTCCCTTACCTGTTTGATTGCTTTTTCTTGTTTTTCTTGTTTTTCTTGGGTATCTTTGAGAGATTTATTTATTTCGTCTACCTTTTTGTTTGTCATCTCCATTTCTTTATGGCAGTTTTTTACCTCCTGTTTAAGGTCCTCTATTATTTTCATAAAGTACTGTTTAATGTCGGTTTCTTCTATATCTTCTGGGGTAGGGTGTTCAATTCTTGTTGTTTCGGGATGTCTGGCTTGTGGTGATGTCATGTTGCCTTTCATGTTGTTGGAGGAGCTCCTGCATTGGCGCCTGCCCATCTCTTGCCCAAAGAACGATGGATCCTCCTTGCTCCGGGCAGTCAAATGAAGGAGGGGACCTCCCTCCGGCCTGGGTGCACTCAATTCCAGGTCCCCAGAGCCCAAACAGGCTGAGCTGTGGGATTTTGTGGCCCCAAAGACGGGAGGATGAGGCAGGGGGAGGGGGGGAGGATTCTGGGTGCAAGCTGGGAAGGGACAGGAAGAGAGAGGCAGTATCCAGGGAGAATAACCCCTGCAGGAAGAGCAGGAAGTGTGCTGGTGGCAGGGGGAGTTGGAGAGAGTCGGTGGTCCCTCTCCGGGCAGCTGCCGCGGTTCGGGCACTCACTCCTCACTCACCCCAGAGAACGATGGATCCTCCTGCAGACTGTCAGGTCCCCTTGCAGGCCAAGCAGCTCTCAGACAAAGGCCTACCTTGCTCCGGGCAGTCAAATGAAGGAAGGGACCTCCCACCGGCCTGGGTGCACTCAATTCCAGGTCCCCAGAGCCCAAACAGGCTGAGCTGTGGGATTTTGTCTCTTTAATCCATTTAGACTTGAGTTTTTGTGCATGGTGATAGATATGGATCTACTTTCATTCTTCTACAGGTTGACATCCAGTTATGCCAGCACCATTTGTTGAAGATGCCCTCTTTCTTCCATTATGTACTTTTGGCTCCTTTATCAAAAATCAGGTGCTCATAGGTTTGTGGTTTAAGATCCGGGTCTTCTATTTAATTCCATTGGTCGACTTCTCTGTTTTTATGCTAATACCAAGCTGTTTTCATTACTGTAGCTTTGTAATAGAGTTTGAAGTCAGGGATGGTAATGCCTCCAGAAGTACCTTTATTGTATAAGATTGTTTTGGCTATCCTGGGTTTCTTGTTTTTCCATATAAAGTTGATTATTGTCCTCTCAATATCTGTGAAGAATTTTGATGGGACCTTGATGGGGATTGCATTGAATCTATAGATTGCTTTTGGTAGAATTGCCATTTTTACTATGTTGATCCTCCCAATCCACGAGCAAGGGAGATCCTTCCATTTTCTGGTTTCCTCTTCAATTTCTTTCTTCAAAGACTTAAAGTTCTTGTCAAATAAATCCTTCACTTCCTTGGTTAGAGTTACTCCCAGATATCTTATGCTATTTGTGGCTATTGTGAAGGGGGATACTTCTCTGATTTCTTTCTCTGCTTTCTTATCCTTTGTGTATAGGAGGGTGACTGATTTTTTGGAGTTGATCTTGTAGCCTGCCACGTTACTGAAGGAGTTTATCAGCTGTAGGAGTTCTTTGGTGGATTTTTTGGGGTCGCTTATATACACTATCATATCATCTGAAAATAACAAAAGTTTAACTTCTTCCTTTCCAAATCGAATCCCCTTGATTCCCTTATGTTGTATTATTGCTATTGCTAGAACTTCAAGCACTATATTGAAGAGATAAGGAGGGAGTGGACAGCCTTGTCGTGTTCCTGAATTTAGTGGGATGGCCTTGAGTTTCTCTCTGTTTAATTTGATGTTAGCTGTCGGCTTGCTGTAAATAGCCTTTATTATATTTAGGAATGACCCTTGTATTCCTAATCTCTCCAAGACCTTTATCATAAAGGGATGTTGAATTTTGTCAAATGCTTTTTCAGCATCTAATGAGATGACCATATGGTTTTTTTCCTTCAGTTTATTTATATAATGGATTACATTGATAGATTTTTGTATGTTGAACCAGCCCTGCATCTCTGCGAAGAAGCCTACTTGATCATAGTAGATAATTTTTCTAATGTGTTCTTGAATTCGGTTTGCCAGTATTTTATTGAGAATTTTTGCGTCAATGTTCATGAGTGAGATTGGCCTGTAATTCTCTTTCTTGGTTGAGTCTTTGTGTGGTTTAGCTATCAGGGTAACTGTAGTTTCATAGAAGGAATTTGGCAGTGACTCTTGTGTATCTATATTATGAAATATCTTAAGGAGTATAGGTATTAGGTCTTCTTGGAAGTTCTCGTAGAATTCTACATTGAAACCATCTGGTCCTGGGCTCTTTTTGGTAGGGAGGTTTCTGATAACAGTTTCTAATTCTTCGCGACTAACAGGACTATTTAGAGCATTTACCTGGTCCTGGTTTCACTTTGGTATATGGTATTTATCTAAAAACGTGTCCATTTCTTTTACATTTTCCAATTTTGTGGCATACAGGCTTTTGTAGTAAGATCTAATGATTTTCTGAATTTCCTCTGTGTCTGTGGTTATGTCCCCCTTTTCATTTCTGATCTTATTAATTTGCGTGTTCTCCCTCTGCCATTTGATTAGTTTGGCTAAGGGTTTGTCAATCTTGTTGATTTTCTCCAAGAACCAGCTTCTTGTTTCATTGATTCTTTGGATTGTTTTCTGTGTTTCTATTTTGTTGATTTCTGCCCTCAGTTTGATTATTTCCAGTCTTCTACTTCTCCTAGGTGAGTCTGTTTCTTTTATTCCAGAGCTTTCAGGTGTGCTGTTAAGTCACCAATGAGTGCTTTCTCCGTTTTCTTTAAGTGGGCACTTAGTGCTATGAACTTTCCTCTTAGCACTGCTTTCATTGTGTCACATAGGTTTGAGTATGTTGTGTCTTTGTTTTCATTAAATTAAAGGAAGACTTTAATTTCTTTCTTTATTTCTTCCTTGACCCAGGTGTCAGTAGTTGACTGTTCAGTTTCCATGAGTTTGTGGGCTTTCTGGGGGTAGCACTGTTGTTGAATTCTAATTTTAATCCATGATGATCCGATAAGACACAGGTGGTTACTAATAATTTTTTGTAACTGTGGAAGTTTGCTTTGTTACCAAGTATATTGTCAATTTTCGAAAAGGTTCCATGAGCCGCAGAGAAGAAGGTATATTCTTTCCTGTTTGGGTGGAATGTTCTATAGATGTCTGTTAAGTCCATTTGGTTCATTACCTCCATTAAGTCTTTCAATTCGCTGTTAGGTTTCTGTCTGATTGACCTGTCCATTGGTGAGAGAGGAGTGTTGAAGTCTCCAACTATTAGTGTGTGTGGTTTGATGGCTGCCTTGAGTTCTAGAACTGTTTCTTTTACATAAGTGGGAGTTTTTTATATTAGGGGCATAGATATTCAGGATTGAGACTTCATTTTGAAGGATTTTTCCTCTTATGAGTATAAAGTGTCCCTTTCCATCTCTTCTGATTGATTTTAGTTTGAAGTCCACTTTGTTAGAAATTAGTATGGCCACACCGGCTTGTTCTTAGGTCCATTTGCTTGATAAACCTTTTCCCAACCCTTTACTCTGAGTAGATGTCTGTCTTTGTGGTTGAGGTGTGTTTCTTGTAAACACCAGAATGTTGGATCCTGTTTTCGTATCCAATCTCAGCCTGTGCCTTTTTATAGGTGAATTGTGTCCGTTGATATTAAGTGATATTAATTACCAGTAGTTGTTAACTCCGGTCATTTTTTTTGTACTAGAGTTTGTGTGTTTCCCTTCTTCTAGTTGTGCTGGTGAAGGGTCGCTAGATGCCTGAGTTATTGTGGGCATTGGTTTGTGAT
This sequence comes from Arvicola amphibius, assembly GCF_903992535.2. NCBI lineage: Eukaryota > Metazoa > Chordata > Mammalia > Rodentia > Cricetidae > Arvicola > Arvicola amphibius. Next base: position 18,758,366 of record NC_052048.2, read on the forward strand.
TTTCCTTCTATTACTTTCTGCAAGTCTGGATTTGTGGCTACGTATTGTTTAAATTTGTTTTTGTTCTGGAATATCTTGTTTTCTCCATCGATGGTGAATGCTAGCTTTGCTGGGTATAGTAGTCTAGGCTTGCATCCATGCTCCCTTAGTGTCTGTAGCACATCTATCTAATCTCTTCTGGCTTTCATGGTTTACATTGAGAAATCAGGTGTAATTCTGATAGGTTTCCCTTTATATGGTACTTGACCTTTTTCCTTTGCAGCTCTTAATATCTGTTCTTTATTCTGTATGTTTTGTGTTTTGATTATTATATGGCGTGGGAGTGCTTTCTTTTGATCCAGTCTATTTGGTGTTCTGTAGGCTTCTTGTACCTTCATAGGAACATCCTTCTTTAGGTTGTGGAAGTTTTGTTCTATAATTTTGTTTAATATGTTTTCTGGGCCTTTGAGTTGTAATTCTTCTCCTTCTTCTACCCCAATTATTCTTAGGTTTGGTCTTTTCATGGTATCCCAGATTTCCTGGATGTTTTGTGTTAAGAATTTTTTAGATTTGGTTTGTTCTTTATTCTGTGAATTTATTTCCTCTATAGTATCTTCAGAGTCCGAGATTCTTTCTTCCATCTCTTGTATTAGGTTGGAAATACTTGTCTCTGAAGTTTCTGTTCTTTTACTCAGAGTTTCCATTTACAGTCTTCCCTCAGATTGTGTTTTCTTCATTACCTCCATTTCATTTATCAGGTCTTGTACTCTTTCCCTTACCTGTTTGATTGCTTTTTCTTGTTTTTCTTGGGTATCTTTGAGAGATTTATTTATTTCGTCTACCTTTTTGTTTGTCATCTCCATTTCTTTACAGCAGTTTTTTACCTCCTGTTTAAACTCCTCTATTATTTTCATAAAGTACTGTTTAAGGTCGGTTTCTTCTATATCTTCTGGAGTAGGGTGTTCAATTCTTGCTGTTTCAGGATGTCTGGATTCTGGTGATGTCATGTTGCCTTTCATGTTGTTGGAGGAGTTCTTGCATTGGCGCCTGCCCATCTCTTCCTTCAAATGGAGTCGGGAGGTGCTTGGTGTCTTAGACCAATCTTTGCTGTGACTGAATCTGGTTGGATCTCCTCAGTTCCAGAGCAGGAGCTATTCCTTGCGGCACAGTCTGAAGAAGCCTGCACTCCCTTGCAGGAATCCTCCGACCTGCCTGGAGGCCAGAGTCTGACCCCTTTGGGTGGATGGCCTTAATAAGGGAGCAGGACACCTGAATACACTAGGGAAGGCTTGGGAGCGGCAGCGACATGAGAAACAAAGACAAGCGTGCAGCAGGAGCTGGGGGAGTGGGTCTGTGCTCTCTTCCAGGGCAGGTTGCCCCAGGGTCGCACTCACTCACCAGTCAAGATGGAACTCCTGAGAGTTGACACATCTTTTACTCATATGTTTTTCTTAATCACTAACCTAAGCCACAGTATATAGAGTTCCTCAATAGAATACTCATGTATTCTGGCGGTGTAGCAGTTTCTTGTATTTATTATTGTTCATCAAAACTCTCTTTAAACTAACATTATTATTATCATCAATTCAACAGTACAATTTAGGGAGGAATCATTCCCATGACAATCCAGAGATAAAATTGCCTAATAGAGTGGAATGTTTCCATGAGATAAACACCACATTACAAGCAGTGGGGGTCTTCCCACATTCATTCACACCATGCCAGATACCAGAGAAAGATATCAGCAGCAAATATAAAAAGGTACACCAGAAGCAAAAGACATTCTGTGGCTTTGGGGTCTTGCCTAGCTGAGATTGACCCATCAGGGAGTTGCCTGCTGGTGGGCTGACACCTTGACCTTCAATTGCCATTTGATGATTTGATGATCCTCTGATATGGCCACTGATACCTTGCCCTGTGTGCCACACATTTATTTCTTCTTTTTTATCTATGTTTATTGCAAAAAAAGTATCATAGGGAAACATTGTTTAAAAATATCTCCAAGATCATGATCTTTCCCTGATGCATGAACTGGCTTTTTGGAGCCCATTCACTATGGTGGGATATCTTGCTTAGGCTTGATGCAGGGATGGAGGGATTTGGTCCTACCTCAACTTGTGCCAGGCTTTGATGACTCCCTATGGAAGGCCTTACTCTTTCTGGAAAAGTGGATGGAGGTAGGGTGAGAGGAGGTGGGGGAAGCAGGAATGGGAGGGGGAACTATTGTTGGTATATAAAGTGAAAAAGAAATAAAAAATAAAATAAAATTATCCCCTAGTGTTAACTGTATTTTACTTGTGAATGAAACAGCAGTATGGAATTGATGAAGATTTGAGTTGTGATCAAGAGACTATTTAAATGTTTTATTTTTTCTATTTATTTATTTTTATGTTAATGTATGCACATGTATGTCTAAATGTCACACAGAATAGGTGTAATTAGAATGCAGTTGAAGGAGTCACTTCTTTCTTTCTCCTGTGTGGCATCTGAGGTTTTAACTCAGGTTGCCAGATTTGGTGACAGTGACCTCAATGCACTGAGTCATGTCACTGGCCCAAGACTATTTTTTATGACTTTAGAGAACATGAAAAACCCTTAGTGATACTCTTATTTTTCATTCCATATTCTGTATATTTTGGTTAATATACTTTGTTTTAATAATCTTGGTCTGCAAAACTGTAAGCTTCAGTTTTAAATAACTGCCCATTATATTTTTTGTTTTATAGTGATTTGACAGTAATGGAATTAAGATCTGCCACAGGAGACTGTGCATTTCTCAGTTTGGCAGGTATACAGGAATATGATTGTGATAAACGCCTTTTCTGTATATGTGAAAAACAAGTGGTAAAGTTTCCTGATTCAGTGTGCAGTCCAGATGAAAGGTAAAAATGAAATGTTGCTGTCTGTGTTTATTTCCTCTGATGATTTCAGACTAGTTAGCACTTGAATGTTCTTTCATAGGTCTCAATTGGCTGTGTAAATAGTGAGGAGCTGGAAATGGAAGATGTTCTTCTGAAATTTGACTTAACAAAGCAGAAGCCATCTTCCTTTCTGGTAAAAAGAACAGCTTGTGTCAGGAGAATGGATGCTCTTTGCTCCCAGGCCCTGAGGAATCATTCTGTTTGTTTACTGAATGACACATGGAACCAAATATAAAACCCTGATAAATGGCACACATATATTATTATCTCTATGTTAAATCATTTCAATATCCAAGGCTTTGACATCACAATTAAGAAATAAGATGCAGTTGTGTGCTTCTCTTTGTTTGCTGGTTAGTTGGTTACTGTTTGATTTTTTTTTTTTGCAGGTAAAAGAACTTATCTTTAAAAAGCATTTATTTTCTGTAAAATATAATTTCAGACTTTCTTGATGAATAGTTTCAAACTAGTTTAATGAACCCATATAACTTTCCATAGTCCAAATGTTCTCTCTCTGATCTACTGGATGATAAGTTGAAACCCTATAATTATGATAATATTCATTGAGGCCTCCTGGATGTTATGTCTTAGACTTATACTCTTACAGGTACAAGAGTTTGAAGAGTAAGATACATAGTGAACTTTTTGGCTATTGTGGGCTATAGAGTGAGGTTCTGTCTCATGAAGGTTAATAATTATGATGGTGATAATAATACTAAGCTATCCTTAAATATTTTCTAATGACAAATAAATTTTTTAAAACATCATTCTGAAGCAATAAAATGTAGTATTGATAAAGTTATATGTCCTAATCTATAATCTATGTTCATATTTGTCAGTCTTCAGGATTATGTCACTGTTGATATTTTTTCATGGTCAGGACCATGCAGTGCATTCACTTGTAATGTCATTTAGTTCTGAAGTGATTATTAACTCATGAACTTTTTGTTTGATATTACAAACATAAAATACTGGTATTGCAGTGTGTGTGTGTGTGTAATATAATGTCCCCACTGTAAGTCATAAGGAATATGAACTTTAGCAAATATGTAACCTCTCTTAGCACCACTGTGAAAAACAGTTTAATGTCCACTTGACACAAACTCAAGTCATCTGAGAATTAGGAACCTCAATTGACAAAGTGCTTGCATAAGTTCTGTCTATAGCAATCTACAGAACATTAGTTATTGATGTGTGAGAGCTCAGCCCATTGTGGATATGACTACCTGTGGGTATATGATCCTGTGTTCTCTAAGAAAGCAGTCTGAACCAGCCATGAGGAGCTCTCAGAAAGATGCACTGCTCAATGGCCTCTGCATCAGCTCTGACTTGTAGGCTTCTGCCAGGTTTTAGTGCCTGTCCTGACTTCCTTCAGTGATGGATTTTGATGTAGAAATGTAAGCAAAAATAATCCTCTTTCTCCTTGAGTTGTCTTGGTCATATTGTTTTATCACAGCAATAGAAACCCTAAGAGAACCATCAAACCATAACAGTGCTAGTTTGTATCTCCCAAAGTTCTTTTCTGCTTCTTGCCACCCCCAACTTGTCAACAAATAAGCAAAAATATGCTCTTTTGTACTGTCAATTAGTGTGGACATAGTCCTGAGTGTCATATACTATGTAAGATTTGTATTTGGCTCAATTGATTGTTGTCATTATTATTATATATAATATATATCAATCATCATCATCTTAGCTAACTGATGTCATTTTCACAGATCAGTGGTTCAAGTTTTTTTTGTTATAAAGCACCTTTATTGTAGTGACGAGCTGTGGCCTGCTTTTCATCCCACCCGGCTCCCAGCCACTGGCTAGTTTATGCCCCAAAATAACAACACACAAATTGTATTCATTTAAACACTGCCTGGCCCATTAGTTTCAGCCTCTTATTGTCTAATTCTCACATCTTGATTAACCCATTTCCAATAATCTGTGTAGCACCACATGGTGGTGTCTTACCAGGAAAGATTTAGCATGTCTGACCTGGTGGCTGGCTTCATGGCAACTGTCTCAGAGAGGAGAAGCATGGCGATTGCCTGAGGCATCTGCCTCACTCCCAGCATTCTGTTCTGTCTACTCCACCCACCTAAGGGCCAGCCTATCAAATGGGCCAAGGCAGTTTCTTTATTAATTAACCAATAAATCATCAGATAGATAGAAGACACACCTACATCACTTTATTTTATACAAATAACCATATTTCTTCCTTCACATGTGAACATATGGTATCCTTCTAAGATTTAACAATTATTAATAAAGTTGTCATGTAAATTTGCATGTAAGTCATTGTGTGAAGGAACATTTATTTTATTTCTTAGTAAAAAGTCTAGAACTCTGATATCAAAATTCTCATGTTAAGTGCAATTTTATTTCACAAGTAACTTCCAGCATTTTTCAAATAGCTTGTATTGTCTTACATTCTCTACAATGTTGGGGAGTTCCCTTTACCTCTCATCTTTGCAAACTTATGTGGGAAGTCCTTCTGTATATGTGTTGCTTTTATTGGTTAATGAATAAAGTTGTATTGGCCTGTGATAGGGTAAAGTAGAGCTATGTAAGGAAAATAAACTGAATGCTGGGAAGAAGAAGGCAGAGTCAGTGAGATGCCATGTAGCCACCAGAGAGGAAAGACGTGAGCTGCCAGCTGGAACCTTATAGGTAGGCCATGAGCCTCACAGTAAAATATAAACTAATAGAAATGAATTAATTTAAGATGTAAGAGTAAGTCAGAAATATGCTTATGCTATTGGCCAAACAGTATTGCTAATAATACAGTTTCTGTGTGTTTATTGTGGAACCTGGCAGGACAGTAACCTCTGCCAATAGCACACTCTTAATATTATCAATGCTTTGGACTTTTACTTATGTGATAAACTGAGGAATTATTATTTATCTAAGAATTAATTATACCAGCCATCTTTTAGTGAACTAACTGGCCAGTCAAATATCTGTTTGTATTTGTTCACCTTTATTGGGTTTGTCTTTATTCTAATTGTAACATTGTAAGAGGTTTTTTTTTGTGTGTGTGTATTGGTAATTTGGATACAAAGCCTTTGATAATTGTATATATTACAATATTTTCCTACTGTCTTGTCTAAATGTCTGAAATACATAATTCAATAAAAATTTGACATTTTATCAAGGTTTGATGTTGTGAAACAATATTTTTGCACACTATAAATGTGTATTTCATTACTTTCATTGGCTAATAAAGAGCTGCCTGGTCTATAGTTGGGCAGAAGGAGGTTAGGAGCTAAAATGAGACTAAGAGGATGCTGGGAGAAAGAAGGATAAAGTCGGGGAGTTAGATGAGTTGTCAGCCAGAAGGAGAGGAAGTAAAGACATGCTGGAGCAGTAAAAGCCACATGCCTCGTGGCAGCACATAAATTAATAGAAATGGGTTTATTTAAATTGTAAGAGATAGCAATAAGCCTGAGATATTGACCAGGAATTTATAATTAATAATAAGATTTTTGTGGTTATTTGGAAACTGACTGCTGGGATAGAAAAAAATCTGTCTACAAATGGCATCCAAATGTCTGGTATCTACATCCTCATAGGACCCAAGAAAGCTTAGATAAATAAAATAAAAAGATTCTAAGCACACAAAAAATGGATGCAAACTTGACTTCCTAGTCTCATGTTTCTCATCAGCTGTAGTAAGGAGATCAGATGCATCTCCCAGGGGCTGCCTGTAGGAGGAACCATCCACCAGCCACCATACACTATCACCATTCACTAAGCTAGGTTACATTGGTGGTGGCTGACATAGCAGTTTAAGAATCATCTAATGCAATCAAAAAATACAGATGCTCTGTAAAGACAGAACCAGATGAATAATAAACCACTAAATGGGATACAGTGTGTTTAAAATATACAGAGGCTTGGGAAAGGAAAGATAAAGGGTAGAGGCAGTCATAGAATAAAAACTAATTTAAAAATAATAAAGTTCTTTAAAAAAGGATTAGAGTAATAAAAAATATAACAAGCCAGGTAAAAATGGGAAATCAATAGAGTCTGAATTCTGTATATTATTGCGTGTTTATATTTTCTGATTGGTAATGAAGTAACACAGCTGCTAAAACACATTGGATTATAAAAGTTGCTGGATTAAACCAATTTATATATTTTTAAAATATCTTGACTTCAAAATGAAAGTCAAAAGATAAATTACTTTGGGGAAGAGGTTGTGCTTTTACTTCCACAGGAAATGAGAGGCTATAGATGGATTCATTCCAAGTTGATTCGGTTTGAAAATCCTGGCTATAAACATAAAGCAATGAACCTAAAAGAACTATGAGACACATGATATATATTTACCTACTCAAACATGAAACTAAAGATCATCTTTGGCTGACTTATGTACAATATACAGTCAATACTTATTTATTGCAGATATGTATGTTACCTTTAAAAGTTTATGCAGTTTTAGAGCAAGGAGGCCAAACACCAAGAAAAGCAGATGGCCCAGGTGATCCAGAATCCAGAAAAACTTCAAAGCTGCTGGCTGAGATGATCCAATCACATGAATTACTTGAGTCATAACTTAGCAATTATCCTAACTTTTTCAAGGTTCCTCCAAAGATACCACTGCCTACGGACAGCAGGAAATACTCTAGAGAAGAATGCCCACATTCTCAAGAGATGGGGCATCAGCAGGTTTTGGTTATTCAATGGATTATGAATGTTTGCCATTATTTTTGGGAGTTAGTTATAAGTTGCTATTGGACATAGAAAAAAGTTAAACAAAAATGTTCAAAACAAAGATCTTTTTCTAAAGAAAAAAGGGAGATATGATATAGAAACAATGAGATAAAAGGGTAAATTATTGATGTAAGATGGTATCTCAGAGTCATTTTGATTTGCATTTCCCTGATGGCTAAGGATGTTGAACATTTCCTTAAGTATCTTTTGGCCATTTGAGATTCTTCTGTTGAGAATTCTCTGTTTAGATCTTTACCCCAGTTTAAATTGGATTATTTGGAATTTTGATGTCTAATTTCTTGAGTTTTTTTTTATATATTTTGGAGACCAGTCCAATGTCTTATATGGTATTGGTGAAGATCTTTTCTCATTTAGTAAGCCATCTTTTTGTCTTAGTGACTGTGGCCTTTGCTTTACAGAAGTTTTTCAGTTTCAGGAGGTCTCATTTATTTATTGTTGTTCTCAGTGTCTATGCTATGGTGTTATATTTTTGAAGTGATCTCCTGTGTCCCACTTTTTCTTCTATCAGGTTGAGTGTGATTCGATTTATATTGAGGTCTTTAATCCAATTGGACTTGAGTTTTGTGCTTGGGGATAGATATAGATCAATTTTTATTCTTCTACATGTAGATATCCAGTTATGCCAACACCATTTATTGAAGATGCTTTCTTTTTTCCATTTTATCTTCTTTGTCCATAATCAGGCATTCTTAGGTGTGTGGATTAATATCCATGTCTCCAATTTGATTCCATTGGTCAACTTGTCTGTTTTTATGTCAGGATCAAGCTGTTTTCATTACTATAGCTCTATAATAGAGCTTGATGTCAAGGATGATGTTGCCTCCAAAAGTCCCTTTACTATATGAGATGGTTTTGGCTATCCTGAGTTTTTTTTTTTTCATATGAAGTTGAGTGTTATTCTTTCAAGGTTCTTGAAGAATTATGTTTGGATTTTGATGAAGATTGCTTTTGGTAGGATTGTCATTTTTATTATGTTGATCCCACCTATTTATAAACATCAAAGATCTTTCCATTTTTCTGGAATCTTCTTCAATTTCTTTCTTCAAAGACTTAAATTTCACATATACCACGAAAAGCCATGCTCATAGCAATATTTATAAAAGGTAAACTGTGAAAACAACTACTTAAATGAAACACAAAATTTAGCAAGTTGATAGATAAAATTGTTGGAGGAGATAACCGCTTATTCAACCCAGCCACCCAGAACAGAAATAATCACATCGATACTGTATTAATTAAATCACTGCTTGGCCCATTAGCTCTAGCTTCTTATTAGCTACCTCTTTCATATTAATTTAACCCATTTTTATTAATCTGTGTACGGCCATGTGGCTATGGCTTACAGGCTAAAGTTCCCAGCATCTGTCTCTGGTGCCTCCATGGCTTCTCTCTGACTCTGCCCTCTTTCTCTCAGCATACAGCCTAGCTTTTCTTGCCTAGTTCTGTTCTGCCCTTGATATAGGCTCAAAGAAGTTCTTTATTCATTAATGTTAATCACAGTACACAGAGGAGACTCCCACATCACTTTCCTTTTTTTGTTTAAATAAAAAGGAAGGTTTTAATTGTAACATAGTAAAATTACATATAACAAAACAGTTATCAAGCAAGAATCACAGTTATAATATTTATATCTACTTTATCTTTTATCATAACAAAGGAAAACTATAACTATAAATTCTTCAACTCCATCAAGGGATATAATATTATCTAAGTAAACAGGAGGTGCATTGTAAGCAACTTCTAAATCTCTAAAATTGACAGAGCCATCTCATTACCTGGACAGGCACCCAAAGTTTTTACTGTTGAGGCATCTAATCTTCAGCCCACAGGCCCATAGTATCCAGGAGACTTTTCCATGAAGAAGGAAATTTCAAGAAAAATTCTACCTATATTGGCAGTTTGTCAGACACTTTCCTCTGTATCCTGCAGAATGTCTAACGGAGTCTTTTATAAAGTAGGAACCCTGAAGGACCATCTAACCTTTAGGTAAGTTTAGTAGTCATTTCTCTGTGGGTCTTGCATGTCCATTCAAGCAGTCTAGGCAAGAGCAGTTTTTTGCCCAAATGACTAACCAACTCCATAATGAGTCTCTTCAATGCCCATCTTCCTCTTGAAGTAATTGGTGCTGCCAGGAACAGATGTGTCTCACAGTCATGAAAAGCCTTAAGTTCTTAAACATTTTAAATGCCATATTCTGAAGGTCTCTGAAAGATTTGAAGAATACCTATCTAATTAAAATCTCTCTCTCTCTCTCTCTCTCTCTCTATATATATATATATATATATATATATACACACACACACACACACATATATGTGTATATATATCTATATATCGCTAGAAAACCTAACATGATTGCACACTTGACTATTATAGTTGATTATCTATTAACCTGGATTTCTTAATTACACATTACATTTATAAATGAGTTGCACAAACACAATACCTTAATCAAGAGTAGAAATATGTATATACCAAAATTGACCTTAAATTTGTTTCAATAAACCAAAATCCTTACCAATGCAAATTATTCATATCTATATAATATCCTCCTTTAAATATAAAGAAGCATTTATAGACAATATTTGGGAATATGGGCATAGTTCTGTCCAGACTTCTTTCTGCTGTTTATTGGGCAAAATAATTTTTTGAGGGGTGTTCATGGCAACCTTTCAGGGGATTGTGGTCTATCAAACCATATTAGCCTGGAATGAATCCACAGGTTCTCATCCTCTGTGGAAACAAAAGAAGTACCTTTTTTCCCCAAATCAACATATCCTTAGACCCAAATTCTGAAGTCAAGATACCTTTATAATATACATGCTGGTTTAGCTTAAAAGACCATATAATGTAATGTTTCTCTGTACTTAGCTTTTTCACAGTCCAAAAAGTCAAATAAAACACAACAATATACACAATCCAGACTCTCTGTGTCTAGTTAATTTTTACGTGGCTTATTTTTCTTTACTCCTTTAATCTATGACTGTCTATAGTCTGTCTCTTTAAAGACTTCTTATTTTAAAACAATTTACAACATTTTTAACTCTTTATACTCTTTTTCTTCTCTCTCCCAAGCCTATGTACATTTACCCAATGTTGTGACCCATTTAGAGATTTCTTTTTTATCTGGATTTGTCTTTATTGCATATCTGTAATTTTTTACTGTCCAGGAGTTTTTAAAATTTTTAAAATGCTACATGCTTCTTAAAACTTAAGCTGTGTTAAGGACAGTTTTCTTTGCTTTACAGAAGCTTCTCAGTTTCAGGAGGTCCCATTTATTCAATGTTGTCCTTAATGCCTGTGCTGCTGGGGTTATACATAGGAAGTGGTCTCCTGTGCCCATGTGTTGTAGAGTACTTCCCACTTTCTCTTCTATCAGGTTCAGTGTGTTCAGATTGATATTGAGGTCTTTAATCCATTTGGACTTGAGTTTTGTGCATGGTGATAGATATGGATCTATTTTCATTCTTCTATAGGTTAACATCCAGTTATGCCAGCACCATTTGTTGAAGATGCTTTCTTTCTTCCATTGTATACTTTTAGCTCCTTTGTTGAAAATCAGGTGTTCATAGGTTAGTGAGTTAAGATCCGGGTCTTCTATTCAATTCCATTGGTCGACTTCTCTGTTTTTATGCCAATACCAAGCTGTTTTCAATACTGTAGCTCTGTAATAGAGTTTGAAGTCAGGGATGGTAATGCCTCCAGAGGTTCCTTTATTATATAAGATTGTTTTGGCTATCCTGAGTTTTTTGTTTTTCCATATAAAGTTGATTATTGTTCTTTCAAGGTCTGTGAAGAATTTTGATGGGATTTTAATGGGGATTGCATTGAATCTATAGATTGCTTTTGGTAGAATTGCCATTTTTACTATGTTGATCTTCCCAATCCAGGAGCAAGGGAGACCCTTCCATTTTCTGGTATCCTCTTCAATTTCTTTCTTCAAAGACTTAAAGTTCTTGTTAAATAGATCTTTCACTTCCTTGGTTAGTTACCCCAAGATAATTTATGCTATTTATGGCTATTGTGAAAGGTGATGCTTCTCTGATTTCCCTCTCTGCTTCTTTATCCTTTGTGTATAGGAGGGAAACTGATTTTTTTTGAGTTGATCTTGTATCCTGCCACATTACTAAAGGAGTTTATCAGCTGTAGGAGTTCTTTGGTGGAGTTTTTGGGGTCGCTTATGTACTCTATCATAACATCTGCATATATCGAAAGTTAAAAGGGCTACCTATTGACTGGGAGAAGATCTTCACCAACCCTGCAACAGACAAAGGTCTGATCTCCAAAATCTATAAAGAACTCAAGAAGCTAGACTTTAAAATGCTAATTAACCCAATTAAAAAATGGGGCACTGAACTGAACAGAGAATTCTCAACAGAAGAAGTTCAAATGGCCAAAAGACACATAAGGTCATGCTCAACCTCCTTAACAATCAGGGAAATGCGAATCAAAACAACTTGGAGATACCATCTTACACCTCTCAGAATGGCTAAAATAAAAAACATTAATTATAGCCTTTGCTGGAGAGGATGTGGAGTAAGGGGTACACTCATCCACTGCTGGTGGGAATGCAAACTTGTGCAGCCACTTTGGAAATCAGTGTGGTGGTTTCTCAGGAAATTTGGAATCAACCTACCCCAGGATCTAGCAATACCACTCTTGGGAATATACCCAAGAGATCCCCTATCATACTACAAAAGCATTTGCTCAACTATGTTCATAGCAGCATTATTTGTAATAGCCAGAACCTGGAAACAACCTAGATGCCCTTCAATGGAAGAATGGATAGTGAGCCTATAATTCCTTATCCTAGAGAAGCTAAATAAGAACGTGAACCTGAAGGAAAACTTATAGTTATCCTCCTGGATATTGGAAGTAGACTAGATTGCCAGGCAAAAATTGGGATTTTGGGGGTGGGGGTAGTGGTGGTGGTAAGGGGTGATGGGAGAAGTGGATAGAAAAGTGAGGAGGGGAGGATGGGGAGACCCGGGGGAATGGGATGGTTGGGATGGAGAAAGGGTGGATAGGGGTGCAGAGAAGAAGATATCTTAATTAAGGAAGCCATTTTAGGGTTAGCAAGAGACTTTACTCTAGAGGGGGTCCCAGGTATCCATGGAGATGTCCACAGCTAGTTTCTTGGGCAGCTTCTGGCCCTTTCCTATAGCCATACTGCTTAATATCTTGCATATCACCATAGAAGCTTCATCTGGTGATGGATGGAGCTAGAGACAGAGACCCACACTGGACTGCAGGACTGAGCTCCCAAGGCCCAAATGAGCTGAAGGAGGGAGAACATGAGCAAGGAAGTCAGGAACGCGAGGAGTGTGCCCACCTACTGAGACTGCTGGGCTGGTCTAAGGAAAGCTTACCAAGGCCAGCTCGACCAGGACTGAAAACGCATGGGATCAAACCGGATTCTCTGAACGTTGCAGACAATGAAGGCTGACTGAGAAGCCAAGAACAATGGCACTGGGTCCAATTTATAAAAGAAAAATATACACAGCAAATCTATAATGGACAACTAAAAAAGGGTATATAACTAAATCTACCTTAATTTTAAAAAAACAACTATTATTATCAAAACATTTTACATTGGTATGGATTTTGGTTTAGTGGTACAAGGTTTTTATTGTATTTTAAATTTTATTTTACAAACCAGTCAAAGTTTTTCTTTCTTTCTTTCCTTCTGTTCCCTCCGTTCATCTCCTTTCTACCCCCTACAGGCATTCCTCAGAAAGGGTAAGTTCCACCATGGGAGTCAACAAAACATGACATATTAAGTTGAAGCAGGACCAAGCTCTTACACCCTGCATCAAGGTTGAGCAAGGCATCCTAGTATAAGGAAAAGATTCCAAAAAGTCAGCACATGCATCAGGGACAGATCTTTGTTCCACTTCTAGGGAACACATACAGACCAAGCTACACAAGTGTTATCCACAAGCTGAGGCTCTAGGTCAGTTACATACAGATTCCCTAGCTATTGGTCTAGAATCTGTGAGCACCTACAAACTCAAGACAGCAGTCTTGTAGGTTTCCCAGTCATGATATTGATACAAATTTAAAGTTAATTTTCTTATTCTGTATGTATGCTCTACTCTTTTGTGCATATTGTTTCTATGCAGTTCATTTAAAATGTAATGTATAATTAAAAATACAGATTAATAGTCATCTATAGCAGTCAAACTTATAGTCATGTTAGGTATGTTTTCAAGGTCATACACATATATTTAGATAGACAGATGGTCTTCAAACATTGGAAAGACCTACAGAATAAACCATTTAATATGTTTAATAACCCAAGGCTTTTCATGATAGAGAGACACATCTGATTCTGATAGCACAATCTACTTCAAAAAAAGGATAATGGGCATCAAAGAACCACTGTATGGAGTTTGCTTTCTTTATGGCAAAATCTCCCCGTATCAAGGCTGAGCAGGGTATCCCACCAGAGGGGATAAGCTCCAAAAAGCCAGTTCATGTGCCCAGAATAAGTCCTGGTCCGACTGCCATGGGCCCTCCCAACAGATCAATCCACATAATTGTCACCACATTCAGAGGGCTTAGTTCAGTCCCATGCAGGATTTCAAGTTGTTAGTTCAGAGTCCATGAGCTTCCATTAGCTTGGGTCAGCTGATTCTGTGTTTTACCCAATCATGATCTTGACCCCCTTGCTCATATGATCCCTCCTCCTTAAAACAAAGTCTTTAAAGAAAGAGTAAAGCAACATAAAAATAATAAGCCACATGAGGATGATAAATTCTATAACACAAGGAGTTGGGACCTTCTATGGTATTTTGATAATTTTGAATTCATTGAGTACTAATAAATAGAAAATGGCAACTGCTGAAAGATATTGGAGTGTGGAAGGGGCTACCAAATTAAATCAGCCTATATGTTTTAGGGATGTCTTAATATTTGGGAGCTGGTTGGTGGTATAGAAAAAATGCCTTTTATACAAGAACTTTTCCTGTGTGCAACCTATATTTATCATTATTTGTTTTATTCTGTCTTCACTGCAAAAAGTATCAGAAGAAAACAACTTTAGTGTAAAATTATCCTTTAGTGATACTGAAAATGTATTGTTTTGACCAAAATTTAATGGTATGGAATAGATAAGGGTCTGAGTTGTGATAAAGAGACCATTTTTAGTTTTTTATTTTATTCCATTGATTTATTTTTGTGTGAATGTAAATGCATGTTCCTGTACAGTTCAGAGTACATGTGTAGTTAGAAGACAGTTGAAGGAGGCACTTCTCTCCTTCTCCTGTGTGACATCTGAGGTCTGAAATCTGGTTGTCAAGTTTGGTGGCAACAGAATCTACCCATTGAGCCATGTGAACAAAGGATGGAAAATTTTCCCCATTCAGTATACAGTGGGAAGACAAGGTAAATAAGTAACCTGGTAATTTTGTTTGTTTCTTGTGATAATTTGCAATTATTTTATGACTGAATATTTAATCCTAGGGCTTATTCACTGTGCAAAGAGTGTGATGAGCTGGAAAGGGAAATGTTATGAAATCTTACTTAACAGAGCAGTTGTTTTCTTTTCTGATAAAAAGAGTAGTTTGTGCCAGGAAAAGGAATACCCTTTGATCTGAGGCCCTAAAGAATCACTCTCTTTATTTCCTAAACAAAACACAAAACCAAATACAAAATTATGATAAATAGTGACCATATCTCATCACCACTAAGATAAATGATTTCAATATCCCATTGCTCCAAGATTACAATTAAGAACTAGCATGCAGTTGTGGTTTTCTGTTTGTTTTTGGTTGTATGCTTTGTATTGTTTTATTTTGCAGACAGAAGAATTTATCACCTTCAATAAAGCATTTATTTGCTTAAAATAAAATTTCATACATCTTTATTTGCCAATCTACTTTAAGAAACTCATACAATTATCCATATTCAATATGTGCTCCTATTCTCTCTTTCTCTCTCTCTCTTTCTCCATAATCCATTTTATGAAAATGATAAAACTCAAGACATTTAATATTGATATAGGAACATATTATATTTCAAAATTCACATTCATATTTAAGGTTTTGGATCATATTATTGTCAGTATTTCCTCATGTTACTTTTATACTGTGTATTTGCATGTGATTTTTTGATTGTTTTAACCTTGACATTAAAGAAAATAATCAAGTTTTGAAGTTGGAGTGTGTATGTATTTGTATATTTTATGCTGTAATTGTTCAAACATGTGAATAAATTTCTGTCTAAGTTACTAATTGTGAATTCTAGGCCAACCTTGGCTATACTGTGAGTTGGAAGGGAGCCTGGACTATGGAATTAAACCATTTCTCACATTTAATGCCCCCAAAGAGAAATCTTGACCTAAGTGACTAACTGTTCAGTAATAGTTTCCCAAGAGACTCCTGTCTGCTGCTCAGTTAGTATCAGGACACAGCATCTGTCATGAGCATATTAAATTACTAAAGAGACAGCAGTGTCTTTGCATTAGCCTTCCTTTCTCAGAAGTCTACAAGAAATTCTGTCAGAGAAGCCTGGATGGATTCGAGGATGCAATGTGAAACATTCCTGGCCTACAACCATACTTTATGATTCCACTCAGATGAGCTTCAGTGCCAAGGTTCGAGAAGCAGAAGCTTTTAGGATCCCAGGGGCTTGGGGAGTGGAAAATGAACATTTGCTGCTCTGAGGCCATTACATGTAGGACACAGTGCTAGATCTGCATTAATGAACAGAGCCCACAGTAGTTCACAAGCAACTGTGCACTCAGAGTTGTGCTGAGGTCTATTTTAAATGCTCTTTCCTTAAGACAAGTAAGAGACTCACAAGGAAGCTTTTGAAGGTGACGATTTCTGGTGATTGATTCTAGGGTACACCCATATCCCCAAGCAAGTCAAGTTAAATACATTAAAATGCTTGATGTTTGGATAGCAATAACAATTCAATATGATTGTTTTGTGAAGTGTTGGAGTTGGCCTTGCTCTATCAACAAACTTTGTCTCTGACCTTTATTCTGTGGAGTTTTATCACTGTGTAGCTCAGCTCAGGCTTTCTTGGAATTTTCTGGGCTGCCCAGACTGTCTTCAAATATAAAATCCTCCTGCCTTGGCCTTCTAATCAAAAACATTACAAAATGGTGCTATAATTGGAAGTGATAGTTATTTTATTCTAAAATGATAACATAAAATATATTTTATTAGTTTGGAATATTTCAAAGATTTTTTGGTGCTTTTTTTTCTTTCACATATTTTAATGCATCAGGTTAAATATATTATTTGTCCTTGTATAATGAGAATCTGCACTCCTATTGTGAGTAGAGACCATATGCAAAAGCTCTTGGTAAACATTAAATCCCGAATGAATGTTAACAATAATTGATAAGCAGTTAATTAAAGAAAACCAGTCATAATGCAAGGTAAGGAAGTTTTCTCATAACACATAAGATTTTAATCTTTTTTCTATTACTAGTGGGATCTGTAGCAGAAGTACATGAGTGTGGGCACCATTGTATAGTTCCGATGTGTTTGCAGGCAGTATGGCTCGGTCACAAACTGGCAACATATTCGATACCAAGTAATGAGGAAACACACACACACTTCTACTTATTACTCTAATGATTCAAATACGCTATTCTATTTCATACTAAATATCTGGTAAATATACTCTTACTGGAAACTTCCATGTTCTTCAAGAACAAAGTTGGAGACTTGGACTTGCTCGTAAACCAAAGCATTATTTTCAGGGGTGCTAACTTGTGAATCTATATCATGAAAGCAGTAGAAGAAAGAATAGCCACTGGGTTCTAGAAACTGTAAGATTGTCCTAATCCAAACAGGAATTTCCAGGATTTCAGGCCAATGCATGAAATAAGGAAGCCCAACCATTAAGCCACAGATCATTAGCCTCATAAGTTGCTAACTGGACTTCAAAGCTTCTGGAGAAGAAACAATATACAATAATGCAGTTCCTTATTCATGATCCTCTCATTGAAGTAGTCTACAGCACATGGGCACAGGAAACCACTTCCTATGTAGAACTCTAGCAGCACTGACAATAAGAGCAACAATGAATAAATGGGACCTCCTGAAACTGAGAAGCTTCTCTAAAGCAAAGGACATTGTCATTAAGACAAAAAGGCAACCTACTGACTGGGAGAAGATTGTCACCAACCCCGCATCAGACAAAGGTCTGACCTCCAAAATATATAAAGAACTCAAGAAACTAGACATTAAAACTCTAACCCAATTAAAAAAATGGTCTACTGAACTGAACAGAGAATTCTCAACAGAAGAAATTCAAATGACTGAAAGACACTTAAGGTTATGCTCAACCTTCTTAGCGATCAGGGAAATGCAAATCAAAACAACTTTGAGATACCATCTTACACCTGTCAGAATAGCTAAAATCAAAAACACCAATGATAGCGTATGCTGGAGAGGATGTGGAGTAAGGGGAACAGTCATCCATTGTTGGGGGGAATGCAATCTTGTGCATCCACTTTGGAAATCAGTGTGGTGGTTTCGCAGGAAACTGGGAGTCAACCTAACTCAGGATCCAGCAATTCCACTCTTGGGAATATATCCAAGAGATGCCCAATCATACTACAAAAGCATTTGTTCAACTATGTTCATAGCAGCACTATTTGTAATAGCCAGAACCTGGAAACAACCTAGGTGCCCCTCAATAGAAGAATGGATAAAGGAGGTGTGGCACATATACACTTTAGAGTTCTACTCAGTGGTAAAAAACAATGACATCTTGAATTTTGCTTGCAAATGGATGGAAATAGAAAACACTTTACTGAGTGAGATAACTCAAATCCAAAAAGATTAATTTGGTATGTACTCACTCATAAGTGGATTCTATCCATAAATAAAGGACATTGAGCCTATAGTTTGTGATCCTAGAGAAGCTAAATAAGAAGGTGAACCCAAAGAAAAACATATAGTTATCCTCCTGGATATTGGAAGTAGACAAGATTGCTAGGCAAAAGTTGGGTGCATGGGGGTGGGGGTGGAAGTGGGTGTAAGGGGAGATGGAGAGAGATAAAGGAGAAGGAGAGGTTTGGGGAGAGCTTGGGGGAATGGGATTGTTGGGATATAGGAAGGGTGGATATGGGAGCAGGGAAGTAGATATCTTAATTAAGGCAGTCATTTTAGGGTTGGCAAGATACTTTACTCTAGAGGGGTTCCCAGGTCCAATGAGATGTCTCCAGCTTGTTCATTGAGCAACAGAGGAGAGGGTACCTGAACTGGCCTTGTTCCATAGCCACACTGATGAAATATCTTGCATATCACCATAGAACCTTCATCTGGCGATAGATGGAGATAGAGACAGAGACCCACATTGGAGCACTGGACTAAGCTCCCAATGTCAAAATGAGGAGCCTAAGGAGGGAGAATATGAGCAAGGAAGTCAGGACTGAGAGGGGTGCGTCCACCCACTGAGATGGTGGGACTGATCTAAAGGGATCTCACTAAGGCCATCTGGACTAGGACTGATGGAGCAAGTGATCAAACTGGACTCTGAATGTGGCTGTCAATGGGGGCTGACTTAGAAGCCAAGGACAATGGCACTGGGTTTTGATTCTACTGCATGGACTGGCTTTGTGGGAGCCTGGTTTGTTTGGATTCTCACCTTCCTAGACCTGGATAGAGGGGGAGGGCCTTGGACTTCCCATGGGGCAGGGAACCCTGACTGCTTTTAGGACTGGAGAAGGAGGGGAAGGGGAATGTGGGGAGGGGGAGGGAAATGGGAGGTGGGGAGGAGGTGGAAATTTTTAATAAATAAATAAATATGAGATCTGAAGGTTACAAGCTTGGTATGAATGAACTCACAGCACTGTCCTGAAGCCTCAACAGCTCTCCCAAGTAGGTGCCCTGAGAGCTGCCCTATAGAAACGTCAAATTACGGTGGTGCTGGCAGAAACAAGGTGGAGGGGTGTCAGATCTAACAAGACAGACTGATTTGGAGGTAGAGAGATGCCAGAGTGGACTCCATGGTTATACTGGTCCTTCACCAGTGGCTGACAAGCAAGGTGAAGAGAAAAGGATGCTAACATTGTGTCCAGGCTCATGGAAGAGAGTACTGGAGAAGACTCACGGTATGCAAGACTGGAGAATTTGATGTGTGCGTTTCTAGAATTCACCGTTTTTGTTGGCCATGATTCTGCTTACTAGAATCATCCCAGGAACTTTCCCAACCCCTGACAGGAAGGGGACCACTATAAAGAGGGCCTCTGATCAACACACATAGCTCTTAATAATGCCTTGGTGATTGTAATTGATAATTGTGAGCTGAAATTTATTGAAGGTTCATTAATGATATCATCTGAATTCAAAAATCACGGTTACAAGGGTGACACTTTGTGCAGAAGTAGTAATTCTCAGCCTTAGCAATTGCTGGGATAAAGAAGAAACTTTTTTTTAACTGAGTCAAGTACACAGCAAAACTGAGCAGGGGTTCAGTCTGCACACATCTCCTGTCTCTGTGCACACGGCTGCTTCCACCCACATGTAGCCTCCCCTGCTAACTGTTAGAAACTCTGTAAACATGAGGAAATTAAGTGATGCATTCTTGAATAACAAATAGGTCTAATAATAAACCAAAATGGAAGTTTATATAAAGCTTGAAACACAAATTAAAACACAACACCCCAAAACACTAGGTTTCATCAAAAGTAAGTTGAAAAAGGAACTCACTGAGAGAAGATATCTGCATATACGCTCAGCTCACATTTGGTGACGTAAAAGCAGAACACACCTGCCACCTCAGAAGCCCCATTTTCTCAAATGCTGTCAGTACCTAAGGTCAACATTGATCTTGAGAGCCAAATAGTAGTTTAAATGTGCCATGTATATTCTAGAATGAGGGTTATGTCAGTAGACATACTGAGTGTTAATGTAAGAGACAGTGGAGTGGATTTTGCTTAAATAAATAAATAAATAAATAAATAAATAAGCTCAAAAAATAAATAAATTAAAAAGTAATCTGGAAAAACATAGATGCCCACATTACCTGTGTGCCCTATGCAAGCCAACCACCCACCAAAACCCCTATCTTCCCCACAGCATCATTTCCATTCTCTGTTGAGGGACTCCAGTCCCTTTTGATGTTTGAGGTCACCACACTCTCTAGGTTTATTTCTCAGCACTTTTTCTTTAAATATCTGTCCTTTTCCATGGTGTGATACATTAGATTGAGGTTGTTTAGAGTTTTTTGCAGTTCATGTTTTTCTTCGCTATACTAAAAAACTAAACTTAGTAGTAGATATAATACAAAAAATGCTTATAATGAGTAAATATTGAAATTTAAGGTTAGAGAAAATCTTCAAGTTGACAGGAAATACATATCATTTCTTTAATTGCTATTTTGACACTTAAAAAGCAACGCTTCATTTAACTCACTACAAGAATGGAAACATAAACTTATCACAACTGGCAGCTTCAGTGTAAAGTAGATGAAATAGCTAAAAACATTACAATTCCAGCACCTTATGTTCTGATTACTTCATTTTTTTGTAGCAAAAAACTTACAAATAAATATTTAAGTAAAATAGTCAGAGAAACAATACAGCTTGGAAATTTGAATTAAGAAACATGAAGTAACAACACAGTTATCATTAGTGCAGATGGAATACCCACAGGAGAAGAGACAATAATATGCAGATTTCCAGATTTGTTGGCACTTAGCCCATCAGTGGTTTTCTCTACAGATGTGAGGACAGCAAACAATAGGTAAAGCGGAAGTTCTAGAACTTCTAACATCTGTGTACAGATTCCATCTTTTCACTTAATCATGCATGTCCTTGATATAAGCTTGTGAAAGAAATCCATAAAATAACGTAATATATTTTTGACTGCTACTTTTTACAGGCTGTCTATGTAAGATTCATAATCACCCAAGCAGAAAGCAGAATATCAGCGATACACATGTTATCACAGGGAATATTATTATGAGCAAGACAAGCAGCCCCAGTATTGTCCAAGGGTTCAGGAGTCCAGGGGAAAAATAACTTACAAATTCTGGGTCACCTGGAATGTCACCTGATGACAGACAAAATAATGGACAAAGTATGATCTCTGTGGCATAATTAGTGTCTATTGGCATTACCTAGGAAAATGATGTATGGAATTACTCACTGTATGTCAGCCACACTGCGATTGCCATCATCAGAAGTAAGCAAAGGATCCCAAGAGCCACTGCAATGAGATTGAAGAAAATTGTAAGAGATATAACTCTAAAGGCATCAAAATTGATAAGGGAATTTTCACCAGGACAATCCCATGGTTCACCACTAGCCATAACCTGGAGCTTCATATGACAAAGGGATGATGAACTCTAACGTTTTAAGCAAAATTCCAGAACACAAACTAACTCCTAAACCTAGTGTTCAGGGAATAGCTTAGAAGAGAGGACTAAAGATTGTAAAATACAGAGACTCAAGACAGGGAAGCTGCATTCAGCAATCTCAAAAATAGCATAACCTAAGCAAGACTAGCCCAACTACAATACCAGAGAACATGCCAATAAGGACAGGGGAAATCTCCACATGACCCCAGTCAATTGATGACAGGTGATAAAGAAAATAAATCTCTTCTAGGAATGAGCCCATAATTAGATATCTAATAGCAAGTGGTTAGCTCTAAAATACATGCATGTGAACAGCAATAAATGGAATGTTAGATCAAATATATAAACACATGTAAACATATTATTAAAAATTAAAGGGAAAGGAAACAATAGAGACAATACATTAAAGTAGGAGCATTAGGAGGAACTGGAAGTGTAACAGAGAAAGGGGAACAGGATATAATAATAATGGATGAAGATGATAAGTAAATTATATTTACCTGTATACACATGTCATAATTAAACCCTCTATTTTATATAATTAATAAATTCTAATGAGCTCTAAATAGTTTAAGTTTTAGATTTCTAGATGGCAGACAACTATTCTGTTTATAGCCTACATATAGAAGCAGTTCTCTAGGAGTTTAGATAAGTTTTGCCCATTCAGCCTTGAACTCTCAGTCTTCCTGACCCTGTCTCACAGGAAGCTGGAATGACAGGCTTGAACTGCCTCTTCCAGGTGCATACAGTTTATTTATCTTACAAACACTGAAGGCATAAGCACGATGCAGGTTGAAAACACCAAACTGTAATTAGCATGCCACTAAAGAGATCACAACTCAGCATGAAGAGGAAGGAAAGATCAATCTTGACAAACTTTGAGAAGCTGGAAGCCAGTCTAAAAATTCTGAACTCTATGTTTCCATCATAAAAAAATTATTGGAAGTCAGTTCTTTTCCTGTTTATTAACTATGTTTTTCTCAGAAAATAAGATATTTATCCTGTGACTTAAGGTCTTGGGTTCCAGGGTCCCGAATCTTATCACCACACTAACATAGCAGAAGTTTTCAGTTTAGACATTGAATGGGACAATATTTGAAGGACAAGGGAATGAGAGTAAAGACTTTAGACTTCCCTTGTGACCTGACTGTCGATGCTGATGATTGGCATTGGAATATCTTGTTTAGAAAGAGATTTGCTTTTAACACATACTTTTCTTTTCTTTTTTTGTGTTTGTTTGTTTATTTTGTTTTGTTTTATTTTTTCAAGAGTGAGTTTCTCTATAGCTTTGGAGTCTGTACTGGAACAAACTCTTGTAGACCAGGCTGGAATCGAATTCACAGAGATCTGCCTGCCTCTGCCTCCTGAGGACTAAAGCTGCGTACCACCACTGCCCAGCTATACTTTTCATTTCTTTAAGATTTTATTTCCTTAGAAAATTTGGTGTTTCCTCAGAATGTAGTTCATTTCTATAAGCCTCATATTTTAAATCATAATTTGATAAAATTAACAAAAAGCTGATGGTTTCTCAAATTTATAAAAATGTATTTAAGGGAGGCTAGTTGGCTTACAACTGTAATCCCATCATTTGAGAGGCTGAGCTGGGATAATCAAGGATTCTGGGCCACTTTTTGCAATATAGCACAGTTAATATTGGTCCTGGCTACTTGAGAACCTGACTCAAAAAAAATAGGGGCTGGAGAGATAGCTCAGTGGTTAAGAGCATTAGCTGCTCTTCTAGAGGTCCTGAGTTCAATTCCCAGCAGCCACATGGTGGCTCACAACCATCTGTAATGAGATCTGGCACCTTCCTCTGGTGTGTGGGCATACATGGAGGAAGAATGTTGCATACATAATAAATAAATAAATCTTTAAAAAATAACACAAGCCAAAAAATATTGAATTTTTTCAGTCTCAAATTTTACTTTGTAAATAAATGCTTCTATGTCTTCACTTCTTCCAGCAGTGATCACCTATTATCAGCTGGCAATCATCAGACAGTTTGCAATGTCTGGTGTGTACAGTGCCTAGGAGGAGAGCACTCACCTTTGTGGCAAACCTCTCTGGGCCCATGAGTCTCATCCTGACTGGCTGGACTCTGAGACTCTGAAGAGGACTCAAAAACTCTTGAGTTTGAATATATCACCTGCTGATTCCTCATTTTGGGCAGAAGCAAGAAGGCTTAAACTAAAATATTGTCTTGGGATGATGTCTAGGTAAAGAAAAAATTAAAATGTCCAAGTTTAAAACATTCCAGAATTTTATGCTGGGGTAGGGTGGAAGAGTATTAACTCCTTTAAAGATCTGAATGCTGCTCATTAGTGGATTTTAACCATAAATAAAGGATATTGAACATATAATTTTAGATCCTAGAGAAGCTAAATAGGAAGGTGACCCCCCAAAACATGTAGTTATCCTCCTGGATATTGGAAGTAGACAAGATTTCCAGGCAAAAATGGAGAGCTTGTGGGTGGGGGGGGGGAGATGGGGGTAAGGGTAGATGGGGAGAGAGAAGTAAGAAGGGGAGGATGGGGAGAGCTTGGGGGAATGGGACAGTTGAGATGGAGGAAGAGTGGAATTGGGAGCAGGGAATTATATATCTTAATTAAGGGAGCCATTTGAGGGTTGGCAAGAGACTTGACTCTAGAGGTGTTCCCAGGTGTCCAAGCAGATGTCCCCAGCTTGTTCCTTGGGCAGCTGAGGAGAGGGAACCTGAACTGACTCTATCCTATAGCCACACTGATGAATTTCTTGCATCTCACCATAGAACCTTCATCTGGCAATTGATGGAGATAGAGACAGAGACCCACATTGGAGCACTGGACTGAGCTCCCAAGGTCCAAATGAGGAGCAGAAGGAGAAAGAACATGAGCAAGGAAGTCAGGGCCACGAGGGTGTGTCCACCCACTGTGATGGGGCGGCTGATCTAATGGGAACTCACCAAGGCCAGCTAGACTGGGAATGATGGAGTGTGTGATCAAACTAGACTTTCTGAATGTGGCTGATAAGGAGGGCTGACTGAGAAATCAAAGACAAGGGCACTGGGTTTTGATTCTACTCCATGTACTGGCTTTGTCGGAACCTAGTCTGTTTGGATGCTCATCTTCCTAGACCAGGATGGAGTGGGGAGGACCTTGGACTTCCCACAGGGCAGGGAACCCTGACTGCTCTTTGGAGTGGAGAGAGAGGGGAAAGGGAAATGGGGGGAGAGGGTGAGGGAAATGGAAGGAGGTGAAAATTTGTAATAATAATAATGATAATAATAATAATAATAATAATAAAAGAAAAAAGAGAAAAAATATCTGAATGCTGTAAAGAGTGAAAAAGGTGGCTGGCTTCCAAAACATGATAATCAATAAACATATTATTAAATCATAAGTACTTATGATTTTTCTTGACTCTTCCATTAAACAGTATTTGAAGGGGCAATGAATAAACAGGTAATATTAAAATTTTTTTAGTGATCTCAATTCATTTCAAGTATATCTAAGACATTTTCATTGATGAAATTTTCTAAACTCATTTACAATTTCATTAATTCCCTAAAAATAAAATGTCTTCCTATTATAAAATTCGACAAAGTGAAGAAGAAAGTACATAAACCACTTGAACTAATCACCAACTAATTAATTCTATTGATCACTCTATATCACAACAAAAATCATAACACAAAGAAATTCTTCTCTTGAAGTTAAATTCCAACATTCACAGGCAGAACTAATACAGCCCTAATATGATCAACTGTCTTTCCTATCTCTGTTACTGTCATGCCGGCCATTTGTAACTGAATGGTATTTCTATAGAATAAGTATGATCCTGTGTAGAGGTGTCTGAAGGAATCAAAATTGCTGTTACCTATAGCCCATCCAGGTGGTGATGAAGGTGGAGGAAACTTGGGCTGTAGAACAAGTTGTCCTTTCCTGTTCTGCTTCCCCTCAGAAGCTCCAAATGAAACACAGAAGAGTCCCTTCTGCAAGATACTTCAGCGCTTAAAGTTCTGCCCCTCCTCTCTAGCAAAGTGAAAAGAGGAAATTTTATGTTGAGAGCTGATAGTGAAAGATCAGAATCATGAACTATGCCTGCCTGCATATGAAATAATTTCATTTCATATGCAGCAGAATCACATTTGTAACCAGTATTTCATGACTGAAAGGAAAAAGAAAGATACATTTTGAGAAAACATTGCCAATATTTTCAGCTAAAATATGTCATTAAAAGAAGCCATTGTTTAGAAAAAATGATTGAAACATCTCCATATGAATATTAGCATATATAGAATAAATGGGATGACTAAGTTCTTCAGTTCCAAATTTTAGTAATTTTCAGGAATTTTGTCTTAGATTAATATATATTAATATTTCAGATGAAATATTACTGTTTATTTTTTGATTTTTGTCTATTGAAGTCAATGTATATTAAAAATGCCATAGGACAGTCACATTCCGTTTGTGATTTTCTTGGTCTTTCCTGATCTACCCTTTAATCCACACATAATGTTTACAATGAAAGTTGTAACAAAGTCTTTCCACATTGGTTTCGTTGCTGTCATTTCTATGAGGCTGGACTATTAAACCCAAGCTCTTGCATGTCTTCCACAATAGATGAACCGTGAGCTACATGTTAGTCTTTTGAGGACGTGCTCATTTGTTTGTTTGGTTGGTTGGCTGCTGGTTTGGATTTTTGGTGCTGTTTCAGACAGAATCATGTTGTATACTAGTAATGGCCTGAAACTCACTATGAAGCCCTGGCTGGATTCAAGTTCATGATTCTCCTGCATCATCCTCCTCAGTTCTGTGTTACAGATATATATTACTGAAACAGTTTACACTGTGTGTGTGCCCTCCCCTCTCTCTGTGTGTGTGTGTGTGTGTCTGTGTGTTAGATGTGTATGATGACTGCAATATGACTTATATAAACAAAAACTTACATGCAACAAGGTATGACAATACACTGCTATAATCCAAGGATATAGGCAGGAGAATAATCAGAAGTGCAAGGACAGCTTGGTCTACTACATATTGATTTTCAGAAAACCAGAGCTATTAAGTGAGACCTTATCTGTAAAGCACCCCTCCTCTCTGACAGCAGGTATTATAAAGCAAGCCCATCCATCTCCTTTATTGTACTACATATGCCAGTCTGCAACTATCACCCTTCACTTTGTGTCGTGGGTCGGCAAATGTTAGGCCTCACCCCAAATGATGACAACTGACAATGAGATTTCCAACCTTAAAAAAACTGCACCCAAATAAACCTCTTTTCATTGTAACATACTCAGCGTATTTCTATGCTACAGCAACTGTGGTGAACCAGCATACACAATGAGTAGGTTCTTTATCCTATCATATAAACCTGGTAGTGGTAGTTAGTATTGTGGAGCTGAAAAGATCAAGCAGAAACAAGACTTGATCACAACTGTCAGAGATTGTCTATGCTAGATTTAGCTCTGAAAAAGACTATGAAGGATTATATTTGCTAGGTTAATTGAGGTGGGAAGATCCATCCATTGTAGCTAGTGCCATTTTCCTACACTGGGATCCCAGACTGTATAAATGAAGAGAGCAAGCTGAGTACAAATGCTCATTAATTTCTCTCTGATTTTTGCTATGATGAAATGTGACCAGCTGCCTCAAGCTCCAGCTCCAGTTATCTGTTTACCACGAAGGACTATAAACTTGAACTGTGAGTGAAAATGAACCCTTCATTCCCTATGCTGGCTTGTCTATGTTTTATCATAACAGAAAAAGAACCAAAGACGCTGTGATGGCAGGTTGTTTTGCTTTGTTTTAGAACAGAGTCCATGAGTAAAACTGAGGATGTGAGAAATTCACAGTAGTGAGAAAAATACCACTGATGACCTCAGGTCTGAGGATTCCCATCAAACTGCTTACAGAAAGGCTAATGCTGTTGAGACATTTTTCTGATTTCCATCCTTGATGGGAGGCTGTGGTACTCAGGACGAATACGGAGCAAATGCAGAGCACAAGAACATGTATGAGTGTTGTTTGTCTCCTCGCTCTCTGAAACTGTAATACATGCTCAACGTCCTTTCCATCCTTTCTGTGACAGCAGAATGGACAACAGATATGGTGTCAGCAGTGTGCTTGACAAACAAGGACAATAGTGTGAATAGAAAATGCATACATAATGGAGACAGAATCATACAAATTACTGGAACGGCAAATGAAGGAGCAGCTGCAAATTTTATCTACTGTTTATTATGAAGCTCTGAGTTTCTGATAAAGTCTTCAAATGAAGATGATTACGTTAAAGATTGACGCTCTTCACATCTAATTGACTGACAGTCACACTGCAGTTCATTGAGCAAAGTGTAGCACAAAGAGGAAGTATGAAACTTAATGACAGCCAGCTAATAAAACAGAAAAGTGAGAATTTTACAAAATGTTTTTCATTTTCTTTAATTTTTTCTTCTAAGTTCACTTTTGTGTAAAAACACATACAGATAAACATAAATATATATCCACTACATATCTATGTTTCTGGTTCCTTGCTGCAAGAATCACTTTTATTTGGAAAGCCACATCATGTGCCCACTCACTAGACTGCAACTAGGAAGCTGTGCACATCAGTGCAGTCACACCTTCTCACCTCTGGCCACACCCTCAGCCCTCAGCAGGCTTTATCATTTCACATCTGCAAACTGCTTTTCCTGCCCAAGCCGAGGAGGTTATATGGAATACCTAACAGTCCACGGAGAAGTTTAGTTTGAACCACTTTGCTGGGGAAACTCTCTTTTTTGGTCAGTTTCTAACCTGATGATACTTCTCTCCAGAGGTCAGACATTGATAACACTAAACTTCACACTTCTTAAAGCAAGAAAAAAAGAAAAAACCCTTCTCTTTTGAGATTTCCTGTACCCATAGTCACTAGATGTGTACTAGCATTTATAATCAGAGTTGTTCTAATATTCTGTGTTATTTTTATCGTACCTACCCACACAGTGCTTAGGTGTAGTGCTAGTGTGTCTTTCTGGTCCAGAGCATTGAGAGCATTTTGGGAATTCAGTAAGAGTAATAAAGGGACCCCTAAATGGTTTCAAATGAATATCTAGGCTCTTTCATATTGGGGAATGAAATCCATAACTAAACTTTTTGCCTCTTCAGTTCCAGTCCACTCACTATATTGGAGATATATAATTGGAGAGGAGATTCTCCAATTCTGCTACATCCTCTGTGGAGTCTATTGGTTCAGCTCATCCTGCTCAAAGCATTCGTTCTTTTAAATTTAATTTTTTCCTGACACATGGTCTGATATAGTCCAGGATGGCCCAGAAATGCTTTGTAGCCCAGACAGACATGGCCTCCTGATTCTCCTCCCTCCAGTTTTTGAGTTCTTCGGTTACAGTGTAAACCCTCACATTGTTCATTCACTTTGCATATTTTTTATTTTGATGAGATGTTTTATACTGGCTAGTTATCCAGTATGTCTAGGAATTCATCTATTTAAACAATCAAAGTAAACTGTGGTGCAACTTGCACCTTATCTCTTCAAAGCAACTCTCACACATTTTAAGTGAAGACACAAGTTTCTAATAGTTCAATATGCAAATAATCTTGTCTATTGTTCATATTCCTGATAAAAGTGTTCATATAGTGGACTGGACAGTTGGCTAAGCAGATCAGAACACTGACTGCTCTTCCCAAGGTCCAGATTTTGATTCCCTGAACCCACACAGGGCCTATCTGTATCCTCAGTTTTAGGGTCTCTGACTTCATCTCTAGCATCGAGAAGTAATAAGCTCATTATCTGGTACACGACATACATGCAGGCAAAACAACCATATATATAAAAAAGTAGTAGTTGTATTTTTTTTAAAAAAAACTGTTCACATACAGACCAGGTTGGCATTGATTAAATACTTGCCTGTACTCTTCACAGTACAAAGAGGCACAGAACATGGTGAGTTAAAGGAAAACTGAGTTAGTATGAGATTATAGGAGAGCTTGATGAACATGTCATTTTCTCCAGTCTTTCTTGCTGTTCTCTGTTGTCACATTGGGTGCACAGGGGTAACACGCTCAAGGCTATATGTGAGAAGATGTGGATATGAGCATAGTGAGGAAACTTTTTAAGAGATCTACTGAAAAATGAAACATAATTCTTGAAAATATTGAATAATTTACCAGTGTGGAACCATAAAAGGTAAGTTTTAAAAAAGAACACTAATTTTAGTTTTATAAATTAACAGATAACTTCAAAATATTGAAAGACAAATTATCATTATAAAGTATCAATATTGTAAGACATAAGTCATAATACTCAGAGAAATATAGACCTCACCCAATGGTGAATGAAGATACAACTTGAGTTCAAACATTTGTTTCCTCCTTTGAGAATTCTTTGCTTAGACCTGTACCCTACTTTTAATTGGGTTGTTTTCTTTCTCTTTAAATATTTATTTATTAATTTTACAACTGTAGTGATGAGTGGCGGGCTGTGTTCCTGCCGCCCAGCTCCCGGCTGCCTGGCTAGCTTAAGCCCCAAAATAACAACACACAAACTGTATTCATTTAAACACTGCCTGGCCCATTAGTTTCAGCCTCTTACTTACTTCTTGACTAACCCATATTTAGTAATGTGTGTAACACCACGAGTGTTGTATTATCGGGAAAGATTCAGCACATCTGACCTGGCAGCTGGCTCCATCTCATCTGTCCCAGACAGGAGAGGCAGGGCAATTGCCAGAGGCATCTGCCTCACTCCCAGCATCTTGTTCTGTCTACTCCACCCACCTACGTTCTAACCTATCAGGCCAAGCAGTTTCTTTATTAATTAACCAATGAAATCATCAGATAGATAGAAGACACACCTACATCATACAACCTAAACTCAGTTTTTCCTTCTTCCCATTCCCTTTCCCCATTTCTCCTCTACCCCTCCCTCATCCACTCCTCTATTTCTATTGAAAAATTGGCAGGCCTCCCATGGATATCAAGAAAACATAGCGTATCAAGTTACTGTAAAACTCCTTTTTATTAAGGCTGGGCATATCAACCCAGTATGAGAAGTAGGGTCCCAAAAGCCAGGAAAAGAAACAGACCCTTTTCCCACTGTTAGGAATTTCACAAGAAGACCAACAATACAACATATTTGCAGAGGTCTTAGATCAGTTCCATGTATGCTTCCTGATAGTTGGATTAGATTCTGAGAGCTCCTATAAATCCAATTTAGTTGATTCTGTTTATTGTGATGTCCTTGATCCCTCTGGCTTCTATAATCCCTCCCTCCTCTATTCAGCAGGATTCCCCAGGCTTAGCATAAAGTTTGGCTATGGGTCTCTGCATCTATTTCCTCAAGTTTGTTAGCTGAAGCCTCTTTGTTAACAAGTGGAATAAGCACCAATTCCAGCACATCTAATAGGCAGAATAGATTGTAGGTCAAAGATTATGTGGTTGGGTTGATGCCCAATCCTTCCATTGCAAGTCTTGCCTGATTACATGAGATCCCACTTCAGGCTACCCTACTGCTAGGAGTCTTAGCTGAGGTCATCCTTGTAGATTCCTGGGAGTTTTCACTTGTCTCTTTTAATACTTTTGTCCACTCCCACCTGATCCCTTATGTTCCCATCCACACCTGCCCCCAGTCCACCCATGAAATCTCTTCTATTCCCCCTATGCAGGGAGAGCTGAGCAATGCCTTTGAGTCCTTCTTGTTACTTATCATCTCTGAGTCTGTGGATTGTATCATAGTTATGTTTTACTTTTCAGCTGCTATTCACTTTGAAGGGAATACGTACAATGTTTGCCATAAATTCCTGTGTTGAAGTCTTGCTCATCAGGTGCACAGTAGCCATATGGTCAAATCTACAGAAAGTTCTGTCAACTCTCAGTTACTAGATCTTTGTAAAAACTGCCTCGGGAGTGAATTCACACTGTTCCTGAAGAGTGACTGTGTTCTCCAGAGTTGGCTGTTACGAAAACTGTAGAGGATTCTTCTCTACTTCTGCTTTTCTGTCATTACCATTTGATTTCTCCATTTTCCAAATATTTCCATGTGGTTCCTTCATAGTGCCACCTGCCATGTTGATGAGTAGATAGGGCTGCCAAGTCTTGTACATCATAACCTGCCAGACTCTGAGCCTAATGCATCTCTTTTCTTCATAAATCATTCAGCCTTGGGTATTTTGTTACAACAATCATTTGAGTTGGTAAAATGCATTTATTGACTTGTTTCCCTTTTAATATCTTAAAACCTTAGTTTATTTTACAATATCCTAGCTATTTAGAATGCCTTTTGACTACATTCATCCTCACCCCTTTGTCTCCTTCGCATCCTCTGTCAAAATCTTTTTTAGACTTATACATGTCTTTTTAAATACTGGTATCTTTTTTTAAGCTGGTCATTTTATTTTTTCCTTTTATTATTATTATTATTATTAATTATTATTATTATTATTAAAAATTTCCTGCCTCCTCCACACCTCCCATTTCTCTCTCCCTCCTTTAACTCCCCTCTCCCATCCTTTCCAGTCAAAGGAGCAGTCAGGCTTCCCTGCCCTGCGGGAAGTCCAAGGTCCAACTCACTCCATCTAGGTCCAGGAAGGTTCTCATCTAAATAGACTAGGCTTCCCAAAAGCTAGTACATGCGGTAGGGTATCTTTTTGTTTAGTTTTGTGCTTCACTGATTTGTTTGTTTTTTCTCTAGGGTCCCTATATCTGGCTTTGCCTGTGGAAAAGTCAAATTCTTTTTCTAACATTGTAGACCATGGTATGGAATCCAGGAGAAAGGTGTGCAGTCTAGGGCTGTTGGGCAGGGTTAAAAGAGTTTAGTGGGCAGTGGGTAGTGTGCAGTGTTTTACCTGGGATCTTCTTGCTAATCTGACCACTGGCAAAGCTGTCAGGGTATGGGCCATAATGTGGAGCCCCAGGAAACATATACATTTTGGGATAGCTGGGTTGATTTTACGGAGTGTTAGTGGGTGTGGAGCAGTGTTTTAAATAGTTTTTCTGGATCCCACTTGGCCCCTAATAAATTCTAAGGCTTTTTTGAAAGTAGTAGGCTGGTATATGGAGCCCAAGGGTGGTGGTAGAGTCTGGGGTTGTTGGGCAGGCATAAAAAGATTAAATTGGGAGGTGGCCCATACATACATGGGATCCATAGGCCCAACCTGGACTTCAGTAAAGATGCTGGGGCTGGGGTCCATAGATTTGCCCTCTGCTCAGTTAAAACTTAAGTCTCCTTCTGTAGTTGTAGGCCAAGATATTGGAATACACACTTATACAGCCCCTTTTGAGTCAGTACTGCAGTTCCTCAGAAAACCTGAAATCAAGCTACCAGAAGGTTGGTTTATACCACTCTCTACATTTATCCAAAGGATGTCCAATCATACCAAAAGGAGACTTTCTCAACTATGTTCATAGCAGCTTTGTAATAGCAAGAATGTCTAAAATATCAAATGGCACTCAATTAAGGAATGGATAAAGAAAATTTAGTACATTTATACAATAAAGGCATTGCTCAACTGTTAAAAGCAATGACATCAGAAAGTCTGAAGGCAAATGGGTGGAATTAGAAAAAATCTTCCTGAATGAGGTAACCCAGACTGGGAAAAGACAAATATGGTATATGTTCAATCATAAGAAGAGATTAATTGTAAAATCAAGGATAACTGAGTCTGAGAAACAAAGTAACAAAGAGTCTTCAAAAGGGGACACCCAGATCTCCCTGAGAAAGGAACATAGAAAAAGTATCATGAATTGAATGCAGACAGGTGAGGATGTGAACATAAAAATTCAGGTTTGGGGGAATAAAGGGTGCAAATACTGAAAGAGACTACTGGAAAGAGGGGCCATTTCACAGTCAGGCAAAAAACCTGATGCGAAAGAAACTCCCAGGAATCTACAAAGATGACCTCAGCTAAGATTCTTAGGTATAAGGGATAAGTAGCCTGCACTGGCCATCTCCTGTGAGCAGACCAGGCTTCAAGGGGAGGGAGTGGGAAAACAACCCAGTCCCACAACCTTTGGCCTATAGCCTGTACCGTGTCTTGGCTGTTCTGGGTTAATGGTGGCCTAGAGACTGGGGTTTCTATTGCTGTGATGAAACACGATGACCAAAGGGAAAGTTGAAAGGACAACGTTTATTTGAATAACACTTCAGCATTGCTGTTCATCACCAAAGGAAGTCAGGACAAAACTGAAACCTGGCAGGAACCAGAAGGCAGAATCTGATGCACAGGCCATGGAGAGGTGCTGCTTACTGGAAGTTTCCCCTGGCTTGTTCAGCCTACTTTCTTATAGAACACAGTACCGTCAGTCCAGGGGTCATACCACCTCTAAATGACTGAGCCCTCTCTATTTGTCACTAATTAAGAGAAGGCTCTATAGGCTTGCCTACAGCCATATCTTTTTGAGGTACATTCTCAATTGAGGTTCTCTCCTCTCAGATGAGTCTAGCCTGTATCAAAATGACATAAATTTAACCTGCACAATGGGCTGGGAAGATATGTACATGTTTATAAACTCATATTTCTAATGACTTACAGTGGTGACGTTTAATTACGTATACACTCCA
Source organism: Arvicola amphibius (assembly GCF_903992535.2). Taxonomy (NCBI): domain Eukaryota; kingdom Metazoa; phylum Chordata; class Mammalia; order Rodentia; family Cricetidae; genus Arvicola; species Arvicola amphibius. Next base: position 18,792,853 of record NC_052048.2, read on the forward strand.
AGGTCAAATTTGATATTTTTAGTGTCAGCATCAAAAAATGAAGGCATCATAAGTCTATAACCATTTTAGACATAAATGACATTACAAGTGAAAACACAAATGATAGTGAATATGAAAAATAATACTGATATAACTCAGAAAACTGACAATTATTATGGAGTATGGAATAGATAACATTACTAGGTCAATACTAAATTTCTTGAGTGTTATCATTTTAGTATGATGTTATAATTGAAATATCTTAGAAAATATTTATGGACAATTTAGTTTAGTGTTATTATTACCACCATCATTATTATTATGCTTCATGAGACAGATTTTTTCTGGAGCCCATGATGGCCTGAAGCATACGATGTTGCCCAGACTGCATTCAAACTCAAGTACTCATAAGATTATAAGTCTGAGCCATGACATCCAGCTGGCCTCAAAGAATATTCCTTTATCTAGGACATTTAAACTCCTCAACAAATTGATCAGACAGAGGGGGGGAGAGAGAGAGGGAAGAGAAGAGAGGAGAGAGAGAGAGAGAGAGAGAGAGAGAGAGAGAGAGAGCGCAAAATTACAAACACTAAGCAACCAACTGAGAAAGAGAACCCTGAAACTGTTTCCCAATTCTTAATTGTGATATCCTAGCAGTGGAATATTGAAATGGTTTATCATAGTGATGATGAATTATTTGTGCTATTTATCAGGGTTCTGCATTTGTTTCTGTGTGACATTCAGGAAACAAAGGAGGGATTCCTTAGGGCTTGGAACAAAGGGCATTCGTTCTCCAGATGAAAGTTCTGTGTTTTAGTAGGAAGGATGATGAATTGTGCTGTGTAGTTAGATTTAAGTAGAACATTCCTTTCTTTTCCAGTTCGTTGCCATATTTGCTCAGCTGACTGAGTCCTGTGGTTAAAAAATTCAGTCATTAAGCAGTCACAAATCTTCACAGGATACCAGCAAAGATGATAAAATGTTCCATTTTTTACTTTCCCTTCATACTGTACACTGAATCAGGAAATCTATCCATTCTCTTTTCACAGATGCAGGGGCGTTTTGTACCACAGTCGGATTCACGTATTCCTCGAAAACTGAGACATGCACAGGTTCCATTTTCTTTTAATAATCTTAATTTCCTTAAATCCCTATAATGCAAAACATATAATGAACAGTTATTAAAATCTGAATCTTTATTGGTGTATTTAATGATATTAAAAACAATGTTTATTGACTAAAATATACAGAATATGAGCTTAATTGTAAGTATCTTGCTAAAAGTTCTTATTTTGTCTCTAAACTCCTTTAAAAATGTATGCAATGGCTCTGGGCTCTGATTCTTCTGCATGGACGGGCTCTGTGGGAGCCTTCTCAGCTTGGTCGATCACCTTCCTGGACCTGGGGGGAGTTGGGAGGACCTTGGTCTTAGCATAGAGTGGGGAACCCTGATGGCTCCTTGGCCTTGAGAGGGAGGGAGGGGAGGTATGGGTGGAGGGGAGGGGAGGGAAGGGGGAGAAGGAGGGGAGGGAAGGGGGAGGAGGAGGGGAGGGAGGGGGGGAGGAGGAGGGAAGGAGATGGAAATTTTTAAATATAAAAAAAATAAACCATGAGAAAAAAAATGTATTTGTCAAGTGACATAGCTCAGTGCATGGAAACCATTGCTACCAAAGCTGACAACCTGATTTCAGACCTCAGATACAACATAGTAGAAAAAGAAAAGTGAATCCTTCAACTGCCTTTTAACTACGGATGTGTTGTGACATTGGCACACAGTTGTATACATTCATATAAAAAATAAATATAATAAAACAAGAATGGTCTCTTGATTACAAATCAATTCCTTATATATTCCACTCTTAATTTTTTATTTTGAGGTAAATAAAATTTTAGCTATCACCAAAAGATAATTTCACAGTAAAGCTGATTTCCTATTATCCATTTTGCAATAAAGACATTTTAAAAATAAAAAAAAGAAAATAAACATGGAACACAAGACAAAGTCCCATGATTTTGGCAACACTGTGAGATTTCAAAAGGCTAGGATGATGAGAATCTGTGCAAAAGAAGGTAAAACAGTGAATAAAATCCATACTGTATAGGCTGAGATGTCAAAGGGATAAACCTTCAACAAAAGTTCATCATTTTTTGAGGCCTGGATTCATGTTAGATAAAAATAGAGTATTTAGGTTTACCACAGCAACATCAAAAGAAATAAATTATGCTAATTGGTATTTGGGGCATAGACAGAACAGGAAAGATAAAGTAGAAATGAGCACAAACATTAGTTATTCATAAGATATGATTATGGGTACAATCAATTAAGCATGTGTATTGAATGTCGGCAAAGAGGAAAAGACCCAGAAGACAGTAACTATTCATAAGATACACATGGATCATCTTGAGTTCTAAACTTTACTTCCATGGTAATGTCCACCTCAACCTCTACCCAAGAAACACAAGTTAAATTCACAGCTGCTTATTAGGTCCATTAAAAGCAGTTGTCTAAACTACTGCATTTTCACACTGGAGAAAATGCTTGTGCTGGTGAAAGATATATCACCACCAGGCTTTTAAACTGAATTCTCAAGTGTGGGCCTAGTACTCATATCACCTTCAGTGGAGAGTTCTGTAGCATAGTCATGGTCTACAAAGATGTTTTAACCTGAATGCAGGTATCCTCCCAGGCAGTAATACCTCACACCAAATGTTTCCACTTGTCCATCTTTGACTCTGTATGGTGCTTTAGCCTATAAATATATTCACTAACTCTGTGGCCAACTATGGTGCAAAAGAGCATCAAATCTAGTGCTTGAGAGGTAGACGTAAAAGAATCGGGGCTAGCCTGTATGAAATGATACTTAAAATGTAAAAACCAAAACTAGTAAAAGCAAAAATATTCTGTGTTCTTTGAATATATTATAACATCTTTTAAGAGTGTCTGTATCCTGGCCATCTTTGTGACAGCCTGCTTGAGAGTGTACTTGAAGGAGAGAGGAACTTAATTTTCTGTATATTTGTAAATTAGCTGTCCACTTTTGCAGGATCATGTTTAAATAGAAGTGTGTTGCCAGACAGCGAATGAAATATTCCTGAGATAGTTACCAATGTGAATATCATGCTTCAGATACTTTTGTGTCTGTTGAATAAGAAACTCAGTAAGTGCAACAAAGAAAACGACATCCTGAGCAAAAGCCAGCAGAAAGAGTACATTAAACCCGTAGAACTTCAGACACCAGGATTACCAACTAACACGTGTGAAATCAGAATGGTTGATATCTGTGCAGAGAAAAAGGACCATACAGGCAGAGTCACACCTGTCCACAGTCCCATCACCTGAGAGATAGAGACAAAAATATCAGGAGTTCAAGGCCAACATGGGAAAAATGAATCTCTATCTAAAACAACAAAATCAATATAAATTAAAATGATACCAAAAGCAATTAAAACATAATTAGCTCCTCCTTTGCTTCTGGGAGTGCTAACTTGTACAGTCACTTAGGATAGATATCAACATGGTTGTTTCTCAGAAAATGGATAATCGATCTACATCAAGAGCTAGTTATGCTTCTCTTAAGCTTATACACAAAGGATAATCCTTCCTATCACAAAGGATGCACCATACTACCAAAAGGGCATTTTTCACTTACATTCATAGTGGCTTTATTTATAATAGCTGGAATTTGAAAATATCATGGACATCCATCACAAAAAGAATGGATAGAGAAAATGTGGTAAATTTACACAATGGAGTAGTATGGAGATGTTAAAAACAAGGACATCAGTAAACTTTCCCCAAAGTGGATGGAACTTGAAAAGATAATTCAGAGTGAGATAACCCAGATCCAGAAAGAAACATGGTATGTACTGACTTAGAGGTGAACTTTAGCAATAAATGAAAGGATACCTATGCTTCAATACACACATTCATGTAGGTAAGTAACAAGGAGGGCTCAAATTCAGGGGGCTTGCACAACAAATCGCACTGTGAATTGGAAATAGAATAGTCATCATGGTGGATTGTTGTAGGTGGGCATGGGAACAGGAGGAAGCAGGTTGGGGGAAGATGGCAGATGAGAGTACTGGGAAAGACAACTGGAATGAGGGTCCTTTGTGGTCTGAGTTAGAAACCTAGAACAATGGAATCACGCAGCAATCAGTGAGGGTGACCTCAGTCAGAATTCCTAGCAATGGGGTATACAGAGTCTGAACAGGCTATTTCCTGTAACTAGGCAAGACATTTAGTGGAGAGATTGAGACCTCATCCAAATCATGAAACCTCTGAGCAACAATTTGCACTGCCTGTAAGAGATACTGGGGTAAAAATGATGCAGAAAAAATGGGAATGGACAGTCAATGATTGGTTGAGTGTGATACCCATGTCAAGAGAGGGATCCCACACCTAAAACTGCCAGAGGCTGGACAATTCAGAGACCTAGGTGAGAGCCTAAAATGACTCTCAAAAATGTCAGTGAAATGATTCCTATTGATATTCTGCTATACTCATAGATGGTTGCCTAGCTCAATTTTCACTGGGTGCAACTGTAGATGGAAATGTGAAGAGCCACACAGCCAAACCTTAGGGAAACCTTGGGGTATCTCTTGGAAGAGGGGGAAAAATGATTGCGTGCATCAGAGGCACCAAGGATACCATAAGAAAACCACAGAATCAGCTGCACTCTGCTCATAGGGACTCACATGGACTGAACCAAAAAGCAGAGATCCTGCTTGGGAGTACCTAGGTCCTCTGCACATGTGCAGTGGTTGTGTGGCTTGGTCGTCTTATGTGTCTTCTAACAATGAAAGCAGGGCTTTTCTCTGACTCTGTTACCTGATTTTGGGACCTGACTGCTGTGGGACAATGGTCTGTACCCTGTCACTTGTATTTTAAAAAACACTGATTGGCCAGTAGAAAGGCAGGAAGTATGCTTGGGGTGGCCAGGCAGAAAGTAGAGGTGGTGCAATGAGAACAGGATAATTCAGGGAAGAAGAAAAGAGGCAGTATGCCATCTTTATCCAGATACAGTGGAAGCAAGATGAGAACTCACTGGTAAATGTACCAAGCCATGTGGCTAATATACACAAAAATAAAGAGTCAAATTAAGATGTAAGAATAAGTTAATAAGGAACATGAGGTAATAGGCCAACCAATGTGTAATTAATTTAGTAGACCTCTGTGTATTTCTTTGGGACTGAATGGCTGTGGGACCAGGTGGGACAGAAATCTCTGTCAAGAAATGGTGTCAATGTACAGCCAAATCCAGTTAAAACATGACAGATCTTGGGAGGTAATTCTAGAAACAAAAGAACAGAGTTATGTATGGCTTCTTAGTAGCAGCATTTTCTCAGGTGGGCTTTGTTTCCAGGAGGCAAGTGTATCTCATTTTAGAAAGACTTTCTGACACAGCTATACCTGCATAAACATGCAGCCCTTTGAATTGTCTGCTGGCAATTCCTTGCATCTCCTCCCTTCTTCTTACCAGTCACCTCTGTACCCGGGAATCCTGCCTAGCTGTTCGCCACTCAGCTTTTTTTTTATTGAACCGGTAATAGCCACACATCTTCACAGTGTACAAAAAGAAGGACCCTTTCCTCATACTGGGTTGCCTCATCCAGCTTCAATTGGAAACAAGATGCCTACATGAAAGGAGGACTGCCCTTTTTAGGAGAGAAAGGAGGGGGAGTATATTAGAACATGAAAGAGAAAGAGAGGTGGAAGAGGGACTGAAAGGAGATGAGGGGATGAGGGAAGGCTGTAACTAGACTGGAAGAAAGTAGTTAATTAAAATTATTTTGTTTATTTATTTTTGTTTTTTTAAGACAGGATTCTCTGTGCAACAGCTCTGACTACTAATTTGTGGACAAGATTGATCTTGAACTCACAGAGAAATGATTTTGTCTGCCACTATGTGCTGGTTTAAAGGTATGCACCACCACCAACTGGAAGAAAAAATTAAAAATAGAAAAAGAGGCAACCCTCAAAAAAAAAACAGTGTTTTCTTTTTTTGCTGTTTGGATGGTCACATTGTAAGAATTGGATAATAAACACTGTGTTTTTAAAATACATACATATAGATATATACACATACATAAATATATAAAAACCTACATATATACATGTTTTCCAATGTTATTTGAGGACAAACACAGAATTCCTGTTAGAGAAATTTCAACATTAGTATTTCTAAAACCATCAATTAGCATGAGGAATCGATATATGTGAAATGCAAATAGAGGTATGAATTCTGAGGATTAAAAGATCAAATGGCAATAGCACTGGGGGATGAAAAAGAGGCGAGGATGAAAGGTGTATTAACCACAGCTAAGCATCTCTAAGATACTTTATAGGCCACCATTAGTTAATAAACTTGTGTTTGGACAACACAAAGCAGGCTCTTTTTTACCTAGATAGTTTGGGTTTTTTGTTTGCTTTTGTGTGTCTTTATATGTGTATTTAAACATATTTGTCTGATTGGGTTTTTGTTTGATTGGATTGTCAATTTTGTTTTTGTTATTGGAGAACAAGGGAAAGAACTTGATTGTAGATGGGTAGAGAGGTGAGACGCATGTGGGATGTGTTAGGGGTTGGGAAAGGTGATCAAAATATAGTCAATTGAAAATGAAAATATGACTGAAAAAATGAACCACAAACAACATAATTATTAAGTGAAAATCAAAGAATAAAGCAGGGGATACACCTAGGGGAATACTGGTCAGAGAGACCACAGAGGTCACCAAAGAACACAGCATTTTGCCATTGTTCTTGGTTAACCCCTCCTAACTACATGGTAAGATCTGTTAGCTGAAGACAGCACACACTTTGTTTTCAGAACATAGAGAAATCAATTTCAAATCAATCAGGAAACACCTTTACCTGGGCTAGTTTTCAAAGGGTGACAAGGTGCTGCTGGAGGAGGAAATATATGAATGATCTTACCCAGCACTGTACCCAGCATGCTACAATACTGGCCTGCTAGGCAAGATGTGCCCAGTGGTACCATTGTTATGGGATAACTGATTGCTTTCCTATTGGAGTTGAGATTTTTACTACATGAGGGATAATGTTTGGTATTGTAATCCTAATCAAAAACCCATGATTGTGGAGGTCAAGGGCCCTAGATTGGAACCTGCTACAATTATTTTGTTAAGTGGGCATGTAGCTAACTGCTTTCTGCCCTGGCCAGAGAAGCTTCTTTTGCAGTAGGCAGTAATCTGTACAGAGGCAGGGAAGAAGTCAAAGTTCAGAAGAGAAGAAAAGTGTGTTTAGCATTATGGGGACATCAATTTCCTCCCTGTCAAAACCACCCCAAGTCTCTGGGAACAACAGGGCAGTGGAAGTGGAAAAAATATGAGAGCCAGCTGATGCAATCCCACCATATAGACATGACAAGGCTTTCCCACTCACAAACTCACAGCAGCTGTGGTTACCTATGTGAGACTTGAACAAGATCAAACTGACCAAAATTCCAGCATAGATGTGGAGGACACTCTATCTTTTAATGAGTCACTCTTGTTAGGAGACAGATGCTGGAAATGGTAAATACATTTCTTATTAAATTTTTACCAGGTATCCTTGCTCCAGTGGGTGGCCATTAAACATGTACCAGGGGAAAACTTTGGGTACAGTAAGAGGAAGCTTGAGAGGGCAAATAGGGGATAGATATAATATTTCATTTTGTATATATATGAGATTTTTAAGAAATATTATTTATAAAGAAAATCAATAAACAGTTTTCTGCCAGGTCAGAAATGACCAAGCTCAGAGCTTATAGACTAAAGCACCTTGAAATGTAAAGTAGATATGTATACATATAAATATATATGTATATATTTTTATATTTATAAATTAACAATTTTATAAGATTACTACACAAACAAGTCATGAATGTTTAAGATACTCACACTCATTGTAGCTTCCATTAAGAACAAATCACTTCATATTATCTTAAGCTTTCGGTTAGTTTTTGTGCTCTGTGCATCTTACAACACACAATCCTGAGCTGTGTTCAGTATTACATCACTAGCCATCAGCTCCTACACATTTCCATTTCCTGTCTATCACTTGCTCAGATACTGCCTTCTGCTGCTTTTCCCTACCCCTGAGATTCATAGATAATGAGAAAAGCCATGTATAATGAGAGAAAAAACTTTGCACACAATCCTACCAACTCTGGCACCAGTGTTAGAATTTAAGGGTTCAGGAAACTCACAGTTTAGATGTGCCATTGTCAATCCATCCCCATTTGCTTTTGCTTATTTCATAAGATAATCCAATCCAGAAAGTGTTTGTAATAAGCTGGTACTTTAGAAACATCTGTAAGGAAAATAAAAATTTATCTTACGATAAAATGTTTCTGCTTGAGAAAAGAACAGCTATTCCTGGTTCCTGATATTCTAATGTCAGTTCTTTTCTGTACTGTCCTCCAGCCCTTCAGTTCCTCCAAGTTCATTTTTAAAGTGATTTCTCATGTCATGTCAGAACCAGTGAGTTACTTAAGTTATGTAAAATGAAGCGTCAAGCGTCTAGAAATACTACTTTCATGAAAAGATTTATATCTGTGAATCTCAGAGAAAGGCTCAGTGTGTAGCCAAGACTGGCCTTGAACTCACAATCTCCCTGCTTCAGACCCCTAAATGTACATTGCATATCTAGCTTCTTAAGTAAGTCTGACAACTTATGAAATTATTCTAATTCATATTTCAGAAGACTATGGAGGCATGTGAGAAGCATTCATCTTAAGAGACTCTTCGTCTTCAAACCAAATTCACTAAGACGAAAAATACTGTGAAAAGCTATGCATTATCCTCCATGTTCTAGTGAGGAGGCCATGCTATTATTCAGATCTGAAAGTGACAGAACTTGAGGAAGTGGGAAGTTGTGGAAGAAATTAATGTGTCTTGCATGTGACATACGTGGCCATGATGGCTAATAAAACTATTGAATATAGTTTATGGTATGATTTTAAATTTATCTATGTTTCATGTATCAAAAGGAAAATTATACTATAACTTCACATAAAAATTTATTTCATGCTGTAATTATTCAGAATTGTACATTGGTAGAGTATTATTCATTATGTTCTAAATGAAAAAGATTTCAAGCTGACCATTCAATCATTTCTCTAGAAAAAAGACCTTCTATGTATTTCAAAAGATTTCTTTCTTTGTTTGATTTTTGATTTTTTTTTTTTATTTTTGAGACAAGTTTTCACTGTAGCTTTGAATCCTGTCCTGGAACTAGCTTTTGTAAATCAGGTTGGTTTTGAACTCACAAAGATCTGTCAGCCTCTGCCTCCTGAGTTCTGGGATCTAAGGAATGAGCCACCACTGCCTGATTTTGAAAAAATTTCTGTAGTGAAAATGTAAACATCTAATGTCAGTATCTTGGGCACTTGTTTTCCCTTGATACTCATTTCTAAAGACAGATAACATTTGGTGAAACATTAGAATATCATGAGGTAAGTATCATTATGGACAGTGAAAATCAGCATGGTTCTAACCAGAAAAATTATTTAATTCCATGGTTCTCATATAATCTACACTTTGCACTTTGGCCCAGAGGTCAGTTACATTCTCCACTGCCATCCAATTACTCATCTCAAGTAGTCTCACTTCTGGGTTCCAACGAGCAAACCCAAGACAGTTGCCTTTCCGGGTGTAGCTGGCACTCTATGGAGATATATAACTGTCAGTCACAGAATGTGCTGTAATAAAATAATAAAATAATAACATCATCAGGAAAAACATGCTTCTCTGAGAGACTCTCTTGCAGACTCATGAGAAATGGGGGAGTTTGCAAAGACAGATGTCTCTTTAGTAGAGTCTCCTCATCACAGACCCTGTGTCCGGAAAATTAATCTAGAAGCAAGATGGGTATCCTGAGAGACCCTTAATGTAGCATTTGCTCTTATTATAGGCAAGTATATCTAATCCTTGAAGGTCTCTCTTTCAATAAACTGGCCTGGGGTCAATATCTCACTTTACAAGATTTAGAAACAGAGTCTAAGAGAACAAATGTGCATGTTAAGAGTCTACAGTACCAGTTCATCATCATCATCTATCTTCAAAAGGGAGAAGCTGCAGTCCTGGCAGGTCTGTTTACAGCCACTCCAGTGTTTATTGTCCATGATGAAATAATAACATTTTATACCACAGCAGAACAAGTGTGCTTCAGCACATTTGCCTACAACAGAGAATGAACTTGTAAATTCTTAATTTCAGGTGTTCTATTATGAGAAAAATGTATTTATTACACATTTGGTTTTTTTTTTTTCCGAGACAGGGTTTCTCTGCAGCTTTGGAGCCTGAACTGGAACTAGCTCTTGTAGACCAGGCTGGTCTCGAACTCACAGAGATCCGCCTGCCTCTGCCTCCCGAGTACTGGGATTAAAGGCAGGCGCCACCACCGCCCGGCTTTTATTACACATTTATAACTGAATAAAATCTCACAGCTCTCAGAAATTGATATTCTAGAATGCTGAGTGACCCCTCTACACCCATGCCCTATGCAGCACTGTTTACAATAGAAATGTGAATATAATTTAAGTTTTCATTATGGATGAATCAATAGAAAAATGTATCATGTACACACAAAGGAATACTATCTATCCTTGAAAGGGAAGTAAATGCAGCTGGGCATGGCTTATGCCCATAAACCCATCTCTACTTAGGCCAAGGCAGGAAGTTCCCCTCCAGTTTGAGGTCAGCTTTGGTTAAACAGTGAATTCCAGGCCAGCCTTGCCTATACAGTATATTCCAAGTGAGCTTTGGTTATACAATGAAACCATTTTTAATACCTAGCACCTCACAACACGTATAAATCTACCAGGTAACTCCTGACTGCTGATCACTTAGTGTCAGTGTCCCACATCTCTTATGCATGTACAGCTGTGCTGTGGTCTATGTAAATGCTTTTACCTTAATAGAAATAAATGACATATATGGAAGCTTTTTAGGGCAATTTTATGTTCTCCTGCCTTCAGTGGTACAGTCACAGCCCCAAAATGTCAATTTTGAATACATTAAAACATGTGGTTTCTTAGCTACATTTCATTGCCATTTATTTGTTTGCTCTGGTGGTGAGGATACCCTCTCTCTATTAATAAAACTTTATGTCCAACCCTTATTTTTCTTTGCAGAGTTAACATCGCTGTGTAGTTCAAGCTAGCTTGGAATTTACTGGACACCAAGACTGTCCTCAAATTTGCAATTGTCCTTCCTCTGTGTTCTAACTACAAGCATTGGAGAATTTTGCTACCATTTAGAATTGATAGTTAGTTTATTCTAATACAATAATGCAAAACATTTTTGATGAGTCTGGAATGCCTCAAGAATTATTTTTGGAGCTTTATTTACTTATTTATTTATATTTTAAATTTACCAGTTTTAAAGATATTATGAGTCTTTGACTAATAAAGATTGCCAACTCCTGCCATCAAACAAGTGAGATCATAAGATAGAGTTCTTTGTGAACTCTAGAGCCTGAAAAAATACTTCATAATTAATGGTAAACTGTGTCAATTATAGCTAACCAGTCACAATGCAAGGAAATATTCCTTGTAACATTATATATTTCCATCTTTGTGTCACTGATAGACAAACACCAGTGCGAGCACCACGGTGAAGCTCTCATGTGCAGTGTAGGGAGGACACTCTGGTCACAAAGAAATGAACTTTCTGATACCAAACAGAAGGAAAACAAACATACAAATAATTATTTTTATGACTGTGTCCACATAAATATTCTAAGTCCATTTTAGTCTCAGAATTTGGAAAACACTCTCTTACTGGAAACTCCCACATTCTGTTAACAATAAAAGGGGGACCCAGATTTGCTCACAGATGAAAACTACCTGAATCCTCAGCTGTGCTGATTTGAGCTTCCCTTCCTGGGAACAGTAGGAGACAGAATAGTCACTGAGTTCTAGAAACTGTAAGATGTTCCTAATTCAAACAGGGATTTCTGGGGTTCTGAGCTCCTACAGTATATAAGGAAACCCAACCATTAACCCACAGAACACCAGGACTCTAACCTAATAACTGGACTTCAAATCTTTGGGAGAAGAATCAGTACAGAACCATGCAATTCCTTATTCGAGATGCCCTCCTTACCTGTGTACTTTCCGTAATCTAAAACAGCTTTAGTTTTCCCACAGCATCTCTTCTGTTCCTCCTGATTTTTGCAGCCTTCATTCTCTGGTGCCTTATTTGTCAATGTTTTCTTAGAGGCGCTGGTGTTTTGTAGAGTGCTTTGATCGAGGTTATTTTGATCATATTTTTCTTGACTACACTGAAAAACTAAAATTAAAAAGGATATAACTGAAAATGGTTATTAGTGCTAAATATTGAAATTTATGATATAAGAAAAGGCCTCATGTTGATAATATATGCCATTACTTCAAATGCTATTTTGACATTTGAAAAAACAACATCTCAATTGACTCACTAAAGAGACAGAAACAACAATTTCTATCAGAAACTTCAGTATAAAGTAAATGTAAATCAGAATTAAATTATGGTGGAAGCATGTTACCTTCCAATCCCTTCAATTCTTTCTCTGCATAAAACTTACAAATGAATATCTAACTAATGAACGCAGTCATCTTTTAACATACACTTAAAATGTGAATTAAGAAACACATAGATCTGGCACCAGATGGAAAATATAATATCCTTCTGTGTAGTCATATTTTAGTACAGCCTGGTTGGTGTTTCCTGCAAAGATGTGACAGAATCCAACAATGCTGAAGTTTTAACATCTCTGTGCACATCTCTTCTTTTTACATAATTATGACTTCAATATAGACTGAAGAAAAAAATAAAAGAATGCCATCATTAAAACATCTTGTGTGAAGTAACCCAGACCCAAAATGACAGACATGATGTGTAATATTCACTTACAAGGGAATATTAGCTGTAAAATACAGGAGAACTATGCTATAGTCCACAGATGCAGAGAGACTAGGTAACAAGGAGGGTTCATGGGGGAATGCCTGGATCTCCCTGGGAAGGGGGTAAAAGAGGATATTTCATAAGTGGACTGAGGAAAGGTAGGGATGGAGGAAGAAAGTTCTAAAAGAAAAGAATGATGAGGACGGTTGGATTTCTGGGTCAGGTAGAGACCTAGTACAAGGGAATTTCCTATTTATCTACAAGATGACCTCAGATAAGACTCCTGGCAATGGCAGATATGTAGCCTTCAGTACCCAGGTTCAAGAAGCAGAAACTTTTAGAATCCCAGTGGCTTGGGGAGTAGGAAATGAACATTTGCTGCTCTGAAGCCATTGCATGTAGGACATAGTGCTAGATTTGCATTAATGAACAGAGCCCACAGTAGTTCACAAGTGACTGTGCACTCAGAGTTGTGCTGAGGTTTATTCTAAATGCTCTTAACTTAAGAGAAGTAAGAGACTCACAGAAAGCTTTTGAAGGTGATGAACTTTTCTGGTGATTGTGGAGATGCCTTCAAGTGTACACCCATATCCCCAAGCATGTCAAGTTAAATACATTAAAATGCTTGATGTTTGAATAGCAATAAAAATTCAATATGATTGTTTTGTGAAGTGTTGGAGTTGGCCTTGCTCTATCAAGAAACTTTGTCTCTGACCTTTGTTCTGTGGAGTTTTATCACTGTGTAGCTCTGGCTTTCTTGGTATTTGCTGGGCTACCTAGACTGTCTTCAAATATAAAATCCTCCTGCCTTGGCCTTCTAATCAAAAGCATTACAAAATGGTGCTATAATTGGAAGTGATAGTTACTTTATTTTAAAATCATAACATAAAACATTTTTTTTTCGAGACAGGGTTTCCCTGTAGTTTCTACAGCCTGTCCTGGAACTAGCTCTTGTAGACCAGGCTGGCCTCAAACCGCCTGCCTCTGTCTCCCGAGTGCTAGGATTAAAGGCGTGTGCCACCACCGCCCAGCTAAAACAAATTTTATTAGTTTGGAATGTTTCAAAGATTTTTTTGGTGCTTTTTTCCTTTTACATATTTTAATTCATCAGGTTAAAGATATTATTTATCCTTGTATAATGAGAATCTGCTCTCTTATTGTGAGTAGAGACCATATGCAAAAGCTCTTGGTAAACATTAAACCCTGAATGAATATTAACAATAATTGATAAGCATTTAATTCAAGAAAACCAGTCATAATGCAAGGTAATGAAGGTTTCTCACAACACATAACATTTTAATCCTTTTCTTATTACTAATGGGATCCCTAGCAGAAGTAAATTATTGTGGGCACCATTGTATAGGTCCCACTTGCTTGCAGGCAGTATGGCTCGGTCACAAACTTGCAACATATTTGATACCAAGTAATGAGGAAAAATACACACTCTTCTATTTATTACTCTAATAATTCAAATACGCTATTCTATTTCATACTAAATATCTGGTAAATATACTCTTACTGGAAACTTCCATGTTCTTCAAGAACAAAGTTGGAGATTGGATTTGCTCATAAAACAAAGCATTAATTTTCATGGGTGCTAACTTGTGAATCTATATCCTGAAAGCAGTAGAAGAAAGAATAGCCACTGGGTTCTAGAAACTGCAAGATTGTCCTAATCCAAACAGGTATTTCCAGGATTTCAGGCCCCTGAAATCCATTAAGCCACAGATCATCAGCCTAATAAATTGTTAACAGGACTTCAAAGCTTCTGGAGAAGAAACACTACAGAATAATGAAGTTCTTTATTCAAGATCCCCTCATTACTTGTGTGCCCTATGGAATCTGCCCCCTCCAAAAAACAAACAAACAAAAAACCCCTTATCTTCCCTACAGCATCTGTTTCAATCTCTGTTGAGGGACCAGAGTTTTGTTTGTTTTTATTTTTTTGATGTTTGAGGTCACCACACTCTTTAGGTTTATTTCGCATTTCAGGATTTTTTCTTTAAGTAGCTCTCTTTTTCCATGGTTTGATATATTAAATTGAGGTTGTTTATAGAGTTTTTTGCAGTTCATGTTTTTCTTCGCTATACTGAAAAAATTAACTAAGTAGTAGGTATAATACAAAAAATGCTTATAATGAGTAAATATTGAAATTTAAGGTTAGAGAAAATCTTCAAGTTGACAGGAAATACATATCATTACTTTAATTGCTATTCTGACACTTAAAAAGCAACGCTTCCTTTAACTCACTACAAGAATGGAAACATGAACTTATCACAATTGGCAGACTCAGTGTAAAGTAGATGAAATAGCTACAAAAATATTATGATGCAAGCACCTTATGTTCTGATTACTTCAATTTTTAGCAAAAACTTACAAATAAATATTTAAGTAAAATAGTCAGAGAAACAATAGAGCTTGGAAATTTGAACTAAGAAACATGAAGTAATACCACAGTTATCATCAGAGCAGATGGACTACCCATCATAGAAGAGACGATAATATGCAGATTTCCAGCTTTGTTGGAGCTTAGCCCAATAGTGGTTTTCTCTAAGGGTGTGAGGACATCAAACAAAAGGTAAAGCTGAAGTTCTAGAACGTCTAACTTCTGTGTACAGACTCCATCTTTTCATTTAACCGTGTCCTCAATATCCATAAGACAGTGTAATTTATTTTGTACAGCTATTTTTTACAAGCTGTATATGTCAGATTCATAACCACCCAAGCAGAAAGCAGTATATTGCCAATACACATGTTACACGGAATATTATTTTGAGTAAGACAAGCAGCCCCAGAGTCACTGTAATGTTCAAGGGTTCAGGAGTCCCAGGGGAAAAAAAGCTTATAAATTCTGGGCCACCTGGAATGTCACCTGATGACAGACAAAATAATGGACAAAGTATGATCTCTGTGGCATAATTAGTGTCTATTGGCATTACCTAGGAAAATAATGTATGCGAATTACTCACTGTATGTCAGCCACACTGCAATTGCCGTCATCAGAAGTAAGCAAAGGATCCCAAGAGCCACTGCAATGAGATGTAAGGAGATTGTAAGAGATATAATTCTAAAGACATCAAATTTGGTAAGAGAATTATCCCCAGGACCATCCCATGGTTCACCACTAGCCATAACCTGGAGCTTCATATGACAAAGGGATGATAAACTCTAACATTTTAAGCAAAATCCCAGAACACAAACAAACTCCTACACCTAATGTTCAGGGAATAGCTCAGAAGAGAGGACTAAAGATTGTAAAATACAGAGACTCGAGATAGGGAAGTTGCATTCAGCAGTCTCAAAAATAGCATAACCTAAGCAGGACTAGCCCAACTACAACACCAGAGAACATGCCAATAAGGACAGGGGAAATCTCCATATGATCCCAAACAATTGATGACAGGTGAGAGAGAAAATTAATCTCTTCTAGGAATGAGTCCATAAGTGGATATCTAATAGCAAGTGGTCAGCTCCAAAATACGTGCATGTGAACAGCAATAAATGAAATGTCAGATTGAATATATAAACACATGCAAACATATTACTAATAAAAGGGAAAGGAAACAATAGAGACAATACAACAAAGTAGGAGCATTAGGAGGTACTGAAAGGGTAACTGGGAAAGGAGAACAGCATATAATAGTAATGGTTAAAGGTGATCAGTTAATTATATTTACTTGTGTACACAAATCATAATGAAACCCTCTATTTTATATAATTAATAAATTCTAATGAGCTCTAAAAAGTTTAAGTTTTAGATTTCTGAATGGCAGACAACTATTCTGTTTATAGCCTACATATAGAAGCAGTTCTCTAGGAGTTTAGATAAGTTTCGTTCATTCAGCCTTGAACTCTCAGTTTTCCTGACCCTGTCTCACAGGAAGCTGGAATGACAGGCTTGAACTGCCTCTTCCAGGTGCATACAATTTATTTATCTTACAAACACTGAAGGCATAAGCACGATGCAGGTTGAAAACACCAAACTGTAATTAGCAGTCCACTAAAGAGATCACAACTCAGCATGAAGAGGAAGGAAAGATCAATCTTGACAAACTTTGAGAAGCTGGTAGCCAGTCTAAAAATTCTGAACTCTATAAAGTACCATCATAAAAAATTCTGAGAAGTCAGCTCTTTTCCTGTCTATTAACTATGTTTTTCTCAGAAAATAAGATATTTATCCTGTGACTTAAGGTCTTGGGTTCTAGGGTCCCGAATCTTATTATCACCACACTAACATAGCAGAAGTTTTCAGTTTAGACATTGAATGGGACAGTATTTGAAGGACTAGGGAATGAGAGTAAAGACTTTAGATTTCCCTTCTGACCTGACTGTCGATGCTGATGATTGGCATTGGAATATCTTGCTTAGAAAGAGATTTGCTTTTAACACATACTTTTCTTTTTTTGTGTGTGTTTTTTGTTTGTTTTGTTTTATTTTATTTTTTCAAGACTGGGTTTCTCTATAGCTTTGGAGCCTGTCCTGGAACAAACTCTTGTAGACCAGGCTGGAATCGAATTCACAGAGATCTGCCTGCCTCTGCCTCCTGGGGTCTGGGACTAAAGGTGTGCACCACCACTGCCCAGCTATACTTTTCATTTCTTTAAGATTTTATTTCCTTAGAAAATTTGATGTTCGCTCAGTATGTAGTTCATTTCTAAAGGCCTCATATTTTAAATCATAAGTCGATAAAATTAACAAAAAGCTAATGGTTTCTCAAACTTATAAAAATGTACTCAAGGGAGGCTAGTTGGCTCACACCTGGAATCCCATCATGTGAGAGGCTGAGCTGGGATAATCAAGGATTCTGGGCCACTTTTTGCCACATAGCACAGTTAATATCGGCCCTGGCTACTTGAGACTCTGATTCAAAAAAAAAAAAAAATTACACAAGACAAAAAAAAATTATTGATTTTTTCAGTCTCAAAGTTTGCTTTTTAAATAAATACTTCTATGTCTTTACTTCTTCCAGCAGTGATCACCTATTATCAGCTGGCAATCATCAGACAGTTTGCAATGTATGGTGTGTACAGTGCCTAGGAGGAGAGCACTCACCTTTGTGGCAAACCTCTCTGGGACCGTGAGTCTCATCCTGACTGGCCGGACTCTGTGACTCTGAAGAGGACTCAAAAACTCTTGAGTTTGAATATATCACCTGCTGATTCCTCATTTTGGGCAGAAGCAAGAAGGCTTAAATTAAAATATTGTCTTGGGATGATGTCTAGGTAAAGAAAAAATTAAAATGTCCAAGTTTAAAACATTCCAGAATTTTATGTTGGGGTAGGGTGGAAGATTATTAACTCCTTCAAAGATCTGAATGCTGGAAAGAGTGTGGAAGGTGGCTGGCTTCCAAAACATATGATAATTAATAAGCAAATTAATTTTTTGCCTCTTCCATTAAACAGTATTTGAAGGGGTAATGTGTAAACAGGTAATATTAAAAATTTTGGTGATCTCAATTAATTTAAAGTATATCTAAGACATTTTCCTTGACGAAATTTTCAAAACTCATTTACAATTTCATTAATTCCCTAAAAGTAAAATGTCTTCCTATTATAAAATTCTACAAAGTGCAGAAGAAAGTACATAAACCACTTGAACTAATCACCAACTAATTAATTCTATTGATCACTCTATATCACACACAACAAAAATCATAGCACAATAAAAGAAATTCTTCTCTTGAAGCTAAATTCTAACATTTTCAGGCAGACTTAATACAGCCCTAATATGATCAACTGTCTTTCCTATCCCTGTTACTGTCATACCGGCCATTTGTAACTGAATGGTATTTCTATAGAATAAGTATGATCCTGTGTAGAGGTGTCTGAAGGAATCAAAATTGCTGTTACCTATAGCCCATCCAGGTGGTGATGAAGGTGGAGGAAACTTGGGCTGTAGAACAAGTTGTCCTTTCCTGTTTTGCTTCCCCTCAGATGCTCTAAATGAAACACAGAAGAGAGTCCCTTATGCAAGATACTCCAGCGCGTAAAGATCTGCCCCTCCTCTCGACCAAAGTGAAAAGAGGAAATTGTATGTTGAGAGCTGATACTGAAAGATCGGAGTCATGAACTATGCATTCCTGCATATGAAATAATCCCATTTCATATGCAGCAGAATCACTTTTGTAACCAATATTTCATGACTGAAAGGAAAAAGGAAGATACATTTTGAGAAAACATTGCCAATATTTTCAGCTAAAACATAATGTCATTTAAAGAAGCCATTGTTTAGAAGAAATGACTGAAACATCTCCATATGAATATAAGCATATATAGAATAAATGGGATGATTAAGTTCTTCAGTTTCAAATTTTAATAATTTTCAGGGATTTTGTCTTAGTTAGTATATATTAATATTTCAGATGAAATATTACTGTTTATTTTTTAATTTTGTCTATTGTAGTCAATGTATATTAGGAATGCCATAAGGCAGTCACATTCCGTTTGTGATTTTCTTGGTGTTTCCTGATCTACCCTTTAATCCACACATAATGTTTACAATGAAAGTTGATGTCTTTCCACATTGGTTTCGTTGCTGTCATTTCTATGAGGCTGGACTATTAAACCCAAGCTCTTGCACGTCTTCCACAAGAGATGAACCGTGAGCTACATGTTCATCTTTTGAGGACTTGCTCATTTGTTTGTTTGGTTGGTTGGCTGCTTTTTTGGATTTTTGGTGCTGTTTCAGACAGAATCATGTTGTATACTAATAATGGCCTGAAACTCACTATGAAGCACAGGTTGGATTCAAATTCAATATTCTCCTGCATCATCATCCTCAGTACTGTGTTACAGATTCAGTGAAACAGTTTACACTGTTTGTGTGTGTGTTTGCCTGTGTGTGTGTCCCCCTCTGTGTGTGTGTGTCTCTCTTTGTGTGTGTGACGTGTTTGATGACTGCAATATGACTTATATAAACAAAAACTTACATGCAACAAGGTATGACAACACACTGCTATAATCCAAGGACAGAGGCAGGAGAATTATCAGAAGTACAATGACAGCTTGGTCTACTACATATTGAGTTTTAGAACACCTAGAGCTATAAAGTGACACCTTATCTGTAAAGCACCCCTCCTCTCTGACAGAAGGTGTCATAAAGCAAGCTCATTCATCTCGTTCATTATTCTACATATGTCACTCTGCAACTATCACCCTTCACTTTGTGTCGTGGTGTGGCAAATGTTAGGCCTCACCCCACATGATGACAACTGACAATATTTCCAACCTTAAAAAATCTGCACCCAAATAAACATCTTTCATTGTAACTTACTCAGCCTATTGCTCTGCTAGAGCAATTGTAATGAACCAGCATACACAATGAGCTAGGTTCTTTATCCTATCATATAAACCTGATAGTGGTAGTATTGTGTAATTGACAAGATCAAGAAGAGACAAGACTTGATCACAACTGTCAGAGATTGTCTATGCTAGATTTAGCTCTGAAAAAGACTATGAAGGATTATATTTGCTAGGTTAATCGAGGTGGGAAGATCCATCCATTCTACCTGGTGCCATTTTCCTACATTGGGATCCCAGACAGTATAAATGAAGAGAGCAAGCTGAGTACAAATGCTCATTAATTTCTCTCTGTTTCTTCCTATGATGAAATGTGATCAGTTGCCTCAAGCTCCAGTTACAGTGACTTCTTTACCACGAAGGACTATAAACATGAACTGGGAGTGAAAATGAACGCTTCATTCCCTATGCTGGCTTGTCTATGTTTTATCATAATAGAAAAAGAACCAAAGACGCTGTGATGGCAGGTTGTTTTGCTTTGTTTTAGAATAGAGTCCATGAGTAAAACTGAGGATGTGAGAAATTCACAGTAGTGAGAAAAATACCACTGATGACCTCAGGTCTGAGGATTCCTGTTGGGAGCAGTGAGACCCCATCCTGAATTTCTTGTAATCCCCTAATCTGAGTGCTTACAGGTGCTCTGAGCATGAGACCTTCAGGAGTTCCTGATGGCGGGAGAGTGGTTTCTGGTGGTTTTGGCTGAGGCGTGGCTATATCTATATAATCTGCCCCTGAAAACAATAAAGGGGGCATTCATGGGGAATTCAAGGATGACCCGTGTTGCTGTTTCTCTGTCTGTGTGGTGTCTGTGTATTTTAACCTCCAGCACCTTGCCTGAAACTCGCTAACTGGGTTCAAGAGCGCTGAGCACAGACACCAGAGCGCAGTGCGCGGTAATTGGAGTTCTCCACTGAGATTTCGACAATTGGAGGTCCCACCCTGTCTCTCTGTCTGTATGTGTTTGTGTTTATTATCCTCCTGCCCCTTGCTCGAATCTTACGAACTGGGTAAAAGCGCACCAAATGCAGACACTGGGGCACGGTGCGCGGAAATTGGAGGTTCCCACCTCACACCAAGATTTCTGCAGATTCCCATCAAACTGTTCACAGAAAGGTTAATGCTGCTGAGATATTTTTCTGATTTCCATCCTTGATGGGAGGCTGTGGTCCTCAGAAGAAATATGGAGAAAATGCAGAGCACATACCCATGTGTGAGTGTTGTCTCCTTTCTCTCTGAGACTGTGATACATGCACAATGTCCTTTCCATCCTGTCTGTGACAGCAGAATGGACAACAGATTGGTGTCAACAGTGTGTTTGACAAACACGAACAAAAGTGTGAACAGAAACTGCATACATAGTGGAGACAGAATCATACAAATCACTGGAACGGCAAATAAAGTACCAGCTGCAAATTTTATCTTCTGTTTACTATGAAGGTCTGAGTTTCTTATAAAGAAAGTCTTCAAATGAAGATGATTACATTAAAGATCGAATCTCTGTACCACTAATTGTCACTCACACTGCAGTTATTTGAGGAACGTGTAGCACACAAAGTAAGTATGAAACTTAATCACAATCAGCTAATAAAACAGAAAGTTGAGAAATTTACAAAATGTTTTTCATTTTCTTTAACTTTTTTCTTCTAACATCACTTTTGTGTAAAAACACATACAGATAAACATAAATATATATCCACTACATATCTATGTTTCTGGTTCCTTGCTGCAAGAATCACATTTTGGAAAGGCACATCATGTGCCCACTCACTTGTGGTGAGACTGCAACAAGGAAGCTGTGCACATCAGTGCAGTCACACCTTCTCACCTCTGGTCACACCCTCAGCTCTCAGCAGGCTTTATCATTTCACATCTGCAAACTGCTCTTTCTGCCCAAGTTGAGGAGGTTATATGGAATAGCTAACAGTCCAATGAGAAGTTCAGTTTGACCCACTTTGCTAGGGAAACTGTCTTTTTTTTTGGTCAGTCTCCCACCTGATGATACTTCTCATCAGAGGTCAGACATTGACAACACTAAACTTCACCCTTTTTAAAGCAAGAAAAACAAAAAGAAAAAAAACCCTCTATTTTGAGATTTCCGCTGACCATAATCACCTGATGTGTCCTAGCATTTGTAATCAGAGTTTTTCTTTTTTAAAAAATTTATTTATTATGTATATAGTGTTCTGGGCACCAGATCTCACTAGAGATGCGTGTGATTCATCGTGTGTTTGCTGGGAATTGAACTCAGGACCTCCGGAACAGCAATCAGTTCTCTTAACCATACTCTGTTATCGTACCTACCCACAGAGTACGTAGATATAGTGCTAGTGTGTCCTTCTGGTCTGGAAGCACTGAGAGCAAGGAAATGAGAAAGACGTTTTGGGAATTCAGTAAGAGTAATAAAGGGGCTCCTAAATGGTTTCAAATGGATATCTAGGCTAGTTCATATTGGGGAATGAAATCCACAACTAGAGTCCTGTCCCTGTGCTGAGGACAACCTATCAGACAGGTGAGTGGGCTCCATTCTAGGGCTGGGTGGAACATCCGGAGAAAGGAGCACTGGGCCCCTTCAGCTTCTGCTGCAGGGGCTTCTTTGTTCCTCACATCCCTGACCCCCACAAAGCTTGCCCTATTGTCTGTCAGGTCCTTGACCCAGGAACAGTTCCTGTTCCTGCACTGAGACTACCCACCCAGAGGGGTGAGTGTGTACCCGCCTGGCTGGAGGGGAGTGCACGACTCCTCCAGCTTCTGCTGCAGGGGCTTCTTGGCTCCGCACAAGCTTCCCCTCCTCCAAGTTCGCCTTTTTGTCTGCACGGTCCTTCGACCTCTAAGAGTCCTGTCCCTATGTTGAGGACAACCTTTCAGACCGGTGTGTGGGCATCATTCCGGGGCAGGTTGGAACATCGGGGAAAGGATCATTGGGCCCCTTCAGCTCCCATTGCAGGGGCTTCTTTATTCCTCACATCCCTGACCCCACCAAGCCTGCCCTATTGTCTGCGAGGTCCTTGGTCTAGGAACAGTTTCTGCTCCTGCACTGAGACTACTCAATCAAAGGGACCGCCTGCCCTATAGGCTGCAAGGTCCTTGGCCCAAGAACAACCTACTCCTGCACTGAGGCTATCCACCCAAAGGGGAACTGTTCCTGCTCCTGCAATGAGGAGAGCCACCCAGAGTCAGTCACAGCAGAGATTTGACCAAGACACCAAGACTGTCTTGGCTGAATTTGAAGGAAGAGATGGGCAGGCATCAATGCAAGAATTCCTCCAACAAGCTGAAAGGTAACATGACAACACCAGATTCCAGGGATCACGCAACAAGAAGACTTAAACACCCTATTCCAGTAGAAGTAGAAGAAATTGATGTTAATCATAACATGATGAAAATGTTAGAAGATCTTAAACAGGATGTGAAAAACTGCTGTAAAGAAGTGGAGAAGACAAACAAAAAGGTAGAAGAAATGAATAGATCTCTCAAGGATACCCAAGAAATCCATGATAAAGCAATCAAACAGGTAATGCAAACAGTTCAAGACTTGAAAAATGAAATGGAGGTAATGAAGAAAACACAAACTGAAGGAAGGCTAGATATGGAAAATTTGGGTAATCCATCAGGAACTACAGAGACAAGCATAATGAACAGATTCCAAGAGATAGAGCAAGAATCTCAGACACCGAAGATACTATAGAGGAAATAAACTCATTGATTAAAGAAAATAACAAATCCAACAAATTCTTAACACAAAACATTCAGGAAAACTGGGACACCGTGAAAAGTCCAAACCTAAGAATAATAGAAATAGAAGAAGGAGAAGAATTACAGCTCAAAGGCCCAGAAAATATATTCAACAAAATTATAGAAGAAAACTTTCCCCAACCTAAAGAAAGGTAGTCCTATGAAGTTACAAGAAGCATACAGAACACCAAATAGACCAGATCAAAAAAAGCATCTGCTCACCATATAATAATCAAAACACAAAACATACAGAATAAAAAGCGAATAATTAAGAGATGCAAGGGAAAAAGGTCAAGTAACATATAAAGGGAAACCTATCAGAATTACACCCGACTTCTCAATGGAAACCATGAAAGCCAGAAAGTCTTGGATAGATGTGCTGCAGACACTAAGAGACCATGGATGCAAGCCCAGACTACTATATCCAGCAAAGCTCGCATTCACCATCGATGGAGAAAGAGAGATTTTCCAAGACAAAAACAGATTTAAATAATACTTAGCCACAAACCCAGCCTTACAGAAAATACTAGAAGGAAAACCACAAACCAAGAAAGCCAACATCACCAATAATAACACAAGCATCTAACAACCCTTTAGCAGCACAATTCAAAGAAAGGAAACATGCAAACACTACCACCAGGAAAAATAACTGGAGTTAGCAACCACTGGTCATTAATATCACTTAATATCAATGGACTCAATTCACCTATAAAAATGCACAGGTTAAGAGAATAGATACAAAAACAGGATCCAACGTTCTGCTGTTTACAAGAAACACACCTCAAACTTATAGATAGCTACTACCTCAGAGTAAAGGGTTTGGAAAAGGCTTTCCAATCAAATGATCCAAAGAAACAAGCTGGTGTGGCTATACTAATATCTAACAAAATTGACTTCAAACTAAAATCAATCAGAAGAGATGGAGAAAAACGCTTTATTCTCATAACAGGAAAAATTCCTCAGGAGAAAATCTCAATGGTGAATATCTACGCCACTAATATAAAAGCACCCACATATGTAAAAGAAAGAGTACTAGAACCCAAAGCATACATCAAACCCCACACTCTAATAGTAGAAGATTGCAACACTCCTCTCTAACCAATGGACTGGTCAACCAGAGAGAAACTTAACAGAGAAATAAGAGAACTAACAGATGTAATGAACCAAATGGACTTAACTGAAATCTATAGAACATTCTACCCAAACAGAAAAGAATATACCTTCTTCTCAGCATCTCATGAAAACTTCTCAAAAATTGATCACATAATTGGTAACAAAGCAAATATCCATAGATACAAGAAATTGTAGTAACCACCTGTTTGCTATCAGATTACCATGGAATAATTTAGAATTCAACAACAGTGCTACCCTCAGAAAGCCTATAACCTCATGGAAACAGAACAGTCAACTACTGAACCACCACTGGTTCAGTAAGGAAGAAATAAGGAAAGAAATTAAAGTCTTCCTTGAATTCAATGAAAATAAAGACACAACATACTCAAACCCATGGGACCATATGAAAGCAGTGCTAAGACGAAAGTTCATAGCACTAAGTGCCTACATAAAGAAAACGGAGAAAGCACACATTGGAGACTTAACAACACACTATTAAGCTCTATTAAAAAAGAAGCAGACTCACCGAGGAGGAGTAGAAGACTGGAAACAATCAAACTGAAGGCTGAAATCAACAAAATAGAAACATGGAAAACAATCCAAAGAATCAATGAAGCAAAAAGCTGGTTCTCGCCTGTTTGGGCGCCAGGGACCTGGAATTGAGTGGACCCAGGCTGGTGGGAGGTCCCCTGTTTCAATAGCCTGCCTGCAGCAAGGTAGGCCCTTTGTCAGTGAGCCGCTTAGCCAGCAAGGATACCTGACTGTCTACAGAAGATCCATCACTCATTGGGGTGAGTGAATTGAATCGTTGGGGTGAATTGAACTTCTAAAAGAAGACCCAAAGGGGATTATTCAGAGGAAGAAATGGGCAGGCACCAATGCAAAAATTCCTCCAACAATTTGAAAAACAACATGAAAACACCAGAACCCAGCGAACTTATAACAGGAGGACTTGAACACACTAATCAAGAAGAAGTAGAAAAAATTGACTTTATGAAAGTAATAGAATCCCTTAAACAGGAGGTGAAAAACTCCCTTAAGGAAATGGATGAGAAGAATAACAAAAAATTTGAAGGATTGAGTAAATCTGTAAATGATATCCTAGGAAACCAAGAAAAAACAATCAAACAGATAATGGAAACAGTGCAAGACTTGAAAACTGAAATGGAGGCAAGGAAGAAAACACAACCCGAGAGCCAGCTGGATATGGAAAATCTATGTAAATGAACAGAGACTACAGAAACAAGCATAACCAACAGAATACAAGAGATAGAAGAAAGAATCTCAGATTCTGAAGATACCATAGAGAAAATAAACGCACTGATCAAAGAAAACAGCAAATCCAACAAATTCTCATCACAAAACATTCAGGAAATCTGGGACACAATAAAAAGTCCAAACCTAAGAATAATAGATGTAGAAGAAGGAGAAGAATTATAGCTCAATGGTCCAGAAAATATATTTAATAAAATTATAGAAGAAAACTTCCCAAACCTAAAGAAAAATATTCCTATTAAGGTTCAAGAAGCTTACAGAACACCAAATAGACTGGATCAAAAAAAATCATGCCCTTGCCATATTATAATCAAAACACAAAACATACAGAATAAAGAAAGAATATTAAGAGCTGCAAAGGAAAAAGGTCAAGTAACATATAAAGAAAGGTAAACCTATCAGACTAACACCTGACTTCTCTATGGAAAGCATGAAAGCCAGAAGGTCCTGGATAGAATGTTTTTCAGAAATTAAGAGACCAGGATGCAAGCCCAGATTACTATACCCAGCCAAGCTTTCATTCACTATAAATGGAGAAAACAAAATATTCCAGGATAAAAACAAATTTAAACAATACGTAGCCACAAATCCAGCCTTACAGAAAGTAATAGAAGGAAATTCACAAACAAAGGAGTCCAGCATTGCCCAAAATAACTCAGACATCTAGCGACCCTTCACCAGGACATCTCAAAGAAAGGAAACACAAAATCTCTACTACCAAATAAAAAATGACAACTGGAGTTAACATGCACTGGTCATTAATATCACTTAATATCAATGGACTCAATTCACCTATAAAAAGGCACAGGCTAAGAGATTGGATACGAAAACAGGATCCAACATTCTGCTGTTTACAAGAAACACACCTCAACCACAAAGACAGACATCTACTCAGAGTAAAGGGTTGGGAAAAGGTTTATCAAGCAAATGGACCTAAGAAATAAGCGGGTGTGGTCATACTAATTTCTAACAAAGTTGACTTGAAACTAAAATCAATCAGAAGAGATGGAAAGGGACACTTTATACTCATTACAGGAAAAATCTATCAGAATGAAGTCTCAATCCTGAATATCTATGCCCCTAATACAAAAGCATCCACTTATGTAAAAGAAACATTACTAGAACTCAAGGCAGCAATCAAACCAAACACACAGATAGTGGGAGACTTCAACACTCCTCTCTCACCAATGGACAGGTCAATCGACAGAAACCTAACAGAGAATTAAGAGACTTAATGGAGGTAATGAACCAAATGGACTTAACAGACATCTATAGAACATTCCACCCAAACAGGAAAGAATATACCTTCTTCTCTGCGGCTCATGGAACCTTGTCGAAAATTGACCACATACTCGGTAACAAAGCAAACTTCCACAGTTGCAAAAACATATTAATAACCACCTGCATCTTATCGGATCACCATGTATTAAAATTAGAATTCAACAACAATGCTACCCCCAGAAAGCCTACAAACTCATGGAAACTGAACAGTCAACTACTGAACCACCCCTGGGTCAAGGAAGAAATAAAGAAAGAAATTAAAGTCTTCCTTGAATTTAATGAAAATAAAGACACAACATACTCAAACTTATGGGACACTATGAAAGCAGTGCTAAGAGGAAAATTCATAGCACTAAGTGCTCCTTTGCAGCTCTTAATATTCTTTCTTTATTCTGTATGTTTTGTGTTTTGATTATCATATGGCAAGGGCATGATTTTTTTTGATCCAGTCTATTTGGTGTGGTGTTCTGTAAGCTTCTTGAACCTTAATAGGAATATTTTTCTTTAGGTTTGGGAAGTTTTCTTCTATAATTTTATTAAATATATTTTCTGGACCATTGAGCTGTAATTCTTCTCCTTTTTCTACTCCTATTGTTCTTAGGTTTGGTCTTTTTATTGTGTCCCAGATTTCCTGAATGTTTTGCGATGAGAATTTGTTGGATTTGCTGTTTTCTTTGATTAGTGCGTTTATTTTCTCTATGGTATCTTCAGAATCTGAGATTCTTTCTTCTATCTCTTGTATTCTGTTTGTTATGCTTGTTTCTGTAGTCTCTGTTCGTTTACATAGATTTTCCATATCCAGCTGGCCCTCGGTTCGTGTTTTCTTCCTTGCCTCCATTTCAGTTTTCAAGTCTTGCACTGTTTCCATTATCTGTTTGATTGTTTTTTCTTGGTTTCCTAGGATATCGTTTACAGATTTACGCAATTCTTCAAACTTTTTGTTATTCTTCTCGTCCATTTTTTTTTTTTTTTTGAGACAGGGTTTCTCTGCAGCTTTAGAGCCTGTCCTGGAGCTAGCTCTTGTAGACCAGGCTGGTCTCGAACTCACAGAGATCCGTCTGCCTCTGCCTCCCGAGTGCTGGGATTAAAGGCATGTGCCACCACCGCCGGACTCTTGTTCATTTCTTTAAGGGAGTTTTTCACCTTCTGTTTAAGGGATTCTATTACTTTCATAAAGTCCATTTTTTCTACTTCTTCTTGATTAGTGTGTTCAAGTCCTCCTGTTATAAATTCGCTGGGTTCTGGTGCTTTCATGTTGTTTTTCAAATTGTTGGAGGAATTCTTGCATTGGCGCCTGCCCATTTCTTCCTCTGAATAATCCCCTTTTGAGTCTTCTTTTAGAAGTTCAATTCACCCCAATGAATTCAATTCACTCACCCCAATGAAAGATGGATCTTTGGGTAGACAGTCAGGTCTCCTTGCTGGCCAAGCAGCTAGCTGACAAAGGGCCTACCTTGCTGCAGGCAGGCTATTGAAGCAGGGGTCCTCCCACTGGCCGGGGTGTACTCAATTCCTGGTCCAAGCGCCCAAACAGGCTGAGCTGTGGAATTTTGTGGCCCCAAAGATGGGAGGATGAAGCGGCGGGGAGGGGGGGGAGCGGGAAGGGGTTCTGGGTGCAAGCTGGGAAGAGACAGGAAGAGAGCGGTAGTATCCGGGGAGAATAACCCCTGCAGGAAGAGCAGGAAGTGTGTGTGGGGGGTTGGGGAATGTTGGTGGTCCCTCTCCGGGTGGCTGCCGCTCTTCAGGCACTCACTCACCCCAATGAATGATTGATCTTCTGGTAGACAGTCAGGTCTCCTTGCTGGCCAAGCAGCTCGCTGACAAAGGGTCTACCTTGCTGCATGCAGGCTATTGAAACAGGGGCCCTCCCACGGGCCTGGGTGCACACAATTCCCGGTCCAGGCACCCAAACAGGCTTCGCTGTGGGATTTTGTCAGTGGTGAGGTTTAATTACACTCCAAGGTCAAATTTGAAATTTTAATGTCAGGGTCAAAAAATGAAGGCATCATAAGTCTATAACCATTTTAGACATAAATGACATTACAAGTGAAAACACAAATGATAGTGAATGTGAAGAAATATTAATACTGATATAACCCTGAAAACTGACAATTATTAATATGGAATATGGAATAGATCATATGACAAGGTAAATACTAAATTTCTTGAGTTTTATCATTTTAGTATGATGTTATAATTGAAATATCTTAGAAAATATTTATGGACAGTTTGGTTTAGTGTTATTATTACCACCATCATTATTATGCTTCATGAGACAGATTTTTTCTGGAGCCCATGATGGCCTGAAGCATATGATGTTGCCCAGACTGCATTCAAACTCACGTACTCATAAGATTATAAGTTTGTGCCATGACATCCACCTGGCCTCAAAGAATATTACTGTATTGAGGAGATTTCAATTCATCAACAAATTGATCAGACAGAGGGGGAAAGAGAGAAAGGGAAGAGAAGAGAAGAGAGGAGAGGGGAGAGAGAGAGAGAGAGAGAGAGAGAGAGAGAGAGAGAGAGAGAGAGAGAGAGAGAGAGAGAGAGCAAAATTACAAACACTAAGCAACCAACTGAGAAATAGAACCCCAAAAGTGTACCCTAGTTCTTAATTGTGATATCCAAGCAGTGGAATATTAAAATGGTTTATTCTAGTGATGATGAGTTAGTTGTGCTATTTATCAAGGTTCTGCATTTGTTTCTGTGTGACATTCAGGAAACAAAGGAGTGATTCCTTAGGGCTTGGAACAAAGTGCATTTGTTCTCCAGATGAAAGTTCTGTGTTTTAGTAGGAAGGAAGATGAATTGTGCTGTGTAGTTAGATTTAAGCAGAACATTCCTTTCTTTTCCAGCTCATTGCCATATTTGCTCAGCTGACTGAGTCCTGTAGTCAAAAAATTCAGTCATAAATCATCACAGGATACCAGCAAAGATGATAAAATGTTCCATTTTTTACTTTCCTTTCATACTGTACACTGAATCAGGAAATCTATCCATTCTCTTTTCACAGATGCAGGGGCGTTTTGTACCACAGTCGCCTTCACGTATTCCTCTAAAACTGAGACATGCACAGGTTCCATTTTCTTTTAATAATTTTAATTTCATTAAATCACTATAATGCAAAACATATAATGGACAGTTATTAAATTATGAATCTTTTATTGGTGTATTCAATGATATTAAAAACACTGTTTATTGACTAAAATATGCAGGATATGGACTTAATTGTAAGTATTTTGCTAAAAGTTCTTTTGTTTTCTCTAAACTCATTTAAAAATGTATTGGTCAAGTGACATAGCTCAGCGCATGGAAACCATTGCTACCAAAGCTGACAACCTGATTTCAGACCTCAGATACAAAATAGCAGAAAAAGAAAAGTGAATCCTTCAACTGCCTTTTAACTACGGATGTGTTGTGACATTGGCACACAGTTGTATACATTCATATAAAAATAAATATAATAAAAACAAGAATGGTCTCTTGATTACAAATCAACTCCTTATATATTCCACTGTTAATTTTTCATTTTTAGTATATATAATTTTAGCTATCACCAAAAGATAATTTCACAGTAAAGCTGTTTTCCTATTATCCTTTTTGCAGTAAAGACATTTTGAAAATAAAAAATAAAGTAAACATGGAACACAGGACAAGGTCCCATGATTTTGACAACACTGTGAGATTTCACAAGGCTAGGATGATGATAATCTGTGCAAAAGCAGGTAAAACAGTGAATAAAATCCATACTGTATAGGCTGAGATGTCAAAGGGATAAACCTTCAACAAAAGTTCATCATTTTTTGAGCCCTGGATTCATGTTAGGTAAAAATAGAGTATTTAGATTTACCACAGGAATACCAAAAGACATAAATTATACTAATTGGTATTGGGGCATAGACAGAACAGGAAAGATAAAGTAGAAATGAGCACAAACATTAGTTAATCATGAGGTATGATTATGGGTACAATCAATTAAGCATGTGTATTGAATGTCGGCAAAGAGGAAAAGACCCAGAAGACAGTAACTATTCATAAGATACACATGGATCGTCTTGAGTTCTAAACTTTACTTCCATGGTAATGCCCACCTCAACCTCTACCCAAGAAACACAAGTTAAATTCACAGCTGCTTACTAGGTCCATTAAAAGCAGTTGTCTAAACTACTGCATTTTCACACTGGAGAAAATGCTTGTGCTGGTGAAAGAAATCTCACCACCAGGCTTTTAAACTGAATTCTCAAGTGTGGGCCTAGTACTCATATCACCTTCAGTGGAGAGTTCTGTAGCATAGTCATGGTCTACAAAGATGTTTTAACCTGAATGCAGGTATCCTCCCAGGCAGTAATACCTCACACCAAATGTTTCCACTTGTCCATCTTTGACTCTGTATGGTGCTTTAGCCTATAAATATATTCACTAACTCTGTGGCCAACTATGGTGCAAAACAGCATCAAATCTCGTGCTTGGGAAGTAGATGTAAAAGAATTGGGGCTAGCCTGTATGAAATGATACTTAAAATATAAAAACCAAAACTAGTAAAAGCAAAAATATTCTGTGTTCTTTGAATATGTTATAACATCTTTTAAGAGTGTCTATATGCTGGCCATCTTTGTGACAGCCTGCTTGAGAGTATACTAGAAGGAGAGAGGAACTTAATTTTCTGTATATTTGTAAATTAGCTGTCCACTTTTGCAGGATCATGTTTAAATAGAAGTGAGCCAGACCTGTCATGTTCTCAGACAGCGAATGAAATATTCCTGAGATAGTTACCAATGTGAATATCATGCTTCAGATACTTTTGTGTCTGTTGGCAAAGAAACTCAGTAAATACAACAAAGAAAACAACATCCTGAGCAAAAGCCAGCAGAAATAGTACATTAAACCCATAGAACTTCAGACACTAGGATTACCAACTAACACGTGTGAAATCAGAATGGTTGACATATGTCCAGAGAAAAATGACCAAACAAGCAGAGTCACACCTGTCCACAGTCCCATCACCTGAGAGATAGAGACAAGAATATCAGGAGTCCAAGGCCAACATGGGAAAAATGAATCTCTATCTAAAACAACAAAATCAATATAAATTAAAATGATACCAAAAGCAATCAAAACATAATTAGCTCCTCCTTTGTTTCTGGGAGTGCTAACTTGTACAATCACTTAGGATATCAACATGGTTGTTTCTCAGAAAATGGATAATCGATCTACATCAAGAGCTAGTTATGCTTCTCTTGGGCTTATACACAAAGGATAATCCTTCCTATCACAAAGGATGCTCCATACTACCAAAAAGGGCATTTTCACTTACATTCATATTGGCTTTATTTATAATAGCTGGAAATTGAAAATATCATGGACATCCATCACAAAAAGAATGGATAGAGAAAATGTGGTAAATTTACACAATGGAGTAGTATGGAGATGTTAAAAACAAGGACATCAGTAAACTTTCCCCAAAGTGGATGGAACTTGCAAAGATAATTCAGAGTGAGATAACCCAGATCCAGAAAGAAACATGGTATGTACTGACTTATAGGTGGACTTTAGCAATAAACGAAAGGATATCTATGCTTCAATATACACATTCATGAAGTTAAGTAACAAGGAGGGCTCAAATTCAGGGGGCTTGCACAACAAATCTCACTGTGAATTGGAAATAGAATAGTCATCATTGGTGGATGGGAACAGGAGCAATCAGTTTAGGGGAAGATGGCAAATGAGAGTACTGGGAAAGACAACTGGAATAAGGGTCATTTGTGGTCTGAGTTAGAAACCTAGTGCAATGGAATCTCCCAGGATTCAGTGAGGGTGACATCAGTCAGAATTCCTAGCAATAGGGTATACAGAGTCTGAACAGGCTATTTCCCATAACTAGGCAAGACATTTAGTGGAGAGATTGAGACCTCATCCATATTACGAAACCTCTGATCAACAATTTGCACTGCCGATAAGAGATACTGGGTAAAAATGATGCAGAAAAAAAATGGGAATGGACAGTCAATTATTGGTTGTGTGTATTTCCCATGTCAAGAAAGGGATCTCACCCCTAAAACTGCCACAGGCTGGACAGTACAGAAACTTAGGTGAGAGCCTAAAATGACTCTCAAAAATGTCAGTGAAATTGATGGAGGAGAGTCATCTCTCTATGTGTTACTTTCATTGGTTAATAAGAAAACTGCCTTGGCTTTTTAATAGGACAGAAAATTAGGTAGGCGGAGTAGACAGAACAGAATTCTGGGAGAGAGAAGGCAGATGCTTCAGGCAGTTGCCATAGTCAGTCGCCATGCTTCTCCTCTCCAAGACAGCTGCAGGTTAAGATCTCGCTTGGTAAGCGACCACCTCATGGTGCTACACAGATTACTAAATATGGGTTAAAGCAACATGTAAGAATTCGTCAACAAGAGGCTAGAACTAATGGGCCAGGCAGTCTTTAAATGAATACAGTTTCTGTGTAATTATTTTGGGTAAAGCTAACCAGGTGGCAGGACACAGCCCACCGTTCCTTCTACATGAAATGATTCCTATTGATATTCTGGTATACTCATAGATGGTTGCCTAGCGCAGTTTTCACTGGGTGAAACTGTAGATGGAAATGTGAAGAGCCACACAGCCAAACCTTAGGCAAACCTTGGGGTATCTCTTGGAAGAGGGGAAGAATGATTGTGAGCATCAGAGGCACCAAGGGTAGTATAAGAAAACCACAGAATCAACTGCACTCTGCTCATAGGGACTCACATGGACTGAACCAAAAAGCAGGATCCTGCTTGGGAGTGACCTAGGTCCTCTGCATATGTGCAATGGTTGTGTGGCTTGGTCTTCTTATGTGTCTTCTAACAATGAAAGCAGGGCTTTTACTGACTGTGTTACCTGATTTTGGGACCTGACTGCTGTGGGACAATGGTCTGTACCCTGTCACTTATATTTTAATAAAACACTGAATGGCCAGTAGAAAGGCAGGAAGTATGCTTGGGGTGGCCAGCCAGAAAGTAGAGGTGGTGCAATGAGAACAGGAGAACTCAGGGAAGAGGAAAAGAGGCAGTCTGCTGTCTTTATCCAGATACAGTGGAAGCAAGATGAGAACAACTCACTGGTAAATGTACCAAGCCATGTGGCTAATATAGAAAGAATAAAGGGTCAAATTAAGATGTAAGAACAAGTTAATAAGGACCCTGAGCTAATATGCCAACCAGTGTGTAATTAATTTAGTAGACCTCTGTGTATTTCTTTGGGACTGAATGGCTGCAGGACCAGGTGGGACAGAAATCTCTGTCAACAAATGGTGTCAATTTGGACAGCCAAATCCACGTAAAACCTGACAGATCTTGGGAAGTAATTCTAGAAACAAAAGAACAGAGTTATGTATGGCTTCTTAGTAGCAGCATTTTCTCAGGTGTGCTTTGTTTCCAGGAGGCAAGTGTATCTCATTTTAGAAAGACTTTCTGACACAGCTTTACCTGCAAAAACATCCAGCCCTTTGAATTGTCTGCTGGCAATTCCTTGCATCTCCTCCCTTCATCTTACCAGTGTCCACTGTGCCGGAGAATCCTGCCTAGCTGTTGGCCACTCAGTTTTATTTATTGAACCAGTAATAGCCATACATCTTCACAGTGTACAAAAAGAAGGACCCTTTCCTCATACTGGGTTGCCTCATCCAGCTTCAATTGGAAACAAGATGCCTACATGAAAGGAGGACTGCCCTTTTTAGAAGAGAAAGGAGGGGGAGTAGATTAGAACATGGAAAAGAAAGAGAGGTGGAAGAGGGACTGAGAGGAGATGAGGGAGGGAGGGAAGACTGTAACTCGACTGGAAGAAAGTAGTTAATTAAAATTATTTTATTTATTTATTTTTGCTTTTTTAAAGACAGGATTCTCTGTGCAACAGCCCTGAGTACTAATTTATGGACAAATTTGATCTTGAACTCACAGAGAAATGATTTTGTCTGCCACCATGTGCTGGGATTAAAGGCAAGCACCACCACCACCTGGCAAAAAAAAATTAAAAAATAGAAAAGAAGGCCACCCTCAAAAATAAAACAGTATTTTCTTTTTTTTGCTCTTTGGATGGTCACATTGTAAGAATTGGATAATAAACACTGTGTTTTTAAAATACATACACATACATAAATACACATACATACATATAGATATATACACATACATACATACATACATACATACATACATACATACATACATATATAGATGTTTTCCAATGTTATTGGAGGACAAACAGAGAATTCCTATGAGAGAAATTTCAGCATTAGTATTTCTAAAACCATCAATTAGCATTAGGAATCGATATATGTGAAATGCAAATAGAGGTATGAATTCTGAGGATTAAAAGATCAAATGGCAATAGCACTGGGGGATGAAAAAGAGGCGAGGATGAAAGGTGTATTAACCACAGCTAAGCATCTCTAAGATACTTTATAGGCCACCATTAGTTAATAAACTTGTGTTTGGACAACACAAAGCAGGCTCTTTTTTACCTAGATAGTTTGGGTTTTTTGTTTGCTTTTGTGTGTCTTTATATGTGTATTTAAACATATTTGTCTGATTGGGTTTTTGTTTGATTGGATTGTCAATTTTGTTTTTGTTATTGGAGAACAAGGGAAAGAACTTGATTGTAGATGGGTAGAGAGGTGAGACGCATGTGGGATGTGTTAGGGGTTGGGAAGGGGAGGGGAGGGAAGGGGGAGAAGGAGGGGAGGGAGGGGGGAGGAGGAGGGAAGGAGATGGAAATTTTTAAATATAAAAAAAATAAACCATGAGAAAAAAAAAGAAAAAAAAATATAGTCAATTGAAAATGAAAATATGTCCGAAAAATGAACCACAAACAACATAATTATTCACTGAAAATCATAAATCAGGGGACACACCTAGGGGAATACTGGTCAGAGAGACCACAGAGGTCACCAAAGAACACAGCATTTTGCCATTATTCTTGGTTAACCCCCCTAACTACATGGTAAGATCTGTTAGCTGAAGACAGCACACACTTTGTTTTCAGAACATAGAGAAATCAATTTCAGATCAATCAGAAAACACCTTTACCTGGCCTAGTTTTCAAAGGGTGACAAGGTGCTGCTGGAGGAGGAAAGATATGAATGATCTTACCCAGCACTATACCCAGCATGCTACAATACTGGCCTGCTAGGCAAGATGTGCCCAGTGGTACCATTGTTATGGGATAACTGATTGCTTTCCTATTGGAGTTGAGATTTTTACTACATGAGGGATAATGTTTGGTATTGTAATCCTAATCAAAAACCCATGATTGTGGAGGTCAAGGGCCCTAGATTGGAACCTGCTACAATTATTTTGTTAAGTGGGCATGTAGCTAACTGCTTTCTGCCCTGGCCAGAGAAGCTTCTTTTGCAGTAGGCAGTAATCTGTACAGAGACAGGGAAGAAGTCAAAGTTCAGAAGAGAAGAAAAGTGTGTTTAGCATTATGGGGACATCTATTTCCTCCCTGTCAAAACCACCCCAAGTCTCTGGGAACAACAGGGCAGTGGAAGTGGAAAAAATATGAGAGCCAACTGATGCAATCCCACCATATGGCCATGACAAGCTTTCCCACTCACAAACTCACAGCAGCTGTGGTTACCTATGTGAGACTTGAACAAGATCAAACTGACCAAAATTCCAGCATAGATGTGGAGGGACACTCTATCTTTTAATGAGTCACTCTTGTTAGGAGACAGATGCTGGAAATGGTAGATACATTTCTTATTAAGGTTTTTCCAGGTATCCTTGCTCCAGTGGGTGGCCATTAAACATGTACCAGGGGAAAACTTTGGGTACAGTAAGAGGAAGCTTGAGAGGGCAAATAGGGGATAGATATAATGATATTTCATTTTGTATATATATGAGATTTTTAAGAAATATTATTTATAAAGAAAAATCAATAAACAGTTTTCTGCCAGGTCAGAAATGACCAAGCTCAGAGCTTATAGACTAAAGCACCTTGAAATGTAAAGTTGATATGTATATATATAAATATATATGTATATATGTATATATTTATAAATTAACAATTATATAAGAATACTACACAAACAAGTCATGAATGCTAAAGATACACTCATTGTAGCTTCCATTAAGAACAAATCACTTCATATTATCTTAAGCTTTGGGTTAGTTTTTGTGCCCTGTGCATCTTACAACACACAATCCTGAGCTGTGTTCAGTATTACATCACTGGCCATCAGCTCCTACACATTTCCATTTCCTGTCTATCACTTGCTCAGATACTGCCTTCTGCTGCTTTTCCCTACCCCTGAGCTTCATAGATAATGAGAAAAGCCATGTATAATGAGAGAAAAAACTTTGCACACAATCCTACCAACTCTGGCACCAGTGTTAGAATTTAAGGGTTCAGGAAACTCACAGTTTAGATGTGCCATTGTCAATCCATCCCCATTTGCTTTTACTTATTTCATAAGATAATCCAATCCAGAAAGTGTTTGTAGTAAGCTGGTACTTTAGAAACATCTGTAAGGAAAATAAAAATTTATCTTACGATAAAATGTTTCTGCTTGAGAAAAGAACAGCTATTCCAGGTTCCTGATATTCTAATGTCAGTTCTTTTCTGTACTGTCCTCCAGCCCTTCAGTTCCTCGAAGATCATTTTTAAAGTGATTTCTCATGTCATGTCAGAACCAGTGAGTTACTTAAGTTATGTAAAATGAAGCGTCAAGTGTCTAGAAATACTACTTTCATGAAAAGATTTATATCTGTGAATCTCAGAGAAAGGCTCAGTGTGTAGCCAAGACTGGCCTTGAACTCACAATCTCCCTGCTTCAGACCCCTAAATGTATATTGCATATCCAGATCCTTAATTAAGTCTGACATGTTTGAAATTATTTGAATTCATATTTCAGAAGACTATGTGAGAAGCATTCATCTTACGTGACTCTTTGTCTTCAAACCAAATTTATTAAGATGAAAAATCCTGTGAAAAGCTATGCATTATCCTCCATGTTCTAGTGAGGAGGCCATGCTATTATTCATATCTAAAAGTGACAGAACTTGAGGAAGTGGGAGGTATGTGTGAGAAATTATTGTGTCTTACATGTGACATAGGTGGCCATGATGGCTAATAAAACTATTGAAAATATTTTAGGGTATTATTTTAAATTTATCTATGTTTACTGTATCAAGTGGAAAATTATATCATTACTTCACATAAAAATTATTTTATGTTGTAATTATTCAGAATTTATTAAATTGGTGGAGTATTTTTCATCATTCCTTAAATGTAAAAGATTTCAAGCTGACCATTCAATCATTTCTCTAGAAAAATACCTTCTATGTATTTGAAGAGATTTCTTTCTTTGTTTGATTTTTGATTTTTTTTTTTTTATTTTTGAGACAGGTTTTCACTGTAGCTTTGAATCCTGTCCTGGAACTAGCTCTTGTAAATTAGGTTAGCTTTGAACTCACAGAGATCTGTTGGCCTCTGACTCCTGAGTTCTGGGATCTAAGGAATGAGCCACCACTGCCTGACTTTGAAAAAATTTCTAAAGTGAAAATGTAAACATCTAATGTCAGTATCTTGGCCACTTGTTTTCCCTTAATACTCATTTTTAAAGACAGATAACATTTTGTGAAACATAAGAATATTATGAAGTAAGTATTATGGGCAGATTCATTGAAAATCAGCATGGTTCTAACCAGAAAAATTATATAATTCCATGATTCTCATATAATCTCCATTTTGCACTTTGGCCCAGAGGTCAGTTACATTCTCCACTGCCATCCAATTACTCATCTCAAGTAGTCTCACTTCTGGGTTCCAAAGAGCAAACCCAAGACAGTTGCCTTTCCGGGTGTAGCTGGCACTCTATGGAGACACATAACTGTCAGTCACAGAATGTGCTGTAATAAAATAATAAAATAATAACATCATCAGGAAAAACATGCTTCTCTGAGAAACTCTCTTGCAGACTCATGAGAAATGGGGGAGTTTGCAAAGACAGATGTCTCTTTAGTAGAGTCTCCTCATCACAGGCCCTGTGTCCTGAAAACTAATCTAGAAGCAGATGGGTATCCTGAGAGACCCTTAATGTAGTATTTGCTCTTATAATAGGCAAGTATATCTAATCCTTGAAGGTCTCTCTTTCAATAAACTGGCCTGGGGTCAATATCTCACTTTACAAGATTTAGAAACAGAGTCTAAGAGAACAAATGTGCATGTTAAGAGTCTACAGTACCAGTTCATCATCATCATCTATCTTCAAAAGGGAGAAGCTGCAGTCCTGGCAGGTCTGTTTACAGCCACTCCAGTGTTTATTGTCCATGATGAAATAATAACATTTTATACCACAGCAGAACAAGTGTGCTTCAGCACATTTGCCTACAACAGAGAAAGAACTGTGAAAATTCTTAATTTCAGGTGTTCTATTATTAGAACAATGTATTTATTACACATTTATAACTGAGAAAAATCTCACAGCTCTCAGAAATTGATATTCTAGAATGCTGAGTGACCCGTCTACACCCATGCTCTATGCAGCACTGTTTACAATAGAAATGTGAATATAATTTAAATGTCCATTATGAATGAATCAATAGAAAAATGTATCATGTACACACAAAGGAATACTATCTATCCTTGAAAGGGAAGTAAATGCAGCTGGGCATGGCTTATGCCCATAAACCCATTTCTACATAGGCCGAGTCAGGAAGTTCCCCTCCAGTTTGGGATCAGCCTTGCTTAAACAGTGAATTCCAGGCCAGCCTTGGCTATACAATATATTCCATGTGAGCTTTGGTTATACAATGAAACCATTTCTAACAACTATCACCTCACAACACGTATAAATCTACCAGGTAACTCCTGACTGCTGATCACTTAGTGTCAGTGGCCCACATCTGTTATGCACTTACAGCTGTGCTGTGGTCTACGTTAGATGCCTTTACCTTAATAAAAATAAGAGAAATATAAGGAAGCTTTTGATGGAGATTTTATATTCTCCTGCCTTCAGTGGTACACTCACAGCCCCAAAGTGTTTAATTTGAATACATTAAAACGTGTGGTTTCTTAGCTACATTTCAATGCCATTTATTTGTTTGCTCTGGTGGTGAGGATACCCTCTCTCTATTAATAAACCTTTATGTCCAAGTCTTATTTTTCTGTGCAGAGTTAATATCACTGTGCAGTTTTCAGGCTAGCTTGGAATTTACTGGACACCAAGACTGTCCTCAAATTTGCAGTTGTCCTTCCTCTGTGTTCTAACTCCAAGCATTGCAGAATCATGCTACCACATAGAGGAGATAGTTATTTTATTTTAATACAATAATGCAAAACATTTTTGATGAGTCTGGAATGCCTCAAGAATTATTTTTGGAGCTTTTTTTACTCATTTATTTATATTTTAAATTTACCAGTTTTAAAGATAGTATTAGTCTTTCAATAGTAAAGATTGTCAGCTCCTGCTATCAAACAAGTGAGATCATATGATAGAGTTCTTTGTGAACTCTAGAGTCTGAAAAAATACTTCATAATTAATGGTCAACTGTGTCAATTATAGCTAACCAGTCACAATGCAAGGAAATATTCCTTGTAACATTATATATTTCCATCTTTGTGTCACTGATAGACAAACACCTGTGTGAGCACCACGGTGAAGCTCTCATGTGCAGTGTAGGGAGGACACTCTGGTCACAAAGAAATGAACTTTCTGATACCAAACAGAAGGAAAACAAACATACAAACAATTATTTTTATGACTGTGTCCACATAAATGTTCTAAGTCCATTTTAGCCTAGGAATTTGGAAAACACTCTCTTACTGGAAACTCCCACATTCTGTTAACAACAAAAGGGGGACCCAGATTTGCTCACAGATGAAAACTACCTGAATTCTCAGTTGTGCTGATTTGAGCTTCCCTTCCTGCGAACAGTAGGAGACGAAACAGTCACTGAGTTCTAGAAACTGTAAGATGTTCCTAATTCAAACAGGGATTTCTGGGGTTCTGAGCTCCTACAGTATATAAGGAAACCCAACCATTAACCCACAGAACACCAGGACTCTAACCTAATAATTGGACTTCAAATCTTTGGGAGAAGAATCAGTACAGAACAATGCAATTCCTTATTCAAGATGCCCTCCTTACCTGTGTACTTTCCGTAATCTAAAACAGCTTTAGTTTTCCCACAGCATCTCTTCTGTTCCTCCTGATTTTTGCAGCCTTCATTCTCTGGTGCCTTATTTGTCAATGTTTTATTAGAGGCGCTGGTATTTTGTACAGTGCTTTGATCGAGGTTATTTTGATCATATTTTTCTTGACTACACTGAAAAACTAAAATTAAAAAGGATATAACTGAAAATGGTTATTAGTGCTAAATATTGAAATTTATGATATAAGAAAAGGCCTCATGTTGATAATATATGCCATTACTTCAAATGCTATTTTGGCATTTGAAAGAGTAGCATCTCAATTGTCTCACTAAAGAGACGGAAACAACAATTTCTATCAGAAACTTCAGAATAAAGTAAATGTAAATCAGAATTAAATTATGGAGGAAGAATATTACTTTCCCATCCCTTCAATTTTTCTCTGTACAAAACTTACAAATAAATATCTAACTAATGAACTCAGTCATACTTTAACATACACTAATATGTGAATTTAGAAACATATAGGTATGGCACAGTTCTCAAAGCGTCAGATAGAAAATATAATATCCTTGTGTGTAGTTATATTTTAGCACAGCCTGGGAGTTATTTCCTTTAGGGATGTGAAGGAATCCAACAGGGCTGAAGTTTTAACATCTCTCTATACATCTAGTTTTTTCACAAATCATGTCTTCAATATAGACTGAGGAAAAAAGAAATCCATCATTTCTTTTGTACAGCTGTTTCTCACAGATTGTTTAAGATTCACAATCACCTGAGCTCAGAAGGCAGACCAGTTCTCAGAATGAACATTACCACTAATGAGAAAGAACAAAAGCTCTCAACAGCCCCCAAATTAATGAAACAGGTGTAGAGGAAGGGACACTGTAGTGTGCCAGGATTAAAATCATCCAGGAATAAAAAAGTCCAGAGTTATGTGGCACATTCCCTTATTATAGTCAGCACAATGGACAGAGTGTGTTGACTGCATAATTAGTGTTTGATGTTATTGCTTAGGCAGAAAGGCAAAGAAGATGCATGCCAGTTACTCACTGAGTGTCACCAACACTGCCACCGTCACCAGCAGAACGGAACAAAGGATCCCGAGAGGTATCACAATGAAGAGCCAGGGTGTTGACGATTCTTAAATCAACAAAGCAAAGCAAAAATGTCATCATTGTGAAAGAGCATGTTCCAATACTGATAATAATTTTGTGTAGCGTGGAAACAGGGGATATTGGTCTCTAAATATTTTACAGAAGTCCATCAGACAAACTGACTGAACACTTGCATTCAAAATTCTAACTCTACGTAAACGTATATATTGCAGAAATCCTACATGTGTAAAGCTTCACTGGATTTTAAACCTTTTTAAAATATTTGATCTTACATTTTCAATCTTCTTAACTCAGACTAGAAATAGCTGGATGGCAGCCATGTGCACCTAACCAGGTACTACAGGATCAAAAGTGCATCCTGCAGAAAGCTGGGGACACAGACACAATCCACGTAGAAGATGATAAACTGGAGCATTCAGTCCACCAAGGGAGCACAACCGAGGATGGGGAGGAAGGGAAGAGGGGTGGATGTTCTTAAGAACTGTAGGGAACCATGGTGGTTTTGAAGCTGACCTGTATTCAGGTACGTTCTTGAAAGGGACAAAAGTTAACTCTCTCTATTTTTTTCTGTAAGTTCTGTTTTCTCTAGATAAAACAAAACATTTTCATTTATCTGATGTGTTGGGAATCTGAAAGTCAAGCCTCCGATTATCACAATGTCAAATAAGTTAAAGTTTGCACGTGAGAGTTCATTTGTGACATTATATACAGAGAGAAGAGAAAAACAATAGAATTTTTTATTAATAAGCTTATTTCTCCTTTGACATTTTCACAAACAAATAATGCGGTTTAGTCAGCTTCACCCTCACCACACTCTCTCTCTCATGCCCTCTCTTCCTCTGCCACTTCTTTCCAGGAAGAGACTCCCTCAACTGATGGGCTAAGTTTGTTGCTTCATTTTATTAAAAGTTGTGGATATTGAGACAACTAAAACACTCTTTGCTAGAGGAAAAGTATTGTTTCTAATGCATATTTTGCATTTCCTTGAGATTTAATTTCTCTAGAACATCTGGGGCTTCTTAAGACTCTTCTGTTACTTTTAAAGGTTCTAGAAATGTTCTTTCCAAGACTAAAAAACCAATCTCTTAATTGTTTCTCAAATTTGACAGATTATATTTACTTCTCCCTTCTCCATTCTCATAACTGTTTCCTTCCAGTCTCCCATTGTTTTAATTTGCCCATCTGGCAGCTTTCTTTTGTTACTAGCTAACAACTTGAAATAGGATTATTGCTGAGTGGTGGTGGTG
The DNA here is from genome assembly GCF_903992535.2 of Arvicola amphibius. Taxonomy (NCBI): domain Eukaryota; kingdom Metazoa; phylum Chordata; class Mammalia; order Rodentia; family Cricetidae; genus Arvicola; species Arvicola amphibius. The sequence goes on from NC_052048.2 coordinate 18,836,917, forward strand.
CAAACCTTTAATCCCAGGATTCAGGACGCAGAGGCAGCTGGATCTCTGAGTTTGAGGCCAGCCTGCTCTAAGAGTATGTTTTAGGAGAGACAAGGCTATACAGAGAAACCTTGCATTGAAAAAAACCTAACTAAATAAACATATAAAATGAAACAGACTTTAGCCAGTCTTGATGGTACGTGCCTTTAATTCAAACACTTGGGAGACAGAGGCAGGCAGTTCAGTTTGAGCTCAAAGCCAGCTTGGTCTACAAAGTGAGGTCTAGGACAGTTAATACTATTAAGCAGGGAAATCTATCTCAAACAAGCAACAACAACCACAGCAACAAAAGTAGGATTACTGTTTTTAACGTCAGCCAGTAGGATACTATTTTCAAAATTAGAAGTTTGTGTTGAATTAAGAACAAGTAAATTAAATGCTTAAAACACTTACCTCTGTGGCCAGCTTCTCTGGACCTTTGTGTCCCATCAGGCCTTGCTCGGTTCTGCAACTCTGAAGACCTATGGAATCTCACAGTTGTGTAAGTGATCTCGTTGTCGATCATCTTGGGAATATATGAAGTGTGTCTGTGTACAAATTTGATCTTGAGAGATTGCCAAAGAACAAGTTAAAATGTTCTCCTTCACGAAAATACCTGGATCTGATGCTGCAGTGCAATAGGAAAGGATGGTGTCTAATTAATTAATTTAATGATCCAAACAACCTAAATCACATGGAATGGTCCTGATTTCCACTAGAGATAAGAACCCTTTGTGGATTTCTGTCATTTATACATCTATGGCCACAGGAGTTTTTATTAGGAAATATAAAAAATTAATAATTTACTAAAAAGTCATTGTAATATTGACACAATACATATATAAAAATGTTACACAAAATTGGCACTACCACAAATCATTGAAAAGCCTTTAAATTATCAATTAAAATGACAAAATTCAAGGTTTTCTGAATAAATAAAAATCCTTTAAAATTATTTACATGGTTTGATAAACACATGAATATAAACATGCTTTTGTAGGTTTTTCAGTCATACGTGACTATCAGATTTTCCAAGCACTACCTTTGAGATAATATTTGAATGTTAATACTACTTACTGGTGATTAACATTATGGGCTCCAAGTACATAAATATCTCTTGTGTTAAAGCCCAAACATCTGATATGTCCACCTTCTTCACCCAGCACACCCGCACATTCATCTCCAGGGTCTGGCCTACTAAATGGATGCCACTGGGAAAATCCTACTGAGTGGGGTAACACAAATTCAGAAAGACAAATGCTCCATGTTCTTTCACATATAAGGCTCCTGGGCTCCACGTATTCATACATGATACAAAACCTGAGTGACTGCAGCAACTAGAAAAGTAGAAAGGGTCATTACACAGGTAGGTATGGAAGCAATAGAGAGGGTAATAGCAGGATATGACCTGAAGTTTTAATCTCAAATTATTCAATGTACATAATCATTTCACATATAATATTGTAGTATATGATATTGTCAGATGAGCATATATTTAAATAAATTTTATCATTATGCAGTCATTAGTTCATGCTCATAAGGGATACAGTCTGGTAATAGATACCAATATATTACTAAATAGTAAATATGTATAACTCACCCTGACCATTACCTTCATAACTGAGATGGTAGCCAATAGATAATGTGGACAGCAAACTGTTCATCGATTGAAGCTTCTCTAGTTTTAATTTATGAAGTTTCCTGAAATTATTCAAATTTCCCCTAATTTCTTAAGTAAAAGGAATCTTTCTATTATATACATAATTTACTTTTTATTTATTATTATTGTTGTTGGGTAGGTGCCTGTGTCATTGTGCACATGTATGCAGAGGAGAACTTTACTGAGTGAGTCCTCTCCTTCCACATTTTGTGGGTTTCAGAGATCAACTCAGGTGGTCAGTCAGACTGGTGTAGTAAGTATCTTTACACACTGAGCCATCTTACCTGGTTGCTATTATGACTTCTTCAAGATGGATAATATAAAAATATTTGACCCAGTTATAGAGTAATGAACTCCATAGATCCCTTCACCTTACTTACTTAGCACACAGTACGAGACATAGCACACTCAGAAAGAAAACAATCAGTGCCCAGCTCCAATTTTCACATGCCACCAAAGTTAACAAAATCTAACACAACTAGCAGGGCTTCCCTGAGAACCCCGCTCTTAAGTTATAGACACCTGCAATTCTCTAGTGTATGTGATCATGTGATAGAAAAATAATAACAGTTGTTACCTGTGTCTCTACCAGGAAGCAATTCCTGTGGGTGAGTTGATCCTCCAAGTCAGGGACAAGCTGACCTTTCCTGGCCTGGATTCTCTCAGAGCTCCAGGAGAAAAGTCAGAATGAGGTCGTCTCTGAGTGATACTCAAGCTCATGAATTTTAGCCCCTCCTCTTGACACAAACAAAAAGAGGAAATTGTACAATGAAAGCTGATGCTGACGGAGAAGAAAGAACCAAGCTACCATATCGATTAGTGCAAATGATGTCCATAATCAATATTTGAAGATTGGGGAAATACACATAACTGTGAGAAAGTAAAACCAGTGACCATAGCAAAAACACTAGTAAAAAGAGGTGCACAGTTGCTCCACTCTTAATTTTGTAATAGGTTGATTGGAGTTTTTTTCTAACATTACTATTTGAAAAAACATTAAAATTACTTTTTATTTTTGAACTATGTTTATTACACCTAAGTGTGTCCTAGGAATTTCTGTAAGGCACTAATATTTTCTCTGTAAAACTCTTACTAAACATTAGCTTCTTATTCGTAGAGAATGTTTACAGTGGTCTTTTATGTTATACCATATGGAGTGGTCTCATTGCTGACTTTTTCATAGATGTGTGATATCAAATCTAAGATATTCTGCATGTTCTGCAAATATTCTAAGACTGAGCAAGAGACTCAGTCTTTGTTTATTGTTTTGTTTTGAGATTTTTGGTGGGTTTTTTGGACAGTTGTTATATCATACTATTATGCATCCCAGGCTGGCCTAAAACTCTGAATCCTTTAGACTCAATCTCTTCAGTGCTGGATATTTAGCTATCTGCCACCATACAAAGTTATACTATGTTTCTAATTTAACTTTTTAATAAGTAATAATCATTTTCATTTTGTAAATATTAATTTATAAATTTTTAAAGACGTAATTATTAATCATTTCTCCACACTATAAATTAAGTAATTAGGTATCTCCTACTGTTGAATATTTAAATTATTTACACTATTTTGTTGGTTGTTAATTTAAAAATCATATGGGCTATACTTTAGAACATACTTAGGAAGATATTTTATGTGTGAAGTCATGGGATCAAAGGAGACAGACATTTAATGAGCTATAGTATAGATTATCACACACTGTAAATCATTTGTAACCCACCAGTTGTGTGTGAAAATATTCACAATTACTTTGTTTAAAGCTGGAATAAGCTGATTTTTTTTCTCTATGAGTTTTGCTCATAAAGTTTGTGATGAAAATTCCTGAAAAAAAACTGTGTCAGTAAAGACTGATTTGCTCATTACTGATTAAAACTACAGTGGAGAAGTTGAGATTCTATAGAAACAGAGACTAACTACTTTACTACATGATAGCTCTAGCTCCTACAAAGCCATTCTTTGCCCACCTACAACAGAACTAACATCCCGTAACTAACAGATAAAGACTTTGTGAAACCTATTAACTTAGCAGATCACTAACTTCCACCAAACTGAAAGCTAAGCATGTCTTCCAATGTCATATAGAAAACTTTCCATATTGCTTTAACCAACTTTCTGTTGCCCATCAATATATCTTAAATTTGCCTTGATTTATCATTTTCTCAGTTCTGCAAAATTAAAGAAACTTCATGAAACTACTTCCACTTTGGAATATGTACCATGGTCACTTAAAGTGACTCCTGAAGAAACTATCTTTTATTACTTTAAAGGGAAAAGCTGGTTTTTGCATCAACAGGACTTCCTTCAAAGCTCTTGGTGAGTTCACACATTCTTCTACTGAATGCTGACTTTAGAAACATCTTTGGGATTAGGGGTAGAATTCAAGGAAGGGCTTTGCTTGACACATATAAAGGCCCAGACTAGACCCCAAACAGCACAATGGTGATGATGGAATGATAATGATGATAGATAGAGGAAGGAGGGAAACAAGACTATTTGATTCCTATAATCTATTACCATTAGCTAACCTTTGTCAGAATGTCTCAATAAACTTTATTTTCATTTGATTATAGATTTTCTAACCTGATGGTTTGTTTTCGATGAAACTAATATGAATTGTACATCAGATCAAGTGACAGAAATTAGTGGAACACAGGAGAATGGGGAATGGGCTAGAGAAAAGAAAAGGAACTGATGAAGCAATGGAAAGTCTGACCCCCACTTGATTATAGCAGATGTGAACTTCCTGCTTCTCTCTTGTAATTTGAAAAAGCAGCATCAGAGAGAAAAATGCCATGCAACAGAGCTCAGGTAGAAAGTTTTTTTTTAACTGGGGGAAAGTGAATGGAAAAAGGGTGGAGAGGAGGAAGGGAGGCCATCCTCTGGGGACACGAGTGACAGAAGAGAAGAGAGAGGGGGAAGAGGAGAGGAGAGGAGAGAAGAGGAGAGGAGAGGAAGGGAGGGGAGGGGAGGAGGGAGGGGAGGGGGGAGGGGAGGGGAGGGGGAGGGGAGGGGAGGGGGAGGGGAGGGGAGGAGAGGAGAGGAGAGGAGAGGAGAGGAGAGGAGAGGAGAGAAGAGAAGAGAAGAGAAGAGAAGAGAAGAGAAGAGAAGAGAAGAGAAGAGAAGAGAAGAGAAGAGAAGAGAAGAGAAGAGAAGAGAAGAGAAGAGAAGAGAAGAGAGAAAGAGACTAGAGGTGGACAAGGCCCACCCTTTAAAATGGAGTGTAGTGAATGTGGACAGGAGTTGCTCTTAATGTTTGCAGCTGAGGATGTATCCTGTCAGGTCCCTAAGAGAAGGCCAGTACAGATGCCTGAATACTAACATCTCTTGCTTTACTTACTTGTAGCCAGCCTTTAATTCTCAGTCCCTTAGTCTTTATTCATTTCCATCTCCTATGTTTGCTACTATTTCACAAAGATGCCTGTGTCTTACATGGTCAGTTTCAGTCTCTTTACATGGCTCCTTTTGTAGATTTAAAAAATTAAAATTTATTATTATTATGTCTAATGAGTGTGTATGAGGTTGAATGCATTCATGCCATGGCTTGCAAGGGGGTGGGGGGATAAGAGGACAACTTTGGGAATTAGTATTTTTCTTCCACTTTGAGTTCCATGGATCAAATTTGGGGAGGTTATCAGGCTTGTTTGGCCAGTGCTTTTACTCATGGAGACATTTCACGGGGCCATTTCATGGTTCTTAAACCATTATCTCAGAGTCATCACTGAAATCTACCATTATTATACACCAGATTTTTCCAAAAACAGTTCACAGACATTAATTCATCTCAACAGTGTAAGACAAGTTCATTGGGTGCTTCCAGAGTGCCTCTAGCTAGCCATGTTTATCTCTATCCCCAGTAGATCAGCATTGTGTAGTAGGGCCCGGGGGAGCCCCTTCTCCTTTCATAAGTGACTATCAGGAACACCTGACTGTGTGGACATAGTGCTACTGCTCATAGGCACAGCAGCTATGACTAAGCAGGTGCTTTGTCTAACCACCTTCAACAACTCCATATCACCCACGCTATTTTTTGTTTGTTTGCTTATTTGTTTGTTTGTTTGTTTGTTTGTTTCAAGACAGGGTTTCTCTGTAGCTTTGGAGCCTGTCCTGGAACTAGCTCTTGTAGACCAGGCTGGTCTCGAACTCACAGAGGTCTGCTTGCCTCTGCCTCCCGAGTGCTGGGATTAGAGGCATGTGCTATCACCACCCAGCTTCACCCACACATCTTTTGAATGACATCTCAGATCTGTTTCTTTCTGAAGAGAAGTGAGAAGTGATAGTTCTCACTCTTCTATGTATCTAGCAACCTACCCTGTACCCTTGCTTGGAGATGTGGTGGCTCTGGATTCAATGCAGCCTACTGCTTTAATTCTGACTAGTCTGAAATATGCAGATTTTCCTGCTAAGTATTCCTGGTCTCATTTTGCAGTGATTTCATAAAAATAAAACTAGAACTCCAGCTGACATGATGTGAGTTTAAATCATTTGTTACACATCCTATGTCTCCTATGGTAACCCAGTAAGTTTTACTATTGATGCTAATGATCAAAGAGTTACCTATTTAAGCACAGACTCTGTCCAAAGAACATAAGGACAGAAATCACCCAGTTCTGCCCTCTGAACTCTGTTCAACTAAGCCCTGGATTTCTAGAATAAATGTAAATTATTGAGCATAAATATCATTAGAAAATAGTCACTTCAGACCAATTTGACTGACAGTTCCACTGTGATTCTTTGACCAATTGCAGCACAAAACAGAAAATAACCAAAATTCATCCCAACAGAATAGTGAAGCAGAGATGTTAGAAACTTGAAGAAAATTTTTGTTTTCTTGAATTTTGCCTCCAAATCCATTGTTTTGTGGAAAAATACCCACACATACACACTCAAGTATCTATTTACTTCTCTGCTTCTTTGCTGTAAAAGCCTTTATTTGTTAAACCACAACTTCCTGCTCCTTTATGTTGAGACGCATAAGTCTAGCCACACGTTGAAACCAATGGGTCCTTCAGACCTCAGCGGCCTCATCATTTCACAGTGCAAATAGATCTTCCTGTCCCAGGCTGAGGTGAAATTCTACTGGTAGTACTGGCTGGTACTGGTCAACTTCACACCTCTTGGTGCTTCTGCCTTAAGGTGGAACTTTCACAAAATTGAAATATGGTAAACATCACAGCTCTTAAGAAAACAGAAAGAGCTCTATTTTGAGATTTCCTGTGACCATAACCACATGTGTCCTGGCATTTGCAATGACAACTTTTCTAATATTCTGCGTTATCATGTCTACCCACATAGTCTTGCTAAGCTTCAAGCAATGAGAGGGAGGAAATGTAAAGGATGCTTCAGGAACTCAGTAAGAGTGATAAAAAGGTATCAAAAAAAGGGTTTCTCATGGGTATATAGACTGTGATACAGAGACATAAAGCTTATAGAGGAGCAAACAATTAAATATCAACACATAATACCTTTTTAGTCCCTGTTCTCTACTGTATCATAGCTCAGAGGAGAGACTTGAAGACACCTCCACTGCATCTCTGTGGAGTTAGCAGGCTCAGCTCATCCACTTCAAAACACTATTTATTTTAAATTTAATTTTCTTTTTTTATTTCTGATGAGTGGTCTGATACAGTTCAGGATGGCCTAGAACTGACTATGTAGCTGAGATAGGCCTAGACTCTTAATCCTCCTCCCTCCAACTTTTGAGTTCCGGGATTACAGTGTGAGTAACCATCTCCAGTCCTTACATCATCTATTTACTTTAGATTGTGTATATTTTGATTTTGTATTTTTTGATTTTGATGTGATGTTTATCCTAGATCATTATCCAGTAGCCCTAGGAATACAGCTATTGAAAAAATCAAATGGTTCTGTAGTTCAATTTACCCACTAGCTTTTTATAACAGCTCTCACACATGTTAAGTAAAGACATCTGAGTCTAATAGTAATATATCCAAATAACCTCTGTTATCATTTATAGTCCTGATTATAATATGGTATATGTAGTGATGAGCTGCGGGCAGGGCTGCTTTTCGTCCTGCCCGGCTCCCGCATGGTTAGCTTTACACCCGAAATAACAACACACAAATTGTATTCTTTTAAACACTGCCTGGCTTATTAGTTTCAGCCTCTTAATCTGTGTAACATCACGAGTGGTGTCTTACCGGGAAAAATTCTAACGTATGTCCATCTTGGGCAGGAGCTTCATTGTATCTGGTTGTAGAGGAAGGGCAATTGTCTGAGCCATCTACCTCACTTCCTTCTTCCTGTTCTGTCTACTCCACTCACCTATGTTCTAACCTATTAGGCCAAGCAGTTTTCTTTATTAATCAACCAATGAAATCAACAGACTGATAGAAGACCCGCCTCCATCATTTCCTCTTTTTCTGTTTAAACAAAAAACAAATGCTTTAACTTTAACATAGTAAAATTACATATAACAACAGTTATCAAGTAAGAATTACAGTTTCAATATTTATATCTACTTTATCTTTTATCATAACTAAGGAAAACTATAACTATCTATTCTTCAATTCCATCAAAGACTCCAGAAGGACACAATATTACCTAGGTGAACAAGAAGTAAGCTACTTCCAAAACTCTAGAAATCACAGAGACATCTCGCTGCCTGGAAAGTCACCCAAAGTTCCTCTGTACCGTTGGGGCATCCATCTTCGGCGTACAGGCCCATAGTTTCCAGCAGACATTTCCATAAAGTAGGAAATTTCAAAGACAGTTCAGTCAGTATCTGCTGTGTCCTGAAGAATGTCTCGCAGACTCTTTCATGAATCAGGAACCCCAAAAGATCATCTCACATTTAGGCAAGTTCAGCAGTCCTCTCTCTGCAGGTTCTTTGTGACTAGTTTATGCAACAGTCCAGGCAAGAGCAGTGTCTTGCCCAAATGGCTAATCAAACTGCAGAAGAAGCCTATTTGATGCCCATCTTCCTCTTGAAGTAGATTGGTGCTGCCAGGAGCTGACGTGTCTCATTGTCATGAAGCCTTAAGTTATTAAAACATTTAAAATGCCATATTCTGTAGTCTTTGGAAGATATGAAGTATGCCTATCTAACTGAAATATATCTCTGTATATCTAGAAAATCTAACTAATATGACTACAAGCTTGACTATTATCGATGATTATTCATTAACAACCTATATTTCCTAATTATACATTACATTTTTAAATGAACTACACAATCATAATACCTTAATCAAGATCAAAAATACATATACATATAACAAAATTGATCTTAAATTTAAATCACTAAAGCAAAATCCATATCAATGCAAATTATTCATATCTATATCATATCCCCCTTTAAATGTAAAAGAACATTTATAAACAATATTTGGGAACATGGGCACAGTTATTTCTCTCCAAACTGCTTCCTGCTGAATGGGGATGCTGTTAATAAGATCTTTCATGGTGTAACCTGTGTGCCAGGTTCATCTCAGTCATCAGTTGAGCGAAGTAATTTTTTGAGGGTATTCGTAGCAACCTTTCAGGAGGGCGTGGTCTATCATACCATATTGGGATAGAAGCAATCCACAGAGTCTCATTTTCTGTAAAAATAATCTCTTTTCCAAAGTATCATATCCTTAGATCCAAATTCTGAAGTCAAGGTATTTTCAAAATATCTATCTTGGATTAGTTCAGCAGCATTTATAAACAAATATCTTTTAGCATCTGTTGCTCCTTCCTCATCATTCAAACAATCCAAAGAGAGCATAATAGCATACAGTATCAAGGTTCTCCGTATATTTTTCATCTTTGTGCAGCTTTGTTTTAACCTCTATTTCGTTTATTTTTACTTTTACTTTTTGAGACAGGTTCTCTGTATATCTTTGTCCTGGAATAACTCTGTAGACCAGGCTGTCCTTGAACTCTCAGAAATCTGTCTCTGCCTCCCAGGCATTGGGATTAAAGGCGTGTGCTACCACACCTTGAAGTCACAGAGGTCAATCTCTGTCTCCCAAGCGTTGGGATTAAAGGTGTGTACTATCACACCCAACTACTTTCTTTCTTCCTTTTTTACCCTAAGAACTTTAACCTTTAGCATGCATATATTTTCACAGTGTAAATCATTTAGAAGTTTTCTTTGTTTTTCAATCTCTCTTTACTGTATCTCTCTTTTTCTGACCATATGAGTCTTTAAATTACTGAGCAATATGAGTAGAATTCAAGCCGCGGCTTTGCCGGCTAGATCCAGCCCATTCCTCAGCTTTCCAACCTCATGGTGGAGGTATCCACTGTAGCCATTTTTATTGCCACAACTCTATGGCGTTTCAAGGTCCCTGCCAGCAAGCAAACTGCAACAGTGTTAAACAACAATTAAAAGCTCCATAGTCAGGACCGCTTGCTTGAAAGAGTTTGCCCTGGCAGGACGGCCCAGAAAGCTGGCACTTCAAAACAGCACAAACTTTTTCCTGCTACAGCTGAAAAACCAAAAAACATGCGCTCAGCTTTCCATCAACACCGTTTAAGTGTTTCGTAGTAGGACCTCCTAAAAGAGCTGCACGGTTTTGCAGCTAAAGCTGAGTCAGGAAGCCTCTCGTAGATGAGAGCGCTTGCTCTAGCAAGCAAAGCCAAACCCGAGAAATTGCTGCTACCGAGAAAACATGCTTTAGTTTATTCTTTCCCAAGCTTTCTCAAGCTTTCTGTGGATTCAATTATCCACGTGGGCACCAATCTGTAGTGATGAGCTGTGGGCAGGGCTGCTTTTCATCCTGCCTGGCTCCCGCATGGTTAGCTTTACACCCGAAATAACAACACACAAATTGTATTCTTTTAAACACTGCCTGGCTCATTAGTTTCAGCCTCTTATTCACATCTCGACTAACCCATATCTAATAATCTGTGTAACACCATTGTGTTTCTTTAAAAAATGCTATGGAGTCCCAGGAGGCAGCTGTAGGCAAGCAGCAAATGCTATAAAGTCCCAAATGGTGGTAGCAGGCCATGTGGCGGCAGACAGCGGGCCCTGCGAGCAGCCAGTCCCAGGCAGAGAAGGCTGCCGGTCTTAGAGCGGTGGCCTGAGCAGTGGTGGTGGCCCATGTGGTGGCAGGCAGTGGGCTCTGGGAGCAGCCAGTTCCAGGCAGAGATAGCTGCCGGTCCCTGAGCAGTGGCTGGTCCCAGGCAGGGAGACACATGGCAGGCGGGCAGAAGACAGAGACATGTGAGGTTGAATATTTATTCAGGGGAGTTATGAAGGGGGAGGAGGAGGGGAGAGAGAGAGAGAGAGAGAGAGAGAGAGAGAGAGAGAGAGAGAGAGATGAGAGAGAGAGAGAGAGAGAGAGAGAGAGAGAGAGAGAGAGAGAGAGAGACGGGGAAGTAGAGAAGTGGGGAAAGAGGCAGAAGCGAAGCTGCCTCTCCGAGAGGAAGATGGAAAAGAGAGTGAGCTCAGGCCGGAAGCTGAAGATCAGCCTGCCTCAGCGGATGGGAGGGAATGGGCGTGGCTTGTTCTCTTAAAGGGGACAGGGACCAAAACCATAACATTCACGAGTGGTGTCTTACCGGGGGAAAATCTAACGTATGTCCATCTTGGGCAGGAGCTTCATTGCAATCTGGTTGTAGAGGCAGGGCAATTGTCTGAGCCATCTACCTCAACGTCCTTCTTCCTGTTCTGTCTACTCCACCCCCCTATGTTCTAACCTATTAGGCCCAAGACAGTTTTCTTATTAATTAACCAATGAAATCAACAGATTGACAGAAGACCCACCTCCATCAGTTATAGCTATATTCTTCATGGCCTACTCTTCAAGAGAGCCCAGTTTTGATTGCTAACACCCAAAGGAGTTAGCACGTGGGAACTTTTGTCTAAACAACCTTTAGTATGGTTGGTTTTTCATTTCAAATTTGGCACAAATTAGAATCAGCTGATTTTAGAGCCAGCCTTTCCAGGCTTTCATCATGGACTAAGAAATAGGTGCTCTCCAGGAATCTTAATGATGTTTGGTGCTACACTGGGATGACTGGGGTACCTAGTTATGTGAACTGAGAACTATTGATTAATCAGCTTCCCCAGTGATAGATGATCACTCTGGAACTACCTAAATGTGAGACAGCAGCTGCAAGGACTGGGCAATAAAATAGGTCTTCAGCTGTCCCCTTTGGATTTATCTGTTGTTACTCTTTTAACAATGAAGACCTACTAAATTCTAATATATGTTGCCTTAGGGTTACTAATTTGAAGAAGAATGGTTCCCCATATGTTCAAATCTTTGAAAATTAGTGGGCAGCAGTAACTGAGAAGGATTAGGAGGTGTGGTCTTTTTGGAGTATGTGTGGTTTGTTAGGGAAAGTGTATCACTGCGGGTGGGCTTTGGAGTTTCAAAAGCTCAAGCCAGTCCCAGTGTCTCCTTTTCCTTTGCCTGAAAGATCCAGATGTAGGACTCTTAGCTACATTTCTAGCACCATGTCTGCTTGGTATAATGTCATGCTTCTTGCCATGATGAAAATGCACTAAATCCATGAAAACTGTAACATAACCCAATTAAATACTTTTTTTAAATAACAGTTGCATTCCCTTCTTCTTTCTTTTTGGACTGAAAAAAGAAAGACGATGATATACTTTGTGGCTTTTTATTCTTCAAAGGCCCATTATTTGGATACAAATACTAATGTGCACAGAACAAACCTGTTGTAGTTGTTGGGTATTAATTTGCACAATGAGAGGTAAGTCAACAAACGTTACATGGCAAAATGAGGAGAAGGACCATACATTTGTGAATAGTTAAGTTCTGCTTTGCTATAGGCTCAAAGCAGTTTCTTTATTCATTAATGGTATCACAGCGTACAGAAGGGAATCCCATATCACACTAACACTCGTTTAAAACCATCCCAACAATCCCAAAATGCATCCCTGCTGAGGGACAATAGTCTTTTATCCTGTCACTTGTATTATTTTTAATAAAATGCTGATTGGCCAGTAGCCAGGCAGGGACATAGAGGCAGGGCAACAAGAATGCTGGGAAAAGGGAAGCTCAGTCTGTCACATCTTGCTTCCTTTGGACTGCCTTGCCAAAAAGGGTACCAAGCTACATGGCTAACTCAGACAAGAATTATGGGCTAATGTAAGTTATAAGAATTAGTAAATAAGAAGCCTGAGCTAAGGGGCCTAGCAGATTATAACTAATGTAGACTTCTGTGTGATTCTTTGGGACTTAATGTCCTACAGGGACCAGGCAGGACAAAAAACATCAGTCAACACATTCCCCTCCCTTTGGCTCCACATTAGGGGCCCCATACCCTGACAGTTTTTCCAGTGGCCAGATTGGCAAGAAGACCAAGGTAAGACACGCCCACTTCCCACTAAACTCTTATAATCTTGGCCCAACAACTCTAGACCTCCACCCCCTTCCCTGGGCTCCATAATCCTGGCCTAAACTGTTAGAAGAAGAATTTGACTGTTCCAGAGGCCAGGCCAGATCTAGAAACCCAGAAAATAGACAAACAAATCAGTGAAGCATAAAACTAAACCAAAAGGTATCAGTGTGGGAAAGAGACTTTTAGAAACAAAATGTATTGACAGGATGGGAAGGAGCTAAGGAGTGAGGATGAATGTATAGTCAAAAAGGCATTCTACAAAGATAGGAAATTGCAAAATACATTTAGTTTTTTAAGATGTTAAAAGGGAAACAAATTAATCAATGAAATTTTATGAACTTAAATTATTGTTGTAATAAATACCCAGTTTGGATGATTTATAAAGAAAAGAGATGAACTAGGCTCACAGTCTGGGAGGTATGAGGTCTAAGGACTTGACAGCTCTATCTGCTCATCAACATGGCAGGTGGCACTATGAGGAACCCACACAAAATATATGGTAAATGGAGAAGTCAGATGGTGAAGATAGGTTAACCAGTAGAGAAGGATCCTCTATGGTTTTCATAACAGACAACTGTGGAGAACATAGTCACTCCTCAGGAGCAGCATTAATTCATTCCTAGGGGCAAAATTTAGAATGATCTAGTAACTGAGAAGTCACAGAACTTCCTGTAGATTTGACCACGTCAGTACTGTGCATATGACGATCAGGACTTCAACATAGGAACTTATGGCAAGACAAACATTGTTAGTACTCACTTTAAGTGGATATTATCTGTAAAGTAAAGGGATAACTATGATACAATCCACAGACTCAGAGATGATAAGTAACAAGGAAGGCTCAAGGGACTTGCCCTCGGATCTCCCTGGGAAGGGGAAATAGAAAAGATTCCATGGGTGGACTAGGGACAGGGTGGGGATTGGAACATAAGCGATCAGGTGGGGAGTGGACGAAAGTATTGAAAGAGACACAACTGGAAGAGGGCAGGTCATTTCGGGTTATGTAGAATTTGGCATAAGGTAAACTCCCCCCAGGAATCTACAAGGATACCCTAGCCAAGACTCCTAGTGGTAAGGTAGCCTGAACTGGATCGTCCTGTGACCTCGTAAGACTTCCAATGGAAGGATTGGGGCATCAACACAGTCACATAACCTTTAAACGACTGTCTATCTTGTCTATTAGATGTGCTGGAATTGGTGCTTATGCCAATTGTCACCAGAGAGCTTTATCCAGCAACTTGTGGAAACAGATGAAGAGACCCAAAGCCAAACCTATACTAAGCCTGGGGAATCCTTGGAATAGAGGGAGGAGGGATTATAGGAGCCAGAGGGATCAAAGACATAAGAAAACTCACAGAATCATCTAACCTGGACTTACAGGAACTCACAGAATCTGATCCAACTACCAGGAAGCACGCATGGAACTGACCTAATACCTCTGCATATTATATTGTGTTTGCTTGGTGTTCTTGTGGAACTCATAACAGTGGGAGCAGGGTCTGTCTCTTTTTGCTGGCTTTTGGGACCCTACTCTTATTACAGGTTGCCTTGCCTTAATAAAAGGGTGGAGCATTCAGTTTTACTGTAATTTCATATGTCTTGTTTTCTTGATATCCATGGGAGGCCGCCCTTTTTTCAATAAAAATGGAGGTGTGGATGGGGAAGGAGCAGAGGAGAAGTGGGGGAAAAGACTGGGCAAAGAGTAGTGAGGGGAAACTGAGTTTGGGTTGTAAAATCAATCAATCAATCAATCAATATTTAAAAAGAAAAAAAACCAATTAAAAGTGGGGTACATGTCTAAGAAAAGAATTCTCTAAAAGAAAACAAATGTTTGAACTCATGGTTGTATCTTCATTTGCCACTGGGTGAGGTCTTTAATCTCCCAGTATTCTGACTTATGTCTTATGCATATTGATAAATTACAATGATACTTTGTTTTTTAATTTTTTGAAGTTACCTGTTAATTTTTAAAACTAAAATTAATGTTCTTTTCATCCTATGACTTCACCTTGGTAAATTACTCATTATTTTCAGGATTTTTTTTTTTTTATTTTTAAGTAAATCCTTACCGGAAGCAAAGACCTGTATTTTGAGATCTGCATTTTGTTTACAGCCATCTTAAGCTCACAAATTAAGAAAAATATTTACCTCTATCCTGTCTGCAGGGTCTAGGAAATCAACCTGGCATCTTATCTCCTAGCAGCATTTTCCTGGTTAGTCAACAATCACAGACCTCAGTATTTACTTATCAGCTAGGGATGTCCCCGGGACCTGAATTCCAGCAGACATGAGCTTCTGACACCTTTCCCTTCAACCTGACACCTTTCCCTTCCCCTCTTTGCCCGTTTGCTATATACACAGCTTCTGAGGAAATAATAAACTGGACGGCATGATCAGAAATCCTGTCTTGCTGTCATTTTCTCGAGTCTCTTGTCTCCTTTCATTCCTCTCCACTAGGTTTTATCGGGGACCCCCGTTTCGTATCCCCCGGTTCGGGATAAATCCCTAGGAAGTTTCTCCCCTATGCTCATAGTCACATCTTCTCACTACGGTTTTGAACATATTACTACTAGTGCACCCAAACTGTATCAACGGAGAACAAGAAAGACAAGAGAAAAGGGTGTGTTTACCAGCTGTCCTATAATCTCTTACTAACTCAGTTTTTTTTTTTAACTCCCTCCAGATTCTGTGTATTTTGTGTACAGTGAAGAGGACAGGCAAGTATTTAATCAGTGACAGTCTGGTCTGTATGTGAACAGTTTTCAAATATTTTTTTATGGACGGATGTTTTGCCTGCAGGTATAGCTGTGTACCAGATAATGAGTATAGTACTCCTAGAGGCCAGAGAGAGAGGCAGAAACCCTGGAACTCGGCATACAGATCGTTCTTAGGGCTTGTGTGGGTGAAGGGAATCAAAATTGGGCCCTTAGTAAGAGCAGCCAGTGCTCTTATCTGATTAGCCAACTCTCCAATCCACTATGTGAACATTTTTATCATGAATATGAACATCACAAATATTATCTGCATATCCAACTATTAGAAACCCATGGCTTCACTTAAAATGTGTGAGAGTTGCCTTGAAGATCTAAGGCGTAAGTTAAACCACAGATGCATTTTATTGTTTAAATAGCTGATTTCCTAGGCTTACTGGATAATGAGCTGGGATAAAATATCTCATCAAAATAAAAAATATACAAAGTGATAGAATGATGTGAGGACTGGAACCAGTGACTTACACTAAACACCAGAACTCATATATCAGATAGAGGAGTATGTATCAGCTACATACTCAGGTCTGGGCCATCCTGAACTATATCAGACCATGTGGCAGGAAAGAAAATTAAATATAAAAGAATAACTGCTTTGAGAAGGATGAGCTGAGCCTGCAGACTCCACAGAGGGCGCTGTGGAGTTGGAGAACTACTTAGAGTCTCTTCTCTGAACTAAGATATAGTGAGAGAACAGAGACTGAAGAGACAAAATGCTCAGTTATAGATTTCATTCCCCAATATGGAAGGGCCCAGATATCCATCTTAAACCTTTCTGGGGGCACTGTTATTACTCTTCCTCAGTTCCCAAAACATATTGCTCATTTCTGGCTCAGCAAGATGCATTATGCACTATATCCAAACACTGTGTGAGTAGACATGATAATACAGAGAATTAGAGCAGCTCTGAGTGTAAATGCCAAGACACATAGAGGTATGAGCACAGAAAATCTCAATTTTTTCATTTTGATTTTTTTCGTTAAGAACTCTGAAGCTTAGTGTTGTCAAAGTTTGACCTCCGAAAGAGAAGTACCATGAGGTGGGAAACTGACCAAGAATGATAGTTTCCCAGTGAAGTAGTTCAAACCAAGCTTTCTCAGTGGGCTATTATTAGTTATTCCAGATAGCCTCTTCAGTTGGGCAGGAAGAGTGCAGTTGCAGATACAAAATGATAAAGCCATTGCTGAGGACTGAGGGTGTGACAGAGGTTAGAAGGTGATGGTGACTTGCACTGATGCACACAGCTTCCTGGTAGCTGTCATCACCCACAGTGAGTTGGGCAACATCGATGTGGCTTCACAAATAAAAGTGGTCTTCTTGCAGGAAAAGGCAATATATGCTATAGTATGCTAGAGTTTTTATGTATATTTTTTTGTTTTATCTGTATGTGGTTTTGCACAACAGTGAAAGTTAAAAGAAAAAAAATCAAAGAAATGAAAACATTTTTTAAATTTCTCACCTTTCTGTTTTGTTAGCTGGTTGTGATTCAGTTCTATACATCTTTCTTTCTTTCTTCTTTTTCTTTCTTCTTCTTCTTTTTTTCTTTTCTTTCTTTTTCTCTTTCTTTCTTTCTTTTCTTGTCTTTCTTCTTTTCTTTCTTTCTTTTTCTTTCTTTCTTCTTCTTCTTTCTTCCTTTCTTCTTTCTTTTTCTTTCTTTTGCTGCCCTTGTTTCTCTGCTGCACTGCTCAAGAACTGCAGTATGAGTGTCAAACAATTAGGTATGAGGACTCAATCTTCAACATAATCATCTCATTAGAAGACTTTCTTTTTTAGAAACTCAGCTTCATAATAACTGAAGATAAATGTGCATCTGCTGCTTTATTTGGCATTCCAGTTATTGGTCTCTACCATGTATTTAGTTTCTGTTCACATTATTGTCCTTGTTTGTCAAGCACACTGTTTATACCATGTCTGTTGCCCATATACTGTCACAGACAGGACTGAAAGGACATTGAGCTTGTATCACAGTCTTGAGAGAAGAAAGAAGACAAACACACTCACATGTGTGCATCAGCATTTGCTCCGTGTTCCTCCTGAGGACCCACAGTCCTCCCATCAAGGATGGAAATAAGAAAAATGTCTCAATAGCGTTAACCTTTATGAAACAGTTCGATGTGAATCCCCAGACCTAAGGTTTTTCAGTGGTATTTTCTCAGAACAGCAGTTTCTCACTGCTGTTAATTTTTCAGAACCTCAGTTTCACTTATAGTCTCTATTCTTAAACAAAACAAACACCTTCCCTCCCAGAATCTTAGGTTCTTTTTCTGTTATGATAAATTATACACAAGCCATCATAGGGAATGAAGGGTTTATTTTCACTCACAGTTCAAGTTTATAGTTCCTTTATAGTAAAGAAGTCACTGTAGCTGGAGTTGGAGGCAACTGATCACGTTTCATCATAGCAAGAAACAGAGAGCAATTAAAGAGCGTTTGTAACTCAGCTTGCTCCTTCATTTACACAGCTGCACCATCTGCAATGGATCTTCCCACCTCAATTGACTTAGCAAATATAATCTCTTCACAGTCTTGTTCAGAGCTAAACCTAGCCTAGATAATCTCTGACAGTTGTGCTCAAATCTTATCTCTGCCTGACTTGTCAAGTCCACATACTACGAACCACTACTCTCCAGTTTGATATGATAATAGAGATTTATCTCATTGTGTATACTGGTTCAATACAGTTGTTGTAACAGAGCTGAGTAAATTGCAACGAAAAGAGGCTTGCTTAGGGGGCAGATTTCTTAAGGCTGGAAATCTCATGGTCAGGCATCATTATTTGGGGTGAGACCTAACATTTGCCAACCCACGACACAAGTGAAACGTGCAGATAGGCATGCATAGATGAACAGGATGGATGGACTTGCTTTAATGAACACCCACTGTTGAGAGGGGTGGTGTTTTACAGATAGGTCTCACTTAAGAGCTCTAGGTGACATGAAACTCAATATGTAGTAATCAAGCCTTTCCTTGCCCTTCTGAGTATTCTCCTGACTCTGATTCTTGGGATTGCAGCAGTGTGTTGCCATGCTTTGTCACATATAAGTTTTTGTTTATATAGCCATAGTGAAGCTATCATATGCATTTATACAACATATCACACATACATACACCACAGTGTAAACTGCTCAAGTAATGTATATCTGTAACACAGAAACTGAGGAGAATGATACAGGAGAATATTGAGTTCGAATCCAGCCTACAGCTTCGTAGTGTTGTTTTAGACCACTATTATTATAGAACATGACCCGTCTGAAACAAAACCAAAAAACCAAACCAACAACCAAACAAACAAATAGCAAGCCCTCCAAAGATGAGCATGTAGCTCATGGTCCATCTCCATGGACCTTGGGTTTGATAGCCTAGCCTCATTGAAAAGATACAGCAATGAAACCACCTAATGTGTAAGGACATCAATTGTAACATGTGTGGGATTAAAGGGTAGATCACTAAACACCAAGAAATCACAATGGAAATGTGATTGTCTTATGGCATTCCTAATATACATTAACTCCCCCAATAGACACAATTAAAAAAGTAGTATTTTCTCTGAAATATAAATAAATATTAATCTAAAGCAAAATTCTGAAAAGTATTTAAATTTGGAACTGAAGAGCTTAGTTTAGTTCCATTTATTCTATACACCCTCATATTCATATAGAGCTGTTCTCAGTCATCTCTTCTAAACAATGTTTTCTTTTAAGTATATTACATTTTAGCTGAAAATAGTTGAAAGTGTTTTCTCAGAGACATATTTTCCGTTATCCTTCCAAATACTCTTTATAAACATGATCTGCTGCATATGAAGTTGGGGGATCATTTCATATGCAGGAATGCATAGCTCCTGTTTCCTATCTTTCAGTATCAGCTATCAACATAACAATTTCCTCTTTTTGCTTTGGTCAAGAGGAGGGGCAGAACTTTAAGAGCGAGAGTATCACATAGAAGGACTCTCTTCCTGTGCTTCCTTTGGAGTCTCTGAGGAGGGATATAACTTGTTCCTCTCCTCAGTTGTCCACCACCTGCATTGCCACCTGGTTGGGGTACAGGTAACTGCCACTTTGATTCCTTCAGATTTCTCTATCACAGGATCATACTTATTCTAGAGAAATGTCATTCAGCTACAAATGACCTGCATGATGGTGACAGAGATAAGAAAGACAATTGATCATGTTAGAACTCTGCATTGTCTACCTATGAACATTGGAGACAAGCTTCAAGAAAGGAATTTTCATTTATTTTGCTACGATTTTCTTGTGAGTGATGTAAAGAGAGTGATCATGATTAGTAGAATTACTTTGTGACTATTTCAAGGGGGTTACATAGCTTTTTCTGCACTTTGTAAAATTTTATAATAGGAATCCATTTTATTTTTAGAGTATTAGGAAACGTAAGTGTGTTTAGAAAATTTCATCAATCATAAAATGTGTTAGATATACTAGAAATGAATAGAGTTCCCTCAACAATTTTAAATATTACCTTTTTGTTAATTGCCCCTTCGAATAATGTTAATGGGAGAGGCAAGGTAATCATAAGTACTTATGATTTAATATTTGTATATTCATTACTATCCTAAGAATGAATATTTTATGATCATTTATGATGCCTACTAACAAATTTTCATTCATTCTTTCTATTCTTTGAGACCAGAATCTCTTCTGTAGTCTTATCTCTCTGGAAGTTTCATATCTAGATGTTCTGGCCATAGAGATCCGCCTGCTTCAGATCACCAAGGGCTTAGACAAAAGTCAGTACCACTGTAGAAAAAATCTTAGTTTTATACAGGGCCCTCGAGTAACATTATATATTTTACTTTCCTTTGAGGAATGTATATTTCCATAGAATCCTTTGTGATATGAAATACAGATGTTTTGGCTTTTACTCAGGAGACTTTTATTATCATATCTGGGATCTGATTTTAACTTTTTGTATTATAATCCTTGGATATTGTTTCTGGCATACACTTTATAAAAACTGTCAAAAGGAGACTAGATCATTTTATATCCATGTGAATATCACACCAGTTTATAAAAGCTTTAAAGCAAAGAGATTTGTCTTTAGGGCAAGTTCTTGGTTTTTGATGTGTTGATAATCATCTTAAAACATGTCAGTTTACTTAGGTGGCACCAGTCTTGTCAAACATTCTTATGTTATGTTACCACTTCAGTCTTTACTTTGGAAATTCAAGGTGTTTCACCATACTCCGAACAATCACTGATGTGACCACTAGTTAAAAGCCAGTCACCGTCACATGCTCTTTACAGAATTCAGATCCTTAGAGGAGTTAATAATCTTCCACCTACCCCCAGCACCAAATTCTAAAATATTCTAACTTGGACTTCTATTTTTCTTTGCCTATACATCAGTCAAGACAAATTTTTAATTTAAACCTTCATTGCTTCTATCCAAGATGAGAAATCAGCAGGTGACATATTCAACCTCAAGAATTTTTGAGTTTCTTCAGAATCACAGAGTACAGCCAGTCCTCAAGGTCCAAGAGAGGCTGCTCACAAAGGTGAGTGCTCTCATCTTAAGTACTATACATACCAGACATGTAAAACTGTCCTAGACTTTCTACTTATTGCTAACTGGTAATAGGAGATCACCACAGGAAGAAGTGAAGACTTTACAAGCATTTTAAAGAAATAACTTTAAGACTGGAAAAATCAATGATTTATTTTGCATTGTGTTAGTTTTTATTGTATACTTTTTAGATTCTTTTTTCTTTTTCTATTAAAAATTTCCATCTTCTCCCTCCTCCCACTTCCCTCCCCTCCCCCACCCACACCCCACTCCTCCTTCTCCAGGCCAATGAACAGTCGGGTTCCTACATTATGGGAAGTCCAAGTCAGGGTGTCAAGTAACCAGGACCAACTTAACTGTGCTATGTGGAAAACGATGGCCCAGAATCCTTGACTCTCCTAGCACAGACTCTCAAATTATGGGATTACCATTGTGAGCCACCTAGCCTGCTTTGAATACATTTTTAAAAAATTGAGAAAACAAAAAAATAAAAAAATTGAGAAAACAACAAGTTTTAGGTTAATTTTATCAAAATATCAAAAAATGATTTAAAGTGTGAAGCCTTTGAGAAAGAGAAACTACATTCTGAATAAACCTGAATTTTCTAAAGGAATGCATCCTTTTTTTAAGTTTGAAGTTACACTTTATTACATAGCAATACCATTAAAAACTGAACTGTCATATTATTGAATCAATATAAATATCTACAACATTTTTACTTTGTAAGTTTATAGTATTATTTATGAATCTTTAACATCTTCATTATTAATATGTTTTATGTGCAATACAAAATTCCAAAGAATAATGTTGCTATTTTAGTATGTTTTTCTTCAATTTCTGTACAGAAACTGTTTATTTGTGTTTGGCCTCACATATGCATCAAACTTTGTTTGGCAAGAGCATTATAAGAGTTATAAATTTCAAACCAACATTCATCGTGAACACAATACAAAGTAATCTGTAATAAAATATTACTAAAACTGAATCCAGGAAGTATACTACAAAATATCATATACAAAGGTGTTTATCTTAAGAACTTAATGACTTCAAGGCTGGTCTGGGCTCTATAGTAAGATTTTGTCTTCATAACCTACAAACAGCAACCAAATAACTGGCCTATGGGTGGCTTGCAGGCAATGTAAAGGGTCCATAAAGTTGTTCAATAATATCAGCCCTTGAGTTAAAGCCATAATTATAGGTTTTTACATACAGCAAAACAGGTATTGCTAAAAAGATTGTCAGTGCCAAAATTTCCCGAGATTATAGAGAAACTGTATCTCATATGTTGCTGGTAAAACATGGTTGAAATAACTTTTCTTTTCTTTTTTATTTCTTACAACTTTAGACATATGTTAGCATTCCCCAGGGGAAAAGAACCAATAGGACATATTTGTAAATAAGCAGGGGGATGATTCTTTATGAGAACTAGTTCATGTGCTGTAAAAGGTTCAGAAGTCCTACAGTATGCCATCTGCAGGCTGGATACCAGCCAAGTTACTGATGTAATTTCATCTCAGACTGGACAGCTTCTCATATATACTGCTTTGACAGTGTTCCATAAATATTAATCAAAACATCTTTTAAATGTAGTTTATAGTTTAGAAAGTAACATTACACAGTTTTGATGAATTTTAACAAATGGCCACAAGTGTCATCCAAACCACTATAAAACCAGAATAAGATAATTGTGGTGATGCATACCTGTGATGCCAGCACTCAGGAATATGCTACAGGAGGATGGAACGTTTAAGGCTAGACTGGGCTACTTAGCAAGACAGTATGTATCAAGAAAATTTCATAGCTGCTACAGTCATCAATGAGTTTTCCCTCAACTTCTCCTACAGTTTAGTCTACTTTTAGCCAGATGAAATCAAAATCCTGAAACCATACTCAATTATGTAAATAGGTCATAGGTTTCTTTTTTTCTTTTTTTTTATTAAGATTTCCATCTCCTTCCCTCCTCCTCCCCCTTCCCCCCCTCCCTTCCACCCATACCCCCTCTCCACCCCTCTCCAAGACAAAGAGCCATCAGGGTTCCCTTCACTATGTTAAGTCCAAGGTCCTCCCAGCTCCCCCTAAGTCCAGGAAGGTGAGCAACCAAACTGACAAGGCTCACAGTGAGCCCGTCCATGCTGTAGAGTTCCCGTTCATTGCCGTTGTCCTTGGCTTCTCAGTCCTCCTCCACCGTCAGCCACATTCAGAGAGTCTGGTTTGGTCCCCTGTTCCATCAGTCCCATTCCAACTGGACTTGGTGGTCTCCCGTTAGATCTGTCCCACACCATCCTGAGTGAGGTAACCCAGGCCCAAAAAGAAGAACATGGGATGTACTCACTCATAATTGGGTTCTAGCCATAAATAAAGGACATCGAGCCTATAATTCGTAAAAAAAAATCCTAGAGAAGCTATATAAGAAGGTGAACCCAAAGAAAAACATATAGTTATCCTCCTGGATACTGGAAGTAGACAAGATGTCATAGGTTTCTTATGCATGACACCTTATTGAGACAGGGTCACAGACATGAACCACCATGCTTGGCTGAATTATACTTTTGATAGATATTTAAATTGTTATTCATGTTCAGTTATTCTGAACAATGACTTAATGATTGCTCTGAGGATGTCTTGAGGTTTTTTTGCCTCCATGTATTAATTAACTAGGAGTGGATTGGTAAATGACACATTAGGTATTTGTGATGGTCAATTTTATATGACAGTTTAACTAGATTACAAGTTGACCATATATTTGTCTAGACATTGTTTCTAGTTATTTATGGGGACATATATGAATTAGACCAGCATTTGAGTCAATAGTTTGAGCAAGGTATCACCATTAGTTGGACTGAGCCCCATACCATCTGCTAAGGACACAAATGGAAGGAAAACATAGAGGAAGGGTTAATTCCCTCCTCTCTCCTATTGACTTAAGACATTTGTCATCTCTTACTCTTCATGGGAGCTCTTGGATCTTAGATCTTTAGAATATTGAAACTGCATCAGCAGACCACATTCTTTTGCCCATTTCTATGAGTGTCAAGGAATGCAATCTTAAAGTAATAAAAAATATAGCCAGACAGTGGTGGCGCACGCTTTTAATTCCAGCACATGGGAGGCAGAAGCAGACAAATCTTTGTGAATACAATGCCAGCCTGGTCTACAAGTGCTAGTTCCAGGACAGGTTTAATTCATAGCTACAGAGAAACCCTGCTTCAAAAAAAGTTGAAAGCAAAGCTTTCTAAACAAGATATTCCAAGTGTTTCATCAAACTTCAGTGTTAATCGTCAGCATCAACAGTCAAGTCAGAAGAGAGGTCTAAATTCTTTATACTCTTTCTCTTGTCCTTCAAATATTGTCCCATTTAAACACTAATCTGAACACTTTTGCTGCAGTAGTGTGATGATAAGGAGTTGTGGGACCCTAGAACCCAAGACCTCAACACAAGGATAAATATCTTATTTTCCTGAGAAAAAAAAAGAATTGATAGACAGGAAAAGATCTGACTTCTAGGAATTCTTTTATAATGGACCCTTATAGGAATTCAGAATTTTTCATACTGGCTACCAGTTTCTTAAGGTTCCTCGGGATTGATCT
Organism: Arvicola amphibius; assembly: GCF_903992535.2. Classification (NCBI taxonomy): domain Eukaryota; kingdom Metazoa; phylum Chordata; class Mammalia; order Rodentia; family Cricetidae; genus Arvicola; species Arvicola amphibius. The sequence continues at coordinate 18,861,796 of NC_052048.2, forward strand.
TCCTTTCTTCTTCATGCTGAGTTATTTGGAGTTTCCTACCTGCATTTTGCTTGTTCCTTCAGTGCTTTGTAAGATGAACTAACTGTGTGCACCTGAAAGAGGCAGCTTAAGCCTGTTATTCCAGCTTCCTTTGAGACTGAGTCAAGGCTAAATGGGCAAAAATTATCTAAACTCCCTAGACAACTGCTTCTATATATAGGGTATAAACAGGATAGGTATGTGTCATCCAGAAATAAAAGTTAAACTTTTTTAAGAGTTTATTAGAATGTATTAATTATATAAAATCAAGGGTTTCACTATGACTTTGTATATGAATATAATAATTATTATATCCAATTCCCCTTTCCCTGTTATCCTTCCAGTACCTTCTAATGCTTCTACTTTGATGTATTATCTGTATTGTTTCTTTTCCCTTTAATTATTAACTACATGTTTACAAGTGGTACATATATGTAATCTGTCATCCTATTTAGTGCTGTTCACATGCATATGTTTTAGAGCTGACCACTTGGTATTAGACATCCACTTATGAGCTCATTCCTACAAGAGATTTAATTTCTCTCTAACCGTCTCAATTATCTGTAGTTCTTCATCTAGGATTGGGGGTTGTGGAGCTTTCCCCTGTATAGATTGGCATGTGTTGCTTAGGTTACACTATTTTGAGATTGTCTGATTGCAGCTTTCCTGTTTGGAGTCTCTGTATTTTACAATCTCTAGTCTCCTAGTCTCTACTCCTCTGAGCTGTTCCCTGAACCTTAGGTGTAGGAGTTAGTTGTTATTCTGAAATTTTACTTAAAACATTAGAGGTTTGTCATCCCTTTGTCACATGATGCTCCAGGTTGTAGCTAGTCGTGAATGATGGGATGGTCCTGGTAATGATTCTCTTACCAGTTCTGATGTCTTTAGAGTGTTCAATCTCCTTACATCTCATTACAGTGGCTCTCGGGATCCTTTGTTTATTTCTAATGATGGCAGTCGCAGTGTGGCTGACATACAGTGAGTAATTCATATACATTATTTGCCTAGGTACTAGCAATAAATACTAATAATGTCATAGAATATAATTATTTTGTCTGTCATCGGGTGACATTTCAGGTATCCTGGAATTTGAAAGTTTTTTGTTTTCCCCTAGACTTCTGAACCCTTGGGCATTATAGTGACTCTGGGGCTGCCTTGGACTTATTCTGTCTTACTCATAATATATTTCCTGTGGCTGGGCGGGTGGTGGTGCACACCTTTAATCCCAGCACAGGGAGGCAGAGGCAGGCGGAATCTCTGAGTTCGAGGCCAGCCTGGTCTACAAGAGCTAGTTCCAGGCCAGGCTCTAGAAACTACAGGGAAACCTGTCTCGAAAAACCAAAAAAAAAAAAAAATATTCCCTGTGATAATGTGTTGTCACTGATATTCTGCTTCCGTAGCTCTGATGACTTTGAATCTGATATAGACAGCTTGTAAAAAATAGATGTACAAAATAAATTACATTGTCTTATGGATATTGAGGACACGGTTTAAATGAAAAGATGGAATCTGTAAACAGAAGTTTGAAATTGTAGAACTTCAGCTTTACCTTTTGTTTGATGTCCTCACATCCTTAGAGAAAACCACTGATGGGCTAAGCTCCAACAAAGCTGCAAATTTTCATATTTTTGTCTCTTCTGTGGTGGGTAGTCCATCTGCTCTAATGATAACTGTGGTATTACTTCACTGTTTCTTAGTTCAAATTTTCATGCTGTGTTAGGTGTCTCTGACTATTTTACTTAAGTATTGTTGTTGTAGGTTTTTTTTTTCTGTGCAAAAATGAAGTAATCAGAACATAAGGTGTTTCCACCATAATATTTTTAGCTAGCTTACCCTAAAGCTCCCAATAGAGAAAAGTTAGTTGAAGTGTCAAATAGCAATCAAAATAATGATATGTATTGGCTGTCAGCAGGAAGATTTTCTCTAACCTTAAATTTCAATATTTATGCTGTATAAGCATTTTTATTTTATCTTCTGCTAATTTTATTTTTTTCAGTATAGCCAAGAAAAAAATACACACTGCAAAAATCTGCATACAACCACAATTTTCTATAATTAACTGATTTGTTAATTTCTAAACTTTAACATAACAAATTAAAATAATGATATCTATTGGTGTCAAAATGAAGCTTTTTCTCTAATCTTCTATTTCAATACTTATTCCTCATGAGCATTTTTTTGATGTTATATCTGCTACTAATTTTAGTTTTTCAGTATAGTGAAAAAAACCATAATCTGCAGAAAGAAAACTCTAAATGACCTCACTCAACAGTATCACACCCTGCAAAGGAACAACTCCCTAATGAAAGAAATGCTGACAAATAAGTCTAGAGAGTTTGAGGGCCTCAAACGTCAGAAGGAACCTGACTCCTCCAACAGAGAACAGAACAGCTTCTGTGGGAAAACTAAAGTTTTAGATTTCGTACAGCTCACAGGTATGGAGGGCATCTTGAATAAGGAATTGTGCTATTCTGTATTCATTCTTCTCCAGAAGATTTGAAGTCCTGTTAGCCACTTTTAACACTGGTAATCTGTGGGTTAATGGTTGAGGTTTTATGTAGAGGTAAAGAACCCTGGAAATCTTTGTTTGGATTAGGATAATCTTATAGTGTTTAGAACTCAGGGGTCATTGGGTGCTCCTACTGCTACCGGTGCATGGGATTAAAATTCACCACAGCTAAGAATTCAGGTCAATTTTATTTATGGGAAAATCTGAGTCTCCAACTTTATTTTTGTCAGAAAATGAAGTTTTTATTAAGAGGGTATTTACAAAATATTTAGTTTAAAATGAACATAGAACATTTAGATGGATGCAATCACAGAAATAACTATGTTTGTGTGTTTTCTTCTGTCTTGATATAACAAAGTTGGCCTGTTTTGTGACTGAGATATCCTTCCCTGAAGTTCACATGGGAGTCTCACCATGGCTGTTCACATTCATGCACCTCTAACAGTAACACTATTAATAACACCAGTAAGACAAACATATCAAGTGTTATGAGAAATTTTTTATTTTGCATCATGTCTGGCTATCTTTAATTGATTCAACTGATAAATAATTATTAAATAATTGTTCAGAATTTAGAGTTTACAAAATGCTTTCTATATGATCTTACTGTGCTTTGATAGAAGGTATTGACAATTTCATTATGCAAGGATTGATGATATCTTTAAAACTGCTACATTGTAAAATATGTGACAGAAAAAGCTCCAAATTTTTTTGAAATATTCCAGACCCATGAAAAACATTTGTGTCATTATTATTTTTTTAGAACTATAAATGGTAGCTTAACACTGTAATCCCTGTACTTAGGAGGACTGAGGCAGAAGGATTGTAAATTTGAGAACAGTCTATGTAGCCCAACAAATTACCAGGCCAGCCTGAGCTACACAATGATAGCTCTTCAGAGGAAACAAAGATTGAAGATAAGTTTGGTAACTGAACATGTGCTGTCCCTATCCCCTCAATAAAAAAATAATTGCATTGAGGTGTTGTTGTTACACAAAACTGGACACATTTTATTGTTTTCAGCTTGACATGTTTGGGCATGTGGGGTGTACCATTGAATGCATCAACATAATCAGAACAGACTATCACCTTCACAAGTTCTGTCATATGTCTCTTATATATCTTAAAAGAAGGAGCATCTAACATAAGCACAGCATAACTCTAATGCACAGTATGTGTGAACCAGTGTGGGCACAGGGGTATTACTACTAATCTAGAATTCTGTCATTCTTGTAATAGTCTTGGAGCAGAAAATGTTTGTTCTCCACCCTCAAGATTTTTATGTATCAGATGGTTTTGTTTCTTAGGCTTGGGCTGTGTTAGAACCTTCATCTGATGTTGGGAGAAGGGTCACTGGCCACCTGGCTAGCTTAGACCCAAAATAATCACACAGAAACTGTATTAATTAAATCACTGTTTGGCCCATTAGCTCTAGCTTCTTGTTGGCTACCTCTTACATTAATTTAACCCATTTCTATTAATCTGTATATCACCATGAGGTTGTGGCCTACCAACAAAGTTTCAGCACATCTATCTCTGGCAGCAGTCCTATGGCATCTTTCTGTGACTCTGACCTTTTTCCTCACAGCATTCAGTTTAGTTTTTCCCCCACCTACCTATGTTCTGCCCTATCAACAGTCCAAAGCAGTTTGCTTTATTCATTAACCAATAAAGCAACACATAGACAGAAGGACCTCCCACATCAATCTGAGTTGAATCATAAAATTTAGTTCTGGGCCTGGATTGTTTCATTTTGCACACCATGCTCAAGTTCATCTATGTTTTTCACAGTGGTGTTTCATCTGTATTGGTGATGTTGAGGCATTGAGGCTCATTTTGTAGCCCAGGCTGTCTTAGAATCTACATTGTAACCAAGGCTGGTATGGAAGTCATCTCTACTTAGGCTAGGCTGGCCTCAAAACTGCTGGTGACCCTCCTTTCTCTCTCTCTGGAGTGCTCAGGTCATGGCATAAGCTACCATGCCCAGACAATTTACTTCCCTTTAAAGGATAAACAGTATTTGTTTGTGTGCATCTGCTATATTTTTGGTACTGATTTATCCACAATGTACACATTAGCAGTTTCAATATCTCTACTGTTATAAACAGTGTTGCATAAAGCATGGATGTACTAGAAATCTTAACATCTGAAAGCTGTAATATTTTCTTAGTTATAGAGGCTTAGTAAATGCATTTCCATGATAACAGCATGTCAGAAATTAAGAAGTTTTATCACCTTCTCCATTGTAGGCAAATATGTTGAAGGACACTTTTTCTGCTGTGCCATAAAATGTTATTTCATCATGGCAAATAAACACTGGAATGGATGTAAACAGACCTGCCAGGACTACAGCTTGTCCCTTTTGAAGATAGACGATGAGCATGAACTGGTTATTGTAGACTCTTACTTTTTATCTTAGACTTTGTCTCTGATCTTGGATAGTGAGACACTGAGTGCAGGTAATTTTTTGGTTGTATATAGTTTGCTGTAATGTGAATAAATCTGTGCAGTAAGAGCAGGAAACTCACTCTTGTTCCTGGCTTAGTGTCAGGATACAGGGTCTTTTACAAAGAGACTTAATATTTAAGAGACAACTGTGCTTTGCACTCTCCCCCCTTTCTCGGGATTCTGCAAGAGGATCCCCCCAGAGAAGCAAGTTTTCCCGAATAAGTTTACCCCTTTGTATATAATATCCAGTGACTGACATTTATTATTTCATAGAATGCCAACTACATTTGCCAAGAGCTTAGTGCTTTCTTATTGAAATCCAAATGTGAGACTGTCTGAAATGATCAATTGGATAGAGAAATTAACTGACAACTAGGCCCATTTGCAAATGGAAATTATATAAGAACTATGTGATAAATGGTTTTTTACCAGTTAGCCCCACAGTGTTTCTAACTGAAGTCTCCCACTTTAATGTGTGGGGTTTATGTGGTTTAAGCTTTTAATAATCTTCCTTTTACAAGCGAGGTTGCTCTTCCATTTGGGGCATGAATACTCAGAACTGAGATATCATCTTGGTGGATTTTTTCCTTTGAAAGTATGAAATGCTCTTTCCATATCTTTTGGGTAAATTTGGTTTGAATTCTGTTTTGTTAGATATTGGAATACCTATACTACCTTGCCTTCTGAGTTCATTTGGATGGATAAAAATTTCCAACCCTTAACTCTCAGGCAATGTTGAGGTGTCTTTCTTGCATGCAGCAGATGGGTGGGACCCTGTTTTCATACCCAAACAGTCTGGTAGTCTGTATATTTTTATTGAGAGGTTGAGTCCATTGATATTGATGTAAAATAATGACCAGTAATTGTTAATTCCTATTATTTTTATTGCTGTTGGTGGTAGTGTGTTTGTGTGCTTGTACATGTATGATTTTTTTTGTGTGTATGTATTTCCCTTTTTTGGGGTTTTCCTGCTGTCAGATTATCTATTGCCTGTGCTTTACAGATGTAGTTAACTTCCTTGGGTTGGACTTTTCTCTTTTTTTGGTATTTTTCAAGACAGGGTTTCTCTGTAGCTTCGGTGCCTATCCTGGAACTAGCTCTTGTAGACCAGGCTGGCCTCGAACTCAGAGATCTGCCTGCCTCTGCCTCCCGAGGGCTGGGATTAAAGGCGTGCGCCACCACCGCCCGGCTGGACTTTTCTTTCAAGTACTTTTGATAGGGTTGTCTATAGATAGATATTGTTGACATTTCGTTTGTCATGAAATGTCTTGTTTTCTCCATCAATGGTGATTGAGAGTTTTGCTGAGTAGAGTTGTCTGCACTGGCACCTGTGCTCTCTTAGCGTCTCTATGACATTAGTCCAAGCCTTTCTGGCTTTTCTCAACTTCTATTGAGAAGTTCAGCGTGATTTTAATAGGTGTGCCTTTATATATTACTTGGGTTTTGACAGTATTTTATCTATCTTTCTACTCTTGTAGTAATGGGAATAAAATTAATATTCCTGTTCATGCTTAGCAAACTTGTTCAGCACTGAAAGATACTCAAGTCTCAAGATAATAGAATTATAACAAGCAGTTTATAGTTCTCTAGTTATAGTCACATATATTCTTCTTTTAAATTTTATTTATTTATTTTAAAATGATCTTTTCTAATTTTACACACCTGTCCCAATTCGAGCTCCCTTACATCCTCCTGCTTCCCTTACTTTCCCCTCACTCCAGTTCCTCATCTATACCTCATAGAGAGCAAGACTTTTCACAAAGAGTCAACAAAGTCTGACACCTCAGTTTGAGGCAGGACTGAGGCCCTGACACCATACTTAGTAAGTGAGGTATCCCTTCAAAAAATTGGGCTCCAAAAAGCCAGTTCAAGTAGTAGGGATAATACCTGGTCTCACTGTTGGTGGTCCCACAGACTGCCCAACCCACAAAGCAATCACCACATTCATAGTTTGGTACTATGTAGATTTCTTCATTATCAGTCCTAAGTCAGTGAGCTCCCACTAGCTCATGTCTATTGTTTTTGTGGGTATCCGATCATGGTACTGACCCCCTTTGCTTATATTATTGTTACTTCTTCTCTCTCTTGAATTTTCTCCAGAAGCTCAGACCAGTGCTTAGCACTGGACCTCTGTGTCTGCATCCATTAGTTGCTGGATGAAGTCTCTAGGTAGTCATTAATCTGGTTGCAGGGGAAGGCAAGTTGAGGCACCCTCTCCACTATTGTTTAGGAACTCAGCATGGATCATTCATGGAAGCCTACTGAATGAAAAAAGATCTTCAGTGACTCCACATTGGACAGAGGACTAATCTCCAAAATATATTTAAAAAATGAAGAAACTAGATATTAAAATGACAAGTGATACAATTTAAAAATAGGGTACATATCCAAACAGAGAATTCTCAACAGAAGAATATCAAATGCCTGAAAGGCACTTAAGACATAGCTCAACATTTTTAGCTATCTGGGAAATGCAAATCAAAACGAGACTGAGACAGCAAGTTATACCAGTTAGAATGACTAAGATCAAAAACACAAATGAAAGCCTATTCTGGAGAGGTATTGCTAGTGGGAGTGTAATCTTGTACAGTCATGTTGTAAACCAATATGGCAGTTAGAGCAGTTGCACAAAGGTTTGAGAATCAGTCTATCTCAGGACCAAACAATGCCACTCTTGGGCATCTGCTCAAATGATGAACACTCATACCACAAGAATATTGCTCCACTGTGTTATGGCAACATTATTTGTAATGAAACCTGGAAACAATGTAGGTGCTCCTTAAATGAAGAATAGATAAAGAAAATGTGGTATATTTATACAATAGAGTACTACACAGTTAAAAAAAAATGACAACTTGATCCTTTTAAATTGCTCTTGGGGATTTTCTTTTCTTCTCCTCTGCCATCCTCTCTCTTTCCTTCCTCCCAACCCTTCTCATCCCCTCTCTCTTCTCTTATTCTCTCTCTCTCTCTCTCTCTCTCTCTCTCTCTCTCTCCTCTCTCTCTCTCTCTCTCTCTCTCTCTCTCCTCTCTCTCTCTCTCTCTCTCTCTCTCTCTCATTTTTAGAGATATAGTATTTCATTAGCTACAATTCACTCTTTAAACATTCTGGCCTCAAACTCACAGACAATCACCTGCTTTTGCCTCCTCAGTGATGGGTTTAAAGGTGTTTGCCCCCACAGCCCAGCAGGATTTTCTTTTCTGATCCAATCTATTTGGTATTCTGTAATCTTTTTTTTTATACCTTCTTTCCTAACTTTAAATGTAGTATCTGGGATTTTTGGCTGGGATTTTTCTCCTGTCCCACTTTTCATAAGTTCATCCTTTTCATTGTCCCAGACTTTCTGGATGTTTCATGTTAGGAGTTTTTTTTGTTAGATTTAACTCTTTCTTTGATCACTGAATTTATTTCTTCCATCTTCACCACCTGAGATTCTTTCTTCCATCTCTTACATTCTTTGGCAATGCTTGCACTTTTAGTGTCTGTTGACTTAGCCAGATGTTCATTTTGAGAACTCTGTTGGTTGTGTTTTATTTATTTCTTCCATTTCAGTTTTTAGATCTTTAATAGTTTCCTTCACCCATTCATTATTTTTCTTTGTTTTCTAGACATTCTTTAAGGGATTTATTGATTTCTTTAAGGGATTTTCTCATTTCCTCTTCAAGGTCTTCTATTATGTCCATAAATTGTTTTTATGATTGTTTTCTTGAGTTTCAGATGCCTTGAAATATACAGGTTTTACTGTCATAGTATAGCTGGGGACTGCTGGTGCCCTATTGCCTTGACTGTTATTTATTTTGTTGTTATTCTGTCATGTAGGCATTTTGTTTTGAAATAATTATAGATCCAGGTATGGATTTCTGAGGTTGTCTTTGTTAGATGGATGTTTTGTTCCTTGGTTTCTGTTACCTTTTTTTCTGCTCTTCTCATCTTTGTTTTCTGGATTTCTGGTGATCAATAAGACCTTTGATATGATAAGGAGTCTGTGTCTAAATTTGGATCTGGTTTTCTGGTGATTAGGTTGGCCTTTGTTGTAGTCTGGGGTGTCTCTGTTCCTCTGACTCATGTGGATTGATTTTCTGATTGGTGTGGTTTACTCTTCTTCAATATGATTCTGCCAGAGTTGGAGGCAGGGCTCAGCAGTGGGGCTGGTGATGAGGCGTGTGGGAGAGGACCTTATGATGGGTCTTGAGAAGCAATGTGAAAAAGTAGTGTTGTTTGACTAGCAGGAAGGTCACTCGCCTGCTCTACAGACTAGTGGTTGACAGAACATGAGTCAATGAAGTTTGCTGCTGTTATGGGGGGATTCATTTTAATCATTTGGTTTGAAGACAGAGGGTCACTTATGATGAACACTTCCCAAGTGCTCCTGTAGTCATATGGAATGTTAATTTGAGTGATTTAATAACTTCATTATTTAAGGAGCTCCATTCAATATTCATTTAGGCGTCAGAATAAGGGAGATTGTGAATTCAAAGACAACCTTGGCTACACAATGCAACTTTCTTTGAGAACACAGTCATAAATCATTTCATGAATCTGGTGTCTCTAAATAGATACCTGGTGTTTTCTTTTTAAATAACTTATGTAGTTTACTGGTTTTTGCATAAATGAGATTACATGTGAGAAATTACTTTAAAAATGAACTTGGAGGGACTGAAGGACTAGAGGACAGGACAGCAGAGAAACTGACATCTAAAAATAGTTAAGATCTGTTATGTTGTTCTTTCTTCAAAACAGAAGGAAATTTAATCATTAGATATGTCTTTTTTCCTTACAGAAGTTCCTTCAGTTCAAAATTAATCCACATAGTTACTGGATTGGATTATCATATAATGCAAGAAAAAACAAATGGCAATGGAATTGACGATGACCCAGATAGCCTGTGAGTTTCCTGAACACTCACACTCTAACAGTGTGCCCCCTGTACATGATTTGGGGAGGATTGTGTGTGATATAGGATGTAGTTCTATGTATGTGTTGCCTTTATTAGTCAATGAATAAAGCTGTTTCGGCCAATGGTTTATCAGAGTAAAGCCAGGTGGGAAATCTGAAGAGAGAGATAGCGATGCCATGTAGCTGCTGAAGAAGTAGCATGCTGCACCAGTAATCCACAGCCTTGTGGCAGTACACAGATGAATAGAAATGGGTTTAATAGAGCTAACCAGTAAGAAGCCTAAGACATTGGCCAAACAATATTGTAATTAATATAGTTCTGTGTGATTGTGTCTGTGCAGCTGAGAAGTGAAAGTACAGACCCTGCTTAAATATGGGCAAAGGCATTTTCTTATTTCACATGCTTTCCTCATTTCCTATGGAACCCATGGTAAGAACAAGATGCATATCACATGTTTGATTAAATGTTAGAACCGGGAAAGAGTAAATGTCTAGAAGCTGACTGATAGTGATGTAATACTTCTGAACACACCTCAGGACTGTATGTTTCTATGAAGAGCAGGCACAAGCAAATCAAAGCTTAAGATGACATGAAATAACTGGATCACGCTACAGATACAATGAGTATGAGTATCTCAAACTTTTACTAGGCTTGTTTCTGTAGCTAGTGTATATAATTGTTTGCTATTTATAAATGTAAGAATATCTTAATGTGTTCTTTCCATTTCAACGTGTTGAAGTGTATAATAAGATCAAAGGTTATTTCCAATCTGGTAGAAAGCTACTCACTATTTTCTTAAAAATATTTCTGGAAAATATCATAATATACAGGGTGAAATTTGATCATATTCACCCTTTACTTGCCCCTCTGAACCTTTTCCTGACTGTACGCTAAAGTATCCACATGTAACTCAAGTTTTCTTAATTCATACTGTCTATTAGTGTATGGTAATAGCACATTCACTGCAGCAAGCAATCCAAGCAGTAGCCACACCCCCAATAAAGAATGAGTCTTCTATTCCAAACAGCTGTCACCTAACAATACTGGACTGACTAAAGATAGAGGGCAGTTCCCCATCTATGCTGGAATTTTAGCTGACTTAACCCTGTGCAAGTTGCATATAGGTAACCACAGCTGCCAAGTTTGTGATTTGACAGCTGTGTCATGTCCACAAGGCAGCATTTCGCAGAGCTTTTCCACATTGGCTATTTGTTACATTTTTCCCCACTTCCTTTTCACTGATATTCCCTGAGTATTTGGGTTTGCTGGGAGGGGTTGATGAAGACATCTCCATAGGACTGAACACATTTTCTCTTCAGCGCTTTGAGCAGGCCTGCCACTCTGACCTCCCTAATCATGGGTTTTGATTTAGATTACAGCACTGAATATAACATCCCTCATGTGATAAAGACCTCATTGCCATTAAAAAAAGCATTTCTTCATCCTATAATGATAGTTCCATGGGGCACACCTTGCCTTGCAGGTCAGTATCGTGACATGCAGGGTCCAGCGCTGGGTAAGACATTCAATCTTTTCTCCCTTCGAAGCTTGCAAGGACTTTCTGATCATTTGAATGCTAGTCCAAGGGAAGATGTTTTCTGATTGACTTGAGGCTGACTTACCTATGTCGTAATGTCTAAGTGTGTGTGTTTTTAGCATTACAGTCTTACCATGTACTATGTTGTATAATCAAGAGCAGTAGCAATAGCCTATACTGTTTGTTCACTTCTGTGATCACAAACAAATACATGGAAAAAAGGAAAACAAAACAAAACAAAATAACAAAAACTAAACCACCACAGAATCATGGAGTCTGTTTTTGTTGGTCAACTACAAGCTTACTAACTAGTGATTATTCATAAGGCATTTTGTACATCTTTGGTTTAGTTTATCCACCCTCATTCTCTTCTGTCCCTTTTCCTCCAATTCCATTCCCATTTGATTCTTTATTCCTCAGAAATTTTCCCTCTATTTTCATATCACATAATTACTCTTCCTCCTGCTTACTGATACCTTTAGAAATATGAAATGCTGAGATTTTATGATTGTCCATAAATAAATTTGCTAACTACTTATACTTTTAAGTTGCTTTTTATGTCACTTAAATTTATTTGATTTTTTTTATTATTTTTGTTTTTAATAGAGATTCATGTCAGCAAGGCTGCCTTGAAATCCTAGTCCATATGTCTCCATCTCCTAGTTGCTAGGACTACAAGTGCCTGTCCTGTCCCTTTTTTTGAAAGATATCAACCATACTTATTTTACCACACATAATGTTTTAATCCTAGTGTCTGAAGTTCTTTGGGTTTAATGTACTGTTTCTTTTTTTTAAGGACATATTTATTTTATATTATTTTTATTTATTTTTTGTTTTCATTTTTTAATTCATTTTATTTATTTATTTATTTATTTTTTGGTTTTTCGAGACAGGGTTTCTCTGTGGCTTTGGAGCCTGTCCTGGAACTAGCTCTTGTAGACCAGGCTGGCCTCGAACTCACAGAGATCTGTTTGCCTCTGCCTCCCGTTATTATTATTTTTTTATTAAAAAATTTCTGCCTCCTCCCCTTTCTCCCCACTTCCCCTCCTCCTCCCTCTCCAGTCCAAAGAGCAGTAAGGTTCCCTGCCCTGTGGGAAGTCCAAGGTCCTCCCCCCTCCATCCAGGTCTAGGAAGTAAGCATCCAAACAGGCTAGTCCCCTTCCCCCAAAGCCAGTACATGCAGTAGGATCAAAACCCAATGCCGTTGTCCTTGGCTTCTCAGCAGGCCTCATTGTCCGCCAATGTTCAGGGAGTCTGGTTTTTATCCCATGCTTTTTCAGGTCCCAGTCCAGCTGGCCTTGGTGAGCTCCCAGTAGATCAGCCCCACCATCTCAGTGGGTGGGGGCACCCCTCGTGGTCCTGACTTTCTTGCTCATGTTCTCCCTATTTTTAATGTACTGTTTCTGTGGATTTTGGTCATGATGCCATTTTCTTGCGATATTTCTAGAATTTCTTCTTTAGCAGCTGCAGAAATGTCTGAAACACAATATTCACAGTGGTAACTTTTCAGGAATCTTTCATTTAATGTCTGAGAACATGGCAGGTCTAGCTCACTTTAATTCTAAATGTGCCCCACCAGGGTGACATTTAGTTTCCAAATTTGCAAGAAAATAGCTTCCTTTCTTTCTCTTTTCTAAGGACTCTCTCAAACAGGCTGTCACAGATGGGGCCAGTATGTTACAGAGGTTGTCAGCAAACAGACTTCCTTTTGGGTGTATTGATATGTTCAAAGCAAACAGATTAATATTACTGTTATTAATTTTGTTTTTTTTTCTATGACACACCCTACCATAAAGACTAGCTTTGCTATTCCTGTCTATACCTCTTGAGAAATAGTGTTCACCATGTATGGCCACAGAGATAATGATTTTGTTTGTATCGTACAGCACCATACAGAGTGAAATGGGCAGATGGTAACATTTATAGTGAGGTGCCAGAGGTTGAAAGAATGCCTGTACCCAGGTTAAGAGATCTTTGTAGACCTTGACTATGCAGCAAAACTGTTTCCTGATGATGGTATGGTAACTAGGACCAGGCCTGAGGCTTCAGTAAGAAAGCATGGAGCTCAGAAAGTTTCTGTGACTTCCACATACATTTTTCCTAGTGGGAAGATGCAGTCACATGGACACCTGTTTCAAATGTCAGCTTCTAACGAACTTAGGCAAGAAGTTGTGAGATTAATTTGTACTTCTTGGCTATAGGACATAGAGGTAAATTAAGAGCTCATGATGCAGAATATGTGCTCCATGTGGTGTCTTGTGAAAAGTAAAGTCTACTGGATCTTTCCTCTTTGCCCATGTTTGTAGTGAGAAAGCGGCAGGGCTGCGTCCCGCCACCTGGCCAACGGCTAGCTTTACACCCAAAATAATTACACGGAAACTCTATTCTTTTAAACACTGCCTGGCCCATTATCTGTAGCCTCTTATTGGCTAATTCCACATCTTCCTTTAACCCATATTTAGTAATCCGTGTAGCACCACGAGGTGTGGCTTACCAGGAGAGATCTTAACCTGCGTCCATCTCAGAGAGGAGAAGCATGGAGACTCACTATGGAGACTGCCTGAAGCATCTCCCCACTCCTGCTACCCAGCATTCTGTTTCTGTCTACTCCGCCTACCTAATTTTCTGTTCTCTTAAAGGCCAAGGCAGTTTTCTTTATTAATTAATCAATGAAAGTAACATAGACAGATAACATCTCCTCCATCACATGTTCAACACACATACTTTATTGATTTTAAATAATCATACTTCCTAACTAATTTGTATACTCACTCCTACTGTACCTTACCTCTTTTGTCTATGATCTATAGGTCATGTAGTTTCATCTATATTCCTTTTCTCTTTCTATCGTAAATCTGAATACTCTATTTCCACCTTGATTAAATATTAGGACTTAAAGAAGGTTATCTCTTGTTGAAGATTTATCAGTTTTTCCTCTCAGGCCCCATGGAGTTCTGTGAATTTCATTCTCTGTTGGCTATTCTTTGATCTATTCTCATCAGGCTAGCCTGGTTAAAACTCTGTGTTGCCCAAGCCATGACACCTTGTCCTTTTGTCACATACATTAATTTCCCTGTTTTCTAAATGTCTTTATTGAAAAAGCATCATAGAAAATCAACTTTAGCATAAAATTATTTCTTAGTGATCCTAAACTTAATTTTATGTGATGATGAAAAAATTAACAGTGTGGAATAATAAAGAATAGAATTATGATCAGAAACAAATTTTCTGTTTATTTTTAATTACAGTTTTTATTTTGTGTGAAACATGCATTTGTGTGATCATGTTACAGCACATCTGTAGTTAGAGGGCAGTTGAAGGAGTTATTTCTCTCCTTCTCCTGTGTGGTTTCTGAGGGCTAAACTCTGGTAGTCGGGTTTGATAGCAATGGCTTCTATCTACTAAGTCATGGCACCAGGCACAAGGCCAATTTTTTAAAAGATTTTAGAGAAAACAAAAATATTTAATCAAACAATTACAATTGATTCTATATTCTATGTGTATTGACCAATGAACTTTGTTTTTAGAATCATTGCCTATATTAATATATGCTTCAAAGGTTAATAACTGCCGATTATATGTTTTGTTTTACAGTGATTTGATGACAGTGAAATCATTACAGAGAAGTGGAGGCTGTGCATTTCTCAGTTATAGAGGAATACATACTGATGATTGTGGTAGAAGCTACCCCTGTTTCTGTGAAAAGAGAGAGGATAAATAACCTGATTCAGTGTGCATTATGGAGGAAAAGTAAAAAAAAAATGAATTTTTGTCATCTTTCTTGATTTCATGTGATGATTTGTGACTACTTAATGATTGAGTGTCTTAACCACAAGATTCGGTCAGCTGAGCAAACAGATTAATGGATAAGAAAGGCAAGAAATATTCTTCTGAAACCTGACTTAGCACAGCAGAAGCCATCTTTCTTCCTGTAAACACAACAGACTATGTCTGGAGAATGCGTACCATTTGTTTCCAGCCCTGAGGATTCAGTATCTTTGTTTCCTGAAAGAGATATGGTTCCAAACACAGAAGCTTGAAAAAGAGGGCACACATCTCCTTCTCACTAGGATAATCCATTTCTATATCCCACTGCTCTGGCATCACAATTAAGAACTAGGATGCAATTGTGGGTTTTTGTTTGTTAGCTATTTGGTTATTGCTTGTTATTTTTTGAATGTAGAATTTATTTTAAGAAACATTTCTTGCTGTAAAATACATTCCCAGATTTGATAAATAGTTGCCAGGATAGTTCAAGGGACTCAAACAACCATCCATAGTCCTCATGTGTTCTCATCCTCTTTCTCTCTCTCACTCTCTCTCTCTCTTTCTCTCTCTCTGTCTCTCTATCTCTCTGTCTCTCTTATTTTCTTACAGGTATAAGAGTTTGGGTATAGAATAGACTGCATAGTAGGTTTGAGGTAGTTTAGGGCTACAGAGTGAGACTTCTCATGAAGAATAATAATAATGTTGATGGTAACAATAAAACTAAACTTCATAAATATTTTCTAGAGACAAGCATTTTCTTTTTTAGCATCATACTAAAACTATAAAACTTAAGAAATTTAGTATTTACCAAGTATTATCATCTATTCAATAGCCCATATTCATATGTGTCAGTTTTCTACCTCACATCGCTGTCAATATTTCCTCACGTTCACTATCATCAGTGCTTTCACTTGTAACGTCCTTTAGATCTAAAATTGGTATTGAGTTGTGATGTCTGCTTTTAGACCTTAACATTAAAAAAATCTCAAAATTTACCTTGTAGTGTATATGTAACAAAACATACTCATTGTAAGTTATGTGAAATATGAATTTTACAAATTGTGTACCTCTTTTCAAGAACCATTGTACAGACTAGTTTTATGTCAACTTGACACAAGTTAGATACATCTGAGTGGCGGAACCTCATTTGAGAAAGTGCCTCAATAAGAATTGGCTCTACGCAAGCCTATAGGGAATTTTCTTAATTAGTGACTGATTGGAAGGACCCAACACATTGTGAGTGGTGCCATCCCTGGACTGGTGTTCCTGAATTTTATAAGAAAGGGAGCTGAGCAAGCCATGGGAGCTTTCAGTAACCAGCCCTCCTACATGGTCTCTTCATCAGTTTCTGCCTCCTGTTTCCTGCCAGGTTTTAGTGCCTGCCTGCCTTCCTTCAGTGATGGACTGTTATTTGGAATGTTACCAAAACAATCCCTTTCCTCCCAAATTGTTTTGGTCATGGTGTTTCATCATAGCAATAGAAACCCCAAGAAAACAATTAAAATTTAACAGGAAAATTATTTTTATCATCCAAAGTTCTTTTTCTAACCTTTGGTCTCCTATCTGTGCCAAGGTAAACAGGTATATGCTCCCTTGTACTGTAAATTAATAGGCATTTCATAGTTTCATATACTAAGTACAAATTTGTGATTGGCTCTGTATTTCTTTGCATCTTTTACTATTATTATTATTTAGCTAACTCAAGCTTTTTGTTGGAGAAGAGAGGCTGCTTGTTAGGTTCCCATACACCCAGCTAGCTTAGACATGAAATAATCACACAGAAACTGTATTAATTAAATCACTGCTTGGCCCATTAGCTCTAAACCTCTTATTAGCTAACTCATATATTAATTTAACCCATTTCTATTAATCTTTATTTTGCCATGTGGTAAAGTTCCCAGCATCTATCTCCAGTGGCTCCACGGCTTCTGAGTCTGCCCTTTTTCTCCCAGCATACAGCCTAGTTTTCCCTCTAGTTCTGTTCTGCCCTTGCCATAGGCTCAATGATGTTCTTTATTCATAAATAAAAAATTAAATGTCAATGCACTGGACATTTAAATCAACTTTACTCTTCAGAAAGATGCTTAACTATTTTGTTTTGAATAATTTTTAGTAAAATAGATATTTTTAATACAATCTACTCCGATTATGGCTTACCCTCCCACATCTTCCGATCTTCCCTAATTCCATTGCTCATCCAAATTTACATTCTTTTCTTTCTTTCTTCTTTCTTTCTTCTTTCTTTTCTCTTCTTTCTTTCTTTCTTTCTTTCTTTCTTTCTTTCTTTCTTCTGTCAACATATAGACAGAAGGCCCTCCCACACCAGCTTTTATAATGGGTTAGCAAGTTCATTGTTTTTGTTACTCAACACTTTTCAATTACTCAAAAGTTCTACAATATTTCACACATTCATTAAGTTTTACCAGTTGTTAATGAAGTTCATGTGCTAATTTGTGTTAGTCACCATGTGAATATATAATTAATTCTCTTTGGTAACCTTCTAGAACTCTGATGTTAGAATCATTGTGTCAATTGCAGCTTCATTTCACAAGGAACTTCCAGCATGTTTCACATGACTAACACCATCTTACTCTCCCTGCAACATGGGGAGCGTTCCATTTGTGCCTTGTCTTGCCAACACTTGATAGTCCCAATGTTTTGAATTTTTACCATTGTAATGAATTGAGGATTTCACATTTCTCTAAGAACTGATGATATCAACCATCTATTTCAAGTACTTATTGGTTACTCATATATTTTCCTTTGCCAAATATCTGTTTTATATTTTCTCACCACCTTTTGGGCTTGTCTGACCTCTAACTGCAACATTGTAAGAGGTTTGTGTATCAAAATAACTTATATACATTGCATTTGATATAACTATGTGTTAAGCATTTTCTTCTAGTCTGAATATTCTGAAATAAATCATTCAATAATATAAAATTTAATGTTTCATGAAAGTTTGACTTGTCACTTTTTATGCTTTCTTAATATGTCTTTATTATGAAAAATTTCTTATTCCAAATTTGCATATATTTTAACAGTGCTATTTTACCGAGATATTATAGTTTCAAATTACACATTTAGCACAAGGTAATTTTTTTGTATTATTTGGATCTTTTATTTACATGTTTCTCTCTCTCTCTCTCTCTCTCTCTCTCTCTCTCTGTCTCTCTCTCTCTCTTTCTCTTTCTATCTCTTGTGTGTGTGTGCATGCCTTTGTTATTACATGACATGTGTGTATGGTTGCTTAATAGATAAGAAGAAGGCATTGGATTCCCTGGGCCTGGACTTGCAGGAGGATGTGAGACACCTAGGTGCTTGGAACAGAACTCAGGTCCTCTGTAGGAGTAGTATGTTCCCTCCTCTCTTATAAAAATCATAACCAGCACTTATTGTGTACTTCCTGTGTGCTTGTCAATGCACTGGACATTTAAATCAACTTTACTCTTCAGAAAGATGCTTAACTATTTTGTTTTGAATACATTTTTAGTAAAAATAGATATTTTTAATACAATCTACTCCAATTATGGCTTACCCTCCCACATCTTCCAGATCTTCCCTAATTCCCTTGCCCATCCAAATTTATATTCTTTTCTTTCTTCTTTCTTTCTTTCTTTCTTTCTTTCTTTCTTTCTTTCTCTCTCTCTCTCTATTTTGGATACAAACTTGCATCTAAATAATAGTAATAATATTATTAATAATAATAAACTAAAGTTAGATAAAATTAACAAACAAAACACAATTGTGCAAAATAGAAGAAAAAGAGCCAAAGAAAAACCCCACAGAAACTTATACAGAGACATAGACAGACACATTTGCATACACAGAAATTTCTTAACAGCACAAAACTGGAAATAACAATACATATACAAAAAACCTGTAAGAAAATTTTTTAAAAAAAGCTCTGACATAGCATTATGAGACAAACAAACTCCAAGAAAAGCCATTTAATTAATTTTATGTTGATTTACTGCTGGGCATGGGACTGGGCCATAAGAGTGCCTTGTGGTATCTTAAAGTCATTTTGATATGCATTTTCCTGAATGTTAAGTATGTTGAACAGTCTTTAAGTGTATCTTGACCATTGGAGATTCCTCTCTTGAGAATTCTCTGTTTAAATATTTACCCTATTTTTAATTGTTTTATTTTGTATTATTGTGTCTAGTTTCTTGACTTCTTTACATATTTTGGAAATCAGCCCTTTGTCACATGTAGTGTTGGTGAAGATCTTCCCATTCTATAGGCTGCCATTTTGTCATATTGACAGTATCCTTTGCCTTGAAGTGTAAATCAAAATGACTCTGAGATACCATTTTACACCTCTCAAAATGGCTATAATCAAAAACATTAATAATAGTCTATGTTGGAGAGGATATGGACTAAAGGAAACACTCCTCCACTGCTGGTGAGAGTGTAAACCTCTTCCAGCAATTTTGGAAATTGGTATGGCAATTTCTCAGAAAATTGGGACTCAATCTACCTCACAATCCAGCAATACCAATAATCTACCTCAAGACCTAACTATACCAATCTTGAGCATATAACCAAAGGATGTTTAGTCATGTCAGAAGATACTTGTTCAAGTATGTTCATAGCATTATTTGTAATAGTCAAAACCTAGAAACAACTTAGATGCCCTTCAACCAAAGAATGAATGGAGAAAATGTGGTAAATTTACACTATGGAGTATCACTCAGTGATGAAAAAAGGACATAATGAAATTTGTAGGCACATGGATGGAACTAGAAAAAAAATCATTGAATGAGGTATCCCAGGTCCAGAAGGACAAGCATAGTATGTACTCACTTATATGCAGATATTAGCTATAAATTAAAGGATAACCAGGCTATAATCCATAGTTGTAGAGAAGCTAGATAATAGGGAGGGCCCAAAGAGAGAGGCATGGATTTCACTGAGAAGTGGAAATAGATGATATTGCCTGGGTAAACTGGGGCTAGTGATATGGGAGGATGGGAACATGAGTAATCAGGTTGGCAGACTGAAATGATGTAGGGGAGAATAACAAAAAAGGTATCCTGAAAGGGTGGGCCATTTGAGGGTTATAGAGAAGCCTGGTTCCTGGGAAACTCCAAGGAGTCCACAAGGATGAACCCATCTAAGACTCCTAGTAATAGCTGAGAAGGTGCCTAAACAGGTCTTCTGTAATTAGATTGGTGACTATCTTAATTGTCATCAGAAAGCCTTAATTTAGTACCTATGAAAGCAGATGCAGAATTCAACAGCCAAACACTGAGACACATTATGGGAATCCTTTTTAAGACAGGGGAAGAGGCTGTACTAGCCAGGACTGTCAAGGTCATGACAAAGGAACCCAAAGAGAAAGCTGACATGAGTTCATGGAGTTCATGGACTCTGACCAACAGCTAAGGAGCCTGCATGAGACTGACTTAGGCCTTCTGCATGTGGGTGACAGTTGTGTAGCTTTGTCTATTTGTGGGGCTTCTAGAAGTAAAATCAAGATCCATCTCTGGTACTTGAGCTGTATTTTGGGAATCTATCCCCCATGCTGGGATGCCTCATCCAGTCTTGATGCAAGGGAAGAAGCTTTGTCCTGGCTCAACTTGATATGCCATGCTTTGTTGACACCCATAGGAGGCCTGACAATTTCTGAAAATGGTGACCTGCCCCTTTCTGAGACAGAGGAAGAGTGTATAGGAGGGTAAATGGGAGGTGGGAAGGACAGAAAGGAAGAAGAGTAGGGAAAAGAAATTTTAGTCAGTATGTAATAGGTGAAATAATTTAATAAAAATATTGCAAGATGTCAATACCAAAAACAAGTGTGGGACACTGATAGAGAAAAGTAACTTTTCATTTACAAGTGTTTATAATTGGGAGAGAACTTCTGTGCTAGGGACATGAGTTGTGTTCACTTTTTCTCTAGGTACATCTTTTGCACAGGCCCTGTGGCTGCTGTCGTATTCTCAGTGAGTTCATCTATGCCTCTGTTCTCCTGTGTATAGAAAATCTGTTTCCTTGGTGTCTTCCATCATCTGTGGCTTTTACGCTCTTTCATAAAGTTCCCTGAGCCTTGAGGGTAGGAATTTGTTGGAGACATCCCATGTAGAAGGAGTGTCCCTAGATCTGTCACTCTTTGTATATTTTCTGGATAAGGATCCCTGTATATGTTTCCATCTGCTTACTAATGAGTTTTCTCATAATAAACATTGTCTATTATGTCTGGACAATAAGCCAGAATCAGGAAGGTGTAGAAAAGGATATTCTTACTACATGGCTTTTGTTATATTACAGGCAAACTATATGTAAGATTTCGAGGTCTCTGTTTCAATAAGCCTGGCTGGACTCAGTATCCCATTATCCAAGGATTAGAGAAGGAGTTTTGCCAAACAAGCAGCAGAAAGCAAGTTGGAGAAAATGATGCCCAAAATGATTGTTTATAAACATTTGTTTTCATTTAAAGTGAGATATGATATAGAGATGAATACTTTACAATGCTATAGAGTTTGGTTTATTGATACAAATTTAAGGTCAATTTGCTATACTGTATATTTGTATTTCTGCTCTTAATTTAAGGTATTATGTTTGTGCAGTTCATTTAAAGATATAATACACAGTTTAAAATGCAGATTGATAGTTATTTATAGTCACACTTGTAGTCAAGTTAGAAAGGATTTCTAGATATAAAGTGATGTATTTCAGTTAGATAGATGATCTTCAACACTTCAAAGATCTACAGAATATGATATTTAAAATGTTTTAAGATTGAGGACTATTTTAATTGTCATCTTAGAACCTTCATCCAGCAAATTATGGAAGCAGATACAGAAATCTACAGCAAAGAACTGAGTCAAGTTACCAGAGACCAGGACAAGAGCTGGAGGTGCAATAATATGAGCAAAGGGGTCAAAACCAGGATGGTGATACCCACATAAACAGCTGACCTGAGCTAGTAAGAAGTCACTGACATGGGACTGATAGCAACAGAACCTGCATCGGACCAAAGTAGGACCACTGAATGTGGGGTTGTGAGACTTGGGCAGTCTATGGAGCCACTGGCAGTGAGACCAGAATCTATCCATAGTGCTTTAACTGGTGTCTTAGAGCACATTCTTTTTGGAGGGATATTTGCTCAACCTAGCTAAAGGGGGAGAGTGCCTTGATCTTGCCTGGAAGTGAAGTCTCAGACTTTACTCAATCCACAGTGGAAGCCTTACCCTTTCTGAGAAGTGAAAGGCAGTGGGTGGGGAAATGGAGGAGGGGAGGAAGTGGGAATGGGGTTAGTTATGTAAAATTTAAAAAAAAACTGTATTAAAAAAACCCCTTCCAGTGTTACACTTCCTCTAACAAAGCCACATGCAGTCCAAAAAGGCCATACTTTCTAATTCCTCTCAATTAGTGCTGCTCACCAATGTCTAAGTACTCAAATGTATGAGAATATTAGAGTCATTCTTCTTCAAACTAGTAACCCCTAAATGAGCCAGCATTATATAAGAATTTATTACATCTTTATATTTTCAAAGAGTAACAACTGATAAATCACATGGGAAAATTGAGCACGTGTTTAATTGCTCAGTCCTTGAGGTTACTGTCTTATCATTTAGAATAGTCCCACTGTGGTCATTTCTCACTGGATAAGATGTTAACTCCATGTGGGTGTTGGAATCAAAACTTAATCCTCTTGAAGTATATCCATTAGGAATATGTCTATTGCATATTATTATCAATAACATGTATGATCACAGAAATTATTTGAGTATTCTATTAGTCCCCTATGTCTTTATTTAAAATATGTGAGTGCTGCTATACAGGGATAAGGGGTAAACTGAACCACAGATCTATTTGATTGTTTTAATAGCTGTATTTTTAGGCTTACCAGATATTGAGCTAGGATGTAACATCAGAAAAAACACAGAATTTAAAGTAAACACATGATGTAAGGTCTAGACATGATGGCTCATGCTGTAATTCCAGAACTCATAAGTTGGAATGAAGATCAAGAGCCCCAACATGTCTCAGCTACATAGGCAGTCAGTTCTGGGTCATCCTGAAGCAGATATGCATAAGAAACAAAAATTAAAAAGAAAGAGTGTTTGGTAAAGATGAGCTGAGTCTGCAGACTCCACAGAGGATGCAGTGGCATTGGGGAGCTATTTAAAGTCTCTCCTTGGAGATATGATATAGTGAGAAAATAAGGAGTAAAGAAGAAAAGACTTACAGATATGTACTTAATCATTTTGTTCTATAAATGTATTCTATTCCTGGGTATCGAAGAGCTCACATACCCATGTGGAACCCTTTTCTATTGTGCTTGCTGAGTTCCTCAAACATTTTATTTTCATTTTCTCACTCCCAGTGCTTAAGCCCCAGCAAGTGCTTTAGGAATAATA